>NC_050580.1:64633561-65233561 GCF_011100635.1 Trichosurus vulpecula | reverse complement strand
AGTGAGAGCAATGAGTGAGTGACTTTGATGTTATATATATTTGCATTTATTTATATAAATATATATTGATTCTGTCAGCAAGGTGGCAGAGTGGATACAGCACCATGCCTGGAGTCAGGAAGATTCATCTTCCCGAGTTCAAATCTGGCCTTAGCTACTTATTAGCTGTGTGACCCTAACCAAGTCACTTAACCCTGTTTGCCTCAGTTTCCTCATCTGTAAAATGAGTTGGAAAAGGAAATGCCAAACCCCTCTAGGATCTTTGCCAAAAAAAACCCCAAATGGGGTCATGGAGATCTGAACATGACTGAAACTACTCAACAACAGTGGGTTGATTTTCCTCAGTAGCAGCAAGGGTATAATTTTCATTTTTTCTTCGTGTCCCCAGGATTTAACATAGGCTAGCCATTCATAGGCTAGAGGCTCATAGGATCATAAATTTAGATCTGGAAGGCAACTTAGAGGCCACTGAATCTCTAACTCCTTTTTTACAGATAAGGAAACTGAGTTACATTAAATTTAAGTGACATGTCCAGGGTCACACAGCTAGTAAATTTCTGAGGTGAAATTTGAACCCAGGTCTTTGTGACTCCAAGTTCCATATCCTTATCCACTACACTGAACTTTCTCTCCTAATAGAGGTTACTGAGTTGAATCGATTAATGGAATGGTTTTCAAAAAGAGCATTCTGACTAGCTTTTATTTTCTTCTGTAAGTAGTATTTTATTTTTTATAATTATATGTAAAGATAGTTTTCAACATTCACTTTTTATAAGATTTTTGAGTTCCAAATTTTTCTTCCTTCCCCTTTTCCTCCCCTTCCTCAAGACAGGAGGCAATCTGATATAGGGTTATGCGTGTCAAGCTTTCATTTCTGTCCTGTCTCCATAGCCTGGCTAAGTAAAAATGGTTGTTAGGTCAAGGGACTCTAAGAGGCTGTTCCCTCCGTGTCCCCTGCAAAGCATATCCTGGAATTGCAGAGACAGATTCCTATTTGCAAAGGTGAAATGAACAGTGTCTAATTGGCCCTGATTGGCTTGTTCAGGACCATACCCTGCTGTGAAATGTGGCTCTGAACATCAGCTCCTCCTTCTCCCTAAGAAGATGCACTGACCACTCACTAAATTCTAGCTCTCCACAAAAGTAGGGAAAGTGCTATCGGAACATCGTTGATGATGATGAGGTGAGGGAGGAACTCAGAGCCATCACACTCAGATCAACCAATCAATATGTATTGACTATGTGCCCAGCATGGCACAGGGAGTCATTCTATATAAAAGAAAAATTAGAAAAAAATATAAAAGAAACATAAAAAAGAAAAATAAAGCAGAGTGCCTAACCATAGAAGATTTTGAGAATCCTGAGGCCTTACTTACTTACTGTGTGACCCTGGGCAAATCACTTAATCCCTGCCAGCCAGTTTTCTCATTAACAAAATAGAGATATCAGCCTCACCTCCTTCACAAGGTTGTTGTGGGGATCAAATGGACAAAGTATACGAAGTGCTTTACAAATCATGTAGCATTCTATATCAGTGATTATTATTATAGACCCTCAAAAATACAAATGAGTCTTGCTTGGGAAGAAGATATTTGCTCAGAATAAGCAGCGAACCAGTAGGACAAAATGCAAAAACACAACGCTACAATGATGCAATGTTGTACCTAGGTGGCTCAGGGCATAGAACGCCAGACCCAGAGTCATGAAATGTGAGCTCAAGTTTGGCCTCAGACATTTACTAGTTACATGACTCTGGGGAAGTCACAACCTTGTTTGCCTCAGTTTCTACATCTATAAAATGAGCTAGAGAAGGATATGGGAAACCTCTCCAGTATCTTCGCCAAGAAAATCCCAAATGGGGTCATGAAGAATTGGACATGACTGAAATGACTGAACAACAACACAATGTTGTAATGATGATCAGCTGTGAAAGACTTGGCTGTTTTGATTAATACAATAATCTGAGACAATTCCAAAGGAGTTGTGATGAAAAAAATGTTATCCACTTCCAGAGACAGAACTGATAAATTCTCAGTGCAAATTAAAGTATAATTTTCTCCCTTTTTTCTCTTTTTAAAAAAAAATTGCTAACGTGAACATGTTTTTGAATGATTTCACATGTATAATTAATATCATATTGCTTGCCTTGCCAGTGGGAGGGAGGGAGAGAATCTGGAACTAAAAATTTAAAATGGAAAGAATGTCAAAAATGAATAAATAATAAAAATTTAAAAACCCACAGTGCTACAGACACATGAAGTACAAAGGTCTCTCACCTATCATGGCTCTTACATACCTCTCGACACAAAAAACAGCCTGGCCTTCGTACTGCCATGATCACTGCCCCACGGTGTTCCCAGAGTTCTCGGGCTTTGAAAGTCTTTGGGGATTCTGCAAGGGAAAAGAAAGGTATTCAATGTTTTTCAATTCATATTTCACTTCTTGGTTCTGAGGCACTGAAGCTGGCCCCAAGCCATCAGAGGAGCTCACAAAACCAAGAACATGAGGTTTCTGGCCAGAACTCATGTCCTGGATTATCCAGGAGTAGTGCTGAGCTCCAAGGCTCAATTCTCACCATTATCCAGCGTTTTCAGCTCTATCTCTTCCAGAAATTCCAGGGTAGCTGTTACTGATTTGGTCAGAAACAGATTGGTGTTGGCCAGGATCAAGCTTAAAACAGCAGCGCCCAGGGCTCCTGCCCCCAGAGACCACATCCCCATGGAGAAAAAACTCAGGTCCAGGTCCAGCATTTCTGGAAATCAAAAGCAACAGTTGGTTACTCCCCTATCCTAACTGGAGCCTAAGGCCTGTATAGAGGTCCTGGCAATTATCCACAGAGAAGCTAATGTTAAGAGTCATCAGGTGTCTATTAAATGTGTACCTTGGGAAGAACTCTAAGGGATATAACAGTCATAAAAGCAAAGCAGATTCCAAGGCATCAGGCCAGCTCACAAAATAGGCCAGAGGTCACAACTAGTCACCAAGAAAGACCATTTCAGTCTCTGGAGTTAGTTCTCACCATTTCCCAGAGTTTGCAGCTCTCTTTTGAAATAACTGCAAGCCTTGTTTACAGAGCACTTCCAAGTCTGCAAAAGACTGTCCTTGTGACAATCCTTTCAGACAGGCAGTGTAAATGATTTACCTCCCTCCATTGGATGGTGAAGCCTCAGAACAACTCATAAGATAGGTACTACAGGCATGGAGACTTAGCACATAGTAGGCACTTAATAAATGCTCATTGTTTGACTTGTAATTTCATTGGTATGGAAAACTCTGTTTCATCCTTCCCCTCCAAATACAACACTCTTCCTAGGTGGGCCTGGATTCAGGAAGACCTGATTTCAAATCTGGCCTCAAATACTTAGCTGAGTGGCCATGGTCAGGTGATTTAACCTATGTCTGCCTCGGTTTTCTCAACTGTAAAATAAGGATAATAATACCACCCAGGTTTGTTATGAGGATGAAATGAGAAAATATTTGCTTAGCATAGTGCCTTGCACATAGTAGGGGCTTTAGATATGTTTATTTCCTACCTTCCTTCATTGTAGGTCCACACAGCTAGTAAATGCAACAGATGAGATTCAAGCCCAGTTCTGTCTGAGGCTAGCACTCTATTATATACTACACTGATCTAGGGTATGGAAAGCGGATGAAATTCAGAGTCACTTAGAGGGCAGAACCAAAAGGGTTCAATGATTGGCTGGGTATGATGTTGCAAAGGAGCTGAAGACTGCCAAACTATAGTTTCTGGGTCAATACCAGATAATATTCAACTGAGGCTGTTCTGTTCAGCAAACACTACAACAATGGTGGAAGGGATTGCATTACCACCTGAAAAAACAAACACAAACCAAAATCACAGTGGTAGTTCTGGCTAAATCAGCCGCACCATGCTAGATTGCCCACACTCCAAGACCATAGTCCTCTTCCACCCACTTAGACAATTCCTTTAATTTCTTGATATGGATGCATGACTCAGATGGAAATACTGCTCAGTTGTTGGATCAAATTCCAACCTTAACATTTTCCCCAAGTTCTCCCCAGAGAGACTTGAGGCATGGTAATTTCTGAGTCTGTCTGCAAAGGTCAGTTCAGTCTGGCACTGCAAGAGGTTCTGATAAAAATAACAGAAAAATTATACCCCCCAGAAGGTCTTAATTTCCTCACCTATAGAATGAAGGAGTTAGACTAGATCACTGGCATCCAACTCAAATAGAAACAGAGGCCATTAATATGCACATAAAGAATCCCGTGGGTTGCCTAGTGACTTAATTTTAAAATGTAGTATTATCTATGTTTTATTGTATTTTTATTTATTTTGTCAAATACTTCCCAATTACATTTTAATCTGGTTCTGGCCACACTCAAGAGTGTTGTGGGCCACATGTTTGATGCTTCCATGTGGCCGTGAAAAAGCTGTCTACGTTTTGTGTCCCCATGGCTCTTTATTGGTTCTCCTCCTACCTTTCAGACCACTACTATTTTATTACAGTCTTCCTTCAGTGGAATGTCATCTACTTCATGCCTACTAACTATGGAAGGCCCCCAAAGCTCTGTCCTGGACCCCTTTCCTCTATACTCAGTAACTTAGATATCTCAATAGATCCCAAAAGATTCAATTAGCATCATTATGTATATGATTCTCAGATCTCTATAGCCACCCCTCATCCTTCTCCGAAGACCTAGCCCCACATCACTGCCTGTTGGACACTGTGAACTGCATGTTTTGTTGGCATTTCAAACTCAACATGTCCCAAATGATACTCGTTATCTTCCTTCACCCCCAGCCCACCTGTACTCTTAAAAAAAAATCCTCTATTTTACTGTCTTACTGTTGAAGACGCAACTAGTTTCTCAGTGTGTCAAGTTCGGTGTTATCCACCATTCCTCTCTCTCACTAATAGCAAAGATCTAGTCAGCTGCCAAATTTCATGATATATTTGTCCTCAAATGTTTCCCAAATATGCCTCCTTCTCTCCACCCAAACAGCCACCACATTAGTTTAGGCTTTATCATTCTCATCTGGATCATTGCAATAGCCTTCTAATGGGTTTCCTTGTCTCAACTTGCTCCTCGCTCCTGTCTTTCCTCCAAAAAACCGTCAAAGGTAATTTCCTAAAACATAGGTTTGCCCATGTCACTGCCCTACTTAAGTATAAACTCCTCATATAAACTCCTTTGCCTAAAATTTAAAGCTCATCACAGTCTGATCCTGTCTTACCTTTCCACCCTTCTTACATATGACTTGCATCTATGTGGTCTAGGGTCCAGTCATACTGTCCTATTTGCCATCTCTCCCACATAGCCCTCCATCTCTCTTTGAACTGGCTAGCTCTCACGAGCTCTCTCCTCACCTCTACCTTTTGGAATCCCTGGCTTTCTTCAAAATGAAAGTCAAGCAACATTTTCTATAGAAGGTTTTCAATGGTTCCATCTGCTGCTAGAGTCCTTCCCTTTAAGGTCAATTTCTATTTAATCTTTACATAACTTGTACATACTTATATGTGTATATATTATCTAACTAGAATGTATGCTTTTTGAGGGCAGGAACTATGTATGCTTTTTCTTTGTATTTCCAGAGCTTAGCATGGTGCCTAGTGAATACTTAATACATACTTGTTGATTGGTTGCTTGCTGTCTTGTCTGGCCAGGGGAGGGGGCAAAGATATTTTCAAGACTTTGATGGCAATAACAACATTAAGTGCATATATATATATATATATATATATATATATATATTATATAGTCACACATATTATATAGTCACATATATTATATAGTGCCTGCTATGTGCCAGGCACTGTATTAAGTGCTTTGAGAATATTATCTCATTTGATCCACATAGAATTTTGAGGTAAGTGCTATTATCCCCCTTTGACTGTTGAGGAAACTGAGTCAAACAAAAGTTATGTGATTCACCCATGTCTGAGACTGTATTGGACCTCAGGTTCTCCTGGCTCCAGGCCCAGCACTCTATCCACTATGTGACCATCAACAAACATTTATTCATCACTTACCCCATGCCAGGTGCTAGAAGAAAACATTTCTAAAGATGTTCACTTATATTTGTAAATACCTTAAAATTGTTTCTGTGACTCATGAGAACTCTGCGGTCCCCTTTAACTCCCCACCCTACTCCCTACTAGCCAACTTTTTAAGTCATGGTGATGGTTTTAGTTCCGTTTCATTAATCCAGGATTAGAGAACAGCACAGCCTATTTCTTTAGCCCAGTAACTAAGCCTTCCGATTCTCATCATGATACATCTGTGATATCCACAAGTTTACAAAGAATAAAAAAAAATTATGAGGTAGAGTCCAAATCTGGGATGAATCTGGAGTAGGGTTTGGGGAATATAGTTAAACTGTAAATAGAAGCATGTATTTTGGGTTTTTAATACATATATATGTGTGTCTATATATGTATATATATATAAGATATTAATACTTATGATATAGTATATACATATGGGTTTATTATGAATAATATACAGACCACACAGACATACTCATTTGCAATAATAGCTGATATTCACATACATTCTCTTAATTGAGGCTCACAAAAACCTTGTGAGGCTAGTACTAGAAGCAACCTTAAAGGAGGAAACAGATCCAGAGAGGTTAAACTATTTGTCCATGGTCACATAAGTATCAGAGGAAAGACCTGAACACAGGTTTTCCTGACTCCAAATGCAGGATTCTATCCACTCTGCCATGCTTCCTCTCTACATACTAGGATACAAGAATACATGTGCTTATTTATCACTTCTATGCCATCAATAGACTATGCTGTCCTCCATTGCTGTAAGCTTCTTGAGAACAGGAGCTGTCCTTTACTTCTTTTTGTATTGCCATCATTTAGCACAGTGCCTGGCACATAGCATGTACTTAATAAATAGTTATTGACTGGTAGGGTCCTGGGTCTAACTGAACTACAGAAATAAAGGTAGCACGTGTAACTAGTATTTTCCCAGAAGAATGAGACGTCACTGAGTGGACCAAGTAGCAAACACCCTAATTCCTGGTTGCTGGTTTCAGTTGGTCAGGGATGATGATGTCCTTTAGAGACATGGCTGTAGATACCAACCACTGGCTATTTCAAATCCAGCTCATGCTACAAAACCTGCACAATCAGTTGCACTTCACATGCAATCTCAACCACAGGGGTAAGTGGGCTGACTGTCTAACCATTGGGCAACATTGCAAAACCAAACCAAACAGAAGTACATTAGATCTTATCTGTTTTTATAGTGAGGTGATTATAAGATAACTGTTGGTTACTAAACTAATTAAAACAAAAACAGAAGGAAGCAAACAGATCTAAGCAAAGAATAATTTCTGAGAGGGCTGGACAGAATCCTGGTTAGATTAAACAAATGTCGATTGATAGATCTTCTGTGTTCTTAGAGCCAGGGAACATGTTGGTCTAGTGTGGGCAATTTATAAGACACAGCCTCCTACTGATGGAAAGACTAGATTTAACACCAAAGCCCTGAGACAACTTGGTTGATCAAGAAAAATTAGCTCCAATAGGTGAAGACCCTAAATATCAAAACCGTGTGACTGAGGAACAATCTACTGTGTCTGCCCCATTCCCCCTCTAAAAACTGAAAGACTGATCCCCTGCCCACTGTGCTATGTACAAGCCGCATGCTCCTCCATACCTTCTAACGCTTCACTTGCTCTCTTGCTGGGCCAGTTAGGCAAATTCCAGAGCACGTGACTGTAGTCACCCCGGCAGGTGTTGCAGAATTCTACAGGGAATCCTGAGTGATAGGACTCACCTCCAATATCCAGGGCTCAGACACGTCCCCACCCCCACCTCTTCCACACCAGGACTTTTGCTCTTGCTGTCAAGCCTGATCCACTGAGAAAGACAAAAGTTGAGTGCTGAGAGTGCCCTTTCCAGTGGAATTAGTCCTTATAAACAGCTTCTGATTTATCCCTGAAGCTGCACCCCTTGGGCGGGACTAGGCACAAGACCAACATGGCTGGAGCAGATAGCCAATCAGATTGGGGCTTCCATCACAGGTTGCTGGGTGCCAGGTTCCCCAGGAGCCCATCAGAAGGTTGAGAGAAACATTCTGAGTCATTAGCAATCGTGCAGATTATGACATTTGGCAAGTGCCAACTGTTCTTACTCCTTCCCTACTGCCCCAGGGCCTAACTACCCACATGGTGTTTCCACAATAAGGCCTCCTAAACCAAGCTGTCTATATCGCTTAAAGGAAGACCATTTTTTATCGTACATTTCTGTTCTCTTACTGTCTTTTCATAGAACCTTCTTGGTAGAATGTGCTTTAAGAATATTCTTTCCCCCACCCAAATTCCTCACTGCACGCCCAGGAAGTATGACTGGCATTGTGGCCCTCATCCTGGGGTTAAGAAATCTATGGAACATTTGGCCTTATGACATAGAATAAGAACACGTAACTTGCAAAAGTTCTCAACCTAAATCATCACTAGGCTGCAAAATTTTAAGCTAACATTCATTAACTCATTCAGTAAACATTTATTAATCACCTGCTACATGCTAGGACAACAGACCACATATGTACTCAGATAAAATTAACTAAAAGCAACATGGATACAATTCTGGACTTGGAGTCAGGAAGACCTGGGTTTAAATCCTTCCTGAGACACTTAGTAGCTGTGTAACTGTATTTAACCTCTCTCAGCCTCGATTATCTCATTTGTAAAATGGGAGATTTGGACTCCACAGCCTCTAACATTCCTTCCAGCTCTAAATTTACCATCTTGGAGAATACAAGATCCCACAGTGCTTAGTTTGCTAATCATTTAGAAAAAATAAAAGCACTTGTTAAGGTAGAACCTTAAAGACTCACTTCCAACAAGGTATTTTCCATGTATATGTCAAAATTATACAAGATTTCTGGAAAAATATGATAATAACTGGGATAACCCTGTTCAAAGATCCTTTTATTATTAAGAACAAAGGAGGCACAAGAAAGGGGAAAATTGTCACCTTGTGCCAAAGGTGTCCACCACCATCATGAAGCAAACCTAGCAGAGCCTAAGTTGAAGAGGCATTCGCTTGTCATTCTCCAGATGCTCCTATCTGTGGCCCAGGAAGAGAGGATTAACTTTGGGGTCAGAGGATGTGGGTTCAAATCCCACTTCTGATACTTACTAACCATGTTACCTTGGTCAAGTCACTTAACCTCCTTAGGTTTGTGTTTCCTCATCTTCCTTATTTTTGTAAAACCAAGAGATTGCACTGAGGTCTCTTCCAGTTCCAGATCCCTTAATTCTATGAACACTACAAAGCCTCCTAAAAAAAATCCATAATCATTCAAAAGTATTGGGCCTAATCATCCACACAGAAAAACTAAGTGGATAAAGAATCTTTATTGTTCTGGCTATGTTATATAGCTGGCTGGATAACTCGTAGAGTTCATCTATCAGTGTTTATGTGCACATGCATGTGTATGTGTACTTATAGGTGTGTTGGGACGCACGTACATATTTTTATGTCATGGAAGACATTACAAATGGACAATGACTGGACTCAGAATTGAATGGGAGGAGAAGGAGATGGATTGACTTTGGGAAACTGCAAAGTTCTTTTAATAACCTCCCCTCTCCCTAAGCTTCCCCTTGACACAAAAGCCTATCTTTTCAACACTAATATTCTCGGGTGATATTAAATGTGTGGGAGTCATGGAACACTATAGCCTATGAACAAGAGGAACCTAGGATCCCCCCCAAAGGACAATGGAGATGTGGATAGTGGGCTTGAGCAGGTTACAATATTTACAAATGAGACATTACATTGAACTTATGATATAAATAATGTTATCAAAAAATGTATGATCAGAAGAGATGGGCCCGTCTCATAGGGTGAAAGTGAGGTAAAAACTGAAAGTTAAGTCACATGCTTCACGGATACTCTTGCTATATCTAAAGAATGTGGGGAAGGCCCTCAATGTGTTGGATGGATCCCCCTTTTCCCTTACCGTAAGCTTATGAGAGAACAAAGATAAGAACTGCATACGATGGGCAGGCATAGATGGAGTGAAATTCATATTATTCGAGAGAAAACTCAAATCAAAGACATTCGTGAGAATATTGGGGTTTTTGATTAAAGTACCTTTCTTACAAGGTCAAAAGGCAGATATGTTTGTAGCTAAGCTTTTGCCAGCAGGTAAAAAAAAAAGAAAACCAGGCAGCTCCAGGTCATGCCGTGTTATTAATGGCTGTCCTTTATTTATATTGTCTACAACGAAGGAGCTCCAGTCACCCATATGTAGCATCAGGTCTGGGTACCATGCTTTAGGGAGTACATTGATAAGCTGGAGTTTCTGAAAGAGAGTAACTGAGGTGATGAAAGCTTTGAGATCACATTCTACGACGATGTGTCTTCAAGCAAAGGGATGACCACTTACTAGAGAGGGCATTCTTAATAAGTTATTTGATAGACTAATCAGGGGTGGGGAACCTCTGGCCTCGAAGCCACATGCGGTCTTCTTGGTCCTTGGGTCCTTTGACTGAGTCCAAGTTTTACAGAAAACAAATTCTTTTATTAAGGGGATTTGTTTTTTGAAGTTTGGATTCAGTCAAAGGGCTGCACTTGAGGACCTAGAGGGCTACACATGGCAGCAGGTTCCCCACCCCTGGACTAGATGGTCTCTCTGGACTCTTTGCATTATGTGACTCTAGCCCCAAGTGCTAGGTATAGAAGAAACTACAAAGATAAATAAAAAATATCTATGGTCCCTATCCTAGAAGAAGTGTAAGACTTTAGGTTAAGTGATGTCCATGGACACTACTGGCTGGGCTACAACAACTGTCTGTGCTAACTCTTCTCATATTTGTGTTTTATTTAAAGAAAAGGGAAGGAAGAATAGTGTTATTTTTGTCAAGACACTAAAGAAATTACTTCAGGAATTCAAGGATCTAAGATTTCATCAGCATGGGAACTCCCTTGTAAGGTCCTTGAGGGCAGTGTTTGTTTTGTTTTTGTCTTTGCATCCTCAGTGCTTTGCACATAATAGGTATTTTACAAATGGTTGTCATTTTGAAATGAACCTTCTGTGAGTTCGAAGACAACTTTAATGAACTGCTGCAGTCCAAACAATTCATTATCTTATAGTCAATCTTCATGGTAAAGAATCTTTTCCAACCTGGCTAGACTGACCTCAGAGCCAAGGAGACAGTCCACCACTGGGCCTGAAGTTGGAGTCCTTCCCACTTGGTAGGTGCTGCTAGAACTTGTACTCTGCTGAGAACCCAGTGCTAGTCCACACCATGATGAGGCATCACAGGGTGGAGTGGGGGATAAATAAAGTTATACATGATCATGGAAAGTATCATAAGTCAATGATTAATTTCTGCCAGAAACAAGTATAGACACTGTCATATTAGAAACCTTACCTGTACACAAGACCAACCTGGATGCCACCTGCAGAACTGTATCTCCAAGAAGATATTGTTGGCCTGAGGCATAGGTAGGGAAGCAGGAAAAAAAAGGAGAAGAAGAAAGGAATTAGGTGGGAGAAGGTAGGAATGACAAACGAAAGAAAAAGAAAGTGATGCTTATAATGAGATCAAATAGGAAGGAAGCCAAACCGAATGACTTAGGGTACTCCTCCTTTGCTGATTTGGCCTAGACCAGAGTTGGTCTCCCTATCTCAGTATCTTCCTATTTTCATGTGGTAGAGGTCTAATTCCTCTTTTCCCCTCACCTCATGGAAATGCTATGATAGATACTCCCAGGAAGCTGCTTCCAATGCCATTCTTTCAATCATCCATTAATTCAGCACCTACCATGTTCAATGTACTATGCTTGGTACTGTGGAAATTCAATTGTTAAATAAAATATAGCCTCTGCACCTCAAGCAATTTATAATTTAGTGTCAAGACTAGTTTTCATTGTCTGATTTCTAGGAAAATCTTATTCCTACCTGTACACACAGTTAACCTAAGGAAAAGACCATATATTAACAATGTGATAGATAACACTTTTATAGTACTTACTACATGCCAGGCACTGTGCTAAATGCTTTATAATTATTATCTCATTTGTTTTTCACAATAATCCTGTGAGTAGATGTTTCAACAATCCGGCTAGCAGCTGTTGTGGGGGTGTAAGATCCACTAACAACCAGCACCCAGAAAGCTGCCAACATGCTGCAAAAGCACAGGTTCTTTTGATCTGCTTTAGTAAGGAAAGCAACGTTAAGGGGTTGACAAGCTTACTTTAATTCAGCATACAAATATCATTCACTTAGTTCAGGGGAAAAATCCAGCATCCTGAACTTCAGAACAAAATACAAACCAATTACAAACATCAACAGACAGACCTTGTCTGATTCAAATCCCAATACATAGTTACCAGAGTTTAACAAAGTCCCAGTATCTGGGTTACAAGCTGGAGGGCCCTTAGCTACAGCTGCCCAGAGTCTCCGCATCAGCACACCAGCACGAGTGAGAGCCCTAAACAAATTACAAACATCGACAGACAGACCAAATACAGATTCATAGTTACCAACATCTAGGTTCAGCCCAGGAGCTCATAACGTGGGCTGGCCCAGAGTCACTCGTGCCACCACTGATGTGGGGAAGAGCTCCAAAGAAGAGAAAGCCAACCCCTGGTTTTATATCTTTTTCAGGGTCCAGGGTGAGTCACACATGCGACTCACCCACGTGACCTAGAATCGTCCCAGAGAGGCGACTTAAACCCACGTGGTCTAAAAGCCTCTGATGTCCCAAACATGTCACTCAAACTCATGTGTAAACTAGGCCCTCCCCTGAGGAAAGGAGGCACCAAGGACTCCCAAATCTAATTAAGGAAACAAAGGCCAAACTCTTCAAGGGCTAAGCACTGGAACTAAGTGCTAAGAACCCATTTTGTTTACCAACACAGCAGATCGTATTATTATCTTCATTTTACAGACGAGGAAACTGAGCCAGACAGCAGTTAAGTGACTTGCCCAGGGTCACACAGCTAGTAAGTGTCTGCAGGTAGATTTGAACTCAGGTCTTCCTGACTCTATGCCCAGTGCTCTACCCACTGTGCCACTTGGCTGCCAGTTATCAAAAAACTTATTAAGTCTTTTCCCAAGTCTTCCAAAAACTTGGGCACAAGACAGACCCATGTAAAGGTAAGAACTCAATAGGAAATTTTAAAAATAGCTCCTAGTGTAAAGGAATAAAATCTCCTCTGTGTAATTCTGCTTAGACAAAGCAACAGTTTTGAAAATTGAGCTCCTCAATTAACTGAGGAGAATTGATGTTGTTTATAAGCAGGACAGCTAGGTAGTGAAGTAGATGAAGTGCCAGGCCTGGAGTGAGAAAGGATCTGAGTTCAAATCAGCCTCAGACAATTTCCTAGCTGTGTGGCCCTCAGTAAGTCACTTAACCCTGTTTACCTCAGTTCCCCATCTGCAAAATGAGCTGGAGAAGGAAATGGCAAACCATTCCAGCATCTTTGCCAGGAAAACCCCAAATAGGAATACAAAGAATCAGACACAATGAATTGACTACTAAACTACAACTGTGCATGTTATGGTAGCTGGGTTGAAGGCCAGTCCTTTTCTATCTACACCAACAACATTTATTAAATGCCTATTATGTGCAAGACACACAATAATCTTGCTAGGTTCTGTGAATAAAAAGATGAAATGGAAAAACAGCTTCTGCCTTCAAGTGCCAGATAGTCTATGGTGGGGGAGGAGAGATACACTATACAAAAAAGTTAGTATATACGTGTTAATTTGAAGAGGGCAAAAGCATTAACACTTAGGTGGATCTAGAAGACTTTCCTGTGGGAGGTGGCCCATGACTTGAGCCCTGAAAAAAGTTAAGGATTCTTAGAGGTGAAGGTGATATTAGCCTCCACAAAGCCAGACCCCTCCAAATCCACATTGTAAAGTGAGGGAGGAAGCAATGGTTAAGTAGGAGAATGTCAGGCCCGGTGATATCCAGTGGGAACTTTGTGTTGTCTGAGACCACAGCTGTGAAGGCCTGGGAACTATGAAACAAAGGTAACCCTGGTGCTGTGAGATATTGGGTATCCCTAATTGGGTTAGCCCTCTGGTCAACAAATCAGAAAGACCAGTACTTCACCTCGTGAAAATTCACACAGGCAAATGGTACTGACCATGATTGTGGGAAAACCACAAGTGTGCGTGAAATACAACGACAAAGTGCTTTCATTAGGCACCTATACCATATGGGACAAAATTGGAAACGTATCTCACCACAATTCTAAGCAAAAGCTTCATGCCCGCTGCTTTTTGACAATGATACCTCTAGGCCCAAGTCACACAATAACACATTGCAGATCAATTAGGATAATCATGAGAAAAGACTTGTAAAAATATTTGTTAATAACCAATATCATGAAGAATCTGAGTTTCTCCCTGCCCCGCACTCCCTCCACCTCCTCCTCTTCTTCCAAAGTCCTGACTTTAAATTTAGTTTTTCTTCAGAGGGACATTATTGATAAAAAGATTGCAATCACTCTCCTTATCTTGGTCAGCCCCTACCCAAGTTTATAAGTAATTTAATCTAAAGTAAGGAAGCCCATTTGTTCTCCTCAAGATTGGTGGAGGCAGATTCTTTTTCAGGGGTGGGGAACCTGCAATCTCAAGGCCACATGTGGCCCTCTAGGTCCTCAAGCATGGCCCTTTGACTGAAGTTTAGATTCAGTCAGAGTACTACACTTGAAGACGTAGAGGGCCACCTGGGCCTTGAGATTGCAGGTTCCCCATCCCTGGAGACAGCCCAAGACTAGGAGTGGTCTGGTATAGAGATATTTTCTCTAGTCCAGGGGTGAAATGATGACCGAGTGACATCAGTGCCTGTTGAAAGGGTATATAAACTGTGTGCCCTAACCTCAAAGTGAGCTCAGTTCCAGATTGGCTCCCATGCCTGGACACGTGCATGCTGCCCACTTTGAGATAAATAAATACTGATACAACCTAATCCTGTTTGTCTTTTTCTTAGACCTAACTCTGAAGGTTGACAGAATTCATCCCTAATCCCAGAGTACATGAAATGAAAGTTGAAATCAAAGAGTAACTAAAATCTAAAAAAGTAAAAGTTGAGAAACCTAAGACCAATATGCATTTTAATGCAAACTCCAGATACTCTACATAATAACCAAATGGATAACAAAAATAATGCCATTAACTGACCTGGTTTTGAAGAGAAGACCTGAATTTTAAAAGTTCCTTTTTGAGTTTAACTTAGGTATAATGAAAATGCTAAAATTATTTATTTGAATTTTTAATATTTTATTTTCCCCAGTTATGTGCAAAAACAATTTTAGCATTCATTTAAAAAAATTGAATTCCAAATTCTAAAATTATTTATTTGATGCACACATGGAAAATGTAATTTATTTTATATATAATATCTGTTTAATATAAAAAAATTGATATAAAATGTAGCATCCTTCAGGGAGACAGTTTGAGCCCCTTATGGTTCTGCTTAACCTTAGACCCATTATCATTACTCCCAAACAGAAGTGAGTATGGCTTTCAAATTAAAGAGGAAGTCATTCTAAAACATCTTATAAATCACTTAATGTACATAGCTGACATCATTATATGGCTCTTCTGAAAAACACATTAAATATCTTTTCCATCTCATGGAAGTTTAAAGTTCTTCATGTACATGAAAAAAAGATATAAAATGAAGGCTCTGAGATTGAATCTAGAAGTCAAATTGAATCAATGGCGGAAAGTGATACTTTTCCAATGCCTTGATCTCCACTAGGCAAGATAAAATAAGCATACGGCTATCAAAGAGAAGAGATTTACTAAAGAGATTAACACATTTAAAGCAAATAAAGCCTATTTGATACCATTCTTTATATATATTTGGAACAAGAAAATACATAATAACAAAGTTTTAAATTATCCTTTTAAAAATCACATATTAGTAAAATATAGTGCTTGTAACCCTAAGATGTTGCTATAGTCCCATCGAGCTATTTGAGGCCCCATTCGGGGTTTTCTTAGAAAAGATACTGGAGTGGTTTGCCATTTCCTTCTCCAGCTCATTTTACAGATGAGGAAACTGAGGCAAACAGAGTTAAATGACCTGCCCAGGGTCACAGACCTAGTAAGTGTCTGAGGCAGGATTTGAACTCAGGAAGATGAGTCTTCTTGACTTCAAGCCTGGCACCCTATCCACTGCACCAGTTAGCTGCCCTAACCTAAAGATAGATATTGAAAAATGAATGCTTCGGGGCAGCTAGATGACACAGCGAATAGAGCACCAGCTCTGGAGTCAGAAGGACCTGAGTCCAAATCCGGCCTCATACACTTGACACACTTACTAGCTGTGTGACCTCCCCTTCAAAAAAAAAAGAAAAAGAAAAATGAATACTTCTCAGAGTACATAATAAGCAAGTTAAATACTTACAAAAATCCTCTTTGAACAAGCATACATCATTTGCTGAGCAATAGTAAAGGCTGACATAGAAACATAACCTTGACTTGTTGAACACAACTGAAAGGGGTTAACTCCAAGTAGAGTCTATGAAATGGCAGAGATCCAAGTGTGAAATCAAAAAACCCTCTGTGGGTGACATCCACATAAATTCAACCAACAATAAGTCAACAAAGTAGCGTCGGACAATTGGCCAGGTCATGTAGATTTATTCAGGACTGGGGGTTAATATGGTGACAATTTAGTACCAGAAATTACAGAAGGGTTATTCTCAAAGAACTGTGACTTACACTTGGATGCATTCAAAGAAATGTCAGAAACTGTGCAGCACATCACACTGGATTGTGAAAATTTAGCACCTACTGAATAACTAGCAAAACATAAGCCATTTGGCTAGTATTACACATCAAAAGCCATACTTCAAAGTCTAGTAGATGACAGACCTCCATATTGAAAAAAAAATACCCCCCAATATTCCTGAGAATTCAACAAATAAATTACACTGGTCTTGAATCATTATCATAGACAAGGCTGTTGTGCACAATTTTCCAGATATAATATTGATCTATAAAAGTATGAGAACAATGTTTTGTAATAGATATGGCTGTGGCAAACACTTAATCTCCAAACTAGGAGGAATGAAAAGTTTTCAATATGCAGATACCTAGCAGAAAAATAGAAAATCATGAGGGAACAGGCATCTCTCATCCCTGTTGTCCCATCTGCGAGCATTTGTCCTGAAAAAGCTTTCTGTGAATCTATATACCTGCCCTAACGCTTTTATTCAGTTACAAAATGCAGTTATTTTTATCTACCTGTGCAACAGTCCACATCGCATTAACTCTGAAAGGATGATAGCAGGATAATGACTATTTCCAGGAGCATTTCTATCTGAAGTACATGGAAAACGATGAGAAGAATGAAATTAATAATAACATCAGCCAAAACAATAAGAATAGTTGGCATTTATATGGTACCCTTGAGTTGGGCAAAACATTGTGTACATACATACATACATAAATACATACATACATATATGTATGTGTAACAAGCTACAATACAAAATAATACATGATGTGCACTAGGGAGATGCAAAACAAGGTGCCATATGAGGTTCAAGGAAGAAAAGATCACTACTGACATGGGGACATCAAGGAGGACATAACGAAAGACATGGTCTTTTAGCTGGTCACTGAAGACTGGGCTGGCAATTGATAGGCAAAGAGAGAGAGGAAAGGGCATTCTAAGCAGGAGGATCAATTTGGACAAAGGCCGGGAAGCGGGAAAGTTTAGAGGATGTTTGAGGGACAGAGAATAGCCTTGTTTGGCTAGAGCATTGAGTAGTAAGTGATAGGGACTGGTGTGATACAGGCTGGAAAGCTTCCGTGGTGAGGAAAGGTTTTGAATGCCAGAGAAGGAACATGTACTTGATAGACAATAGGGAATCGTTGAAGATTTTTGAGTGGAGGAATAAAATGCACATATCTATTCATAAAATACATAGTCCAGCAGGATCTGGCATACTAGGAGTGCCTGCATCAAAGAAGGTGCTGTGCTCTTTGAGCAAAGCCAAATTGCAGTAGATCAAAAGAAACATGAGATGTGCAAGTTTAGTGACACCTCCACCCCAAACATATGGACTATTTGTGCTGACCTGGCATAGAGCCTTCCAGGCTCGTATTGGTCTGATCAGCCACAGTCAGACATACTACCTTGACACAACATAGTGACTTCATTTTGGTCCTCTTTGAGCACGAATAACAACCACCAACCAGTCCAGAAGGGTTATGAAGAATATATTGGAGGGATCAGAGAGGAGAAAGGAAGACCTTTCAGGAAACTTTTATACTTGTCCCTGAAGATGGTAATGAGTGTTTGGGATGGCATTAATGGGTACAGATTGAAGCAGGAAAGGCCTGAGAGATATTTTGTATATAGAGAATTTACAGAACTTTGTAACTACTTAATGAGGGAGGTAAAGGAGAAAAAAAGAATTTAAGATAATATGGTCTCAAATATGAGAGACTGGTGGTGCTACAAAGAGAAGAGGATCAGAAAACAGAAAATGTTTGGGGAGAAAGATAGTAACCCTGGTTTTGAAGAAGAGGCTTATGAAAAACATGACACCCCAAGAAGTAAACAGTTACGGAGCCGCAATCCTCACTGACCAAAAAAGAAAAATACAGAAAAGTTATACTTAAATTCCTTTTGGAGAACTTCCCAAACCCCTAGAGAAAGGTCTCCATTTGCTATGAATAACCAGAGCTCCAAGCTAAGGAAATGAATGCAGATCTGGGGAGATTTTTGTCTCCATTCCCGTTGGCAGTTCTCTCCATCTGGAAAAGAGTTGTTAGTAAGACTGAATGAAGAGAGACTTAAAAGTACAGACTTGAGAGAAAAGAAGAGGTATCTCGACTTGAAAATAAATCCCCCCTACTAGCACCCTCTCCCCGCCAATCTGAGACACTCAAAACAACTTTTCTTTTTTTTTCTTCAGGTTTTACTACTAAAAAAAAATTTAAAACATTTTTATTTAAAGTTTTGAGTTCCAAATTCTATCCTTACCTCCCTCCATACCCTCCCCCCTCTCTGAGAGGGTAAGCAATCAGATATAGGCTATACACATGTAATTATGTAAAACATTTTCATATTGGTCATTTTGTACAAAAAAACTCCAATGAAAGAAAGAAAGTGAAAAATATCATGTTTCAGTCTGTATTCAATCAGAATCAGTTTTTTCTCTGGAGGAGGATAGTATGCTTCATCCCTAGTCCTTTGGGATTGTCTTGGATCATTGTATTGCTGAGAATAGCTAATAAGTCATTCACGATTCTTCATTAAACAACATTGTTGTTACTGTGTTCAATGCAAAACAATTTTTCAAACCCAAACCATATTGTAAACTGACCACTTCTGTTAAGGGCCAGTTATCTGGATCCACAATTCCTCAGTGTCTACCTATAAGAGCCTGTTTATAGCCATTCGATTTTCTCATCCTTAGTGATTATAATTTCATGAAAAGATTGGCTGTGTCATTATTTTGCATTTATATAGCATCTGTCCTCTGAGAAGCTCAAGGGATTAGCAGAGGCCCTGTTCCCTAAATTTCCCATTTCAGCGAGCATAAAACCCATCTCAATGACCCTTCTCCATAAACCCCCTCCCCAAAGTTCTACTCAAAAGTCTTGGTGGGGAGATGTTTCCTTCAAGGGTCGACTTACGTGCCCTTTACTACATAAAGCCTTTTCCAAATACCCCTCTCCTCATCTGCTGATGTCTTTCCTCCTTCTCACTTTATATCTATCTCCATAGATATATGTTGTCTCCCCCTGACTAGACTGTAAACTCCTCGAGGGCAGAGGCATTGAAATTCTTTGGAGAGATTATAGATCTCATTTAAGAGTCACTGCAATATAATTGAACTGAATGGAATGAGTACGAGCAAGTGCAAGCAAAAACACCTGTGAGACACTCTTCATGACAGCGGCAAATGGCTTTGGTGAACATGATTCCCTGCTTTGCTTTATATTAATAATCAAAGGGTCGGGGCGGAGCCAAGATGGCGGCTGGTAAGCACGGACTAGAGTGAGCTCCGTACCCGAGTCCCTCCAAAAAACTATAAAAAATGGCTCTGAACCAATTCTAGAACGGCAGAACCCACAGAACAGCAGAGGGAAGCAGGGCTCCAGCCCAGGACAGCCCGGATGGTCTCTGGGTGAGCTCTATTCCACACGGAGCTGGGAGCTGGGAGCTGGGAGCTGGGAACGGAGTGGAGCAGAGCCCAGCCTGAGCGGCGTGGACGATCCAGACCAGAAGCCAGGTGGAGGGGGCCCTAGCGCCCTGAATATGTGAGCTGCGGCAGTTACCAGACCCCTCGACCCACAAACACCAAAGACTGCGGAGAAGGTTAGTGGGAAAAGCTGCGGGAGTGGAAGGAGTTCGCGGTTCGGCTTCCAGCCCCGGGGGCAGCGGAGGTGGGGCAGCTACAGCTGTTGTTACTTCCGGCTCCTGGCCCACCTGGTGGGAGGAATTAAGTGGCGGATCAGAGCAGGAGTGCAACAGCCTGCTGAAGATCTAAGCCCAGTCTGGACTGGGGGTCCTTGGGGAAGGAGGAGTGTGGCTCTGACAGAGCTGGCACCTCCCCCCCAAACATAGAACATAGAACTCGTTAGTCTACAAGCAGTCATACCCCACTGAAAAACTCAAGGGTCAAGTTAGTTGGTTGGGAATATGGCCAGGCAGCGAAAACGTGCCCAGATTCAGTCTCAGACTTTGGATTCTTTCTTTGGTGACAAAGAAGACCAAAACATACAGCCTAAAGAAGACAACAAAGTCATAGAGGCTACAACCAAAGCCTCCAAGAAAAACATGAACTGGCCCCAGGCCATAGAAGAACTCAAAAAGGATTTGGAAAAGCAAGTTAGAGAAGTAGAGGAAAAATTGGGAAGAGAAATGAGAAGGATGCGAGAAAACCATGAAAAACAAGTCAATGACTTGCTAAAGGAGACCCAAAAAAATACTGAAAAATACACTGAAGAAAACAACACCTTAAAAAACAGACTAACTCAAATGGCAAAAGAGCTCCAAAAAGCCAATGAGGAGAAGAATGCCTTGAAAGGCAGAATTAGCCAAATGGAAAAGGAGATCCAAAAGATCACTGAAGAAAATACTACTTTAAAAATTAGATTGGAGCAAGTGGAAGCTAGTGACTTTATGAGAAATCAGGATATTATAAAACAGAACCAAAGGAATGAAAAAATGGAAGACAATGTGAAATATCTCATTGGAAAAACCACTGACCTGGAAAATAGATCCAGGAGAGATAATTTAAAAATTATTGGACTACCTGAAAGCCATGATCAAAAAAAGAGCCTAGATACCATCTTTCAAGAAATTATCAAGGAGAACTGCCCTGATATTCTAGAGCCACAGGGCAAAATAGAAATTGAAAGAATCCATCGATCGCCTCCTCAAATAGATCCCAAAAAGAAATCTCCTAGGAATATTGTTGCCAAATTCTGGAGCTCCCAGATCAAGGAGAAAATACTGCAAGCAGCCAGAAAGAAACCACTTGAGTATTGTGGAAACCCAATCAGAATAACCCAAGATCTGGCAGCTTCTACAT
This sequence comes from Trichosurus vulpecula, assembly GCF_011100635.1. Lineage (NCBI taxonomy): Eukaryota > Metazoa > Chordata > Mammalia > Diprotodontia > Phalangeridae > Trichosurus > Trichosurus vulpecula. The sequence goes on along the minus strand of NC_050580.1, from coordinate 65,212,016 downwards.
TAAGAGATCGAAGGGCTTGGAATGCGATATTCCGGAGGTCAATGGAACTAGGATTAAAACCTAGAATCACCTACCCAGCAAAACTGAGTATCATGTTCCAAGGCAAAATATGGATTTTCAATAAAACAGAGGACTTTCAAGCTTTCTCAGTGAAAAGACCAGAACTGAATAGAAAATTTGACTTTCAAACACAAGAATCAAGAGAAGCATGAAAAGGTAATCAAGAAACGGAAATTGCAAGGGACTTACTAAAGTTGAACTGTTTTGTTTACATTCCTACATGGAAAGATGATGTGTATGATTCATGAGACCTTAGTATTAGGGTAGTTGAAGGGAATATGCATATATATATATATATATATATATATATATATATATATATATATATATATATATATATATATATATATATATATATATATATATATATATATATATATATATATATATATATGTTTATGTATATATAAGTGAATGTGTATGCATGTATTTATCTATGTGTATATGTATGTATGTGCATATATATATATGTGTTTATATATATATATGTAAAAGAGAGAGAGCAGACACAGGGTGAGTTGAAGATGAAGGGAAGATATTTAAAAAAAATAAAATGAAATTAAGGGATGAGAGAGCAACATACTGAGAGAGGGAGATAGGGAGAGATAGAATGGGGTGGATTATCTCACATAAAGGTGGCAAGAGGAAGCAGTTCTATGGGAGGAGGGGAGAGGGCAGGTGAGGGGGGAAAGAGTGAACCTTGCTCTCATCAGATTTGGCCTGAGGGGGAATACCATACATACTCAGTTGTGTATCTTACCCCACAGGAAAGAAGAGGGAGGAAGATAAATTAAAAAAAAAAAAGGCGGGGGGATGATGGAGGGGAGGGCAGATGGGGATGGGGGTAATCAAAGCAAACACTTTGGAAAGGGGACAGGGTGAAGGGAGAAAATTCAATAAAGCGGGATGGGTTGGGAAGGAGCAAAATGTAGTTAGCCTTTCACAACATGAGTATTGTGGAAGGGTTATACATAATAATACATGTGTGGCCTAGGTTGAATTGCTCGGCTTCTTAGGGAGGGTGGGTGGGAAGGGAAAAGGGGAGAGAATTTGGAACTCAAAAAGTTTTAAAATCAGATGTCCAAAAAAAAAAAGTTTTTGTATGCAACTAAAAAATAAGATACACAGGCAATGGGGGGTAGAAATTTATCTTGCCCTACAAGAAAGGAAGGGAAAAGGGGATGAGGGGGAGGGGAGTGATAGAGGGGAGGGCTGACTGGGGAACAGGGAAACCAGAATATAAGCCATCTTGGAGTCGGGGGGAGGGTAGAAATGGGGAGAAAATTTGTAATTCAAACTGTTGTGAAAATCAATGCTGAAAACCAAATATGTTAAATAAATAAATTTAAATTAAAAAAAAAAAAAAAAAAAAAAAAAGAATAAAGTCAGGAGCTAAGGTATGGGTAAAACAGAAGCCAGATGATATTCCAAAGGCTGCAGAAGTTATAGCCCATGGGAAGGACAACACTGTAACAGTTGTCTATTCAGGGGAAAAAAAAAAAAAAAAATAATCAAAGGGTCAAACACAGTTATTGCTGATATTACCTTTTTCAAAGAATCTTGAGTGGCTTTTTTTAACAGAAGAGGAAATTTAATTTTTTTTAACAAATTAATTAATTTATTTTTAGTTTGCAACACTCACTTCCATAAGTTTTAAATTTTCTCTACCTCTCTCCTCTCCCTCCACCCCAAGATGGCATGCAATCCAATACGGGCTCCACATATACATTCTTATTAAACATATTTTCACATTAGTCATGTTGTATAGAAGAATTAGAACATATGAGAGGAACCATGAGAAAGAAAAAACAAAACAAAACAAAAAAAGAGAGCAAATGCTTTGATCTGCATTCAGACTCCATATTTCTTTGTCTGGATGTGGATGGCATTGTACATCACCAGTCTTTTGGAGTTGTTTTAGATCCTTGCATTGCTGAGAAGAGCTAAGTCTATCAAAGTTGGTCATCACACAGTTAATGTGTACAATGTTCTCCTGGTTCTGCTCACTTTGTTCAGCATCGGTTCATATAAGTCTTTCCAGGTTTTTTTGAAGTCTGCCTGCTCATCATTTCTTAAAGCACAATGGTATTCCATTAAATTCGTGTACCACAACTTTTTCAGCCATTCCCCAATTGATGGACATCTCCTCAATTTCCAGTTCTTGGCCACCACGAAAAGAGCTGCTAGAAATATTTTTGAACATACGGGTCCTTTCCTCATTTTTATGATCTCTTTGGGATACAGCCCTAGAAGTGGTATTGCTGGGTCAAAGAGTATGCATATTTTTAAAGCCCTTTGGGCATAGTTCTAAATTGCTTTCCAGAATGGTTGGATCAGTTCACAACTCCACCAACAATGCATTAGTGTTCTAATTTTCCCATATCTTCTCCAGCATTTATAATTTTCCTGTTTTGTCATGTTAGCCAATCTGACAAGTGTGATGTGACACCTCAGAGTTGTTTTGATTTGTATTTCTCTAATCAATAGTGATTTAGAGCATTTTTTCATATGACTATAGATAGCTTTAATTTCTTCCTCTGCAAACTGCCTGTTCATATCCTTTGACCATTTATCAATTGGGGAATGAATTGTATTCCTATAAATTTGACTCAGTTCTTCATATATTTTAGAAATGAGACCTTTATTAGAGATACTGGTTATAAAAATTCTTTCCCAATTTTCTGCTTCCCTCCTAATCTTAGTTGCACTGGATTTGTCTATGCAAAATTTTTAATCAAATTTATCAATTTAATCAAAATTATCCATTTTGCATATCATACTGTTCTCCAACTCTTGTTTGGTCATAAATTCCTCCATTCTCCATAAATCGTACAGGTAAACAAACACTTCCTTGCTCTCCTAATTTGTTTATAGTGTCAGCCTTTATATCTAAATTGTGCACCCATTTGGACTTTATTTTGGTATGTGGTATAAGATGTTGGTCTATCCCAGTTTCTGCCATACTATTTTCCAGTTTTCCCAGCAGTTTTTGTCAAATAGTGAGTTCTTATCCCAGAAGCTGGGGTTTTTGGGTTTATCAAACTGTAGATTACTGAAGTTATTGACTACTGTGTCGTGTGTACCTAACCTATTGCACTGATCCACCACTCTATTTTTTAGCCAGGGCAAGTAGTTTTGATGATTGCTGCTTTATAGCACCATTTAAGATTTGGTATGGCTAGGCCATCTTCCTTTACATTTCTTTCCATTAATCCCCTTGATATTCTGGACCTTTTGTTCTTCCAGATAAATTTTGTTATTATTTTTTCTAGCCTATAAAATATTTTTGGTAGCTTGATTAGTATGGCAGTAAATAAGTAAATTAATTTAGGTAGAATTGTCATTTTTATTATATTAGCTCAGCCTACTCACAAGCAACTGATATTTTTCCAATTACTTATATCTAACTTTATTTGTGTGAAAAGCGTTTTGTAATTGTGTTTATATGGTTCCTGGGTTTGTTTTGGCAGATAGACTCCCAAATATTTCATAATGTCTACAGTAACTTTAAATGGAATTTCTCTTTCTATCTCTTGCTGTTGGGCTTTGTTAGTAATATAGAAATGCCGATGATTTAGGTGGGTTTATTTTATATCCCGCAACTTTGTCAAAGTTGTGCATTATTTCAAGTAGTTCTATACTTGATTCCTTGAGTGGCTTTTGACATAGGTATGGGAGTCAGCTTGTTGAATCAGATAAAAATCCTGACCCTGGGTCCTGTGACCCACCCTGCTTCCCAAGCCCCCTTCTTCCAGGTATTCTAAGACACCAGGGTGAAGAAGGAATGTATTCTACATATGAGGAGCAGCCAGTATAAAGGCACAGAGGTGGGAGATTGTATAGTATGAGAGAAATAGCAGGAAGGCCAGATTGGGTGGACCACCAAGTCTGGCATAGAGCAGAGTAATACGTAATAAATCTGGAAAGGGAGGTAAGAGCCAGGTTGTGAAGGACTTTAAAGAAAAAAACTTGTACTTGGTCCTAGAGGTCATAGAGAACCACTGTCGATTGGGCAAAGTACTATGGTGAGATCTGTCCTTAAGCAAGGGAAATCACTTTGGCAGTTTGGGTGGAGGATGGATTGGAGAGGATGGACTTATGGGAGAAAGACCAATTAGGAGACTACTCCAATTGTTCATGTAAGAATGATGAGGGCCTGAACTAGGGGTAGCTACTGTGCAAGTATGGGGGAGAAAGATAGGAGAGATATCATGGAGGCAGAACTGACAAGACTTGGCACAACGCTGGCTACACAGGGTGAGGAAGAGTGAGAAGTAAGGGGATGACCTCAAGGTCGAAAACCTGGGTGACTAGAAGGAAGGTGGATACCCTTGACAGAAATAGGGAATTTCAGAAGAGGGGAAGGTTTGAGGGGAAAGATCACGAGTTCTATTTTGGACAAATTGAATTTGAGAAGCCCATAGAACCTCCCATTTGAAATGTTCAATAGGCAGTTGATGATGTGAGCTGGAAACTCAGTAGAATAATTAGGGCTAGATAATTAGACATGCGAGTCATCTGCATAGGGCTGATAATAAAACCTCTGGGACCTGCTGGAGATGCCAAATGACAGAGTATGTAGAGAAAAGAGAAGTTGTGGAGCTTGAGGTTACCGTGCCAGATATGGATGATGATAAAGCAAAGGGGATTGAGAAGGAACAATCAGATAGGTAGAAGAACCAAGAAATAGCAATGGCACACAAGCCCATTGAGAAGAGATGAGTCAACAGTGTCAAATGCTACAGAGAAGTCAAGAAGGATGAGGAGGCCGCCATGTTTAATGATTAAGACTGTATACATACACACACACATATAATATATTTTATATATAATTGATAACTTTGGAGAGAACAATTTTACTTGTGTGATAAAATTAGAAGCCTGAATACAAGGGGATGAGAAGTGGAAGCACAGTGGGAATATCTTGCTTTTCTCTAAGAATTTAGCTGGGAAAGAGAGGAGAGATTCAGGGCTGTAGAATGAGGGGATAGTAGGGTCAAGAAATTTTGTTTTTAAGCATGGGGAGACCTGGGGTAGATCCCCAGCTGATGATTTATGAAAGGACACTGACGTGAAAACACAAGGCACGTTTTGTAATTTGCACCAGTGAAGAGAATAGTCACACCGAAAGGATCATGAATCCCTTGTAGCATTAAAACAAAAACCCATCAGTGAAACCAAAAGAATTGCCATGGAGAAGGCCTTGATAAATAGAGTTCCTGCTTCCTTAATCCCTGTTGGGGCTACAGACCATTGCAACAGGCCCCTGCCATATGGTGGGGGTAGCCACTGGATCCAACAGCTGGGCATGGTCACTAACCACTAAATTTGTGATTGATCACAGAATCATTGAACCAAATACCTGGGTGTGGGAATTTCCTGGCTCTGGATGCTGTTTTAGAGGAGAGAATAAATAAATGAATGAATAAAAGAAGAATGGGTAAATAGGTAAATACATATATACATGCACACAAAAACATACACGTATACGCTGCCATTTTTAAAAATGTTAATATTTTAGAAGAATGAAGGATCAAGGACATCTCAAAGAATAAGGACCTATGATTTGTTGGGGGAGAATGAAAGGTCTTCAGTTCTCCTCCTAAAAAGAGAAAAAATGCACACTCACTTGGGCTTGGTACTGTTTGGAATGCCAACCCACACTACCTGGACCATACTAGGTAGCCTGCTATCCCGAGTAAGCAACCTTTCTTCTGCCTCAGTGTATTCTCTATGCTCTGTTCTTCCAACTTTCAATATGGATGGGGTTGACTTAAAAACAGGTATCTCATAGGGGATATCTGCTATCTTTCCGGACAGCAAGAACATTAAAACAGCAATGGCAGAATCCTTTCCAGACTAGCTGTGACAGATCCACTTTTACCTTGAGCCAGCTCTGGTTATAGTGAATGACAACATAGGAAAAAGGACTTCCGAGACCTGTTACCCCTCATTCCCAACAGTTCTAAGAAACTCATCTTCCCAGAAGAAATAGACACACCGAGCCAGTTTCTATGCACCGTGATCCCTGACGACAGAGATGTTCCAGGGATGGCTCACCATAGGTACACACACATACTCTGCCAGACAACATAGTGCTACATCACCTTAAGGTTTAGTAAAACACTATCCTTACAATCCCTTGTGAGGAAGGTAGTGCTAGTATTATTGTCCTGAAGGAGAGCAGGCTAAGTAATCTGCCCAGAGTCATATGGCTATTTCAAGGCTGGTACTCAGTGCTGGTATTTGAAATCAAAACTCACTCCCAGAACTTGCTTCCTAGAAATGAAAGACCTTGGATGGAGTATTACGCAAACCCCTCATTTTGCAGATAAGATAACAGAGATCTTGAGAGACCTTGCCCCAGGTCACACAGGCAGTAAATGGCAGGACCAAGATGTGAACCTGGATCCTCGAACTCCCAATTCATTGCTTTCCTCCCCCTATCACTCTGCCCCCAAGAATACTATCTAAGACAATAAAGGGCAGCTGGTGAGTATAAACAGAATCTGGAGAGTTGGGACAGCTTTATAAATGTTTATTCCCTTCCCTCACTTCTCTCTCTCTTTGAGACCAGTGGATGTCACTTAATGACTTGCCCAGGATCAAACAGCTGTTAAGTGTCTGAATCCACATTTGAACTGAGGTCCTTCTGACTTAAGATCCGGTGGTCTATCCATTGTGCCACCTCATTGCCCCACCTCTCTTCTTCCCGTGAAAGGTACTTCAGTGGCCATCTAGTCCAGTCCATACCCAAACAAGAATTCACTTTATAATATTCTCAAAAAGTGGTCACCGAGCCTTTGTTAGGAATGTCTTAGTAAAGGGAATCTATGCCTCCTTGGCCAGCCCATTTCCCACCTTGTGATTGTTCTTTGCTACTCTCATCCACTGGTCCTAGTTCTGCTCTCTGGAACCAAGTGAAACAAGTCGACTCTTTCTTCTGCATAACTGCCTTACAAAACTGAAAGACAATTACAATTTATTCCACTAAGTCTTCTTTTCACCAAGTTAGACATCCCTAATTCCTTTAATGGATAGCCATCCAGCATGAACTCAAGGCCTTCTATCGCCCTGTTTACCTTCTTTTGGATATGCTACAACTTATCAACCCTAAGCCTTCTTTTTAAAAGGTAATGGCCACCAACTATATCCCTATACTATAGTTTGTTCGTCCATTCCCCAGTTGATGGGTATGTACTCCATTTCCAATTCTTTGCTACTACAAAAGAGCTGTTATAAATATTTTTGTGCATATGGTTCCTTTTCATCTTTGTCTCTCATGGCAGTGGAATATTAATATGTCATAAGAAATGACAAAAGGAATGGTTTCAGGGAAACTTTGGAGGACTTGTATGACCTGATACAGAGTGAAGTGAGCAGAAGCAAGAGAAAAAGTTATAGGATAACAATAATACTCTTAAGATAAACAACTTTGAAAGACTTTAGAACTCTGATCACTGTAACGATCAACAACAGTACCAAAGATGAGATGAAGTGTGCTACCAATCTCCCAACAGAATAGTGATGGACTCAAGATTTAGAATGAGACATACATCATTTTTTGGACATAGCCAATGTGGGAATTTGTTTTGATTGACTATTCACACTCATCACAAGGGTTGTTTTTTTTTTTAATCTTTTAATGAGGTGGAAGAGAGAGAAATGAGAGAAAACAAATGCTTGTTAATGGAAAAAAATAAACTTAAAAAAATGGTACCCCAGAACACCCACCATATTTCAGATTCAGTCTGACTTCCACATGGGACTCCCTAGATGTAGACACTATATATGAAAGACAGATGTTAATGCCAAATTGTGACACAAGACTTGGAACGGTCTGACTTTTTACCTAGTAGCAAATGCCCTGCTGGAAACACATTTGCCCTTTGCCCTAGTAAGAAAAGTACTCAAAGAAGGCCAGTATTGTTCCTCTGATTAAAGACTCGGTTCCTGTAGTCTATTCTCAGTCAACTTCAGCTGAAAAGACTCAAAGTCAAATCTTCCTGCCCCTTCAAGTCTCTAACAGGAACAACAGGGAAGTAGTGAATTACTGAGATTTTAGATCTTCAGGTCAAAAAATGTTAACATGATCATCTCTTTTTCTTCCAGAAGCCGTGAAGTACATTCAAACTTCAGTTTAGAAGAAACTTCTGGAAAGGGGAAGTTCTCATTAACAAAATTTTCTGGAGAATAGGGATTACATCCAAATGTTTTATTTAAACACTTATTTTTTTTAAATCTTTCTAAAACATTTAACTTCCTTTTCCTGTTTTAGTAAGCAGAATACAATAAACAAAATACTCTTTCTTTGCTGTCTGGAGGTTTTGTAGGACATCAGGGGCCTTAATCTTAAACATTAGTTCTTAACATCCATGACTGGAACACAAAAGGTGAAGGAGACTAAGGTCTTAAGTAATATTAGTAACAGGACACATTTATCTAGGGTTCAAAGGTTTGTGAATTATTTAAATCCTCATCTCACCTGATCCTCACAATAACTCCACGAAGTAGGGATTGTTAGTCTCCCCACTGTACAGACGAAGGAACTGAGGCTGAAAGGGGTTAAATGACTTTGCCAGGATCACACAAGTCAGAAAGTGAAAGTGAAAAAAAGATCTAAATTCAGGTCTTCCTGATTGCAAGTCCAGCAGCTCCCTATCATCTCTAGGATTAAATAGAAAATATTCCAGCTTTTAAAACCCTTTATAACATGGCTCCCTCCTACCTTTCCAGACTTGTTAGACCTTTCCACTCCCACATTCTCCATGTGCTCCAAGATCACTGTGGCCAGTGTCACTAGCCTCTGCAAACAAGACACTTCATCTCTTTACTCTCGGCATTTTCTCTGTTTTTCTCTTGCCTGGAATTCTCTCTCCTCACTTCTGCCTCTGGCATCCCTCACTTCAAGTCCCACATAAAGCCTCACCTTCTAGAAGAAGCCTTTTCCTATTTCCCTTAATATCAATGCCTTCTCTTTAAGATTATAGCCAATTAATCCTGTGAATATCTTATTTGTACATAGTTGTTTGCATGGTGTTTTCCCCTACTGGACTGTGAGCTTCTTGAGAGCAGGGACTGTCTTTTCCTTTTCTTTGTACCCCTAGCACTTAGCTCAGTGCCTGGAACGTGTGGTAAATGCATTTAGTAAATGCTTCTTGACTTGAGGAAACTCAAGCTGAGAGGCTCATTGATATCACAAAACTAGTGTGTGGTGGTCAGAACCAGAACTCAGGCTCCTTTCTATTATATTATACTTTCTTTCTCTAGTAGACATACAGTGACAATACAGAATACAATAAAAGCCAGAGGCTTTTTTGTTTGTTGCCAGAATCAACAACAACAAAGAAGATTATTTATATAATGTATATAACATATTAATTTTTATATGTGTATATTTTTCACTTGTATGTGTATGTATATCCACATATAGACATACATATATACTCTGTACACACACACACACACACACACACACACACATACATATGACAAACCCAGAAGTAGGGCCTACTAGTCTTAGATTTTTTTCTTTGTTCTCTTCATTTGCTTGCTGGTCTAGGAAGATGCTGGGAGGGAGGGAGGGAGGCATTGTGGCCCCAGCCTCTGCATAGCCCTCTGGATTTTTTTTTTCTTGGCCGAATTCCTAGACTAGGCCTTGAGGCCATATGATTCCCATCAGGGGTTAAACTGGAATTATGAGGAATTTTCTAATCTCATATCAGATAGTTGTCTGCACCCACAGACTTAAAATCAGGACCAGAAATAAGCAATCAAAAGAATAAGTAAGCTTAGCCTGGAGGTGCTGTTACTGGCTTTTGTTGGTCACACAGGATAAAGACAAATGTGGTGGTTCACAGGCTTAAGAAGGAAGTAAAAGAACTGTCTAACTGAACTTGTCAAGGAGAGGTTTTCTAATCACTGCATCTCATCAAGTGGGAGTACAATGCAAAGATAGTAACAGAGAGCAACTAAGCCACCATAAGAGACTCTCAGTAGAGACCCGAGACATGAGTCCCTGAGAAAATCAGTATAATGACTACAGTGTGATGACCTCACCAAAGGCTATCGCAATTCTTCAACACTAGAGGTGTGAATGGCTAGGCCACACAGGTTCTAGGAATGTGCCTCTGTGTATGCCCTCTTCTCATAGGTGAAGTATAAGCCTGTGGAACAGTGTGTTCAAGTGAGCGTGGAGAGATCCTTTTTTGCCGTGCTGTTGATCAAATGTCTTTTGCAATCTTTCAAGTGCATCTTGGGGTGGCTAAGTGAAGTGGATTGAGCACCCCTCCTGATGTCAGGAGGACGTGAGTCCTCAGGAGAGAGAAAAAAAGAAAATTCTACTGGGGCCAGTCTGTGTATGCAGACTGACAAAAGGGAAAATAGTCCTCAAAAACTTGACACTTACTAGCAATATGACCCTGGGCATGTCACTTCACCCCAATTGTCTGCCCCCCCAAATATATATATGTATATCCTGACTCATTTAAAAATATAGATATTTGCAAGGGTTTGTGAACTACAGTTTTGAATGAGTGCTGATGACAGAGTACCTCTAATATAGGATAATTTGGGGAGACCTCCTACATGGGAGAGTAGGTACTCCAAGGGCTTTATTGCTAAAAGAAGACTATGGTTCCAGTGAATCAAAATTTCATTTGACTCAAGGTTAGGTGAGCTCAGAAATGTTTTCCACTGCCATGCCCCTGCCATCCACCAAGTTATGCTCTTTCATGGACACGGTGTGGGTGTAGCTTGTGTCCATATTCATCAGCCCCTGGGCAGAATTCTACTGAGGCCCACCCTTCTTACCCTATTTGTTTAAAAGCCACCTCTTCAGTGGGGTCTCCATGGGTACTCAATTAAAGCAGAGGCTCTTACTTTCTTCTAAGAATTCTATACACATTCCTCACATGAGTCACTTAGAAGCAAGAATGTGGAGCAATGACCAACCCTAGTCATTAAATTGTTAACGTGATCAATAGCAAAGCAAAGAGGCTTGAACTTGAACTCCAGAAGACCTGGGTTCAGGTTTCAGCTTTGACATGTACTGCCTATATGACCCTGGTCAAGCATCTGGGCCTGTTTCCTCACCTTTAAAGTGAGAATAATCAGACTTATACCACCTTTATTCAGTCATTTTTCAATGTGTTGGACTCTTCATGGATCCCATTTGGGGTTTTCTTGGCAAAGGTACTGGAGTGGTTTACTGTTTCCTTATCCAGCTCATTTTACAGATGCAGAAACCAAGGCAAACAGGGTTAAGTGACTTGCCCAGGATCACACAGCTAGTGTGTCTGAGGTCAAATCTTAACTCAGGAAGATGAATCTTCCTGACTTGAGGCTGGAAGCTCTCTCCACTGCAAAACTTAGCTACACTTATACCACCAACCTCCCAGGTTAGTTATGAGGATCATTACTACATATAGACACAAACTATTATTTCTTTACCTTAAAAAGAAACAAAAGGGATGAAATTCTGAATTTGAAAAAGGCAGGATAGAAGAGTCACTGACACACAAATACACATGCTTCAGAGATCTCCCATGATTACAGTAAAACACAATCTCCAAAATGAGAAGGGATGAGAGTTTCTCTAAATATCCACTGGATCAATTCCAGTCATCCTGATGAATATCAGACCACTGGACTCAGATGGCTCAGGAGGAAAAAGTGAGGCTGGTGACCTTGCACAGCCCTACCTCACTCAAATCAAAGTCAACTGCAAGTCATGTCATCATCTCCCTGATGTCATGGTCCTCTTCAAGAATGAAGGACAAACACAAACAACAAATATCCAGGAATCCCTTTATGGGTGCTCTCTGATGGCTGACCAAGGTTTAGTTTCAGTGTCCATTTTCCCTTCCGTCTGTCTGCACACTCAGAGTGGCCCCAGTAGAATTTTCTTTCTCATTTCTCTCTCCCAAAAAATCCTTTTAGTGTATGGCATATATTCTGTAGCCATTAACGTTATAATCCATTAGTATACAGTCTGTGTTCATTAACATTATGAATCCTTTTAAAAATTAATTTGAATAGGTTATCTTTTGTTTTTAATCACCTTCATTTCTGAATACATCCATTCTGCAACCTACTCAGTGAGCCATCCCTTGTAACAAAAAATAAGAGACAGGGGATGAAGAGGCAGTTCAGTCAAACTAACCACCATGTCAACTTACTCTGAGAATAGATATAATATTCCACTCCTGTAATCCCCCACCTTTCTAATGTAGTAAGTTCCACCATGAATCCTAATGTAAATTCAATTAGACATGAAAATACCTAAAAACACTCTACTTCCCTATCTTAGTTACTTACAGTCTTTCCCTCCTAATTAGTTTTTAGCTTTTATTCCTTTGATTCTTTCAGAGACACTCTTGGGAATGTCTTCATTCTATTTTAGTTGAGCTTCCCAACTCTGGGCTTATTTTTTTATTTATATTTTAGGTCACTCGAGTGTTAAGAAGAATAAATTATTCTGCAGTCACAATTTTTTTTCCCACTCTCCTCTCCCCACCAGATGTAACTGACCAGAACTTCAGCCTACCTACAAATAAATCCATCATGTTTCCCAACAATGTTTTCTTCTTATCCTGCAAACACTTACAACACAGTTGGTGAGAAGCAGAATCATAAATCCGGTCCTTTGTATTTCAGGAGATTACCAGCTCTGCAACAGAACTCCTTGGGAGCGCCTCTTTTATTCTGAGCTGGAAGCAGTCAACCTATTTGAGACTGCGGTTTCTGTTAAGCCACAGAAAGTGCCTAAGGCAGCAGTTCACCAAATAAAATTTCGACTGTTCTGCTCCAAACTGTGTCCTGATAGCTCAGCAACTACTGTCTGCAGTCTTCATTCCTTAAAGAGAATCTCTACTTTATAAATAGGTTTAAAGGAATTTATTTGAAAGTTAGTTTATTTTTAAAGAGATTTAAAGGAATTTATGATATAAAAATTGGTTATTAAAGCATGAGAGATCTGGGTAGCTGGAAGAGAGGTAACCTAACCTACTAAGTAATATATTCCACTGGGGAATCAGGAAGACTTATGTTCAAATCCACCCCCATCCCCCAACACTAGCTCTGTGATAATAAGCAAATCACTTAACTTTTCTGAGGCTTAGTTTCCTCATCTGAAAGTTGGGACAATACCTGTTATCCCTACCTCACAAGCTGTGAGATTCAAATGAGATAATCTATGCAGAGCACTTTGCAAACTTTAAAGCTATCTAAAGGTTCAGTTATTATTAAAATTGGCTGTCAGTTGAGGTAAGTTGACAGGCATGGTTATTCAGGTACAGCCCTAGTCAGTGCTCCTCATATTTTTGTCCTCCTACAAGACTGTAAACGCTTTGACTCTTTGAGGACAAGGGCCCAGTCTTATTGATGACTATATTCTCAGTGTCTAATTTGTAAACAGCTGGTAGTACCTCAGTGCAGTGGGATCTTAACAAATACGTGTGGGAATGAATGAATGATTTAATGGATGAATGAATGATCTGTTGCTGTCTGTTCTGAAGGGCCTCTGTCCAAGGGAGGCATGAATTTCAAGGACAGGCTCACTCTAGAAGTGGGAGAAGGAAGTTGTTCTAACTGCTGAGTCACAAGGTCTTCCCTCACCAGGGGGTCTGCCCTAAGGTCAGCACCACTGAGGCTGGGAAAGAATTGGATGATGCCATCCATCTCCATCACACAGGTGGGTTATGGAGGGCCCACTGTGCATGGAGAGAGGAAAAATAAATACCCCTCCATTCTTTGCAGGGGGTGGGGAGCATCCATTACTTTTTGCCAGTGACAAGGCAAACTTGAAGGACAACACTATTATTCTCCACCCCACCTTGCCCTCAATTATTGCTACAAATTCTTTGAAAGTATTGAAATCAATTCTAAACAGGTCCCCAACAGGAAGTTCATATATAATTCTGAGTAGCCTTGGAAGCTGGTTCTTTTGGGAGCTCTAAAGTTAGTTTCAGAAAAGGAAACATCTAACTCCAAGATACAGTACCATCCTCTTCTATACCTCTACTCATCTTGGTGCTCTCTCACTGGACTATAGAGTGAATGGGGAAGTGGGGGTAACGGAGGAGAGGACAGGAGAGACTGGGAGTTTTGCTAGGGTCCCTCCTGGAAAGCCGTCCTGGTTCCTTTGTTCTCAGTGCTAAGTTGAAACTCCATGCTTGCTCACCTGACATCAGTGGGTTTACCGCCTAGTCACGCCATCTGGCCTTCTGATAAACTGAACCAAGCCAAGCAGGCTTTATCAAGTCACACCACCCACCCCTCCACTCCAGGGTCCTCCCGGCTGGACTGGGCACACAGGGCCATGATCCTACTGGTAAACAAGCAGCTGCTCAAAAACAAACCCAGCCCTGCACCTAGCACTCACAGAAGAATGCCCTGGGAGGGATGCACGCACACTCCGCACACACCTGTCCAGGGGATGGGCCTCCACCCCACCTGGCTCGGCCAGTCCCCTCCCCCGGCCCGGCAAGTTCCCACAGCACCCGGCACGCGGCGTGCCGCCAGTGCCGGGATCCTGCTGACATCTGGCGTAACTCCCGAGATGGGGGAAACTCCGCGCTGGGGGGAAGAAGCCCGGCGCCCTTCTCCAGCCCCTTGCTCTTACAGAACTGCAGACCCAGGCCCAGGGAGGGCAAGGGAACTTAGAGATCACAGAGAACAAACCCATGGATGGCTGTCCCTCCAATGGCCCCTGTCTGGGCCTTGGGGTAATCCCATCATCACCTTTGAAAACCCCAGGCAGGTGCAGGATCTGTGGGGATGGCGGATCACTTCAGGAGGGGTCTGTGCTTTAAGATCGGGACCCCAGCTCCCATTCCCCGGAAAGCCCGAAGGACCACGAGCAAGCCCCCCCGCACCCTCCCCCAAGCTCTTGCAGCTGCTACTCACACTTCTCCTCCTCCTCTTGGTTCCCAAAGCCTCCAGCTGCCCCTCCCCCTCACTCTGGAGCTTGGGGGAGGAGCCCTGAGCCTCTGGGGCCGGGGCCCGGGCTCTCCCGCCCCTAATCCCGCCCCTCACACGAGCTGCTGGGGGCGGAGTCAGAGGCAGTTCCCTCCCACCCTCACCTTCCTTAGCTCCCGCAGGAAAAGCCGGGCTTCTCCCATCTTTGCAATTCTTATGAGCTCCGGCCCGCTGGCGCTGGAGGCTTTTACCCCTACTCCGTCTGCGTGCTCTAAAGTCAGAAAGGTTTTAAAAGGGAGCCCTAGGCAAAATAAAGTCCTTTCAAACCCTAGGTGTCCCTGCAAGCAGAACCTAGAGAGACCGAAATTATATCAGAAGCCAAGTTTCTTTAAGCTGAAGGCAGGTAGTCCCCTGGGGAATTTCTAACTTCCCCACCCCACCCCAGGCAGGTATCAGGTGAAGTCTTGGTGAACTGTATCATCTGATAACGGTTTGCTCCATTTCAATCTTCCACTCACCTATAGCCTTGCAGACAGATTTAGGGCATCCTTCCAAGCACCCCTCCACACGCCACCCAAAGTCCTACTGATGGGCTCGGGAGATCAAACAGCAGCAGCTCCAAACGAGTTCCTGTTCTGGACTTCCATAATATGCTTGTCCTGCAGTCGGATTTCTTCCGGGCTCCAGGACTGAGCTGTTTGGACTAGTGTCTAATCCTCCAAAAAATATTTATTCAAGATGGAAAAAAACAACACGAAAAGACTGTCCTTAATTTCCTGATTTCTGGTTAGATGGAGGAGACGATTAATAGAATAGTTTTGGAAAGCTTGGAGGAGGAGGAGTAATGTCAGTCAATCAACAAGCTCCTACTATGTGCCTGGCACTGTGCTGGGCCTGACCTAGACCTTGAAAGATTAGATAGATGGATAGATAGATAGATAGATGAGAGATAGATAGATTGATAGGATAGTTAGATGATAAATAGTTATTCCTGGATGTGATCTAGGCCTTGAAAGATGATCAGATAGGCAGATAATAATAAGTATTCAAGTTGTGCAAAGCACTTTGTTGATCTCATTTAATTCTCACAACATCCATGTGAGGTAGATGCTATTATCATCCCCACTTCCACATGAGGAAGTTAAGGCAGACAGAAGTTATGTGACTTGCCTGGGGATCACACAGCTAGTCAGTGTCTGAGGCAAGATGGCAGAGGTCTTTCTGATTCCAAGCCAGCTTTCTAAGCAACGAACCACCAAGCTGCCTAGACAGGTAGATGTTTGCATTTATTAAGGGTTTATTATGTACCAGGCACTGTGCTCAGAGCTGTCCTTACAAATACAAGCAAGCAAGACAGTCCTTGTCCTCAAAGAGCTTAATTCTATTGGGGAAAACAACTCACAACAAGAAAGAGATGACTGGCCAACAGCATGGTGTGGAGGTGGCCTGGAGGCCTGGTAAGATAAGGCTCCCCTAGCAGAGGTCTCAGAGAATGGGTATGTTTGGTATGATATGGATAGAACCATAACACAATTTCACCCCACATGGGGCTTTTAAATTGCTCCCCACATCTGAACTACTTGAAAAGGGGGGAGAAGGATTCAAGTAGTTGCAGGCAAAGGATGGCCAAGGCCATCCCATTGTCCATCCTAAGAAAGGTTCAACAGAGGGTAATGGTTTGTGGGAAAGCTGATCTTTCAGTAGCAAAGCAGGAAATAACATTTTGGTCCCTGAACATTTCCAAGGGCCATTAATTTATTAGCAAGTCTTTCATGTGTCAGGAGCTGCAGAATTAGTTTGCTGCAACAGGAAGGTTGCTTAGGGTTTTTCCTAGTGACTACAACAGGTTTGGCAGTAATGTAATTACTTATCAAATGCAAAAGCCCATGATCACACTTCCCTAACATTCCTGGTTTCCGAACGTCAAAAGCCTGAATAGATTTGACAGTTCGTTAACAGCAAGCTTTACCCAGCCTCTCTCTCTCTCTCTTTTTAAGAGTAAGAGACCTAAAAGCTGGGCTCATTAAAAAGCAGCAATCAGACCTGAGGGATGAGATCCAGGCAAGTAGGCACATGAAAAGTTTAGTTACTGTCTTGGGAAGAGAGAGAAGAAGAAGGAGGAGGAGGAGGAGGAGGAGGAGGAGGAGGAGGAGGAGGAAGAGGAGGAGGAGGAGGAAGAGGAGGAGGAGGAGGAGGAGGAGGAGAAGGAGGAGGAGGAGGAGAAGGAGGAGAAGGAGAAAGAAAGAAAGAAAGAAAGAAAGAAATGAATAAAATCATAAAACTAAAAAACATACAATTCTTTTGAAACCACTGTGACAGAAATAATTCTGGTGTCCTGGGGTCCCTATAAATTTGTATGAACCGTGAAATGTGAGAGCTTGGATCATTTACAAACATCCTTCTTCTAACCCAAACACCCAAATATTTGCTTCTGCTTGTGGAACATTTTATACCATTTTATATCATTTTTGTGATTTCAATCAAGGGCCAGGGCCTGAATTAATGATCAGCTGGACCTGGGCTTCTTTGTTCTCTCAAGTTTGCTCAGACAATATCTTTTCTCTGTCAACAAGGCCAGATCTGGCTGACCTAAGAACAGTCTTTCCCCTGTTAACCCTTAGGGGATGAGACCCCAATCCTGAGAGACTACCTCGCTTAATATTCTACGGGTATATACTTCAACTGACCCTTGTCAACACTCTTATCTTATTGTATTTACAAATCTATTCTATTGAGGAAAATCCTCTTCTTGTATCATGGTTAAACATACATGGGGATCATAAAAGTGAGGTAACACAGGCTTGTTGAGTCCGCTAAAAAGAATGTATATAAGTTTTCTCATTTCTTTGTTCAGACAGCCAGAGCTTATGCTCTGACTCCTTGTATGTACAAGTAAGCTAGCTTAGTTATACTTTAAAGGAAAATAATAAACAACACGGATTTTTCTATCACCTAGCTTGTTTGCCTTCTTCAACCAAACTTTCAGGTTTAACAGTTATGGTGCTGTGAACTTTGGATGGAAATGATGGAAACAGGACAAAGCAGCCCAACCTTGCCAATGCTTTGGGTGCCACGGGATTAATTTTTCCTGGAATTTTGGCCTTGACAAGGTGGGGGTAAGTTGTCTCCATTCCCAGCTTCCAAAAGGGACTCCCACAAAATTGGTTGAAGTCTGAAAATTCCCTTTAAGCTAGCTCTGGGGGCAGGGATCAAATCTGTGGTAAAACACAGATCTGCGGTCAAACACACATAGATCCCCTGGAAACAGATTGATCTAGAAAATTAGCTACGGATCAATCAAAAACTAGAATTAGAAGTCCAACCATTCCTCCACTCCCTCCACCCTATTCCTTACCCCCTCCCTCCCTCCCTTCCTTCCCTTGGAGGCCCTGATCCTGAGGAGAAAAACTGCACTTTGCTGTTACCCCCTCCCCCTCTGCCTCCCAGTACCTACTCTAACCAGAGAGGGGTAACTGTGTTCTGCTACCATTGCCTCCTCTCTCTCCTCCTTCCCACCTTTCCCCCTTCCCTTAAGGGCTCTGTTTTTGCTTTCTGCCCTATTCCTGCTTCCTTCCCTTAAAGGCTCTGATTATGGGAAAGATAAATGCATTTTATCCTTACTCCTAGCCTTCCCTTACCTGTCCTAGTCCTCCTCCATCTCCCCTTTCCCCCTTCCTAAGGGATAGGATATGGAGAGTCAGAAAAATCAGGAATGCCAAGGCTTCCCCAAAGACCATAGGGGTGCTAATAGCTAACTCCCGAAAGTTTCTAATTCTCTGCTGTTTAAACTCTGAGCTCAGTCTGTATTTGTTCTGTATTTGTTTTTTAAATTGTCTGTTAATTGTCTGTGTGACAGCGTGTGCTCTATGTCTATACCGTGTAAAATCTGAAACACAGGTAGCCAGAGAATTCTAAGGCTGCAGCTAGGGAAACAGAGACTCTTCCTCTTCTTCTTCTTTTTTTTTTTTTTTGGAATGTCTGGTCTGGCCAAGTGGACTTACAGAAAAAAAAATAGAGCTGAAACATTTTAGCAGATTCTGGGATTGATTATTCATTAAAACTTTGGAAATTGATTGGTTGGATTTTGGGAGAGAGAACTCCTGAAACTGTAAAATCACTCTTGCTGAAACACCTCCTCCCAATGCTGATCACGTATCATTCCCCACTCCCTCCCGAGAGTTAAGAGGGAATCTTTTCCCTTAGATTTAAGTGCAAAAAGTTTTTAAGGAGTGAGCAAAAGGTGAAGTTTACTTGAGTTACAATCATTGAGATCTTTCACCATTGTTGTCCTGTCTCTGACGGAGCCAGGGCTGAAGTAAAAGAGCAGCTAAAACAAACTCCTCTCATCCCAGATCAGATTAGGAGAAGAGAATGCAGGAGAACTGCAGGAAAAACTTAAATCACCCTTCCCCACCTGGCAAAAGGAGGAGAAGGGCAGAAATTTGCAGACTGACAGTATTCTGACAGTCCTATGCCCCTGTAGCCCATCATTTCTGGCAAAGCTTGGAAATGTCATCCAGGTCCTATGCATTCTGCCCACTCTGTCCCCAGCAGCTGCAAAACCTGCTCTAGGCTCAGTAACTTCTGCAGTTGTGGGGAAAGGGCGAGGTAGATGGATTTGGATTTTGGTTAGAATTGTCACCACTAAAAAAAAAAAAAGAATTGTCACCACTGGGATACTAGCTTCTGCTCTAGATAACTTCACATTTCTTTGTTCTAATTGCAAAACTGTATTTTAATCTCCATTTGACCTGTTTCCTGATTTGTAAAGGGGAAATAAAAATGATGGTTGTTATGGGATCAAAATGATAATGATTATAAAATGCTTAACATAACATCTGGTATATGTTAGACACAACATTATTATTATCTCTCTCTAATTTAATGTAATTGTTAACTGTTCAAGTGGTTTTTAAATTCCAAAAGTAATAAGATGAATAATTTCTATATGTAGTAATCTGGAAATGCGATTGATGTCATCTGAAAATTATTGTTTCTGTATTTCTAAAATTGCATTGTGTTTGTAAAATTCTCTTAGATTGTGAAATTTGAGAAGGCCATTGTGTGGTAAGAAATGATATTATAGCAATTTTAATGTGATTTTGATATATGTAAATTGGGTTTTTAAAGGGATGTGATAAAATTTGATGATTTGGAACTGTTATGTGTGGTTATAACAAGTAAATAATTAATAATACTGATATTTAACCATGAGAACAGACTTTCCATGTGAAAACTTTTCTATTATGAGAATATATGTGGTGATTTAAAGTTATAGTTTCAAATGATGAGATGAAAGATTCTCTGTGCAAGGAGATTTAGAAATGTGTTCACTTAAATTGATAAATGGGTTGTTGCAAGTTTTAAAATGCATAATTATGTTTAGGGCATTGTTCCATTTCTAAATTGTGTAATTTGGCAAACAGATGTATCAGCAATACTGAAGAAAAATGTGATTTTATAGATAATAATCTTTTCTTTATAGTGCTGAGTATTGGGCCTTAGAAACTAAAATCTTACCACTAGTGATTATGAATTCAGATTTGATTTGCTCATCCAACTAAGTTATAGTCACCTGCTTGTTAATTAATAGATTCTATTTCAAGTTTTAAATACATTATAATTGCTTGTGGTGTACTTATATTTCTAAATTTGTTATATTATGCAACTTGGTTAACAAGGCGTTACCTATGTTGATAGAGAAAAAACAATTTCTCTTATAATCTAGATGTTGTAACATCAGGATAAATTTTAAACTGTTTTTAAGGAAGGAAAATAATTCTAGAAATGTTTTGGAAAGTATTTTTGTGATTTTAAGCAAGAGTTAGAGCTTATCAATGTGTATAAGATTTAATTCCTAAAGTGTCCCTCTCTTCCAGAATGAGTAAACAGGGGACATAAATCCATCAACCTGTGAGGTTGGTCAATAACCTCTTTGTTTTGTTTAAGAAGCTGGAATGGGATTCCAGTACAGACAGTTATGTCAGTAAAAAGTATTAACTTATGAGCTGTCTTGTCTTATGGTTGAAATGTAAAGGAAGATTGAATAATGGGTTTGAGAGATTTGGAAAGGTAAATACAGGTTTGATTGGAAATACAAAGGCAGATAAGAAAGTTTGGGGACAAATGGGAGTTAGCTAAGCCTCTCCTGTCCTGAGAGAATACTAGTTTCAGATGGTTTAAGTAAGTTGAGAAAGTGTGAGAAAGTATTTTAGAAGACAGAAAAGTTACGTAGCTTGATTTGATAATTATTAGCTCAATGAAATTTGGGACAGTCCTATCTGAAGGATATTTATTTGCTATTTAAGATTTTATGGGACCACAATTTAATATTGTTTTAAGCTCTGATTACAGGGATAGGTCACATGAAGCCAGTATTAGAATGGCAGGCATTACAGGCTGAGAATTTTAAAGGTGGATGTCTGTGTCTGGGAAAAAGCTTTGAAGACGACCTTGGACACGGCCTAGGTAGGATCTTCCTGACTCTATTTCCCAATTCTGCTGTTTCCTTTCTGAAAAGGGAAAATCCCCACCTATTATTCCTAAGCCCTGCTTTCAGTGCCTAGTGACTATATGATTAGCTAACAGATATGACTCGTGCCTGGAATCAAACAGAGGTAAGGAAGTTCTTTCCTTCTGTTAAGATATATGACATTGTCCCTCTTTTCTTTTATAGCAAATTTATATTATCAAGAAGTTTTGTAAGCACAATGCTAAATCTATTAGGTAATAGATGGATATTGGAATATCTCTGAGTTATTATAATAGGATGCAGGAATGAGTAGCTTACAATTTTAACCTATGTTCATGACCAAATAAAGATTAAAAGAATATAGTGATAACATCCTCCAAAAGGAGGAAATGATTAGACAAAGTAATAAGGCAAAGATGTAATGTGATAGATGTCTAATAAAAAAAGGGATAGCAAATTTTGAGAAAAAGCCATAGGATCAGATTGATTCCCCTAAGAATTATATATAGATGTGTATGATTGGCTCCAAAATTTATCAGTCATGGAAATGCAAGCTAATAAGTGTGTTTTGGTAATAAGATCTTAAATGTGGATTTTTGGGCAAAGTTGTATAAGATAGTAGTACAAGTGAAATTATATCTCCTTGATTAAGGTATCTGCCCGATAATTTTAAAAGGAAGATGAGTTCAATTTATGGTTGGACCTTCACATTTGAAAGGTTTAAGGATAGAAACAGCAGATGATATATAAACTGAAATACTCGGAAGTTTCAAAAAAGAGGAGAACCAAATTTAAATGGTTGTACTAAGTTATGTTAAGTAAGAATTATCTGAGAATTTCTAGATCTGAACCAGAGAAGCAGAACTCTCTTTTACTATCTAGGGACCAAATAACTACAATCAGGCATCTGGGATTCAAAAAAAAGTGCTGCTTTAAATGGACATTGGCAATATGTAACTGGGATTTAAAGTTACTTTGTATGCAAATTGTGCAATTAAGTACTGGAATTAAATCAGAAACATTTTAAGCTTTGTTAAGAATGGTTTGTGGATTATTTTGTAAATGCCATCAAAGAGACATGGCATGACTAAAAGTTTATGATGTTATATGTACTGTGCTACTGGGATATGAGGAATTTAATGTTAGTCAACATTGTTAATAATGATTGCATTACTTTATATGGTTCATGTTTAAGTTTTCTTGGTTATCTAATGTGTAAATGTAAAACACGTGACATGTAAATTTCCCCCTCTCAATACCAGTCTATTGTGAGCCATCTAAGTGGTTTGGTCTGTACTTAATGTAATTGTGCAGTTTTGTGAATTATGAGAAGAACTTTATTGTATTTGTCTAAACTCAGCCCTGTGTGGCTGGGATACCAAACCATTTATTGCCCTGGTTGAACTTAGCCCTGCATGGCTGGGACCTATGTTGTGCTGTTTTTCTCTCCATTATCAAATCATATGTGTTCTGGGAGCCCCTGTCAGGTCTGACTACTCCTATAGCTGCCAGCTTGTGGATATGGACTCCTTGATCCTTCTGTCACATCTGAGGACTGCCCCTGCTCCCAAGTGGACATCTGAGCCCATCGGAGACCTTACCCTCCGGTTTCAAAGAGCCTGCATCAGATGCAGGCAGCCCCTCCCGAGACTCTGGACCAGAACCTGTACGAAGGACATCTCCCTTTCTGAGTCCCTTGTGTTCCCAAGACTATTTGCCTATGTCTTTGGTATCTTTAGCCATTATGCTCCCTACCCTGATCCCCCTTGCAACTTGCTCCCTCTGCTTGTCTACAATTAGTTTACAATTACTGCCCATCTCTGGGGATGTCCAACCACAGGAAGGAAAAACCTGAATCCACCTAGTTAAGGATTTTTAGAGCCTCACCCCTGAGGAAGATAGAGGTTTTTCCATACCTTAATTGGTCTATAGGTGAAACTTCCAGTGTGCCTTTGACCAAAAGGAGGAAATGTGGAACATTTTATACCATTTTATATCATTTTTGTGATTTCAGTCAAGGGCCAGGGCCTGAATTAATGATCGGCTGGACCAGAGCTTCTTTGTTCTCTCAAGTTTGCTCAGACAATATCTTTTCTCTGTCAACAAGGCCAGATCCGGCTGACCTAAGAACATTTTTTCCCCTGTTAACCCTTAGGGGATGAGACCCTAATCCTGAGAGACTACCTCACTTAATATTCTGGGGGTATATACTTCAACTGACGCTTGTCAACACTCTTATCTTATTGTATTTACAAATCTATTCCATTGAGGAAAATCCTCTTCTTGTATCATGGTTAAACATACATGGGGATCATAAAAGTGAGGTAACACAGGCTTGTTGAGTCAGCTAAAAAGAATGTACATGTTTTCTCATTTCTTTGTTCAGACAGCCAGAGCTTATGCAACATGCTTAATCCTTAAACAACAACAAAGGCATTTACTTTCAAGCAGCACTTTCCAGCTTTTTTTCTACAAAGTAGCTCTAGTAGGGATGAGGATTGATCCTGCAATTTTATACTTATTGAGAACTCCCAAGTGAGGAACCTGTCTACCAAGGCAGACCAGCAATCTTCTTGTAACCTAGGGTCTTGGGTTTCCTAGAGTAAGGGTGTCAAATCTGCCCACAAACATTCCCTAGTGCTTGCCAGAACCAGGTTAAAATGTCATTGTGGAATATTTGAGAAATAAATAAAAATACAATATAACATAGATGTCATGACTGTGGCTTTCCAAGTCAATGAGTGGCCACAGGGATCCTTATGTATGGCTCCTGATTCCATTTGAGTTTGATCACTGAGAGAGTTCAGGTATTACCCAGGGCCTCACAGCCACTGTGTGTCAGAGATGGGACATGGAACAGTCATCCTGGTTTCAAGGCTAGTTCTTTATCCACTACTGGGGAATAGAGGGCCTGTACTAGTAAAAAAAAATTAATTTTTTTTTGTTCAACAAACAATATGTCACCAAGAGAAATCTTTGTCACTTATGAGGTTCTGTAAGACCCTTCAAAGCAAGGATTGTTTACATTTTTGGTCTTTATAACTCCAGAGCTAAGTACAGTGTCCGGCACAGAGTAGGCCCTTAATAAATGCTTGTTGAATTAAATTCTTTTTATCATCAACCCCATTGGACAGAGAAGGAAACTGAGGGAAATAGTTAATAAATATTTGTTGACTGACTGAGGATCCAGGAGTTCAAGTCATTTGTCCAAAGTCAAAAAGCTTGAGCCCAGGCCAGGGGTGGGGAACCTCTGGCCTTAAGGCCATATGTGGCCCTTTAGGTCCTCGAGTGTGGCCCTTTGACTGAATTCGAGGCTACAGGTTCCCCACCCCTGGCCCAGGACTTCAGACTTCCAAGTCAGAGCTCTTCCCACTGCCATACCGCTGCTTTCTTTTAGTAGGATGATAGGAAACATGGACTGCCCCTTAGTGCTTTGCATTATCCAGGATTGTTATCAGTTAATATTTAGTAATACAAGAGGCATTGGGGTGGTGCAGTGGTTACAGCACCAGCCCTGGAGTCAAGAGTCTCTGAGTTCAAATTTGACCTTAGACACTTAGTAGCTGTGTGACCCTGGGCAAGTCACTTAACTCTGTCTGCCTCAGTTCTTCATCTATAAAATGAGCTGGAGAAGGAAATGGCAGATCACTCTAGTACCTTTAGCAAGAAAATCCCAAAAGAGGTCACAGAGAGTTGGACATGACTAAAAGGACTCAGCAGCAACAACATAATATGAGAGCAATCAAGAAAGAAAACATAGTCCCTGGCATGAGAAATTCCTATAAAATATAACTATTCAAAATAAACAATGCCCTGAATGTAGTCTGGCCAATGGCACTCAGTCTGAGGCGGAGAGGTCTCATGGAGAGCTTAAGAGAGTATCTATCACGGGGGAAGTGACGGTATGCACTGGACAGAGCACCAGGCCTGGAGCCTGAGTTCAAATCTGGACTCAGACATTTCTTAGTTGTGTGACCTCAGACAAGTTACTTCTCCTCTGTCTGCTTCAGTTTGTTTTTTTATCTGTAAAATGGGAATAATGAGGTGATAGCCGTAAAGCATTTAGCACAGTGTCTGGCACATAGTAAGCACAGGGGCAGGTAGGTGGTAAAGTGGATAAAACCCAGGGCTTAGAATCAGGAAGACTCATCTTTGTGAGTTCAAATCCAACCTTGGGCACTTACTAGCTGCGTGACCCTGGTCGAGTCACTTAATTCTGTTTGCCTCAGTTTCCTCATCTGTAAAATGAGCTGGAGAAGGAACTGGTAGACCCCTGCAGTATCTTTGCCAAGAAAATCCCAAAATGGGGTCATGGAAAGTTAAACACGACTGAAATGATGGAACAATAGCAACAAAACACTATATAAATTTTTTATTATTGTTGACTAGGATTGTTATGGAACAATCCAATTCAACAAATGTAAGGTGACTACTATGTGTCAGACATAGAGATAAAAATGCCACCCCTCTCTTCGGGGAGCTAGTAGGGTAAAGTCATATAGAAATAACTATAATGTCAGTTAGAGTCTGATTTGATACATGAGAGAAGTTTAAAACACAGCATGAGAGATTCCAGAACGGAGAAGTTTCTTGCTGGAGGCAGATGAGAAAAAATTTAATGGATAAAGTAGTACCTGAGATGGACCTTGAAGGAAAAAAAAGTTTGTTAACTGTTGCTCATGTGCTGATTTCTTTATAGAACATATAAAAGATATAGCTTTGCCCGGAGAGCCTTTCCAACGTCAGATTTAACATAGAGGAAGCCCTTTTTGGAGTTCATCTGAAAATTGGTGATGTTTTCTACCTGTAACAGTCTCATTCCTATCATAAATCACCTTAAATATTACCTAACATATTTTCCAATATCCTTAGATGTCCTCTTACAGACAGGGGAACAGGTTCAGAAGAGGAAAGGAACCCATTTAAACTTGGCCTACAGATTGTTTTTCTCTCAGGGTGCTACGCACTACATAAACTACCAGATTATGGCTTTTCCCAGCAGTGATAACCTTTCTGAATCAGGCCTCCAGGGAAATGTGACTATACAGGAAAGTATTTCCGGTCCATAACTGGTAGTTTGAGGACTATGACCTAGAGCACTCCCTGGGCTTCTGTTATTTTCCATCTATCCTATGTGAACATACTATCGACCTCCTCATGGGGTGGAAAAGAGGTAAGCTAATGCACTCATCATTTCTCATCATTTTCTTAACCCACTAACTCCGAGGTGGGTCTAAACAGCTTGTGTTAGGATCATTGTACAAAGTAAGATGGTCCAGGAAGGGGGGATCCCATAATTATCTAGGCTTAAGAGGAAATATCTAGTACTTTCTAATTTTAGTGGAGACCCTGTGATTCTAAGCAGCAGCAAAGGTAACAATGAGGGACCTGGAGACAAATCAGGCCTTACTCTAGTTCCAATGCCATGGGTTAGGAGATCCTTGGTTCATAAGGACCTGCAAATGTCTCAGCAGCAGAAGAAAATGGTTTATTTCGATCATAGCCTGTCTTGCCACACCAGGGACAATCAACCAGATCAGATCACCAGTCCAGGGTTTACCTGCTGCTGGTTCTTACAGATTTGATGGGAGATAACATCAGTTGTCAATAACCCATATAAGCTGCATCCCTATAGCTATGTCCCATTCCCCATTTTACACCTGTGTAACCCTGTACTGTGCTGTGAGAATCACCTTTGAGATGTTAAATTGATGAAATGACCGATCAGACCCCTTCCCAAAATTCAGCAGTTTGCTGACATGGATTTTCTTGACGTGAAAGGGACTACTGGGAATGAAAAGTAGGGAGAGAATCCATCTTGGGTACCACATAATACAGAGACAGAGAGTAGTGTTAGTTCAGGGGCCTGTGGCCTCAAGGAGAAATGTGACCTATTGGGTCCCCAGGTGTGGTCTTCTGAGTCCAAGTTTTACAGAACGAATCTTTTTATTAAGGGGACTTGTTCTGTGAAGTTTGGATTCAGTCAAAGGGCTGTACTTGAGGACCTAGAGGGCCACATGTGGCCTCGAGGCTGCAAGTTCCCATGAGGCCACAGGTTCCCCACCCTTAGTCTAGAGTAATGGGTCTGATCCAAGAATGCCTGATTCCTCTAGGTCTCAGGTAGACTGCTGTTGCAAGATGATGTCAGTCATCTTTATGTTATGATAATGTATTATTAAGTGCTTTCCACAATTTAGGTTATTATTATTTCATTCATAAACATGCTAAAACATTTGCTGTAAGGGTGGGATGTTCGATAATCTCCTGAACCACCCAATAGCCACAATCCTGCCAAATAAGAAGGAAGTGGCTACTCATTACACAAATGTTAATAATTACAAAGTTTCATAGAACACCAGATATTGTGAAAATGTAAATCATTTCAACCTCAAATGGATAGAAACACATGTGAATGGTTTTTAAGTGTGTTTAAAATAAAAACTACATGATGTAATATTAAAAAAAATGTTGTTGATCAGAATGGATGAGTCACTTAACCCAACTGCCTAAAAACAAAATAAAACAAAACAATGGAGGAGATGGCCGGAGACTATTGGGAGCTGACTAGTATAATTGTAAAGTTTGAAATGCTAGGGCTGCCTGGATGCTGTACTTTTCTTTGCCTACTAATGGAAGTTAGCTCAAAGCCTCCTAATTCTTAGTGAAACTCTGAGATGCCTGCTATCGAGCTTTTCCCTTACTTGTTTAATTTGGGTAGGGACAGACAGGGTTCCATTCCTCTCAGGCCTTTAAACAAAAGTGGTTGGTAATCATGCCATTTATATTCTGAGTGTACACGTTTGCACTTTTATATCTGGCGATGAATTGATAAATAGAAAATATAGCAGCCATGTAAACCTTTATTTTTGTTATTAATGTCAGCAGTGGATAGAAACTTGGAAAGAGGTTTTCCTTTTTAAAGAGATGGGAGACAATATCCTTAGGGGGAAGAGGGGAAGAAGTTGACAATGAAGCCACCTGGATTTCCCATAAGGGTGGCACTTTTCCCTTGCCCCAGGTGCCAGGGCTTTTGCTTCTGGTTTAGTCTGTGGCAGTTTGGCTGGTTTACTACTACAGGTACTACAGCTGAATAGCCAGGTGGGTGAGGCTCGTGACTTTGCACAGTCCTCCCTCATTTAAATCCAATTCATTCGAAAGTCATGGCATCACCTCCATGGTGTCATGGTCCTCTTTGAGAATGAAGGACAAACAGCAACTCTCCTTACCTATGCTGAAGAATAGCTCAGCTATGTCCCTCATTTACATAAACCCTGCTTACCCCTGCAACCTCACCCCCAACTTTTTATCTATACCATTCTACCTATTGCCTATCTATCTTAGTGCTGAACTCGTGGTTGTCTCTAAGGATTTGTTATTGTTACATACCCACACGTGAAATGGCAAAAAGTGATGGATTTGGAGTCAGAGAACCTGGGTTCAGGTCTCAGCTGTTCTGCTCACTACCTGAATGACCCTGAATAAATCCCTAGCCCTTTCTGGGCCTTGGTTTCCTCACCTGTAAAATGAGGAGGTAGGGCTGGACTATCTCTACAATTTCTTCCAGTTCTAAATATGTGATTTTGTGAACCTGGCGTACTGTGCATCCCTGACCCAACCTCTTCATTTTTACAAATGGGGAAATTGAGGTCCAGAGAAATGAATGTGCTGCCCATTGTTACATAGTAGCTTAGCAGCAAAACTGAAACTAGAAGTGTAGTACAGTGTTTCTTTCTCTACAACACAGAAAATTAACTGTGAACAATGAGGCAGCCAGGTGGTGCAGTGGATAGAGCTCTAGGCCTGAGGTCAGGAAGATTTGAGTTCAAATGTGCCCTCAGACACCTACCACCTCTGTGATACCAGGCAAGCCACTTAACCTCTGTTAGCCATAATCCAATGGGGAAGGAAATGGCAAACCACTCCAGTGTCTTTGCCAAGAAAACCCCATGGACAGTTTGGCCCACAGGGTCACAGAGAGTTAGACATGACTGAACAACGAGCAAAATGGTGTTAGAGGGAGAAAGTAAAATGGACTCACCAGATTTTTTTTCCAAACAATTGACCTCAAAGAGGTGTGCCTCCATGATTAATGACTTAGTTTAGTTTTCCTGCACATCAACGGAGGATGGTCCCATAGGAAGAAATTAATAATATAATAAATCATCCTCTATGTGGAGCTGTGTACTGAATGGACAGAGTCCACATATGGAAAAATACAAAACACAAGCTCAGTTCTCTATGAGGCCTTTTAAATTGCTTATTAAGGAGGGAAAACCAAATCTTAGTTCTGAAGGCAATTCTATGGATTTTTAATTTTTTTTCCTTAGAGGCTTGCCATGCCTGACTTGGTTTGAAGGATGTTTTCTGGAACACCTGGTATGTAATCTCCAATCTTTTCCGACAAGCTGCTGCATGGCCCATCCAGCAGATCCTTTTTGTTAATAGAATAGACGTCTATGATCTCTACGGAGAGAGCTTCTCAGCTAATGCTATGATGGAAGGTTATGATGAGCTTCACGGACTCCTGGCCTCTCCATGTATTGTCCTAATGAATGTGTCTAGTCCTATTCCCTTCCAAGGTGCATTTATTATAATAAATAGAAGCATCTTATTTACTGCAAAGAATGTGACTCCAAGAAGTAAAAACTTCATGAAATGTATACTTCCCTCTTTATTTCCCTCCCATGTTTACCATGAATGGGTGGTGCAGAGTAGTGGATATACTGGGCTTGGGAATCAGGAAGACTTGGGTTTGAATCCTGCCTCTCACATTCCATAGCTGTGGGATCATGGCACCACTAGACCTATATGAACTTTGGTTTCCTCATTTGTAAAATAGGGATGATAATACTTTTTTATGAGGCTTAAATAAGACCATGAATGTAAAGAACTTTGCTAACTTTATGGTGCTATAGAATTGCCAACTTGTTATTATTAGCACAATACTATGTACGTAGAGGGCACTGTGTCTGAATGTTAAGTGAATGCTGGATCACTTTATCAAAATATTTCACTGGTCTGGAGCTCAGATTTGCCTATCCTTAAAATGGGGATAATATATATATATATGTATATATATATATATATATGTATATTAATTCTGGAGAGTGTGATGTCGTTCATAGAAAGTTAGAGCTAAAAGGGGCTTTGGAGGTCACCCAGACCAACTCCCTAATTTTATGGATAAACAGACTTAGAAAGGTATATTTCTATGGGATCAAAGATAGAGAGATATAAGGAGCCTTAGAAATCTCTTTGTTTCAGCCCTTCTATTTACAGATAAGGAGACAGGATCCAAAGATGGAACTTTGACTTTCCCAAAGTTAGTGGTAGAATTAGAACTAAAATCCTAACTGGCACGGCCCTGGGACACTAATAGGGAGTGCAGTTAACCTTCTCCTTCTGGAAAGCCCCCTTCCTCCCACAGTGAACAAACACAGCATCTCATCCCAGAACTTTGCCTCCACCTTCCATACTAGTGCACTTCCCCTGAAATAAGCCTTGTTGGGTTGAGGGTCAGGCAATCCCCTCTCCTAAAACGACAACAGCTGGACCATCTTCTGCAGTTCAGATGCTCTGCCCACCCTGCCCCACAAAATTCATGTGCCAAATGAAAAAGATTCCTAGTTATGTCTCTGATTAAGACTCAGGTCTCCTCACTAGTCTAGAGTTCTTTCCTTTATAGCAGGCTGCAGATTAATACTGTCTGGGTAGAGAATATAAAGGTCCTATGGAACTCTTAAATGCTTTGAAAACGGATCTTAGAGGCAATCATTTGAAAGGTGATATTCTCATAAATCTTCTTTCTATTCTTTTCCAGACTCTAATCATACAATTGGGTTTCCTCTAGATAGCTGCTGACCTTGAATTGGAGACAAATATAAAGTGACCACAGAAATTAGAGGAGCTTTACACTGGTGTCAAGGACATAATAGCAACAAATGAATCTGAGGGGTCCCCTAGGGAGAAAGCTCAGGAATGGACAGTCTTTTCTTATACCCCATAACCCATCAATACTTTCTAAACCTGTGACTTGTAGACTTTCCTTTTTTTCCTGGCTTGGCTGACAGGTTGATTTTGCCCAAAGTTTTGTTTCTTGCCCAGACCTACTGGGCAAGTGGTGTTGGAGGTGATGGCTGTGGGAAACACTTCAGGTAGAGAGTATCATAAAATTCTGCCACCTCAGCCTCTCTTCTGAGGCTGTTATCAGTGGTATGAGACATGTTCTAGTTGGGCCCAGAGGGCAGAACTGGACCCTATGAGCAAGAAGTTACAGAGATTAATCTAGGCTTGATGCACAAAATAAATAAATGAAAATATACCCTAAAATCTGAAAAATTATTGCTATCCCTAAGATGGAACATGCTGCCTCTGGAGGTAGTAGGTTCCCCTTCCTTGGAAGTATTTAAGCAAAGACTAGATGACTTCTTAGGTATATTAATGAATTGTGATTAGTTGTTTTTCAGTTGGGTCTGACACTTTGTGACCCCATTTTGAGGTTTTTTTTTTTTGCCAAAGATGTTAGAGTAGTTTTCCATTTCTTTCTCCAGCTCATTTTACAGATGAGGAAACTGAGGGTTAAGTGACTTGCCCAGGGTCACATAGTTCATAAGTGTCTGAAGCCAGATTTGAACTTGCAAAGTTGAGTCTTCCTGACTCCAGGCCTGGTACTCCATCCACTGGGCTGGACTTAATGGCCTTGGATGTCCTCTCCACCTCTGAGATGCTATGATCCTGATTTCCCCCACCCAGAGGACATGGAAGTCATTGATACCTACCTATAGCTAGAAGGGAACTCTCGCTTTCCTTCCAACTCTAGATTTATGATATTTTCACTTTGGGGATCATCTTTTTCATCCTTTCATTTTACAGAAAAAAAAACCCACTGAGTCCTAGAAAGGTTAGTTGACTTGTCCAAGGTCATAAGGATAGTTAGTGAATCAGGACTAGAACCCAAGTCTTCTGACTCCTAGGCCAGTGGTCATTGCACCACACCAATCTTTTCTTAGCCTTGGATGATCCAGAGACAGAAGAGACTTCTCTCTCTCCTCAGACATTATTGGCTGTGTCAACAATTGGGCTAGCAGCTGCTGTGGGGATGAAAGACCAACACAAGCCCAACAACAAGAATGCTGCCAGCACAGGTTCTTTTGATGTGCTTTACTAAGGAAAGCAATGTTAAGAGGTTACCAATGTTATTTCAATCCAACATACAAATATTATTCACTTAGTTCAGGGGAAAAAGCCAGCATCCTGAACTTCAGAGCAAATACAAACAAATTACAAGCATACATTATAAACAGACCAAATACAATCCATAGTTACCAAGAAACTATCAACATCTGGGTTGATGAGTCAGGAGGCTCTTAGAGAGGCTGCCCAGAGTCCCATGCCAACACTCCCCCAGGAGTGAGAGCCTCAGGGGAGAACACCAACCTCTGGGTTCATATATCTTGTTCAGGGTCAAAGGTGAGTCACACATGCAACTCACCCACGTGACCTAAAAGTATCACAAAAATGTGACTTAAATCCATATGGTCTAAAAGCCTCTGATGTCACAAACATGTTACTCAAACCCATGTAAACTAGGCTTTCCCTTGAGGCAAGGAGGTCATCAGGGACTTCTAATTTAGTCAAGGAAACAAAGGCCAAAATCTTGAAGGGCACTAGATTGAATAAGTGCTAAAAGCCCTCCTTAATTACCAATACACTGACACACACAAAAAGGGACATTAGATGTACTAGTGGTATTCCACAAAACAGGCTGACAAAAGAGACCATTCTAAACTCTTTATGAGGTCCAGTGGATAATTACTTGGTTCTAGACTTTTAATGAGTACTTATTTAAAAAAAAAAAAAGCTTTAGAGTGTTTTGCTGGGCAGACATCCTCATTTTGTCCGTATATGGGTGCATTACATTTGCATGATTTCCTCCCTAAACCAGAAAGATGATGTACAAGTAAAACGTGAGGCCTCCTGTAGGTACGCAGAACCCAGCCCCACTGCACTCCCTGCTCTCTGTATCCAGGCTCCGAGTAAGGTTAGTCTGTCTCCTACCATACTTTCCTGAGGCTTCTTCAAGCACACTCTCTGCTCTTGGCTTCTGGGCTTGCTTAGTTCACCAATGTCAGCCCCATAATTGCTTTCTGTAGCTCAAGACTGTCGGAAATTCGTGGCTGGGGTCAGGAGGATGTTGGGAATCAGGGACAAACCTTAGTGTGGAGAGTCCCTAGAAGGGCCTGAGAGAGGACTGTGAATTGGGTACATTCACAAAAACTTTAGTATTAAAGTTCTCATTAATCTCCACCCTGATTGCTGCCACAGCCTACTACATTCTTCAGGAGTTCCAGCTGTGTCTGTTTGCACAGTTACTTTGATACATCCAAAGTATCTCTACTTGGAAAGATTTTTTCTGCTATGGGGACTTCTAGTTATGGGCAGTTAGGTGGTATAGTGGATAGAACATGGGCCTGGAGTCAGGAAGATTCATCTTCCTGAGTTCAAATCTGACTTCAGACACTTACTAGCTTGTGCTGACCCTGGGCAAGCCACTTAACTTTGTTTGTCTCAGTTTCCTCAACTGTAAAATGATCTGGAGAAGGAAATGGCAAACCACTAGAGGATCTCTGCCAAGAAAACCCCAAATGAGATCACCAAGAGTTGGACACAATAACTGAACAACTTCTACTCACACATGACTTATTCTGTGGGACTCTTGTTCATGATTTCCCATAAGCCCTTGCAAGAGAACCCACTCAATTCACTGGAAGCCTTTCTCTTGTTCTCTTTTCCTACCTCAGGGGTGTCAGCGTAACAACTCACTCAAGCTGTCCAGCTCTTGTCTTACATTCTTGTAACACGACTGACCTCTGTTACTGGTCATTCATGTACTTGCAAAAGCTTATGGGTTTTTTTGTTATTGAGTCATTTCAGTCCTGCCAGACTTTTTGCAACCCCATTTGGGGTTTTCTTGGCAAAGATACTGGGGTGGTTTGCCATTTCCTTCTCCAGCTCATTTTACAGATGAGGAAACTGAGGCAAACAGGGTTAAGTGACTTGCCAAGGGTCACACTGAGTAAGTGTCTGAGGCCAGATTTGAACTCAGGAAGATGAGCCTTTCTGCCTCTAGGCCCTGTATTCTGTCCTCTGAGCCACCCAGCTGCCTTGAAAACATGCACATTCAATTATTGCTGCTGCTACTACTAACCACTGCAGTTACGACTACTACTACCAACCACTGCTACTACTACCAGCTACTACTGCTGCTGCTGCTGCTACTGTAGGTACTAATGCAGAGAGAGCTAGGTAGATCTTAATAGCTCCCCCGGCAGAAATAAAGGAGGGTTAGGAACAAACTTGATCTTCCTTAAGACCACTCTATAAGGGAGAACTGCATCATCCGGCACTGCTTTGTTTCTAGAGTCCAAGACTTCCAGTGGCTGAAGAAATGTCTACACTCACTCACATGAAAGATTCTCTTGTTACAAGGGGATATGGGGTGGGTGCAACAGGGTATAAAGTCCTGGACTTGGAGTCTAGAAGAGATCTGGGTTCAAATTCCACCTTTGCGGCTTCTACCCTCTGTGAGTATATTAATCACATTTCCTCATCTGTAACATGGGATAGTTAGGTGGTGCAGTGGATAGAATGGATAGCGGCCAGAAGACAGGAAGACTCTTTTTTCTGAGTTCAAATCTGCCCCCAGATACGTACTAGCTGTGTGACCCTGGGCAAGTCCCTTAACCCTGTTTGCCTCAGCTTCCTCATTTATGAAATGAGCTAGAGGAGGAAAGGGCAAACTGCTCCAGTATCTTTGCCAAGATGAGTCTCTCTGACTTACTGAGCCTACTGCTCTGTCCATCACACCACCTACCTGTCCTAGACTATATGAAAACACTGAACATCTTACATTTGTTCTTCAGTTTAAGGGTCGATAGCTTGGAGCCCAAAGTCGTTTGCTCTGGATTGTAGTTTAGCTGTGCATTTAGAATTACATAATTTTAGGGCTAGGTGAGAATTTAGAGACTGATAGGCCTTCCCAACTTGGCTTCAACCTACTTTCCCAGTCTTATTTTGCCTTTACAGTCTACATCCTACATTCCAGCCGAAACGAGCTACCATTTGTTCCTGCAAAATTCCACCTCCCATCTTCATGAATTTTCACAAGCCATCATTCATGCCTGGAACATAGGAGCTCCTTATCTCTGCTTCTTAGAATCTTCCTGCAGGGCTTGGCTCCCATCGCCCCCTACTCTGGAAAGTTTTCACAATATAATCCGGGTGTTAATGTTTTCTTTCTTCTATTTGTTCACTCGCTCATTTGTTTTAGTTTATTCGTATGGTTATTTGTTAACATTTAATTTTAAAAATCTATTTTAAAAATCCCATTTTCTCTGCCTCCCCCAAGAAAAACAAAAACGTTTAATAAATCTTTATTGACTGACGAACAAATATGCAGTCAAGCAAAGTTAATGCCTTTATTAGCCATATTGAAAAAGCAGATTTCTCAGTCTGCATCCTAAGTCCCTCAGCTCTCTGTCAGGGGGTGGGTAGCATGTCTTATGGAAACACTTATTTATTTATCTGTTTACATGTACCCCTGAAGTGAGGTCTAAGTACATAGAGGCCAGGGACTTTCAAATTTTTGTCTTTGTCAGTTCACCGCCTAGCATGGGGCCTGGTACAGGCTTACTGAATTGAATTTGCAGCTCTAGAACATAACACAGTGCCCTGCCTTTAGTAGATACTTACTAAATGTTTGCTCAGTTCACTTGGTCTGTAGGAAGTACAGCCTTGAGTTAAAGAAACCAGCTCTTCTGCTACTCTGACCCACGACTATTAAGAACCGTGACCTTGATGCAAACTTAAAAAGTTGTTTTTAGTCAAATCAAGAAATGTCTGTGATGTGGAACGTTGCTTTTAATATTTATTCTATAATGATTATGCCGGTGCATTTTCTTCCTTTTATTAATTCCTTTGTCACACCTACAACACCCTCAGGGAAACAGTAAAAACTTATCTACATAAACCTTGGGCACAGTGCATAGAGTGCTGGTCCTGGAGTCAGGAAGACTCGTCTTCCTGAGTTCAAATCTGACCTCAGACACTTACTAGCTGTATGACCTTGGACAAGTTGCTTAGCTCTGTTTGCCTCAGTTTCCTCATCTGTAAAAAGAGCTGGAGAAGGAAATGGCAAACCTCTACCGTATCTTTGCCAAGAAAACAGTAAACAGGGTCACGAAGAGTCGAGCCAGACTGAAAACGACTGAACAACAACACATAAACCTTAGGTGGTGTTGTGGGAGAGGACCCGGGGTTCTTGAAGACTGACAACAAAGTATAAGCTTTGGCCAGAACTGTTGAACTGGAGGAGCTTCACCTACTGGCCCCCTCAAGGAACATTACATCCTTAGCACATGGAGTGCTGGGCTTTGAGTCAGGAAAACACCTGAGTTTAAATCCTGCTTCAGACACTTACTGACTGTGTGACCCTGGGCAAGTCACTTAAATGTTCTTAAGTCTCTGTCTTCTCAATGGTAAAATGAATATAACAATAGGACCCATCTTGTGGGGATTTTGTGAGGATCAAATGAGATGTCTATAAAGTTGTGACAGGACAAATATTTACCGGGGTTCCCCCTGCCAGTTCTCCATGCAGAATAAGCTAGATTTCCTCCCAAAGGTGACAAAGATGGACTTTGATTGGACAAACTCAAGCTGTGCTTTTTTTGATGGAAGTTTCTGGGTGGCCTTTGGTTCTAGTGACGTGGCTTTCAGGTCACCTAAGGATATAAAAAGGCCCACCCACTGGGACCTGAGCCTTCAGACTAATGGACGTCCAGAGACCACAAGAGTTACCACACCCTGGCTTGCAGACCAAAGAGGGAGGGAGATACATCTATAGTTAAGTATTCTTATCAAATATCCTTCCTATGTTAGAGCTAAGCAAACCTTATTTTGTAAACTGCTCAATGACCAATGAGTGCCTCATTGCATCCCAATATCAAGTCTGAACTAAAATGGTGTCTGACTCAGTCTGCTCTTCCACTCCCAACAAAAGTGCTTTGCCATGAATTAGAATGGCCTCTCATAATTTAAGTATAAAGGTGTGCAGGGTTATGCCACTCACCATGAATTTCTCTGATCCAGGGATTTTAATTTGGGGTCTCTGATTTTTAAAAAAAAAAATTTATTGTTGCATTCCAATATAATTGACTTCCTTCATAATCCTATTTATTTTATGCATTTAAAAACATTATTCTGAGGAGTCCACCAGTCTTCCAAAGAGGTTCATGACACCAAAAAAGGGTTAAAAACCCCTGTTCTTAGTTTTAAAGCTGGGATCACTTAATAGTAACATGTAAATATATCCCCATGATAGCAGCTGGGATTGATCCTGCATAATGGGGGTCTACAGCATGGGCAGCTTCCGAAGGCTCAAATGAAGGAAACTAGGAAAATTGTCTACAGCAAAGTTGGAAGGACATGGTACGGAAATGGCATGGAGAGATTGTGGCACATGTGTGGACATTCTGAGGTGCTAACCATGTAGTAAAGAGGAAGTATGCTAACCAGTCACAGCGACATTTGAGAAGGCCTGCCAACCTTGGCCTAGACCCTTTGGGGCCAGTTCTCTTCCCTCAGTCTTTTCCCCTATTCTGTTCTTGGTTGGAATCTTTAGACTATGCTGCTACGGCATCAAGGCCATGTGACTCCAAGAAATAGGTCTCAGTCCTAGGCCTCTACATTTGCTCTTTTCCCTTTCAGGTGAAGGAGATTAATCTAGAGTTCAGAAGAGCAAGTCACAGGAATCCCAGAGTCAGAATACAAGATGGGTTTTGCACCTAACCCACATAGATACTGGAGTAGCAAGAAGTGACCTTTGGGATCTCAGGCCAAGGTAGCTGAGACAACGACTCACACAGAACTTGTGCCTTCTGGAAGTAAATCTGATGGGATCAATGTATATCTGGGAAATGTACTAAGAACGAGCCTATTCTCCCCAGAGACCAAATGGTGTGAAGGATTATGCCCCTAAAGTGATGGGGGTTTGGTGGGGAGGGTGAGATATTTCTGTGTTTATTTTTGCAATGTCCCTTTGTAAAAACTAATTGATGTTAAGTGGTTAAATGGAACTGGGACATTGCTATAGAGCATGGAGATGCACAGCTGCCTAATTCCAGGAGAGTTAACCCACTATACCTTTCACTAGTGTGAGGGGTGTTTATTTCCTTCCTTCCTTCCTTCCTTCCTTCCTTCCTTCCTTCCTTCCTTCCTTCCTTCCCTCCTTCCTTCCTTCTTTGCTTCTTTCCTTCCTTCCTTCCTTCCTTCCCTCCTTCCTTCCTTTCTTTTGTTCTTCCTTTCCTTTATTTTTTTTTTAAATTTTTCCCAATTACACATAAAGTTAATTTTTAACATTTGATTTTTAAAAATTTTGATTTCCAAATTTTCTCCCTCCTTCTCTCACCTCCCTTCTCTCTAAGACGGTAAGCAATTTGATATAGATTATATATGTGCAATCATGTAAAACATACATCCTTTTTAGTCATGTTGCAAAAGAAAAAAACCAAACAAACCATGAAAAAATAAAGTGAAAAATAGTAGGCTTCAATCTGCATTCAGACTCCATCGGTTCTTTCTCTGGAGGTGGAGATCGTTTTTTTTTATCGTGAGCATTTTGGAATTGTCTTGGATCATTGTATTGCTGAGAATAGCTAAGTCATTTACAGTTGATCATTGTACAACATTGCTGTTACTGTGTATGATGTTCTTCTGGTTCTGCTCACTTCACTTCGCATCAGTTGGTGTGTTTCCAGATTTTTCTGAAATCTGCCTGCTTGCCTTTTTTTATAGCACAATAGCATTCCCTCACTATCATATACCATAACTTGTTTAGGCATTCCCCAATTGATGGGCATTGGGTATTTCTGAAGCCCCATGTATAGAACCTTGTTGTTTACAGTTTTGCTCTTGGTACTATTCTAACCCTGTACTATGGTTCTAATTTTTGCAAACTGGCTTGACTAAAGTATGAGAGGATCTTAGCAACAGAGCTGGAAGGGATCTCAGAGACCGCCTAGTCTAACTCCTTCATTTTATAGATGGGAAAACTGAGACTGAGGGAGGTTGTGGGGACTTGCCTAAGGTCACACAGGTAGTATGCATCAGAAGTAAGATTTGAACCTAAGGCCTCTGAATCCAGAGCCAGCACTCTTTCAGTTGTACCAAAGTCACCGAGTTGGAAGCTCGGTGGTGGGAGGCATCTCAAGGGCTCCCAAGTTCAACCCACTCCTGACCAAGAATCCCCAGGCTCTATGATATAACCAACAAGTGGCTCTCTAGGTTTTGCTTGAATATCTCCAGGGAGGTCTAAAACTCTCCCTCTGGAAGCAGCCCTTGCACTTTTGAATAGTTTTAGTGGTTAGGAAGTTTACCCTTATAGCAAACCTATCTCCACCCCTCTGCAGTTTCCATCCATGGCTCTGGGAATACAAAGACATGTTTATTATCCATGTCAACAAGGAACTCATATTCTAATGGGAAGGATAACATGCAAACAATTATATACATAGTCAATGGAAAGTAATCAATCTGAGAGGAGAAAGTACCAGTAAGGGGGAGGATGAAGAGGGGAAGGAAGAACCCGGAAAGAACTCTTGCAGGAGGGAAGATCTGAATCGTCTTCAAGGAAGCCAGGGAAACCAGAACCTTCCTTTATTTCCTTCTGCCTGATTCACTTGACTAGGTGGTTTACTTATTGGTCAAAATGTACACCTATTGTTTTCTGCTGAATTCACCTAATGTCAAGTGCCAGTTTAGACATTCTTATGTGGTTTGAAGTTCCTTGTGATTCAACTGGCTTAGTCACTTGCCCTGCCCCAGGGTGTCTATCTAGTCCCTGAGTCCCTTGTGGCCAATCTCAACCCCAGCTAAGAGAAAAGTAGTCTTTTATCTTCCCTTGGGGAGAGACTGAGTAAAGTTAGAATATCAAATGCATGCCTCTGGAAGATGTCATTACTTATTTAGTTTACAAATAACTATTGCAAATGACCCTCAGAAACTACATTTAAAAGCCAGATAGCATTGACCACTACTCATCTGATTCTATTCTACCTAAAAGGCTGGGATCCTGGGGAGTCCCAAGCTCGCTGACCATCGGCTCGTGCCTTTCTGGGCAGAAGTTCAGAGCAAATGCTGAGCTCTCTATCTTTCTCAGAAAGTCAGTCTCAGCCCCACCTTTTTCTGAGCCGAGCCAACTCATTGTCCAGGGGTGAGTGGATTTGTGCATGTACTCAATCGGAAACTTGAGCTGGCAGGTCCTATCCGGTGGCAAACCCAGTCTCCTTGTACCTGCCAACATGGAGCTCCCAATGGGGGAGAGAACATGCAAACCATGTACATACAAGCAGACACATAATAGATGGAAGGCAATCTGAGAGGGGTTTCCATTGAGCCAGAAGTCACGTGGACTCGGCATTTTGGAATTGGTGCTCCCCAGAAGGAAAGAAAAGTGCTTGGACATTGCATACGTTGGTCATTACTCCTAGCATAAAATCAATAAGCAAATGTAGTGGAAAAAGTGTGGGATGGAGAAATCAGGAAGATGAAAGTTAAGATCCCACTTGTGACACTCATTAGCTACTGACCGATTTCTTAACCTCTGTAAGCTTCAGTTTCTGATGATGTAAAATGAGGGACCTTTGAGGTCCCTTTCAGGTTAAAATCGTTGCTACGAAGCAATACACAACAGACAAGAAAACAACGCACAATGAGGATATGACACGTGGCAGTGAGCCTTCATCGCTCCTTGACCTTGTAACCACCTTGGCCACACCCAATAATACAGAAGCTGCTTTGAGCTCAGGACTTCTAGGAACTGCACACAGTTCAGTCCTCCTTTGAGTATCCCCCTTGCTGACCTTGACAATAATATCTCCCTGCCGTAGATACGTCTCTCATCACTTCCTGTGGACTTTTCCTGGACCTGATCTCCTTGGCTCTGGAAAGCAGGAGGGAGAGGGGGCAGATAGGTCAAGAGGGGCTCTGCCTACAAGTCAACAACTAAGCTACAAATTAAACCACCTCTCTCACCTTGGACAAGTCATTCAAACTGCTTAGGTTTTAGTTTCTTCATCTGTAAAATGGACACAATTGAACTAGAGGGTCTCTGAGGTTTTCCTAGCTCTAAGTCTTATGGTTCTAACCAAGAGCAAGTGACCAGAACTTTGAGAGAAAGAGAGAAAGTCAGCACCACCAAGGAGAAATGAAATCCAGGGCAAAGGTGTCAATCTCTCAGCCTACAGCCTGCAAAACTCAGGAATACAGCAGGAGTCAGGCTAAAATGTAATTGGGAAATGCTTGACAAAATAAATAAAACATAGATCATGTTAATTTTTGACTTCTTAAGTCAATATGTAGCCAGAAGGGGTCCTTCTATGCAGTTCAGGGCCCCCATTTCGATTTGAGTTTGATGGCGCTGACAGAACGTCTTGGTGGGAAGGTTATATCACACCAATGACCCCCAGTGACCTTTTAACAAGTTTGTAGGAGCCCCAGCTGGAGGATGGGAGGGTCAGGAAAGGGTGGAGGGAAGTTCCCCAAAATATTTGTTACCAATTCACCACAAGGAAGCCATGTTGATAAGCTTGGACCCAATTTCAAAGACTTCCTACGTTTCTTTCTATGGTAGTTTCAAGGTTTTATTATTTTTTAAACTATTCAAGTAAATTTGCTTTTGAAAAGAAAACAATCTATTTTTAAGTAAACTTACCTTAATAGGGTAAATGTAGGGGTAGCTGTAGCACGAGTGGATAGAGCACTAGGCCTGAAATCAAAGACTCAGATTCACATCCAAACCTCAGACTAGCTGGGTGATCCAAGGTGAGTCCCTTATTCTGTTCTTCCTCAGTTTCCTTAACTGTAAAAGGTGAATAATAAAAGCACCTGTTTCACAGGGTTGTTGTGAGGACCAGATGGAATAACATTTGTGAAAGTGCTTAGTACAGTGCCTGGGCACATAGTAGGTGCAGTAGAAATGCTTATTCCCTTCCCTAAATGTTGATCAATAGGAATGGCAGAGCAAGGAGCGGCCTCAGCCTGCCAGCCTTGGATACAATCTTCATTTTGCAGGACAGGAAGTGTTCTGAGACCGACTTACTGAAGACCCCACCCTTCTGACCAGTGGTCAGAGATCAGGGACTAGAACCCAAGTCTCCTGAGCCCCATTTTGAATCCAGGATCCTTATGCCAAGCCATTGCATCTTTCTTTTTTAAAAGAATTCAGGTCTTGCTGAAGGAAGAAAAGGTTTAGAAGACTACAAGATTAAAGCTCTCCAAAGGCTAGCCAATGCTCCAGCTTCTTCTTGTCCTTTATTTCTAAATGGCCCACGGTTTCATTTCTTAGACTTCCCTCATGTAACCCAGTCCAAAAAAAGAAAAAAGAAAAAACAAAACAAAAATCAGAAAGTCATCTGATTGAAAGTAGAAGGGGATCTCAGAGGTCATCTAACTCGACCCCCTTATTGTTTACAGATGAAGAAACAGACTCAGAGAGACTTTACTGAATACTCCAGTTCACACAGGTCGTAAGTGGCTGAGCCTGGATACCTGATACACCCTGTTGTCTCTATTGATGTCACACTTCACATACATCATCAGGTACTGGTGGCTCTTGGTAAAGCCATTTGTAGGGACCAAAGAAAAGCACAGCTAAAATTTCTGTTTTCCATATGGATCCTATTGCAGACAACCTACCCTTTTTATAGACAATGTAAACCTTCACACACACACACACACACACACACACACACACACACACACACACACACCTGACTCTTATGTTTCCTATCACAAGGCAACCCTGTGCAAATAGCTAACATCTAGTTCAAACCTAGCAGTATCGCACAAAGGACAAAGGCTGAGATGATCCCTCAAAAGCAATTCAGTTAAGTTAGAGGGTGGGGGGTGGGAAAGCAGCCGATCCGCTAAGAGTTAATGGATCACTGGCGACACCTTCTGGCCAGGAAAATTAAAACTCAAGTCTTATTTTGCTTAGAATGGTAAAACAAAGGAAGAGAGAAGACAATAGAGAGAAGCCTGGAGTCAGGTAGAATGCTGAAGTTAGAAATCATCTAGCTGCACTTTCTTATTCTATAGATTAGGAACTGAGGCCCAGAGAGACAGATAGCAGAGCTGGGACGGAAATTCAAGTACTCTGACCTTTAGTCCGATGTGTTCTTTCAAATAAAAATCTATATCATTAGCTGCGTAATTTAGGAGGGCGTGGAAATTTAAAACAACAATTACAAGATGAAAATGAATGAAAATTGAGCATTTCCTCTTTCACAACTCTATTGCAAGACAGTCTCTTCTGCTACTACAAAGGCAAGAATTTTGCCCCCTTAGAAATTAGGTTTAAAATGCAAGTTAATTATATATACACCTTTCTGTTCCTTGATTATTTCACTCACGCTTTTATAAAAAAAGAAAAAAAAAGGTTTGAATGATTAAATTCCAGCAGCTGGGGATTTGGGAAGGTTAAAATAATTACTAATGTGAAATACACTTGAAATTTTAAAGTTGCTGTGAGAACAGGCAACACCTTTTTGTAGAAAATCCTGATAGCACAATGAATAATGTTTTCTTCAGAGAACTTGTACCATATTAGTCCAAATATAAACTGCACTTCCCCTCCCAAATTAAGTTGTTGATAAATCTTAAATAGGAGGCAGGAGACCTAGAGCATAGGGTTGGACTTGAGAGTTAAGAACAGTTGAGTTCAGGATCCTGCTTCAAACACTTACTGGTTGTGTATTGTTGTTGTTGTTCAGCTGTCTTTCAGTTGTGTCTGACTCTTTGTGACCCCATTTGGGGTTTTCTTGGCAAAGATATTGGAGGGGTTTGCCATTTCCTTCTCCAGCTCATTTTACTAATGAGGAAACTGAGGAAAACAGGGTTAAGTGACTCACCCAGGGTCACACAGCTAGTAAGTGTCTGGGGCCAGATATGAACTCAGGAAAACGAGTCTTCTTGACTTCAGGCCTGCACTCCATCCACTTCACCATTTGTGTGACCCTTGGCAAATCACTTAACCTTGGGGGATAATGATAGCACCTACCTTCCAGGGTTTTTGTGAGGACCAAATGAGGTAACACACGTAGGGCCCTTTTCAATCCTAACTATTAATGCAGACTCTGCTCAATCCTAAGAAAACAAAAACAAAACAAAACCTTTATTAAAGGAGAAAAATCCTTCCCATTTAGGATCATTCTGTGGCCAAACTTCGGGCTGAATAAAGCATAGCATTTTTTATTCAGCCTTGTTCCTCTCTACTCTTCAATACACAATGGAAGGAGCTGGGATGATGTCATCTAGTCATGGGACTG
The DNA here is from genome assembly GCF_011100635.1 of Trichosurus vulpecula. NCBI lineage: Eukaryota > Metazoa > Chordata > Mammalia > Diprotodontia > Phalangeridae > Trichosurus > Trichosurus vulpecula. The sequence continues at coordinate 65,167,181 of NC_050580.1, read as the reverse complement.
GGAGTCAGGAGGAGACCTAGATTCTGGGTGGAGTGTAGTGCTGGGTGCTAGGGACGAAAAGAAAAAAAGAAACGGTCACTACCCTTGAGGAGATTACATTCTACTTTCGGGGGGATGGGGGAGAAATAACTTGCACGTAAAATAAATACTGTCTACCATTATGAATTGCTGCTGGGCCTTGCGCTGCTTCTGGTGCTGTGGAATTTTAAAATATGAGATGTTTTAATATTTTCCACATTTTTATAGTTTGTAAATATGTTTAAGGGGAAAACAGAATCATACATAGCTGTGTAATCACTAAAAGGAACTGAGAGGCTAGAATTCTCTGTTCTGTTTTTTTCCAAATCAGCTGCATCCTTCTTATATTACTGGACTGATTTGTAAAAAAATCTGGAATGGTTCTCTACTGCCTATCAGATTAAATACAAACTCCTGCCTGCTTTTTAGGGTCCTCTATAATCTTGGCCACCATCCAACTCTGTCTCACTACACTGCAATACAGGGCTGGAGCCAAACCAGGGCATTTAAAATTGTTCTCCTGATTTGACAATGCTCAGGGATCCAGATGTAAGTTCTTTCCTTACTTCCTGCCTCCCATTTAAAAGAAAAAAAAAGTAACCCTTAATTATTTTTGAAACAACCTTAGTACAAGATCTTGCAAATTCTTCCACCATTAATGCTTTATTCAGACTGTAATGTTCTGTCTGCCCCTAGTATGTAGAACAGGATTATAGTAGGGTCCATGGTGCTGACTGAATTCTTCCTTGATTGTAGGGAAGCTAATTGGTGCAGTCGATAGTGTGCAGGGCCTGGAATCAGGAAGACTTGAGTTCAAATCCGACCTCAGACACCTACTAGATATGTTACCCTGGGCAAGGTACTTAATCCTGTTGGCCTCAGTTTCCTCATCTGTAAAATGAGCTGGAGAAGGAAATGGCAAACTATCCAGTTTCTCTACAAAGAAAACCCCAAATGAGGTCAAGGAGAGTCAGCCATGAATGAAAAATGACTAAACCACAACTACTGATTGAAGTAGAGGAGAAAAGATTAGTAGAGAAGCCTTGGCAGAGGTCAAGGACAGGAACATGGTGAACCAAGTCAATAGCAGGAAGTAGACAGACAAATCCCAGGTAAAATCCTACCTTCTGCAAGAAGTCTTTCCCAATTCCTTTAATGCCAGGGCCTCCCCTCTTTTGATTATCTCTAATTTACCTTGTAGATATTTTGTTTATACACAGCTGTCTGCATGTTGTCTTCCCTATTAGACTGTAAGCTCCTTGAGAGCAAGGAGTGTCTTTTGCCTTTCTTTGTATCTCAAATACTTAGCATGGTGCCTGGCATTTTAGCAAGCACTTAAAATAAATGCTTATTGGAGACTTGTTGACTAAAGTCTTTGAGCAGGAAAGGACCAGAGGTGAGAGGCAATATCAGAGACAAAAACAAGGTAAAAACTAGAAATTCATCACAAGGCCTGAGAATGGCTCTTCCAGGAAGCAAGGTCTGGATTTCTACCTGCAAGGGTTCAGTATTGGGTAGATGATAAAAGAAGATGAATTGAAAAAGAGACTGGGGTCAATTTGTGGAATTCAGAGACCTCAGGAAGGTTTTAATCCAAGCCAATTGAGTTTCTTCATTTGTAAAACGAGCTGGAGAAGAAAATGGCAAACTGCTTTAGTATCTTTGCTGAGGTGATCCCTTCTGGGATTAGGGAGAGCTGGGCATGACTGAAAACTCAACAACAACAAACATGCCCTTTATCTTCTCCCCAGATCTTTTCAGTGGCCGTCTTTCTGTGTGACTGATACCTTCAGGAACATCCACCAAAGCTATGGGGCTGTGGACTCACCTATTCATACCATATATAAAGATAAACATAGAAACAGATAATAATATTAATAGCTAGGCTTTATATAGCACTTTAAAGCTCGCAAAGCGCTCTACATGAGTTTTCTTCTTGCAACCTCATAACAACCCTGTGAAGTAGGTGGCATTAATATCCCCATTTTCCAGATGAGGGGAGATTACCTGAGGGAGTGAGGGATTTTAGGGGGAGATTTTAGAGGGAGATTACCTGACACGTGCAGGGTTATAAAGCTGGTCTCTGTAGTACAATTTGAATTCGGGTCTTACCGACTCCTTACCCACTGTGCCATCTTGATAGAGAAATAGTACCTAGCCTTGTGTGTGGTAGGCATTCAATCAACATGAATGTAAGGAGCAAAAGCGTGATCTACCAGCTTGTGTTATTTCTGTGCTTATTTCATGTGAATAAATCATGTAACGAGCAAGCTCCCAATAGCCATGGACTGTCTGATATTTATTTTGTGCTTCTATAGCACCTGTCGTTGTGCTGGATGCAGGGTAGGTATTTGAATAAAGAGCTGTTGGTTTGGTGTATAAGCCTATGGCGCTATGTGACGTACCTCATTTTTTCCTTTTGTAAAATGGGAATAGTGAGTGTCACCAACCCCAACAGACTTACTGTGAGGACTAGTAAGACCATGGCTGCCAGGTATTTTGAGACGCCTAACAAAGAATATAAAACATGATTACCTATATGAAATAGGAAGAAACAACAGCGGAGTGCTGGACCTGGAATCAGGAAGACCCGAGTTCAAACCTGTCCTCGAACTCTAGCTGTGTGACCCTGCTCGAGTTATTTAGCCACTCTCTTCCTCAGTTTCTTCTTCTGCAGAATGGGGCACCTATTTCTCAGGGTTCTTGCGATAATCTTTTTAAAGTGCTTTTGCAACCTTAAAGTACCATATAAATGTTAGTTACTGTTGTTGTTGCTGCTATCTTGGACTATTTAAATCATTAGGAGGAGTAGCCTTGTCAATTTTTTTCTACTCACCAAAAACCCTAAAAACACCTTATCATTTGTCTTATATCCTAGAATAGTTCAGAATGTGACTCCTGGGAGGTCTTGACTAACCTTACTTGTGAATTTCGCAATACCAGAGGGAATATTCTTGAGGAATTCTGTCCTGAATAAGGTTAGTCAATGAAAAGTGATCATTCATAATTTAAAGATAACTTAAAGATTTAAGCCGATAATTTATGAATTTATCCTACTTATGTAGGGCTTATTGTAGTTAGAAATTGTATCTGAATATCCATTTGTCTATCAGCCCTTAAAAAAGGTTTTTCTGATTAAAACGGCAAACTCTTTTTTTGTTGTTCAGTTGTGTCTGATTCTTCATGGCCCATTTTGAGCTTTTCTTGGCAAAGACACTGGAGTGGTTTGTCATTTCCTTCTTCAGCTCATTTTACAGATGAGGAAACTGAGGCAAACAGAGTTAAATGACTTGGCCACAGCCACATGGCTGGTATCTGTGCTACCTATCTGCCTGCAGATTCTTAGTGGGTCTTTTAAACCTTTTGACAATATCATGTGTTTGTACTTGATAAAGGTTTTGGAAATAATAATGATGACCTTAACTTAAATGTTCTCCTAAATTTCTTTTTTTGCAAGAGAAGGATAAAAGTATAATGAACAAAGGGTAAAATGTTCACACACAGTGGAATTTTCTTGAAGACTTTTCACACTTCTTATGACATGGTTTAGCCTTCATGACCTCTGAGGTATTTTCTAACTCTGACGTAAAACTTCTAGTATTATCTTTTTTTGCTTTTTAATTATAGGCATTTCTACAAAGGGCTAGAATGAACACTTTACAAAACCTACATTATTAGCACTTGCACCAAATAATAGACATTTTGGCTTCCACTTTAGAAAAATGCAATTAAAAAAATCCTTTGAGCAACTGCTCTTATAGATAAGGGTAGTGTGGGGTCTAGTGACAAATGTGATAAATTAACTTTCCTATAACTGGAAAAATATTTCCAACTTTTATTATATAGTCGTTCAAAAATAATACTTTTAAATACTCTTTAAAAGATACTTATTTTTAGTCTCTGTGACTGACCTTATCAAAATAATAATTTTGTTTACTGGGCAAAGAAACGTCAAAATCCACTGGAACCTTGCTATAATAGTGTCCCTAAGGTGTAGGCCATGGAAACAGATATTGATGAGACAACCTTATAACAAGGTCCTTTCAGTATTTCCTTAATGAAACCTCTTTGGATGGGGTCCAAGATGGATCTGCCTTTTACTATACTTGGTTCTATAAAAATAGCATTCTGGCACTGTCAGTAGCATACTTACAGTTGTAGTTAAGTTTAATGGAAGAGCTAGTTACTCTCTTTTTCTGTACCCCTCAACCCCCCATTTAGGAAGCAATCCTCTGCCTTAGTTCTTCCCTTCAAGAATTTTTTCCCCTGGTCAATGTCTTTAGCTCCATCCCCAGGGTGGTTTACTTTTCAAACCTGTTCTGGGAAGAAAGGAATAGAATATGTTTGCGATAACTGCCTCAGAAGACTACTCCAACTCACTGACAGACTCTTTCCCCACTAAAACTTTCTCAGTCTAATTGGGACTAGGTACTGGTTAAGATTCATATATTCTCTCTGCATTTTAGAAGCTATAAGTATCAATAAAATCTCTTTTGTTGTTTCAAGTTCCCAATTTGTTGACAGAAAATGCCTCCCACCCCAGTCATAGAATCTATTAATCTTTCTCCCTGCCAGGCAGCAACTGTCCTCTTGTCTCGGCGTCTGTCCCCCTAGCACCTACCCTAAGGAATACTCCAATGGATGAACTAGTTGTCTTAGAGAAACCAGTTTCTTTCAAAACATGTAATAAAACAGAAAGCAAATAAACTCTTAAAGAATCAAGACTGTGGAAAAATTAATCTCTCTTTTGGGACAGCCAGAAGGGCACAAGCGAAATGGGTGATAAGGCTCACCAGCTCTGTCCTCAGCTCCATTACATCTCACACCATCTCTGTGTTGGTGTCTCAGCTTCCTCTTCTACTCTTTCCATAGGCCAGTGTGTCTTTCAGGATGTGGAACTCAGAGCATCCTGTTTTGACTCCTGCCCTGGCAGCAGCTCCAGCTCACTGTGGCAGGGGTAGCATGACAGTTTTCTTCTGTTGGAATCACTTCCTCCTTATCTGTGGCAATGAATCTGCTAGTGTGGCAGCCCACTCCTCTGAATACTCGCCTCCTGTGCTGTTTAATGAAGTCACCCTCTATAAAGCTTCTGCTCTCTCCCTTTCCCTCTTAGGAATGGGAAAGACTAAGCTTTAAATTACAGTGTCATAGATCTAAAGAAGCACCAGTAGATAAACACTGGGGAATTGATATTTGTCATTGGACACCAGTCTCTAATGTGCCGCTATACTATTATATTACATGCAGTACCTCTATACTATTAGATCCTAGTATAATTTCCTATAACATAAATGGAAAGAACAGAATGATTGAGTCTCAAAGTACAAAGGTAGAGAGAAGTTTCCATGATGATATTTTTTGAAAAACATAAATAATCCTTAAAAACCAGTTTGATGACTCAAAAGTCAGCAAATAGGTGCTCCAAACCACTCTATTCTATTTCTTCCTTTGGATATGACCTAAATTAACTATCTAAAATCAACCATGTCTATAATCAAATCATGTTTAGGGTGCTTAATTTCTCGAGAATTTTTCATTCCTTCCATCATTTAATGACTGCCCCTTGATGGTTTCACAGTATATTGCTTATAACTTTTCCCTGCATTTATCACATTCTAATTTGTATCACAGTTATTGGAATTCCTCTCTGTATTTGTCAGATTGTTTCATGAACTTTAGATTTGGAAGGTTTCTCAGAGGTCATCTAGTCCAACCTATGCCTGAAGAGGAAATCTCTTATATGACATTCTTGACCAGCCTCTTCTGGGAGACTTCCAGCGAGGGGAAACCCATTGCCTCCTGGGACTCCAAATTGACTCTGATTGTTAAAAAGGTTTTCTGGCCTAAATTTGTGTCTTTGCATCTTCTTCCCCTTGCTCCTAATTATGCCCTCCAAAGCCAAGCAGAACAAGCTTGATCCAGCTTCTACCTAACAATCTTTTGCATAGATGAAGACAGCTACCAAGCTCCCTTTTCACTTTAAGGCTTGACTTACAAATTGTCCAAGGATTACTTGATAGCTACTGCTGCCAATCAGAACTATCAATGCACAGAAACATTTTAAAACTAGCTTATTATATGCTCAAAGAAGAGAAATAAAATAAAACCAAACTCTTAAACAAAACGCAAACAAAAACCAAAAATAGGGAGCCCCTGAGCATCAGTTTCAGCAAACTTACCTAGGTCTTAGTTACATATGGAAGATGAATACAATGGAATTTTACAGAGGGCAGAAAGGGTAGAGATTTATACATCAAAGAACACATAGCAGAAGGGGAAGGTCTCTGGTAGGTAAAAATAATAACCTAGTCAGTAAACACAAGGGATATACCTGGAATTTGCAGACTCACAGTTAACACCAGAGTTATGCCTAATAATTTGACATGTTCAGCTTAAGTAAATAGAGGTTTAAAAAAGCTGGGTCAGAAATTCTCTTGTCACTCACTTATCATTTAATCACTGGAGCTAAAGTTTGGTATTTCAGCTACATTCTGCGTGCTTCAGTTGGTGATGTGACTTGCTGTTTCAAGCAAATGACATCAATATAGCCAGACCAGAAAAATGACAGCCTTCTCATCTCTGACTAAGATTTTGCCTTCTCAGGGCCTCTGTCCCTATCCTATCACCTCTACTGTTTCTGACTCTACTTTAGGGTCTCAAATGAGACTTGTAAGTTCTATGAGGGCTGCTTCTATCTTATTGATTTTTTTTTTATTTTTCCAGCCTCAAGCAAAGTGGCTTGCTAATATCAAGCACCTAATAAATGTTTGTTAGATTGATATAAATCATTGGTGGCTGTAACAAGTATTAGAAACACAGATATTAAGTTACGTTCTTCCCTATGGATTTCTGAAAAGCAAAATCACAATCCGTGGCTAAGATGCAGCAAATTTTGGTGAAAGATGAGTGATGAATTTTTCTTCCTGCTACTTGCTTATTCTTATTTCTTCTGCATCTCCCAGAGCTTTCCTCTAGCAATCATCCATCCCTTTCTATATTTATCTTCAATCTCTCCCATTCCACTAGCTATTTCCTAATTATGCACACAAATGGTCAGGGACCCCTAATCCTTCGAAAAAACCAAACCAAACCCTGTAACTGTTACCCTACATCTGGGATAAGCATTGGGCCCTTTGAATTTTAGGGAACACACTGGAAGAATTCTCTGCCTGAGACTCTTTATTGGATGCTCCAGTTTTCAAGGTCTTTTAGAGAAAAATTTAGCATTTTATCTTTATTTTGTTTTAGATTGAATTTGTACATACATGAGTTTTCTGGTATTTTTCCTTAAAAATCAGACTAGTTTCTTTGGTATAACTCTTGCTTGCTTAAATGCTTATTTACTAATATCTGAGTATTTCAGCTAAGATGAGAAGTCTCTATTTTGCATAGTGCCTAGAAGTTCACATAGACAATACTAGGATAGTTTGAAAATGTTACCGTTTTTCTTTTTTACTTGCCTTATTTGTGCCATAAGTCTAGAAAACTTCTCTGAGATCCTTATGGACTGCAGGTCCCCAGGATAAAGTTTTTCTGTTGGTATAGAAATCTCAAATAATCAACTATAGCAATGTGATGGTATAGTGCATAGAGTGGCAGGCCTGGAGTTGGGAAGCCCTGAGTTCAAATTTGAGTTTGATGTCTTCATAATCAAATTATATTTCATAATCACATTTGGCAAATAGTAGCCTTCAATACTTTCAAAGACATGGTAATACAATGTAATTTGCTGAGTTCTAATAAGCAAACCATCTGCCACTGGGCAAATCATTTAACCTCTGCCTCAGTTTCCTCACCTGTAAAATGGGGATAATAATAACACCTACCTCCCAGGGTTGTTGTGAATCTCAAATAAGATCACTGTAAAGTGCTTAGCACAGTGCCTGGCATTTAGTAAGTGATATATAAATGTTAGCTACTATCACCGTAAGTGCTTTATCAGTTTTGGGGAGCCCCACACTTTTAGCTTTTCTCAGTATGTTTTCTTTCAGTTAACCTGTTTTTAATTAGAAATCCATTTAAAGTGTCCGTACAGTGGCATGAATTCATTGGAGAAAGATCCCTTTAGTATAGGGATCCAGAGGAAATTTGCCTATGTAGGAAGACATTTTTTCTGGACCCCAGTTGGATGGCTTAACACACTTAGGGAATCATGGAAGAGTTTTCACCGAAGAAAGTTTGTTTTCTCACTTCAGGGTTAAGGGCTGACTTCTAGTCTATCCCAGGTCTCTAATACCTCTTGGGAGAGCCTCATATGTTCCAGGATCTCTATAGGGACTAAACTTTCCTTTGGAAGTAGGAAGATTTATTTTCTTTTCCATTGAAAGTTAGTCTTGATTAAACTTGGACTGCATGTGTGCCTGTAGGGTCCAGAATAGTGAGGCTCCTTAGTGGGAAAAGGAGAGAATAAGTAATCCAGTGCTCCCTGAACTCAGGGCTAGTTTTGTTGTAGCATTTGGTACTCATCTGAGTAGCAAGGTCCCTTAGTGGGAGAGGGAAAGAGTGAGGACCCCAGCCCCCTAGAACCACAGACCTGTGCTGCTATATGAGCACCAAGCCAAATTAGTTTGGTTTCTCACCTGAAGGGTGAGGGAATGACTTCCAGCTAACCTCAAGTCCCTTAGAGCACCCCTCCTCCCCATGCTCAGGCAACTCTGGAAGGGAGCCAGATTTCCCTCCAAAAAGGGAGGCTTGATTTCCTTTTCTGTTTCCATTTCTTTTTTTTTTTTTTTTAATTCTCTGAGGTTGGGATGAACCTTTTAGAAAAAATTTTTTATTTATTTTTTATTTTCAACATTCACTTTTATAAGATTTTGAGTTCTGAATTTCCCCCCTTTACTCCCTTCCCCCCCCAAGACAGCATGCAGTTCGATATAGGCTATACATATACAATCATATTAAACATATTTCCACATTAGTCGTGTTGTGAAAGAATCAGAACAAAAGGTGAAAGCCACAAGAAAGAAAAAACAACAAAAAAAGAAAATATAGTATGCTTTGATCTGCATTCAGACTCCATAGTTCTTTCTCTGCATGTGGATAGCATTTTCCATCATGAGTCTTTTGGAATTGACTTAGATCATTGCATTGCTGAGAAGAGCCACATCTATCAAGGTTGGTCATTGTACAATGTTGCTGTTACTGTGTACAGTGTTCTCCTGGTTCTGCTTAGTTCGCTCTGCATCAGTTCATGTAAATCTTTCCAGGTTTTTCTGAAATCTGCCTGCTCATCATTTCTTATGGAACAATAGTATTCTATTATATTCATATACCACAACTTGTTCAGCCATTCCCCAATTGATAGGCGTGGGTGAACCTTTTTGCAAGCACCAAGGTTTACCTACTTGATTTTGGTAAATGATATTTGTGTGTTAAAATTGTATTGTTATGTATTTGGAAGTATAGAAGAATGCTAATTATAAAATTTGATTATAAACTATGACATAGACTTTTCCTGAGGCTCTTTACTATAAAGCAGTGGAGAAGGTATTAAAAAAGGATGAGGCAAAGCCTCCCCAAGTCACTAAAGAACTATCTAGGATTTGTGTGGGACTATGGACATTGCCAAACTACACTCCATTAGATTTGTGGAGGAAAACAAATAATAAAACTGGAGAGGGGAAGTACAAAGTACAAAGGTAAATCAAGTCAACCAATCATCACACTTTCACATATCCTTGATAAAATTATCAGATGAGACTATACCTTGACTGAATCAAGATGTATGAACAAGGCCTAGATTTTTCCCTGAATCAATCAAAGGTGTATCAATTGAGTTTGACAGGGAATCTGTTCAGGTTGGTTGAGGGACTCGGTCATACCCTGTGAGGCTTGCACATCATCAAGCTAGTTTGGAATTGGGGACCTGAAAAAATGGTGGTCCAGAAGAGTTCTAGCTCAGCTCCTAAGAATGAATTAGTTGTGAGGGAAGGAGGAGGAGGTTTTGACTTTATCTCTGGTGTCAGGCTTGGTCCCCACCTCTTTGACTATGGAAGGACTGAGGGTCAGAAAACTTAAGACTATTTAATCAGCATCCAAGTCTTGGCAGTATGTATGGAAGAGCTGTCAGTGTCTATATAGGAGCAAAGATCAAACTAGACAGTACTGAGGAGAAGGAACTTCAAGATTCTATGAGGAGCCCAGCAGAAAGTCTATCTCATGTCTAGTCGGAATTTCATGAGTAGCCCAGAAAGGGAGAAAGGGATTTCCAGCAACTAGGAGCTCTAAGTTTCCTCTCTGCTACATGTGCTCCATACTCTTAAGCCCACTTTCCATTGGATTCTGTATGTACTGGGGGAGAGTGTGTCACAAACACTTTTTTTTTTTTGCATGGGGGGAGTGTTTGGTGCTAAACAATTCTTACTATACTGCCTTAGTAAATACCTCTTTTTTCTGGTAATTAACAATCAGTTTATTAATTAGACTAGCTAATAATAAATTGATGTTCTGTAGTTTCTCTCAATAACCAAAGAAGCTTAATGGAGACCCTGAAATTCCCTAGACAAGTGAAAATTGACCCTGATTGGTGGATATTTAATGAGGAGGTAGACTAGAAGTCTAGCTCTTCCTGCTGAGAACGTGGCTTAATCTCATAACACAGCCACTTCCAGTAATCTGGACAGGTCAACCCACATCCAACTAGACCACTCTGGTTGGTTTTCTCCCTCATGATCTGGGTCACCCTAAACTCTAATGGAAGGGTACAAAGACAGGGGTCCCTTTCCCCAGGGTAAGGATGCACCCGGACTGGGTTCTATTTATACTCTAAACAGAAGTAAGATCTGAAAGTTGGGTGGGATCCCTGCCCAAAACTGAAGAGTATGTTCCTTCAGGGCCAGGAATAATCTCATCAATCAATCATTTCCTTCAGAGAACAACTGTAACAAGAATGAGGAAATTGAGGAGTAAAGTCTGGGTCCCAATTTAATAATTGGATATTAATATAATAGCTTAATAATAATTTATCTCAGCTGGGATACAATAAGGTATGACTGGAGATAGAACAAAGGATTTGACAGAAGAGGATAGTGTAGGATTGAGTTGGTTCACCAAGACATGGAGATAGGGATGGGAGGAGAGCACAGCTAGTGTAAGAATGACATCCTGGGAAAAAACTGGAGAGGTTGAGGGAATGGAGATCACTATGAAGATAAAGAACAGTACTACTAGGGAGAGATCAGATGACAAAAATGATATGTTCAGACAAAGCAATTTCAGAGCTCTTGAATATGGAAGTTGAACACTTGTGGGGGATAGCAATATCAAATCTATGCTCCTCATGGTATGTAGCTGACGTGGACTAGAAGAGGAAGTAGGTCAGGGATATATGGAGTATATATAGGGAATGAGAAGTTAGTAGATTTGAGGAAGCATCCACATATACATTCAAATCCCCTAGTATCACAGCAGGAATTGGGGAAGAGAAAGATTACAAGCCAGACACCAAACTTATCGAGGAAGGACAGGGAATGTCTTGGGGTTGGTAGATAATCACCAATGGGATCCGTATTGGGTGACAGAGTTGGGCACTATGAACTAAAAAGAGGAGATATTGCTGAGTGGTGGTGGTAGTCTTGAAGGAGTCATGGCCTTGGACATTTTAAAATTGAGTGAGACCCTGGGCCCTACAGCCTGTAGCATCCTGACAAGCCTGCACCCACCCATTCCTTAGCCTGGCAGTTGGAACTTGGCCTCCAGGAAGGAATCTTGAGATGAGAGATGATTGAAGGAAAATGGGACCCCATTTTCTTTGGCACCCTTGAGCTCTTTGAGACAAGAATGGCTTTACAAGCAAATAGAGTTGTGTTTTTATTTCAATAAAATGATTGTGTTCTATATATCAATGATCAAGGAAGGAAAGTCATCCATAGGCTGGAGCAACGGAGCTGGAGACAGATGTGGTTGGAAGGCTAGGAGCCATCCATACCCTGATCTCACTCTCTCCTCTCCCAAACCAACTCCAGGTTGGCTTTATAAAAAGTGATTATTAAAAACCCAAGTCGAGAAGCTGAGAGATGAAAATATCTCAAGCCTGGGGTTAGGCTTCTGTTCCTTCTGGCTCCAGCAGCAAGAGCTTCCTCTCTCAGGAGGTCCAACTCTCAAAGCTGTTCCCAGTGTTTCAGAGTTCCATCTCTGTGATCTTTTGCAAAGGGTGATCCTCCCCAAACTTTCTTCTTGTTGTTTTGAAAAATATTTTTCTTTTAATTCCTCTTTTTAAAATTAAATTAAAAAAAATTAAATTCTAATTTAATTTCTCTTTAAAAAATTATTTTTGAGTTTCAAATTCTCTTTTTCCCTTCACTGTCTCTCCTACCCATTGAGAAGGCAAGAAATACAATGCCTATTATATATATGCAAAACATGTTTCCACATTCACCATGTTGTGGAAGGTGGGTGAGAAGCAAGAAAAATAAAGAGAAAAAATATTCTCCAGTCAGCACTGAGAGTCCATCAGTTCTCCCCCTGGAGATGGATTGTGTTTTTCATCATGAGTCATTTGGAATTGCCATGGATGATTGCATTGATCAGAGCTGCTAAGTCTTTCACAGTTAATTTTCATTACAATCTTGCTATCATTGTGTACAATGTTCTCCTGGTTTTGCTCACTTCACTTCACATGATTCTATACGTCTTCTCAGGTTTTTCTGAAACTATCTCCATCATTTCTTACAGCACAAAGCATTCTATCACATTCATATACGATAACTCGTTCAGCCATTCCCAATCGATGGGCATCCCCCCAGTTTTCAACTCTTTGCTACTACAAAAGTAATGCTATAAATATTTTTGCACATATGTGTCTTTTTCCTTTTTCTTTGATCTCTTTGAGGTATAGATCTAGTAGTGGTATTGCTGTGTTAAAGGGTATGCACAATTTCATAGCCTTTTGGGCATAGTTCCAAATTGTTCTCCAGAATGGTTGGGCTGATTCATAGCTCCACCAACAATGAATTAGTGTGCCTATTTTTTCTAACTGCCCTCCAACATTTGTCATTTTTCTTTTTGGTCATTTTGGCCAATTTGATAGGTGTGAAAGGGTACCTCAGAGTTGTTGTGATTTGCAATGCTCTATTAATGATTTAGAGTATTTTTTTTATGACTACTGACAGCTTTGATTTCTTCTTTTAAAAACTGCCTGTTCATATATTTTGACCATTTATCAATTTGAGAATGGCTCTTATTTTTATAGATTTGGTTCAGTTCTTACATATTTAAGTCCTTATATACTTAAGAAATTTTATCAAAAAAGTGCTGTAAAATTTCCCTTCCAGAGGGGGCAGGTGAGGGGGAATGAGTGAATCTTGCTCTCATCGGATTTGACTTGAGGAGGGAATACCATACACACTCAATTGGGTATCTTACCCCACAGGAAAGAAGGAGGAAGGAGATAAAAAAGGGAGGATGATAGAAGGGAGGGCAGATGGGGGAGGAGGTAATCAAAAGCAAACACTTTCAAAAAGGGACAGGGTCAAGGCAGAAAATTGAATAAAGGGGGACAGGACAGGAGGGAGCAAAATATAGTTAGTCTTTCACAACATGAGTTTTGTGGAAGGGTTTTGCATAATGATACACATGTGGCCTATGTTGAATTGCTTGCCTTCTTAGGGAGGGGGGGTGGGGAGCGAAGAGGGGAGAGAATTTGGAACTCAAAGTTTTAAAAGCAGATGTTCAAAAAAAAAAGTTGTTTTTCCATGCAACTGGGAAATAAGATATACAGACAATGGGGCATAGAAATCTATCTTGCCCTACAAGAAAGTAAGGGAAAAGGGGATGGTGGGGGAGTAGGGTGACAGAAGGGAGGGCTGACTGGTGAATGGGTCAATCAGAATATATGCCATCTTGGAGTGGGGGGGGGAGGGTAGAAATGGGGAGAAAATTTGTAATTCAAAATCTTGTGGAAAACAATGCTGAAAATTAAAAATATTAAATAAAAAATTAAAAAAAAATTTCCCTTCCAGTTTCCTGTTTTTTTTTTTAATTTTGGCTGTATTGTGTTTTGTTTGTGCAAAATCTTTTCAATTTAATGTAATAAAAATTATCCATTTTACCTCCAATGACCCTACCTCTTGTTTGATCATGAACTATAGCCCTATCCACAGTCAGAGGTTAAGTAACTTTCCCAGGGTCACACAACTACTCAGTGTCACTCTGAATTAGTTCATATAAGTCTCTGAATTCTTCATATTCATCCCTACCAATGGCATAGTAATGTTTCATTACAATCATGTACCACAATTTGTTTCACAATTCCCTAATTGATATCCTTAGTTTTTGTTGGAAGGGTCTTAGGCTGTCTCATCCCCTTCTGCAGGATTGGGTTTCCTAGTGACTTCAGGACCAATGGTGATGCTACTGTTAGTGACACATGGGGCACACTAGTGAGCCTAGAACTGAGTATATTTGCCTCTATACTGTAACTGGATGTAATGGCCTCTTGCAGGGTAATTGGAGAATGCATAGGAGACCTCTTTCCATTCAGAACCACTCCATTGCTTGATATACACAGAGATTGGCTTAAACTCAGCCAAGACCTCACAGTTATCTGACAACAGTTTCACAAAGATATGGTAAGTGTGGCCACAGTCATTTCTGGTGACAAACCAGTCCTTGATCACAATGTCTGAATTCACCGTGTCTGTCAATTCTTTCCAATATGCTTAGCTTTCATGTCTACCAGCTGAGACTTGAGGCAGGCACTGGAGAGTCATGAGAAGGTTTTCAGCCTCTGGTCGGCGCAGTAGTGGGCTGTACCCTTCCCCACTGGTGAAGATATTATTTCTGGGTAATTAATCATTGTATTAATCATGCCACCAGATAATTAATAAAAAGGGTCAATGGAACTCTTGAATGCCAATGACCTTAAATACCTCTTCTAAATCCTAATTAACTTTGGCTGACTAACTGATTTCAATTAATGATGATTATGGGACAGGGAGGAGCACACAGGGGGAGTTTATGAGCAATGATATTAGAAAACTGCCCTAAACTCCTTAGGGCCACCTTTAGTAGGTGATACAGTTGATGTAGCAGCTATACTCTGTGGACCCAAGCCGACTGTATGAGCAAAATCCGAACTTGTGCTACACACACACACACACACACACACACTCACACTCACACTCACACACATCCTTTCTTTTTATTCTTCTTTAGCCAATTTGCTACTATCCTATTTCTTTTTTTTTCCATTTCATTGACAAAGTTCCCTAAAAAATTGGCTATAAATTCATTTCTCTTTTCCTTCACCAGACACTTGCAATCTGGCTTCAGCACTGTAACAGCAAGCACCCTAGCATACCCAGGATGGCCTGCTAGCACAGGTTCCTTTATCTGCTTTTCTAGGAAAGACTGCTCAAAAAGGGGTTAACAATCCTACTTTCAATTACTTTCACTAGTTCAAGGGGAGGGTCAGCACCCAGATGGTCAGGGAAAGTACAAGCAGAGAAAACACAGAGAAAATACAAACAAAGAAATTCACATAAAGACCAACAGGCAGGGCTCTTAACTGCCTGAACCAAAGCAATATTACTATACATTTTAAATACACCACTGGATCTAGAGAGCCTTTACATCTGAGCAGTCAGGGAGCTCTGAACATACAGCTACTCACTACTCAGAGTATTGACCAGAGAGTCAAAAGATCCTTCTCATAAGCAAACCCCCAAAGCAAAGTACCAACCCAGAGTATATATACACTTCTCAGAGCCAGAAGGCATCACAACCCTCATGACTCAGTGACTAATTAGAAATTAGCAAAAGGTGTGAGAGTCTTCCCACAAGCAAGCCTCCTCCCCCAATGGGCTCTATGTGACTCAGGATGTATCACAGCTGTGGGCTGGGCAAGAGCTCAAAGCAGGTCACATAAACCTGTTAATGGATGGGAAGATCTTCCTCTTCCATTAACATTACAAGCACCCACATCTTTATTGCTCTCTCAAAGATTGCCAGTGACCTCATAATCCCTCCCAAACAATGGCTTTAAAATAAATGTCATCAGCCCCATTGACTTGTCTACAGCATTAGACACTGTTGTCTGTTCCTTTCTGGTGGATAGTCTTTGTTCACTTGGCTGCAAGGACACCATCCTTCCTTCTCTTCCCACCTTTCTGACAACCCATTTGGCATCTTGAACTCTTCCCAGCTCCTTAAGGTTAGTGTTTCTATCCTTGGTTCTTGCCTTCTCTTTACACTTTCCCTCTAATAATCTCATTCATTCTCATAACTTCAACTATTGCCAGGATGCAGATGACTCTCAAATCTATATTTCTATCCCTGATCTCTTCCTGATCTTTATCTCAAGTAATACCTAGAGGCCAGCTCCAAATGAATGTTCCCATTCAAATGGTAAGATTTACCAACTGTCTGAGTCACAGGGTTTAAAAGTAGAAGGATCATTAGAAATCACCTAAGCCCAGACCTTCATTTTGCAGATGCGAATATTGAAGTCCCTAGTGATTAAGTGAATTGTCCAAAGTCATAGAAGTAGAGATGAATCAAGCCAGGTTTGGAAGTCAATTCTTCAACTTCTAAGACCAATTCTCTTTCCTTTTCCCCCCAAAACTAGTTTTCATTTAACTTTGCAATTTCTGTCAATGGCACCACTATTCACACAATCTCCTATGCTGGAGACCTTATTGTAGTTTTTAAATTCTTTTTTCCCCCTCAGACAATGTAGTATAGTGGAATACTTGGCATCCAGACGGCTTAACTTCTCTGAACCTTAGTCAACAAGTATTTATTAAGCACTAACTACGTATTCTGGGTAGTATGTTTCCATATGTAAAATGGGAATGGTAATTCATGTTTTCCCTATCTCACAGGGTTATTGTGAGAAAAGTACCTTGCAAGGTACTATATTACTGTTATTTAATCAGTTACCAAGTCCTATTAGTTCTTTTTTAAATTTAATTTTTTTAGTTACATTTTAAGTTTAGTTACATTTAAGCAACATTTTAGTTACATTTACGGTCTTCCTTCATCCCTCCTTAATCCACAGTAGATGCTGCCACCATTACACACACACACACACACACACACACACACACACACACACATACACACACACACATACACACACATACACACACACACCTCTATATACTATATATACATATTGCATTTTTCTATTTATCAGTTCTTTCTCTGGAGGTGGACAGCATCTTCCTTCATAGATCCTTTGTAATTGATTCGAATATTTATAATACTCAAAATAACTTAGTCATTCACAATTATTCTTCGAACAATATTGCTGTTACTATATTCAACATTCTCTTGATTCTGCTTATTTCACTCTTCATTATTCCATGTAGGTCTCAAGTCCTGTCAGTTCTGAGGACAATTGACTAGATTAGTGTCGGAAGAAACCTGAGAAATCATCTAGTTTCCACTCCACCATTTTACGGGTATAGCATACTCTCTGGAGCCACTCCCTCAAATCACACTCATATTGGTGGGCTAGGTGGCCAGAGGGCAGCTACTATACCTATCAAGGGAGCAGAATTCTAGTGATAATGCTGAAGATCTCGTCTTCTTGTATTCTCACTCATAAGCTTCTCTACTGATGTCCTCCCTATTGATAAAATTGGCTTTGAGAAAGTGTATTTACTAAGCAGATGGAGTAAAGACGGTTATTACAGAAATAGCCCCCAAACTGCAGATATGCTTTCCCCCTTCACACACAAGACCTTCGGGGAGACTGGGCTCAAACTTAGAAAGGACACACAACCAAACAGTAAATTAATAGCTTCTGATTACTGGAAGTCCTTTGAAGTACCCCTTAGGTATAGCTCTCTGCTGGGCCCTAAGATTAATTAGCCACCACCTATCAAGATCTGGAAGGGAATTCCAGATCTTCCAACTTTTTGAAGTTCACAAAGTCATCACTTATTCAAGGAAATGGGAAGGAAGGAAGACTCTAACTTTCATCACCACACCAAACCCAAGGGCAATTTCATCAGAGGAGTTCTTCCTCACCGGATAGAATCATCACAAAATTCACTGCTGGAATGCTTGTACTTGAATTGGCTTGCTGTATCACACATGGGCTAAAAGACATGTCTGATTCTTCTAGTTAGTCACAAGACAACTCTGTGAGTGTGTGTGTGTGTCTGTGTGTGTGTGTGTCTGTGTGTGTGTGTGTGTGTGTGTGCACGTAGCTTCAATCATCTTCATTCAATGATCAAAACACTTTTCTCCTTCTAAATTGATCATATTAACCTATTTTTTACCTCTTTGATTAATTTCTTCTAGTTGTCTAGGGCCTAAACTTAGACTCTAGACCAGGAATCCAAACTTCACAGAACAAATGCCCTTACTAAAAGAATTCATTCTGTGAAACTTGAACTCAGTCAAAAGATACTGCTGGTTCCCCACCCCTGGTCTAGGCCTTCTATGATTACATTAATTGAAGGTGGATAAGCAAACACAAGCAAGGAGATTGTTGTCCAAAGAAGTAACACAATTTGTTCAATGTTACATAGATGTTCTTTTATAAAATATTTTGATGATAATATTATGGTGTCCCTAAAATATGAAACTCCAATATACAAACTGTTGTATTCTTTTAAAATATCTAGGGAGTTAGATGTTTAAACTTTTTTTTAATGGAGAAGGTATATAAATAGCAATGTGTAGACACTTTAAAAGGGCTAAAGTAGTAGGATCTTGATTAAAAAAAAGGCCCTTGTCACAAACAGGAGCAACAACAAAAGCTGAAAAGTAATATTTAGATAATAATACTGTCAGTGAAGGTTTGCTACCTTTTTATATATCTCAAATGTTGACTGGTATAGAATAACTTCTGCTTTAATCTTCTCATTTCAATTTCTTTGGGGTCTCTGTACATTTCCATTGTAACTGTGTTGTCTTTAGCAATCTCTCTTATGACAAAGATTTCAAAACATGCCAGAAAAATCACAATTAAACTAGTCTCAGAAAGTTGACAGTATGGCTATGGATGGAATACTGTACAAGTGGGTTTCATGGCTTCTGGTGGTTAGTGGAAGCTCCCAGCTTTCCTTGAAGTTCCTCAAAAGCAGATAACTCCAGAAAATAGAGTTCTGGATAGCCTGGATTCAGGAAGTCCTTAGTTCAAATCCAGCCTCAGACACTTACTAGCCATGTGACCCTGAACAAACCACTTAGCCTCTGTCAGCCTCACTTTCCTCAATGTAAAAAGGGGATAATAATAACACCTACCTCCCAGAGTTGTTGTGGGGATCAAATGAGAAAATATTTGTAAAGCACTTAACACTGTGCCTGGTACATAGTAGAAATTTAATAAATATTTCTTTTTTTCCCCTTCACCTTATACCTGTACCCTGAACTGTTTCCTAGTTCTAGGGGATCTTTATGAAAAACTGGAAACTCAGAGGATGACCACCAATTGGCTGAACACGTTATGGTATTTGAGTGTAATGGAATACTATTGTGATGTAAATAATGATGAAAGTGATAGTTTCAGAGAAATTTGGGAAGACACAGAGTCAAGTGAGCAGGAGAACAATTTACATTCTAACAATAACATTGTAAAAATAATTTTGAAAGAAAAGAACTCTGATCAATGCAATGGTCAATCATGATTCTGGATGATGAATGAAGAATGCTATCCATCTCCTCTTGAAAGAGAGGTGATGGACTAAATATACAGACTAAGATATATTTTTAGACATAAGCATTATGGGAATTTGTTTTCCTTTTCACTAACCAGTGTGCCACTCTGCTGTGTTACAAGGATTTTATTTTTCATTAAGTAAGGAGTGGGGGAAGTCAGGGAGGGGAAAACAAAACCAAAACAACTCAACAACAAGCACTTGATAACTCAATTAAAAAAAAAAGGATTTAGAAAAAGGATCTTTATTTCAGATGGCAATCGTCCTGTGTGTGTGTGTGTGTGTGTGTGTGTGTGTGATCTCTGGATTTTGGTAAACCCTCAAAATCCTAATTCCAGAATTATAATTCTATTATAACTCCCAGTATATCTAGGGGACGGTAAAGGATAAACCTGGTACTTTCTTGAGGACCACAATTCACTGCGTACGATCCTGGTAACATGTGTATACTTTCTTCTCCACTTAAGTTTTGCTGGTATTGGCAAAGCCAGTGTGCCAGGTACTCTCTTGGGGTTTGTTGATGAAAGCAGATCACCAGAGCAAGACGTTTTCCAAGACAACTGGGGACAAAAGCAAAAGAGGAGCGATTAAACCATGGCTCTGCAACACACTAGCGGAAGCTGGAACAAACCTTGGTGAACCTTTCAACTCTTTTCTGTTCCCGTCTCAGCACAGTCGTCCCGCTGGGCAGCTCTAGCCACAGGACTCGCTGAACGGGATGCTCCAAAGAGCGCAGGCGCAGGAGCCGTTGCTTAGCGACGAAACAGGCCATTCCAGCTGGGAGCTCCGGTTCCGCAGGGTCATACTCACATGCGTGCTACTCAGATACAAGTTGTATTGATTACCAGAGAAAGATGCTAATGGATTGGCGCTGTTGCTGAGGGTGAGCGCAAACCTGAGGATGGAATGGCTGTGTTCACTTCTGAAGAGCCGGGCCGTGGACCAGCTAGTTCGCCAAGAAAGTCTACATCCTGGGTGCCCAGAGCTCTGCCAGGCACTGTGTAGGAGCGAGAATATGGGGGGCGGGGGGAGAGGGCGGGAAGGGGAGCATCTGACATGTTAAAGCGCTTCATATATGTTAGGTCATTTGCGATTGTAACAGACCATGGCCTCAGGGAACTTACAGTCTAGTTTGGAAGACAAACTTAATAAACAGGAAACAACACAGACTCCGATTAATTCAAGAAACATATACTGAGTGTCTGCTACCCGTGCGGCAGCTTTTTAGGAGCTGGGCACAAACCCCTACATGCCCTCAAGCTGCATGCAATTTCATAAGAGTGGGTGGAGAAAGCACACAAAGGAATAAATACAAGCTTGGAATTTAGTATAAGTGAATGGATGAAGCATTATGAATATGAATGAAGAGATAAAGAGAAAACACCTACAGCAAACATTTAATTGCCCACATTGTGCCAAGGGCTGGGTGAGATACACCACTCAGATAAGACACAATTTCTGCTTTTTTCTGGAGCTTAGTTAACTAAAGATATAGAGAAGGAGAGGCTAAACAGTGTCAGCAAAGATTGGAATGGGAGTCATCTCCAAGTTCTAATGAAAGGGGAGGTATTAGAGCTGGGTTTTGAAGAATGGAAAGGGTTTCCACAGGTGAGGATGTTTCCTCTTCTAGACCTAGGGGACTGAAGGATCAAATATCCTGGGGATAGGGTTGGATGAGATCGAGAAATGGCCAGAAGACCTCTTTGCCTGGTATGTTATTAGATTTAGAGCTAGAAGGAGATTTCAGAATTCTAGTCCAACTGGGCTGTTGGACTAGACCATAAATCATAAATTTAGAGAAATGCATTTATTTATCTAATCCAACTGTAGCACTGGATTTGGTCAGGAAGGATTGAGTTCAGTTTTATCTCAGACACTTACTAGCTTTGTGACTCTGGACACATCACTTAACTTTTGCCGCGGTTTCCTCAACTGTAAAATGGGAATGAGAATCTACCTTCCAGGGTTGTTGCGAAGATCAAATGAGATGTTTGTGAAGTGCTTTGCAAATCTCAAAGTGTTATATAAATGCTAGCTATTATTATTACAGATAAGCAATGGAGCTGAGAGGGGTTTAATGGACACTAGCCTAATGTCACAAGCTTATAAACAGCAGAGTAGGGTTTTGAACCAGAGTTTTCTGGTTCTAAGTCCGGTATTCCTTTCTTTTTTTTTTTTTGTGAGCAGGAATTGTTTCGTTCTTTGTATTTGTGTCCTCAATGCCTAAAACAGTACCTAGCACAGAGTAGGGCCTTAATGCTTATTGATTAACTGAAAAAAGTTGATTGGACCATGATGCGGCTTAAATGCCAGGATTAGAATCTTGAATTTTGTATTCTCCATAGACAATTCAGTCACTGAAAGTGGCATATTATAAGCTAGGACCAGAAACCACATTAGGGCATTTAAGGGATCCAGCTGGAAATTGTAATTGTCACTTTTTTTCAGTAGGTGACAAGGGAAATAATTAACATCAAATGTGGTAGTATCCAGTTTTACTGCAATCTGTCCACTTTGCATGTTCAGCTTACTTTCTGGTACCTTCTTCATGTGCTGTATCAATGGAAGTCACTGGGAGGAAGATCTGTCTCATAGCCTGCAAGTTTACTAATCCCCTTGTCCATAGCTAACTAAGCCGCTTTTGGCCAGCTTGGGATATTGACACTGGTGCTGATGAGCTGGCATGATTCTTTATTGACAAGTGAGTCAGACAATGACAATGATATACTCCATGATTATTTCTGAGATCCCACTAGCATAAAAATTCCTGCATTAATAATTAATAATAAATACATAAATAAATAAATTAATAATAATTTTAACAATAACACCAAGGATAGAGTACTCAGAGAGGGCTATATATGAAGGATGCAGAAGTTAAGCTGTATCTGAAAGGTTGGGTAAGATCTGGATAGACAGAAAGGAGAAGGGAGGGTATTGCAGATGAGGAAGCACCACAAAAGAAGCCGAAAGACAGGCATATGTATGCACCTGGCTGACATCCAGGAGACCAAACTAGTTAAAGCAGGAGAAGTGTTGGAGAATTGGGAGAAATAATGTTGGGTAGGCAAGGTCTGGAAACCTGGGCAGAGATTTTAGTTTTAAATAGCAGGAAATAGGAGCAGTGGAAAGCTTTTGAGCAAGGGAGTGACATCATGAAAGATGTTTAAGGAAGATAAATCTGGCAATGTGTGGGATGGTGTAAAGCAGGAATTCTTTTTTGTGCATCATGAAAGCCTATAGATTATCTCAGAAGTAACATTTTAAAAAATCACAATTGAAGGAAATGCCAATTTTCAGTTGTTTTCAGTCCTGTCTGACTCTTTGTGATTCCATTTGGGGTTTTCTTGGGAAAAATACTGGAGTGGTTCACCATTTTCTTCTCCAGCTCATTTTACAGATGAAGAAACTGAGGCAAACAGGGGTAAGTGACTTGCCCAGGGTCACCCAGCTAGTAAGTGTCTGAGGCCAGATTTAAACTCAGGATTATGTATCTTCCTGATTCCAGATCCAGCACTCTATCCACTGTGCCACCTAGCAGTCCTATGACTTATTTGATGATGCAGTAATAGTGAGTGGTAAAGCCCCAGGACTAGATTCAGGTCATCTGAGAGCCTATTGCTTTTTTTCCCAGTATACCATTCCCAAAGCCTCTAAAGGGATTTGGGAAATATAAAAACCTTCCTTCCCTTTCCCCCTACTTCCCCCTCATCTTTCCATGATTCCATGATCTCCCACCAACCTGCTCCTTTCTTAGGATGATGTCTCTGTGCCCTTTGGTCTCCTCATGTGGGTGATAACTTGGTGGTAAGGCTGATTGGATGTGTATGATTCAGTCAGAAATCAGACTTTCCAACATAAGACATTTATTTGTTTATTAATTCTAGCCTTCTAAAAATAATATTATACTACTAACCAAGAGGATACAAACTTGAGACTTGTTCCTCCAGTGATGGCACTGGATCCATCCACTCCCTCTAGATCAAGGGTGGGGAAATTCCAGCTTTTAAGCTGGATATCTGACCCTCAGGTAGGATTCACCGCATCTGCAAAGCAAGTATTAAGAGGTGATATCTAAATGTATGCTTATATGTGCAAAAATAAACATGCCTTTGAAACTCTGTTGGAAATATTCTAAGACTCTGCAACATAATATGGAATAATATATCATGCAGTCTATGTATCTTCATCTCTGTTTCTTTTCTTTTTGTATTGTTAGCTTGGCATTCAGGATCTTCCAATTTGATTCCAGTCTGCCTATCCAACGTGTTTTCTCACTGCTCCTCTCCATCAAACATATGGTTCAATCTGACTGGTCTATCCTTCAATACACAATATACCCTCCCACCTTAATTCACATTGTTCTCCTTGACAGTGTTCTCTATACTTCTTTATGAATATCTAAGACAATGGGGTTGAACTCAAATAGGAACTGATCCCAGCTGGCCACATATCGATTTAGAAAGCCACAAATTAGCATTATCTATGTTGTTTTATATTTTTGTTTATTTTGTTAAGCATTTCCGAATTGCATTTTAATCTGCTTCCTCACTTGGGATTGCAGAGTTTGATTTCTCTGATCTAAGATTTACCTTTCCTTTGACTGACTTGCTTCAGTTCCCTCCTTCCCCTCCAAAGAAACCATGGTAGGTATCACTTAAATGTCATTCATCATATTGCATTGCCATTTAAAAGTGTTTATGAGTCTATTGAGTAGATTCTAAGACTGGTAAAGTCGAGGTCTTCCTCTTATACTATTTAATTCCTTCCAGCATCCTAGTGTATTGTAGGTGCTAAAGAAATGTATCATGATACCCCCTCTCTTTTTGCCCTTTCTCAAGTTATTTTCACTAAATAACATCAAACTGATGGTTTTTCCTTTGAGAAAAAATTTTGTGTTAAACACAAAATTGTGTGAACTTACACTAAAATGAACATGCATTATAGGCATTTATAGTCATTTAATAAGTCTATAACTGTCTTTAATACTTATAAATACATTCAAATATATAGACAAGTATTTTTACATAGTCATGGTCAGTATACATATATGTACACATATATACATGTATAACACACACATACATATCACTAATTTTGCTTTTTCATGCTGCATCCTTCCACAGGAATTATGTTTGCATATGACTTTTGTGTTTGTCATTCTTTTTTTTTTTAGTGTGTTAAGGCTTTTTTTGTGCTTTTCATTCTTTATGGTAGTATATTATTTCTTCATTGAGATATACTACCTTGACTAGCCATTTCATAACTACAGAAAATTTAAGTCATTTCTTGTTTTTCACTAGTCTGTATAGTTTTGCTATATAATACATTTTTTTCCATATAAATGGGCCTTTCTCCTTTATTTCCATGGGGTGTATTCCCAATTGTGAGACTTCCATATTGATTCTTTATGTCCTTTGACTATGTGTCCACTTTGATTATGTGTGCACTGTCTTGTAGCAGTTCCTTGTATATTTAGTGAGAATATTTTCCCCATTCTGTTACTTTATATCTCTTTATAATTTACAAAGCACTTTCTTCACAAAAATCATGTGAAGCAGATAGGTAATGTAAGTGTTTTTATTTAGTTTCACAAATGAAGAAACTGAGGCTCAGAGAGGTGCCTAATTGTTCATTGCCCATGATCATATGACAAGAAAGTGCCAGAGGTAAGACTTGAACCCAGATCTTCTGACTCTGAGTCTTTTTGATATATTTAAATTTTGTATGGTTTTAAGAAATAAAATCTCAACAACCTTTTCTACCGAAATTTGTTGAGAAGTGGTGTGGTCTTATAGTACATTGAGTTCTGTCCTCTAAGTGAAGAAGACCTAGGTTCAAATCCTGTCTCTGACACACACTGGCTGTGTTACCTTAGGAGTGTCACTTAACTTTTCAGTACCCCCAAGATAAATCTCTTAAGATTGTAAGTAGCAGTAAGGAAATTCTCTATACTGATAAAATCACAGGTTTAGCTTCTAAGATTTCTAATTTGTTAGATTTTTAGAATAGTTTTGTGATACCTGTTTTTAAACTTTAAAAAAAATACTAAAACATTTCTTTCAATTAAAAAAAGCCCACAACATTACAATTAGCTCCTTTTCACCTATGTGATTTTTGGTTGATTGTTTTTCTTGTGGGTCAGAGGCTTTTATTAGAAAAAAGATTTCTCCGCTGTGTACTGCACTATGCAGCTAATAGTATGATTCTAGGAAATAACTGGCAGGATTTCTGTCTCCTACCAAGTCCCAGTCTATGAGTATGACCACATCAGCACTTTCCTTTCAACCAAACCTATTAGTGCTAAGATTCCCCCAAGTCCAGATCATTCAGATAGTGGATTTCAAATTTTTACTGGCTAAATTTTTGGTTTCTTCTTGCTATTTTACATTGATTGGGGCAAAGTAGAAAGAACACTAGACTTGGATTCAGGAGAGACTTGGGTTCAGATTCTGCCAACATGGATCCTTGGGAAGTCACTTAATTTCTCAGAGCATTAATTTCCTTATTTGTAAAATGTCAATAATAATAACATTAGTGCTTGGCTCATAGGGTCTTGAGAAGATCAAGTGAGGTAATTCATCTAGAACTCACTGTCAACCTTAATGGTGCTGTCTAAATAGCAGCTCCGATTGAAAGGTTGGAGGTATTCTGTTCCATCCTATACACAATGTCACAGTTTTAAAGGTTCCCCTCCCCCAATACATGAAGTGACAATGTTTCAACTTAAGTGTTATTAAGTATAAAGTACCTGCTTTAAAGCTAGTTGCAGCAATTCTTAGGAACAACCACTTCCTTAGTTATATGTGGGTTTAGGTAATAATCAGAGGTGTCATTGGAACACCTAAAGTGGGAGTCGAGAAGAAGTGAGAGAGAAGGAAGAGAGGGGAGATGGAGAGGAACATTGAAATGGTAGAGAGGTTGTCTATTTCCATTATCAAAGAAAGGTAGAAGATTGTAGGCAATACTGATTATGGCCAGCTACCAAATACTTGCATGTAGACTATTCGTTTAGTGAGGTTTTTTGCAACATTTAAAAAATCCTAGACTGGATTCTCCCTGCCATCCTAATGTACTTCTGGACCACTTTAACCCATCATCATCATCATCATCAATTTCTATATGTTCAGGAAGCACAGACCCATTTTAAATTAGCTGGAAAAAAAAGGCAAAAGTAGGAAGGTCAATCTGCTGGTTAAATAAAGTAAATCACATTCGACTCCTTCGACTAAGTACTATAATCCCCAATAGCCAGCAATTCCATTTATGGCATTTCAAACATTAGATATTTTTAGAAAACCCTAACCATACCATATACTCTCTCACCACCATACCTCTGGCCACCCTATTCCCTATGCTTTAAATGTCTTTTATCCGCATTTCTTCACCTGTTGAGAGTTTTTACCTTTACTTTAAAACCCCAAGTCAAATGCTACCTTGACTATTTCCCTGGGATAATAATAATCTTTTCTGCCCTTCCACTTCAGACCTCACATAGCATTGCTTGATATATCTCTAACATATTTACCATATAATATTAAGATATCATAGTCGTCTTATCTGTATGATATTGATTTATGACTGTCAAGCATGGACCAGAAGTCCTATCCAAACTTGCTTCTTGTCAAGTGCCTAGCACTTTGCTCTATATACTAAAAGTGCTTAAAAATATACATTGAAGTAATGAATCAACAACAGTGTATGTTACTTTAAGATAAGAAGCCAACACATTTTGATGATTCCTTGGATATAGACTGCATAGTTCAGTTACTGCTTCAGTCACTGAATAACTGATATTCTGTTGATAAACCAGGACCGGACAATAGGGAATTCAACATTATGATAGAGTAGAAGTGGGAACCAGGGAATTCCTTAATCTTGGGTCTTTTGCATCACTGGTCATGGGACTTTAGCAATATACTTCCTCTACTCTGGGATTCAGTTTCCTCACTTGAAATATGAGGGAGTTGATCATGTATATACTGATTTAAGGGGATCTATACCTATAATTTTCATTGGTGTAGGGAACTCTTGGTAGGGAAACTTCTGCCAATGTAGGCCTGGAACTATTTTGCAAGTTCTAGTCTTAGAGAAATGTCTGGGACACCTAGAGGTGGTGATTTGGCCAAGGTTTGTGTTAGAGGGAGTATCTGAAACAAGGTTGTATTCACTCAGAGGCCAGATCTCTACCCACTGTGCTGTCCTGCTTCACATGTGGATTTTTTAGATCTATCTATGTGTGTATGTGTATATACATACAAACACCCATGTGTATTTATATGTACATACACATATATGTATATTCTGCAGGTACTTAATGTCTCAAACAACTTTCTAAAACTATAGGTTACAGAAAATTGCTGACATTGGTAGAAGTTATTTCTTCACTAGTTGTTCTTTATAAAAATGAAGTCCCAAACCTCCATCCCTCAAAAAAACAAACAAAAAACAACATACCCAAATCTGAATAGTTAGAAAGAAAAAACTGGAACTACATAACAACCTAGGTACTAGTCTTATTTCAGTTATAGTAGGTTGGTTGTTGTCCTTTATTCTCGAGGAGGACCAAAATGACTTCACTGTGCTTGAGTCAAGATTCAATGTGTCTGACTGTGGCTGATCAGGCCAATATGAGCCCAGAATGCTCTACCGCAGGTTGGGCACAAATAGTCTACGTGAGCATTTGGGGTGGATTCTCTAAATTTGGGCGTCTTGCATTTCCTTTGAGCTGTTTCAATTCTGCTTTGCTCATAGAGTACAGCACTTTCTCTGACATGGGCATGCCATGCTGGGTGGTCCTGTGCCAATGTCTCCCATGTTACACAATCTGACTCCCTTGACAATTTTTTAGTGCTTTTTTTTGGGGGGGGGAGGGTGTTATAAAATGAGAATAAACACAAAATATTTAAAAGGTAGAACACTAGAAGTATTCAAATACAGACTTGATGACTACCTATTAGGATTGTTGTAGAGGAGATTCCTGTATGGAGTGTAATGGATGACTTCTAAAGAGCTTATGACTTTAATGAACAGAAGTATAAACTTACAAGGAGTATAAAAAGTTCATCAGAAAATTCTAAGCTATGACTAATGACCTTAGTGATCGTATGAAATTCTCTATGACTCTATGATTCAGAGTGAGTTTTTTTTTAACCTACCCCATCATCTTTTGTACTGTAGAACAAGACAATATCTACTTCCTTTCTATACAAGGTGGAGTTTAGAAATTTCCAGAGAAGCAAGCTTCTCTGATAAAGGTCTCATTTCTCAAACATATAGAGCATTGAGTCAAATTTGTAAAAATAAGAGCCATTCCACAACTGATTAATGATCAAAAGATATGATCAGTTTTCAGGTGACATATCTATAGCCATATGAAAAATACTCTTAATTCACTATTGATTAGAGAAATGCAAATTAGAACAATTCTGAGGTACTACCTCATACCTATTAGATTGGCTAATAAGACAGAAAAAGTAAATGACAAATGTTGGATGCGATATGGGAAAAATAAGATATTAATGAATTGTTGGTGGAGTTGTGAACTGATTCAACCATTCCATAGAGCAATTTGGAACTATGATGAAAGGGCTATAAAACCGTGCATATCTTTTGACTTAGCAATACTACTATTAGTCTTTGTAGACCAAAAGAAATAAAAAAAAAAAGGAAAAGGATCTATATGTACAAAAATATTTATAGCAGCTCATTTCTGGGGGCAAAGAATTAGAAATTGAGGGGATGCCCATTAATTGGGGAATGGCTGAACAAGTTGTAGTATGTGATTATGATGGAATATTATTGTACTATAAGAAATGTTGAGCAGGATGCTCTCAGAAAAAACCTGGAAAGACTTGCATGGGCTGATGCAAAGTGAAATGTACCATGTACATAGTAACAGCAATATTGTTAGATGATCAGCTATGAATGACTGTTTCAACAATTTGGCTAGCAGCTGTTGGGAGGGGGCGGGAAAGACCAACACAAGCCCAACAACAAGAATGCTGCCAAAGCCCAGGTTCTTTTGATCTGCTTTACTAAGGAAAGCAATGTTAAGGGGTTAACAAGGTTACTTTAATTCAGCATACAAATACCAGTCACTTAGTTCAGGAGGAAAAGCCAGTGCCCTGAGCTTCAGAGCAAATACAAACAAATTACAAACATTGACAGACAGGCCAAATACAATTCATAGTTACCAACATCTAAGTTCAGCCCGGGAGCTCATAACAAGGGCTGGCCCAGAGTCACATGTGCCACCAAGGCTGTGGGTAAGAGTTCTGAGAAAGAGAAAGCCAACCCCTGGTTTTATATCTTTTTCAGGGTCAAGGGGGAGTCACACATGCGACTCACCCACATGACCTGAAATCGTCACAAAGAGGTGACTTAAACCCACATGGTCTAAAAGCCTCTGATGTCCCAAAATGCCACTCAAACCCATGTAAACTAGGCCCTCCCCTGAGACAAGGAGGTCACTAAGGACTCCCAATCTAATCAAGGAAACAAGGGCCAAACTCTTCAAGGGCACTTGGTTGAACTGAGTGCTAAGAGCCCACTTTGATTTACCACACAATGACTTAGTTATTCTCAACAATATAATGATAGAAGACAACTCTGAAGGACTTATGATGAAAAAAATGCTATCCATCCCCAGAGAAAGAACTGATAGTGTCTGGATACAGATGGAATCATCCTTTTTTTAACTTAATTTTTCTTGAGTTTTTTTGTCTGTTTTCTTTCACAACATGACTCTTATGGATATGTTTTATATGACTACACATGTATAACCTATATTGAAATGCTTGCCTTCTCAGTGAGGAGGGATGGCGAGGGAGCAGGGGAGAGAATTTGGAAGTCAAAGTTTTAAAAACATATGTTAAAAGTTGTTTTTACATGTAACTGGGGTAAAATAAATAAATAAAAAGAAATCCCCAAAGAGCCTCTTGGCCAGTGCCAGAACTCTCCTCAAGTTTGTACTACTATTTCCCATCTTGGAATTCAGGAATCGGTGCAGGGGGTTCTTCAACAAAGCCCCTCCCTCTTCTCCTATTTCAGGAAATGGAAGAGATTGCTAGAAGCCTCCTCTTTACTTTTTATTACACTAAAATTGCCAATGACCAATTTCCAAACAAGTTATGTTCTAAAATTCCATTTACAAATTGGTTATTTGCAACACAAAGCACATTTCCCCATAGAAAAGTTATAAATGCTGATTAAGTGGACACTGGCCAGGATTTCTACTGGATATTTAGATGTTGCCTTTTCATATACCCTGAAACCTAGGCAATTTCTGACTAATCTTCGTCCTCAGACAAGACTTCAGCTGGTTGGCTAGTTTCTTGGTTGGCAACTTTGAGAGAAGCATCATTAGAATGATCCATCTCCTGATTATATGTTAAGGGAGAATAATCCAGGAGAGATTTCCCAACTTGATTTTGAGCAGTAGTCTTATTCTGGACAGTTTTCCTAGTGAGAGAGAAACTTTGGAGAATCTTGATGGAATGAGTCAGACTCTGATTGAGTGGCCCTCATAGAAAAAATCTTTTTTGGAATTGCCCCCCTGGAACCATGAACTACCTGAAACAGACTCTTCTTGAGATCCAGTCTTGGAAGCAGCATTAGATTTAGGGGAAAGCTCTTCCTTCCAGTCTGTTTTGGACATTCCATTTTCTCTCTAAATATGACCAAAAACAGAGAAAAAAGTTTTCATAAAACTTGCTACACCTTTATGAACTACCCCCATATTTGTATATTGCATAAAATTCGAGGACTTCACCATTACCCAATTAATTTTTTTTTCAGAAGAGAAGCCAAGTAGCTTCTCCTATCTCTTTTTCCCTACCCAAATCCTGCTCAGATTCAGTTCAAGCTTCACCTGCTTCTTGAAGGCTTCTCTGATCATTTCAGTCTATAGTCATCTTCTTCATCCTTTGAACTAATTTTTGTACATCTTTTCTATAGTAGCCATTTGGAAATTTATCACATGCTGTTTTTCATTGCTATTTACTGTTTCACGTATGTTATATCTCATTTGCCCAATGAGACTCAAGAGCAAAGATTCTATCTTATACATGTAACCTACAAGTATCTAGCAGAGTGCTATGTATTATAACAGGTAATGTTTGTTGGAGGAAGGAAGAAATGAATGACTCCTGGACTTTTCTCTCTTCTTTATCCTCTTTATTCCACTAGCCACCAATTCCTTTTGGTTCTTCCTCTGAAATATGTCAGTTTATGCTCTAGTTTCATTGCCATCCCATTCACGCTTACATTACAACATGCCTACATGACAACAACCTTTGACTTGTTTTCCCTCTCATGTAGCTCCCCTTTAATACCCTGTGTATTCCTGCTACATTAATCTTTTAAAAACGCCACTTTCATCATGTCACTTATTATCTAGCATATACATGAATACCTAAAGGAACTGTATCTAAGGTTTTATCAGCACAGGGAACTCCTGGCGTTGAAATTCCTTGTATCCCTGCAGATCACAACCTGTCTATTACTTGGTAGATCACCCTACAGGGATGATCGAAACATAGAAAAGTCAACTGACTGACCTAGGGTTATACAGCTATTAAATGGTGAGAGTGGGATTTGAAAGTAATTTTTCCTGACTTCATGGCCTACAGTCTATCCACTATGGCATGCATATTCTATGGACTACT
Source organism: Trichosurus vulpecula (assembly GCF_011100635.1). NCBI lineage: Eukaryota > Metazoa > Chordata > Mammalia > Diprotodontia > Phalangeridae > Trichosurus > Trichosurus vulpecula. Next base: position 65,134,885 of record NC_050580.1, on the reverse strand, counting down.
ATTATCAAGTCTGAAGTAGTCTCTTGAAAACTTTACAATTGAGTCATACCTTCTGCAACAAGAATCTTGATTGTATATTGTAACAACAATGCTACTTGGTACTACTATGGCTGTGTAAGGGCAATAACACCAGCACACAGGAGGGTTACTAGCACAGGTTCTTTGATCTGCTTTTCTAAGGAAAGCAACTATTAAGGTTTAACAATCTTACTTTAATTAAACATACATATATCATTCACTTAGTTCAGGGGGAAAAGTCAGCACCCTGAACTTCAGAGAAAACAAAAATAGAAATTACAGGCAGAAATCATATAAACAGAGTAAAATAACACAAATCAACAGACAGGCTTCTAGCCATCGGACTAAGATATTACATATATAGTTACTAGAGAGAGAAGCACCAACATCTGGGTTTTTCAAAGCCAGGGCGGGGCGCTCTTAAAGGCTATCCAGAGTCTCATCTGGCCAAACCACATGATCACTCTTCCAATGAGTGAAACCCCCAAAACAAAACACCAACCTCAGAGCATATATACACTTCTCAGGGCCCTGGGTCTTAGCACCTACTTAGCAAAAGGGTTGTGGGTTTTCTTGTTTCTTAAGAAAGTCATCAAAAACTCTTGATTCAAAGAAAGACTCTAGATTCAAACAAAGAACTCAATCAAAGGCACTTGATTGCCTTAGTGCTGAGAAGCACTCCAGAACAAAAGACAACAAAAAGTCCGCTTTACATTTGAAAGGCAAGACTCATCAAAGGTACTTCCTTAGCGCTAAGAAGAACTCCTAAAGAAAAAAACAAAGGCAAAAAGTTCCACCCTGCTTACCATCACATATATTTACTTCAATATCTTCATTTTAAGAGTGATGAATCTAGGCCCAGGTGAGAGTAAATGATTCACCCAAGGCAGTAAACAGCAGAATTGGAATTCAAACCCAGTTCCTTTAGCTCCGACTAAATTAAGGGTTCTTTCCATTACATCATGCTATCTTAATTAAGTTTAGGCTAGTCTTCTCACTGTTCCTTCCCCACAAAATTATAATTATCACTTCAGTGTTCCCCTATTTCATATGCCTTCCTCCCTCTCCTCCCACTCAAAAAACTTATGCATCCTTGAAGGTCTGACCTCAAGTCCCATACGCTGGGAAGCTGTTTCCCAATTCACTGATTGCTAGTACAATTGTTGCATGAGTCTCAACTCCAGGTTATAAGTTCCTTGAAGTCAGACACCAAGCCATGTATTATTTTTTTTTCATACTACCTAGCACAGGCTTGATCACATAGTGATTACTAAGTATAAATGCTTGTTATACTATTTTTCTTGTCATTAGAAAAGAATAATTCTTAATTAAAATATTTACATACTTTATCCATGATATTATTTGGTGTTATATTTTATTCACAGCAAAGTTGTTTGATGTAGACTTTAATTTATTTGAAAATCCACTTAACTTTTTTAGCACCCAGTTGCCATATATACAAGTTCTACAGCGTTGGTTGTCTCCATCTTGTGTCATCTTTTGCGAATTGCTAGGTATGAAGTGAAACCTCAGAATTGTTCTTATTTGCATATCTCTTAATAGAGATAAGTGCTTTTGGATGATAATAATATGACTATCCTGCCAATATCTCTTTCATTTCTGTGAGGCTGGGGAAAAGACTTTATTAAATAGAGCAGGATTTTCTTTTAGATCTTTGCTCTTTTCATGTCATTTATATAATTTCTTCCTATGTTCCTTGATATTTTTCATCTCAGAAAAGGGTCAAGGAAGAGTATTACGTGGAGGTCAAAACTAGGTTTGGTGATACCCTTAACCACTGAAACATTTTTTAGAGAAAACTCATGTATCTCAAGACTACACTAACAAAAATTATGCCAATGTACATGCTGAATGTACATCCTGAAGATGACTTCAGGAAGAAAAGCTGATTATTAAGATGATGGAGGAAAGGTTCCATTTCCGCTAGCATTTTTTTAAAAAAAATACTCACATTTGGGCTTAATAAAGATTCATCTATTTCTTCAAGAGGGGGCAATTTCTGGGTTCCAAACTTTTCCTGCCAGATGTGAGGTCTCTGTTCTGGATAAGTGTCCAACATTGTTTTCTAGAAAGAAAAAAAATCAATTAGTGATTTAATATCTTGCTATCTTTTGAAATTAGAGTTCCTAGTTATCTGTATGTAAACTCCCAAGTCATGAAATTTGGTGGCCTTATTAGATTCATGGTAGGAGCTAGATTATGCATATAAACAATAACTTATGCCTTCCCAATAGCAAGGAATTTCCATTCAGCAAAGAAAGGCAGCAAGGTAGAGTAGAAAGAGAATTGGAGTAGGAGTCATTAAACCTGACTTCTAGCCCTAACTTATGCTAGCTTTGTAACCTTAAGACAATAACTTTCATCTCTCTGGGTCTCCATTATTATGTTTATTTTTAAAAAGGGATAGGGAATAGAGATTAGGGTAGGAGAATAATATCTTCATGTTCCTTACCTTATAGGGCTGTTGAATCAATAATCAAATGAAAAAAAAAGTGATTTTTAAATATACAAATGTAAGGTATTATATTTCATCTATCCTGAATAGTACCTTGTACATAGTAGTTCCTCAATAAATGTTGGTTTGTTGGCTGACTGAATAAGAATAATTTTTTGCCCCTCTTAGGTAGACTTGACATTGGAATTTTGAACTTAGCAAGACAATGAAAAACTTATTTTTCAAAATTTAATTTGAAGTCCTGTAGTTAAGGAATCATCAGGTCACCCTTCATATAACCATAGGATTTCAGAATTGGAAAGGATCTCACTGCTACAAACTTATGGAGACATGCAGCCTAATCCAAAGCAGGTCACCATCTCCATCTCTTCCTATTATGAGTTTTCTATTCTGTCTTCTGGGCATTATGGGCAGTCTGAAAAAATAACAACTTATATTTGTTTGAATTCAAGTATATTTTGGTGCTTAGAATATAAAAGAGAAAAAGGAAGTGTAACTGGCCCTTTAAAAATCGTCGGTGTTCCTTTGTTTGGAGTCACAATCAGAGGAACACTAATAGATCAGTGTAGATTTTTTGAACTGCATGGTCAAGAAAAGGAGTGTGTGTGTGTGGGGGACCTGTATCTGAGCTAAAAAAAAGTATTAGGGAGAATAATTGATCTTTTACAGACTATAGTTAAACTCAGGCAGAGGGCTGATTACTGATGGGATAAGCCTGGATTATCCTATGATTTAGTTCATATCAACTACAATGGAAAGTTCAGTTGAAATTTGTCAGGATATCATAGACATTTCCTTGATATTTGGAACTTTGCTCTTTGGTATTTCTTACTGACCCATTTAGTTTTTTGTTTTTGTTTTTAAATCTAGTTCCATGACTTCATCAGCGGATGAAGAAAACTTCATCCCTAATGAAGACTGGAAGCTTCTAAACTGTACAGTCTGAAAGATTTGCTTGAGAGCACTGAGAGATTAAGTGATTTTTCCAGGGTCATAACAGCCATGATGAGTCAGAGGGCAAGAGCTGGAGCCTGGAGGTTTCCTGAGAAAGGCTGGTCCACCCTCCTCTCTGCCTCTAGATTATTAGTCATAGTTAATTACTTTCTAATTTATTCATAATTAAATGAATAAATGCTCTGAAGTAAGAGGTTTTAGTGGGATACTTTTGCAGCTGAGTTCGATGTCCCTGGAAGAGTCTGGCCAGATATTGGCGGCCACTACCTCAGGTAAGGCAACAGTCTTGAAGGGAAAGAACAGCTCTTAAGAGGACTGACTTTCCTGACATGCAAATCATTTTTTAAAGTGCCTTGTATATAGTTGCTGCTCAACAAATTTTTGGTAGATAAATATTCAGCTTTCTTTTGTGTTTTCTTCTTCCTTAGACTAAGTTCCTTGAGTTCCTTGCCAAATTTGCTAGAAAACCTCTAGAAAACCAGGGATATCTGCATGTAAATGGTGGTGGTGGTGATGATGATGATGATGAGAATAGCTAGTATTTCTCTAGCGCCTCCTATAAGCCCAACACCATGCTTAGCTCTTTACAGACATTATCTCATTTGATTCTCACAACAACCCTGGGAAGAAGGTGTTCCTGTTATTCTCCTTTTTCAGATGAGGAAATTGAGATAATAGAAATTAATTGACTTGCCCAAGGCTACACAGCTAATAAATGTCTGAGGCCATACCCAAACTCAGGTCTTCCTAAGAGCATGCACAGAGCTCTACTGTACCACCCAGCTGCTTTTAACATAGAGTTGCTAAAATATTAAAAAATGAAATTTGCCGCCTTGATATAATGAAAGGCAGCAATCGAACAAATCCCATAAACACCACACGAGATGAAATAAGCAAAGAATCACACAGAATCAGGGTGACAGAAACATTCTACTTGGATTTAATCTAGACCAAGGCAATTCAAGTAAATGAAAAAAAAAACATTTCTGGGAGAAGAAACAAAATCTAAGGTAACTAGCTCTGTTACCTTTATGAAAGAAATCACATGCCTAATTCAAAACTTCGGTGGAACGCTGGGATCAGTCTTCATTTATAAATGTAAGAATAATACATGACCAAAGATACGGATCCAGTATTTCCATTTTGCCTCAATCCCCAAAATAGTTTTGTTCAGGAAAAGAAATATGGTATGAGTAAAAGCACAAAATAATAATTTTTTTAGAAGTTCAAGTATTGCCAGGGCTAGCATGGTCTAGTGTTTAGAGGGGCAGGTCCTGGAGTCAGGAATCCATGAGTTCAAGTACTGCTGATGACACATTTTGACTTGAACAAGTCATATAACATGGGCAAGTCATTTAAACTCTCAGTGTCCCAAGGTAACTTTCTAAGACCTTCAGTTAGAGATTAAGGGAAGATCTGTATAAGTGGAAGGAGTTTCCATGATGAGAGATCCCTCCAATGATGAAATCAAAAATCAGGCTGAAAATAACAAGAACGATAACAAAACAATTTATTTGCTCTGAGATTATCGGCATATTGAGCAGTCCAACAAAAAGACTGTTTTCTTCACTGCAGATAATCGAGCTCTGAGAAGCTAAGATATCCCACGCCTAAAATGTAAAGATGTTTATTGAAAGAAATAAATCAGAGTAAAACAAATAACTTTTCCACCTGAAAGCTCATCATAAACAGAAAGGAACTTAGGATCTCTTGTTATTATCAGGTGCTACAAAAGTTCTAATAAGATATAGATATAAAGTCAAGGAAAACTATTTTCAGTGAAGTATTCAGAAAAGGTCCTACTCATTCAAGAGTACTTTGTAAACTAAAGAGTTGTATCAGGAACATCGTTGGTACAAAGGAAACAATGCTGGATGTGGGTTTAGATTTAGAGGACCTGGTTCCCATCCCAGCTCTTTTACTTTATGACCTTGGGGAAATCAATTTATCTGTCTGGCCTTTACTGTCCTCATCTGTAAAATTTGAGGACTGGACCAGATGACTGCTGAAGTTTCTTTCAGTTGTGCATCTCTGATCTTATGAAATGTAAGGTATAATTATATGAAGTATTATGACTTTTGTTTTTACTTTCCCTAGATGAGCTCCAACACCAATACCACTAAAATAAGTTATATATTAAATTTTCCTTGCTAAATCCAAGGGGATTAAATATAGTAATATCTGTAAATTTAAAAGGGAAAAAAGGACTGTTGAATACTTCAAGAAAAACCCCTTGAATCTTAAACACATAAAATCATGACATGCAATAAGAACTGAGTTTGTTGTTGGTCTGTAAAGTTGTCACTGAAACTAGTGAAGATGACTCACTTTTTTATATTCTTCATGTTGTTTCTGGAATTGAATTTCCTCTGCCTTCAGTTTTTGTGCTATTTCCAGTTCCAAAAGGCTTTCCATTCTCTCCTCACTCAGCTGAAGCTTCTCTAGCTTTCTCTATTGTTGCAAAAAGCCAAATACCAGAAATAGAACAATTAGATTAGTTGTTAATAAAAGTCTGTGGCCTGGATGGGAATGAAAAATCCCTTGGGGGGGAGGGGAAAGTGGGGAGGGAAGAGGGAGTCATATCCCAATAAAGAACTCCAAGTTTATGACTCTAACTCTTTGCTGTCCTGTAGGTGGTTGACAACCCATTAACCATAAGGTTTCTGAAATCAGATGCTTAGTCTCTCAATTTATGTTGCAAATCCCTGACTTCAGGAATCTCTGCAACCAAAGTACCTTTGAGAGATGGGACTAAGGAATTAATTCTATCCTGAAGCTGCCCTGCTGATGGTCTCTCTGAGATTGAGCCCAGGTCATCTGAAATGGGTTATAGAGAGGAGTTCTGGACAATCCTAGGACCCTTCTATGGATGCAGTTACTCCAGGGAATCCTGAAAATCAATAGTGAAATGGATCCTGTGTACACAAACCTGATGACTTGCATGAATTTGTCTCCTATATTCATAAATCCAATATGCCAGGTACTCTATCGGATCTGATGGTCGATGCTCAACCAACTTAGCAAGGCCCTCAACTAAACATTTTCCCAAGCACTTTTTCAGGTACTCAGTTTCCAAAGACATTTCCTGTAAAAAACACCAGTGTAGAGGAACATTGTTTCAATCCCAGACCAAATTTTTAAATGGAAAAATTCTAAGCACCCACAGGTTTAGAGTATTTGCTGACACCAGATCTTCTTAGATTCTTAACCTCATTCCTATCTCCATATTTAAAAAATTACATGAATGTTGGCAGCAACGACTCTACTCAAATAATCTGAATATGTTCTCCTTCCCTCCCCCTCGAGTTTGAATGATCTGAATGAAGCTGGACTATTGGAACTTTGAGAAAGTCATCAAGGCTGACAGAATTTCTATTTATTCAATGTAAGAAGATAGTTTGGACTTCTAGTAGAACCACCTTACCAACTGACTTTCACCCTTAGGTGGGGAGAATATCTCCAAGCAAGCAGTTTCCAGCAGGGGTTCTGTCTTCATCCAACTAGTTGTGGTATTGTGATGTAGGTGCCTACTGCTCCATGTCATAAGGGCTTTACTCATTGGAAAGAATCTCAGATTGTTTCATGAATGGAATGCTGAAAGGTCATTAGACTGCAACATCTTTAAGCTAATAACCACTCAAGGAAGAAAAAGGAGCCTGAGGAGTGGGGGGTGGGGGAGGTGGGGGTCTGAGCACCTGTGTTCCAAAAGTCTGGCTGTTATCATTTACGTCTTGTATGACCTTGAGAGTATGAGTTGTTGTCTCCAGGCCTTGCTTTCCTTTTCCGTAGAAAGAAGGGTTTGCACTTTGAGGACCTCTGAGGTTCCTTATAGCTCCTAATCTAAACATAAATACTTGCGGCGTAATATAAATACTAAATATAAATTATAAATACTAAATATGTGTGGCTTAACAAATGCTTATTGACTGATTTTTCTCAGCCAGGGACATTTGGATTTGAAGCAAATCAACAAAAGTCATGTCCATTCACTGGGCCCTCTCACTTCATGCTACACCTCAGGAATTTGGGAGCTTCCAGTTAGGTCAACTCTATTGCCTTGATGGTTTTGTTCCCTGTGGGTCATATGCCCCTCAGTCTTTCCCATGGCCAGCCATGGTATAAAATAGGGTACTGGATCAGACTCTAATCCTAGTTCTGTCTTTCAATTTTATTCAATAAACATTTATTAAGTGTTGACTCTGTTTTAAGCACTGTGCTAAGCTCTGTTTCCTTAGGCAATCACTTATCCTCTCTGGGCCTTCATTTTCTTACTTATAAAAGGTTAAAATTGGGCATTGGATTGGACTAAATTCTGTAGGAGTCAGCTACAAGTCCATTGATTGCTGCGAGCTCAGTCCTATTCAAAGACTATTCCATGTTCTTTTATTTCTTCTCTATTTCCTCAGGGCGTTTAAAACAAACAAACATACAAACCAACCCTGAGTCCTCAAAAGCATTCAATAAGTCAACAAGCATTTATTAAGAGTTTACTCTATGCAAGTTTCTGAGTTATGCTTTGGGGATACAAAGAAACGCAAAAAGAGACCCTCGAGGAGCTGAGATGTGCCACAAAGTGGGAGGGCACAGCGAATGGGCATGACTCATTGGTTTGTCTCTGAAACCAGATGGCCCTGAGAGAAATCTTTCTTTTCCCATGAAAAAAATCTGTAAATAACCAAGTAGTTAGTAGATACCCATCTAAGGTAGATGTGCTGTGTCTTTCAGTAACTATGTCTTTACATCTTGTGTAAAGGTCCTGGTACATTTAGTACATCTTTTACCTAAATATACTCTAAGCCCCATCACTGTGGTCTCCTGCGCTATAGTGTCCCTTAAGGGGTCGCCCTATGCGGCTTTGGTGAGAGGTCTCCTGCTTCCTCGGCCCTCAGTGTTTCTTTAATAGGTTACCCTCCTTTTAGTGTGCCTTCTTCGGGGATGCAAAGGAGAGTCCTGCACAAAGGTAGTCCCATGGCACCCCAAAGTCAGTTCTCTCCAGCTCATTGATCCAGGGCAACCCCGGAAAAGTAGGGAGGCTCAAACAGAGGGGATGCCTTCAACAGCTAGAGGATGCATCCAGCATTTGCACGTTCTCTTAGCACCCTCCTCCCCGTCCCTTTCTTTATTTTTCCAGGGTCCAGGCACGCGACACTCATGCAACAGCCATCCTGGCATCCTAGATAACTTTGCGATCTGCACGAAACCTCTTCATCCTTCACTCCTCCCCCATGTTCCCTTCAGGCTCACCCCTTGACTCTACCCTCCCTCCTCCACCCACCCCAACCCTGCCGCAGGGCGCACGCGCCAGGCCGCGGTTACCTAGCAAAGGAAGAGACGCGGCCTCCGCCGGAGTAGAGGCGGGTTGCGGATGGTGACACCAGCCTGTGCGGCGAGCAGAGAGGAGCGGGAGCTCGAACCGCTGCAGCCATTGTCGGTGTCAGGGTTGTCCTCGTCGTTGGTGGGGGAGGGGCAGGGAGAGTGTGGTGGTGGTGGTGGTGGCAGCGATGGTGCACCGATGAGCTCCTGGCTGGGCATGAGCATGGTGGTGGGGGCACGCGTGGAGAGGCGGGCGGCACGCTCTTGCCCCCGGACCCCTCTGGGGAGAGGCGGTCTGGTGTCGTGGACCGCGTTCAGGGCTTGGCGTTGAGAGGGCCGCCTCCCAATGCCAACCTGCCTGAGCTAGAGCAAGGATTTTTAACCTCCGTCATCTGTAAAATGAGGGAGTTGAACTCTGTGCCTCAGTTTCCTTATTTCTGAAGTGAGGGGATTGAACTAAGGGTCCTACTCTTGGACCTTTTATCTTTTGGTTACTCCTCCTTCCCTTACTATCCTTCTCTTCCTCCTCCGCCATCACCTCACCGCCACTTCTTCTCTTTTCCCCTCTCTCCTCCCTCTTTCTTACTCTCTCCTTCTTCCTTTCTACTATCCCCTTCTTCCCCTTCCTTTCCTCCTTACCTTTTCTTTTCTCCTTTCAACCCTTCCTTTCTGCCTTCTTACCTTGCCTCCAACCCTCCTCTCCCTCCTTCCCCCTTTCCATTCTTCCTTTCTTCTCTCACTCTTTCCCTCCGATCTTCTCCCTCCTCGTCCTCCCCACTCCTAACCTCCTTACCTCAATATTCCCTCCTGCCACTCCCCACACACAGTCTTCTTCTGCCCCCTCTCTCCCCTTCCCACCCCCAGCTCCCTCCTTCCTCCCATGATTCTTCCTTCTTCTACCACGCTCCTTCCTTTCTCCCCTTTCCCACTCTTATTCTCTCCTCTCCCTTCTCCCTCCCTCTCCTTCCCCTCTGCCTTTCTCCTCTGCTTTCTTCTTGCCCCCTTTTCCTCCTTTCTCTTTCTCCTTTTTCGAATCCTGCCCCTCTCCTCACAATGGCCAAATTGAAGTTAGTTTGCCAGAAAAGGTGAGTGTCTCCTTTTTATCCAGAACCTCCTGGAGCTGGAGAGAAACTCGGAGGTAATGTATTCCACCTATACTGTTCCTCTCCGCGCCCCCCCCCCCCCCCCCCCCCCCCCCCCCCCGCCATTTTACTGGCTAGGAAACTGAGACACAGATAACAGTTCAATTTGGCAAAGGGTTATTGATCCCCTCCTACATGGAGAGCACTATTTTAGGCCTGTGGATTCGAGGATGAAAAGGAGTATAGGCATAGGATTACTACAGCATGTACGGAGCTTACAGATATCTAAGCCAACACCTTTATTTCACATCTGAAGAATTGGAGGAAAAGGCAGGGGTGGTGATCTTGGTCACACAAGACAAGAATTTGAACCTCTTTCTCTAACTCCTAATAGAATAATCCTTTCTCATCCTCTCTCATAAGGCTTCAGGAAATTTGCATTCCAATAGAACTGATTTGGTTATGTGGAGAAGGAGGCACTGGGGTTCTACTCTCCTGGCAGATCCTTTCCTAGCTGGAAAGGTCAACCAAACAGATGAAGAGTTAGGTAGAGATCATTTATGGCAGGTATCAGTAATTATGGAGAGTTAAAGGAATATTCTTGAAGAAAGTTAGTTTATAACAGGAGTTCTTAACCTTCTTTTGTGTTACAGACCCTTTTGGCACTCTGGTGAAGCTCATGGCACCCTTCTCAGAATAATGAATTTGAATGCATGAAATATAAGTTACATATAATTACAAAGAAGTGCAGTTTTATTGAAATAGCTGAAAAAATATTTTTTCCTTCCAAATTCCCCCAGCCCCTGAAATACGTTGACCACTTACGGGAATCTACTGCAGGAGAAGAACTCCTGGTCCAAAAGGAAAAGAAAGATTTGGATTCGTGGAGATGTAGAGGGAGTTCATTTCAGGCATACAGATTGGGCTTGGAGGCTGGAGAGGGCAGAATGAGAATAGAGAACCAGTGGTCCAGTTTAACTGGAACATAGCGTGCTCCGAGGGGAATATGTGTGAAATCCTCCTGGAAATCTAGGCTGCAGGTGTTCATACTTTTTCCAGGTCACACAACAAGAGTCAATTCATTGTTTTTTCTATACCAATGTTGCTTCCCAGGGCATATTAGCGATGGTTGGGAATTGACAGTTGATGTTTCCCTGAAGTGCTGAGGAGACAGATGTACTTGGAGATGTGCTAGCACTTACTGCATATGTACTTAATGAGAAGGAGGAAGCTGAGGTGAGGACTACTTGGGGTCTAGGTTCTTTGATGCTTGATGATGATGTTTATTATAATTTATTTATTTATATTTATTATTCATTCTATATTATAATTTATTATAATTCTTTTGTGAATTAGCCTATCCTTTGGATCACCATGGTGCATAAAATTTAATTGTGGTACCTAATATTTTGGACAGTAATTATTTGAGGGTAAACATAAATAATGTGATAGTGCATTAGGATTTTCATTGGGCCTGCAAAGTGTGCTCTAGGTTCCAGCTCCTCCTTGGGCAAGAGGAAATATTGGTTGTTAAATGAACTGGACACACCTTCCTGACTGTGCCTCCTCCTTTTGCTATAGAAAGAATGTCTGAGCTTTAGAATAGTTGCACTGAGGTGTTTTTACTGAGGTGTTTTTAGAAGGGTGGTCTCAGTAAGGGAGGATTTGAAGTATATGTGGAATTCCTCATTATTCTTCTTATAATTCTTCTAAGAGGCCCATCACACCTCAGATGTCCTCTGCTCTAGTATTCCACCCTCTCCTGGAAAAAAAAATGTTTTGCACTTTAATAAGCAAACAAACAAACAAAAATCCCAAAACAAAAGTCAGGCAACAACAAAAACCCAAATCCTTTAAAGCATTAGTTGCAGCTGTCTTACCTGACCTGACTATTTTTGTTCTTGTTCAGTTATTTCATCTGTGTCTAACTTTTTGTGACCCCATTTGGGGTTTTCTTGGCAAAGATACTAGAGTGGTTGGCCATTTCCTTCTCCAGACCATTTGACAGATGAGGAAACTGAGGCCAACAGGGTTAAGTCACTTAGCCAGGGTCACACAGGTAGTAAATGTCTGAGGCCAGATTTGAACTCACAAATTTGAGTCTTCCTGACTCCCGGCCCAACATGCTATCCACTGATGAGGTTCAGGGGCACCTCAAAATGTTGAGGTGTAAAGTCATCTCAAATGAATTTGCTCAGGCAGTCTCCAAATCAAGTAAAGGATAACACAACACATCAAGCAGGCTCCTTTGCCTCTTAAGGGAGACCCCAGCTTAAGAGGGGGTGATAGCCCCCTAAGGGAGTGGGCCCCCTTAAAGGAGACAGCAACTGCAGGGAGATGCTTCTCACTAAAGAGAGATACCCGCTTGAGGAGGATGCCCCCCACTTAAGGGAGACACCCCACTAAAGTTGACGCCAGCTTAAAGGGGTGGTGGCAGCCTCCCAAGGAAGATGTCTAGTTAAGGGGATTGCCTCTCATTAAAAGGAGATGCCCCCTAGCCAGGAGAGGCTAGGTAGGGATTTTTGTAGAGGAAAACTTTCAGCGGGTGGGGAGATGAGGTAGCCTGGGACCACAGTTCAGAGTTTTGCAAATATCTAGGCACAGTATTATTCCATTGTTCAGCCCACTTGCCTGGTGGCATAGGGGCCCATTAGTTTCAGGTAGTTCCTTGACCAGCCTACTTCAATTGCATTTTCTCTTAAAGTGGCTTTAAGTGGTATTTGCGATAATGTGCTTCTCATTGACCACTGTATTTGAATCTCATCACCATTATGCCACCTGGCTGCCCCTGACTGCCTATACCCAGTGTCCAGATCACTAATTGTGCAGGCATTCAAATACCATTCTTAATGCCAAATAAGGGAACTTTATTGACAGAGGAGATTTAGAGATGGAGGTGCTAACTGATTCAACTCTTTTTTTCCACCTCCCCCCCACCCCAATTTCTTTTACTTCAGGAGGGCTAATAGGAGAGCTCTGAAGCAATAGAAATGGATAGCTTGCTAGATAATGTGACAAGGTCTCCTGGAGGGGGGATGAGACCCCTTTGTAGGTGAGGGTGTAAAGCAATGGCCAAGATCATGGCACATTTTTGAGTACTTTTGTTCAATGAAAACGAATTTCAAATGAAAGCCAACAAAAAAAGCAACATGGTGAATTCCTCCAAATGACAGTAAATGCAGAGCAATGATCATTTAACATAGTATGAGCAAATGAGGTCAATTTTGAGTTGGTAGGTGTTGAATCTTGATCTGGGCATGATTTACTGTAGCTCTGTGACCCCAGATGAACTGGTTGGTTGTTGGAATTTGAATGTGAAGCCTATAGTTTCTGTTTGTTTCAGCTGAGTACTGTAATACCTGTTCTATTCTTAAATGACAATAATTTTGATAAGTACAGTATGCAAACTGATCTTTTAAAAAATCTTGCAACATGAATTTTAATAACTTTTGTTTTTACATCACCTTCATTTCTCAGTGTGTCCCTCTTCCTCCCTTATATAAAAAAAGAGAGAAGAAACAGACAGTTCAGCAAAGCTAACCAGCACATCAAAAGTCTGACATCTATAGTCAAAGGGTATGGTCCAAAGCTACTTTCTTTGCATTATTCTAAATTTGCTTTCCAGAATGGGCCCATTTACCACTCAGACAACAGTGAGTTCATTAGTGTTAATCATCTTGATACATCTCCTCCAATAGTGACCTATCCCTTTTTTTGTTATTTTCGTTAATTCGCTGGGTATGGGTTGAAGTAATCTTAGAGCTGTTTTGATGTGCATTTTTCTCTTATTAGTGGTTTGGTACATTCTTTCGTATAGTTATTAATAGTTTGCATTTCTCTTTTGAGAACTGTACTATCCTTTGACCACTTAGCTATTAAGGAATGACTTTTGTTCTATTTGTTAATTGCTTATATTGCTTAGATATCAGACCTTTATCAGAGCTATCTGATACAAAGATTTTTTTCAGTTTCTTAGTTGTAGTTCATTTTTTTTCCTTGAGGAAAATCTTTTCAGTTTCATGAAGTCACAAAGATCTATTTTATCTTTTGTAGTTGCCTTTATCCTTTATTTGGTTCATGATTTATTCCCTAGCCATAAGTGTGAAAAGCACCTGATATGGTTCTCTTTAATTTTCTTATGCTATGACCTTTAATATTCATATTCTTTATTTTCAGTTTATTGTATGTCCTTTAAAATGCTGGTCTAAACCTAAATTATGCAAGGCTTTCCTGGTAGTTTTTGTCAAATAGGAAGTTCTTTCCTAGGTAATTTATTGTTTGGAGTTTATCATGCATTGGATTATTGAGTTTAGTTGTTTCTGATTCTTCCTTTTCTAGTCTGTTCCATTGACTGGTACTAAATAGAAAAAAAAAACCTGGCAACTTTTATGAAATTGAAATAGCTCAAGATGGATTATTCATAAGTATTTGAAATATTCAGTGATTAAATTTAAATATGTTTAAAATAGTTATTTTCTCTAGTTTTAAAAAAAGTGAAATAGTATCCCTTCATAATGGATAAATGTATAATCGGTTTGAAGAGAAAATCCATTAGAGCTGCTAAAAGTAGCATTAGCAAAGACAATAGATATAATTTAAGTGTGTGGAGGGAATAAAATACCCTAATCTAAAAAATATGATCCCCTCCATCATTGAGATTCACAATTACTGTTATTGATGGAGAGGAAAGACTGCTTACTTTGTTTTGTAAATATGAGTTAGCTGCAGAGAGCAACAAATTTAAACAATTGAAATGACATCTTGAAAATGTACATGCAGCATATTTTGATGAGACTTCTGGCAAAGATGGTGACATGAAAGGTTCCTGCTTAGTCAGCCCCACTGAGAACCATCTCAGGAATGATGATGAAGTATTCCAGATGAATCAAAGATTCCATAAAACTCAAGGTATATAGCAATGAGCCCCCTCATTCCATCTGAGACTGTTTCTAGGGATGAGACCTGAAGTCAACATGCCGTGTTGGTTGGGGAATACTCTTGTGACACGAGCTGTCAATCCTAGGCTGAAGCCCAGGATTGGCTGTAGGTAACTGCAGCAGGTGACAGGACTGAGGCCACTGTGATTTTTTGTTTGGAATTCAGATCAAGAGAAAGTGGCTGAAATCTCAGACTTCCTGCCTGGAAATTGTAAAGGATTGGGCTCTGCTCCCAGTTCTAGTCCAGGCTTGCAGAAGGAAGCAAGGGCTGATCCTGGGAAGTTTCCCAGTCTTCAGACTATAATAAAAAAGTGGGATCAGGACCCTAGCCATACCCTGTCCTAGATAGGGGCACCTGCACTGCAGGGAAGAGGAGTGGTGTAGCATCTACCTTGGTACAGTGATGGCCCACTCGGACTTCATAGAAGGAGAAAGGACCTAGGCCTTGCCATTCCATCCAGGATTGAGGGGAGTGGGTAGAGCCTGACTCTGATACAAAGTCCCAATTCAGGAATTGAACTTGAAGAGATAGATGAACAGAATAAAAGGGAAAAAAAACTTGTATAATACTATGAAGAAATAGCATGGGTTAAGACATTTCCAAGACAAAATCCAAGAGAAAAATTACTGTGCAATAATTTCAAGTAGAAGCCTAGAAAAAAGATTGATTTGACTACCAGGATTCCCAAGATTGGATGAAAGAAATAAAGGAAGGGCTGAAATGAGATAAAGATGAAATTATGGCATTTGGAAGCTGAATAAACAGTTTATAACACAAGGGTGGAGAATCTTACCCAAGTGGCAGACATCTTGAAAAACAGAATTGAGCAAGCAAAATTCAGCATTGTAATGATATAACAAGAAATATTAGAATACATGGAAAAGACAGAATAGAGAGAGCCCGCAATGTTCTTAATGATGAAAAACATCTTTTCCCCCAAACCACAACTAATATCAAAATAATTGTTTATATTGTATGAAGTTACTTTATAGCATTGCTAAGTATAAAGTTTTATCCATAGGACAAATATTGGTGTTACCTGCACCTATTTGTATAGGTAGTTAGGTGGCTTGGTGAATGGACAGCTGGTCCTAGAGTCAGGAAGACCTGAGTTCAGATTTGGCCTCAAATACTAGTTGTGTGACCCTGGGCAAATCATTTAACCCTATTTGCCCCACTTTCCCTATCTGTGAATTGAGCTGGAGAAAGAAAAGGCCAATCACTCCAGTATCTTTGCCTAGAAAACTCCAAATGGGGTCACGAAGAATTGGACACAACTGAAATAATTGAACAACAAGTAGATGTTGATGTGGTTGAAACGGTCATTTCTGGATCCTTTGCAAAGCAGCCTCTGTAGGAAGAAGAATACCCATGTACTTGAAGACTTCTGTGATCAATTGTTTGACAAACAAATCTTCTTACTTTGCATTGCATATGGATGAAGTAACAGATATAGTTAAAGATTTTCATTTGCTTACATGTATATGATACTGTGTTAGGGAAGATTTGTTACTTTGTGAACCTATTGATGACAGTATCACATTAAGAGAGATTTTCTATATCACTGATGAACTTTTAAATGAAAATTACATTATGTGGGAGAATTGCATTGGACTCTGCACTTGGAACTTACCAGTGAATGAAATGCAGGTCTATAAGCATTACTTAAAAATGTGGCCCTTTGTGCAATTTGCATATGCTACATGCTTCACAATCAATTTACTAAGAAATATGAGTGAAGAACATCTTAGAGTTTTAAAAATTGTGACAAAAATAACCTGCTTTATTAAAAAAATCCAGTCCACTAAAAGGAAGACTTTTTGTAAAATTATGTGACAATTTAGTGGCAAAGCCTAGGGCATTTTAATGTTATTGCTATAAATGTATTGGCTTTCACATGCCAGAGTACTTTGAATGGTTTTTAAACTAAGAGAAGAAATTGCCATTTTCTTAATGGTAATGATAAAGATGAAGCAAATTCTATACCAAAAATTTCCTCTTGAAATTGGTGTACTTTGTGGACAATTTCGAAAAACCAAGTATTCTACTTCAATGCAAGATCCTCAAATTCAAACTGTGGTGTTTAAAAAGTTTGAGAGACATAGTTTCTGGATAATTAGTCATTTTATTAATAATGCTAGTATATTACCAATAAAATGGGTCAGTGACACTCTTAAATGACAAAGATCTCTCATGGAACCCATTCAGCATTTATATGCCCTTGGAAAGGTAGGTGTCCCTGAGAGTGGCAATTGACTCTATAATCAAAGCGAAATATTTTACTATTGTTCATAACATCTTGCTTGGGTGAATTAGGGTTGTTTGCTGTAACTAAAGACAAAACACTGATTTTAGTTAGTGATTGGAAAAGAACCTAGCTAGAAAGATCATCAGTGATACCACATTTTGAGAAATGTTGCCCTGAAAAACAAACCAGCTCATCATATGAGTAATGTTATCATTATGGTCATTATTTTGGTCTAGTCTTACAGAGTTGCTTAGGGTACTGAGAGGTGTTTCAACAATCCAACTAGCAGCTTCTGTGGGGGTATAAGATCCACCAACAACCAGCACCCAGAAAGCTGCCAACATACTGCAAAAGCACAGGTTCTTTTGATCTGCTTTAGTAAGGAAAGCAATGTTAAGGGGTTGACAAGCTTACTTTAATTCAGCATACAAATATTGTTCACTTAGTTCAGGGGAAAAGACCAGCACCCTGAGCTTCAGAGCAAAATACAAACAAAGTACGAACATCGACAGACAGACCTTGTCTGATTCAAATCCCAATACATAGTTACCAGATTTTAACATAAAGTCTCAGCATCTGGGTTTACAAGCTGGAGGGCTCTTTAGCTACAGTTGCCCAGAGTCTCCAAATCATCTTGCGCCACCAAGAGTGAGAGCCCCAAACAAATTACAAACATCCATAGACAGACCCAATACAATTCATAGTTACCAACATCTTGGCTCAGCCCGGGAGCTCATGACAAGGGCTGGTCCAGAGTCATGCGAGCCACCATGGCTGTGGGTAAGAGCTCCCAAGAAGAGAAAGCCAACCCCTGGTTTTGTATCTTTTTCAGGGTCAGGGATGAGTCACACATGCGACTCACCCACGTGACCTAGAATCGTCACAAAGAGGTGACTTAAACCCACGTGGTCTAAAAGCCTCTGCTGTCCCAGACATGTCACTCAAACTCATGTGTAAACTAGGCCCTCCCCTGAGTTAGCCCCACCTTGGGCCCCACCTTAGTTACCAATCCACACCCACATAGGTTTAACACCTAATAGGTGTTTGGGCCTGCGGCTTAGCACCTAGTAAAACTCAATGAAATACACCGAATTACTCAAAGGAAACAAAAGCCAAACTCTTCAAGGGCACTTGGTTGAACTAAGTGCTAAGAGCCCATTTTGCTTACCAACACAAGAGGTGAGTGACTTGCCTGGTCTCACAGTGGGTTCTATGAGACCAGGCAAATCATCCTGACTCTAATGCCTTCTCCCTAAAATGCTGCCTCTTTTTATTTTATGGGATATAAATGTGAAAATTGCAAGGAATTTTTTTCAGTCAACAAGTATTTCTGTTACATTATTTTATGTTTAAGATTTGTGTTATAAACGGGTAAATTTTAAACAATTTTATTTAAATTAAATATGAACTAAGTAAATTAATTGCAAGGTTTTAAAAATGGAATGTGGCAGCTTTGTTTGTTTGTTTGTTTTTTAAATGAGGGTGATTCATTAAAAAAAGTTTGGAAACCATTGTTCTAAGGGGCTTGCCCACCCGAGCAAGCTGTACCACCGTATGATAGCTGTTAGTTTTTTCCTTATGCTGATCTGGGATCTGCTTATCAAAGTTATTTCCACCTATTGCCTAGTCTGTCTTTTTGGAGCAACAAAGAGTATATCTATTTCCTCTTTTACAAAAGGATTCTTAAATATTTGAAGACCACTATTCTGCCTCCTCACAAAAGTTAACTGATTGCCTAGTTATATAGAAATGGGTAGCAATGCACAGACTATGATGCAAGGCTACTGGTCCCCAAGGTGTGCGCTCTCTCTCTCTCTCTCTCTCTCTCTCTCTCTCTCTCTCTCTCTTTCTCTCTCTCTCTCTTTCCTTCTCCCTCCCTCTCTCTCTCTCTCTCTCTCTCTCTCTCTCTCTCTCTCTTCTTCTGTCTTCCTCTCCCTTCTCTCCTTCCTTCCTTCCTTCCTTCCCCTTCCTTCCTTCCTTCCTTCCTTCCTTTCTTTCCTCTTACACCATTTTTGTTTTTACCTATGGTCATTATTGTCCCATGGGCTGCTTCGTTCTCAGTTTTGCCTCCCAATCTAGTACTGTCCTCGTGGTATTATCATTTCTAATCTCACAAATCATATGCCATTTCTTTAGGATTCTGCCTAATGGACTTAGTAGGTATCTTATGTTTAACGTGTCTAAAACTGAACTCATTATCTTTCTCCTCAAACCCTCCCTTCTTCCTAACTTCCCTATTACTGCTCAGAGCACTGCCATGGTCCCAGCCACCCTGGCTTACAACTGCGTGGCAATACTCAACTCCTTATTCAGTCTATCACTTCCAGGATCAAATAGGAAATCTCATGTTTGGTGTTCAAAGCCTTTCATAACCTCTGGCCCTCCTCACTTCTTTTCAGTCTTCTTACACTTTATATCTCTCTCCTTTACCCTGTCTCCCCCCATTACTTCTTCCCCCTTCCAACTTTCCCTTCCTTGGACTAGAGACTCGATCTCCTGACTCTAGGCACTTTCACTGGTTGTTCCCCATGCCTGGAATGTTCTTCCTTCTCATCTCTACTTCCTGGCTGTCTTCAAGTCCCAGCTAAAATCCCACATGTTACAAGAAGTTGTCTTTCCCCAATCTCCCTTAATTATAGCACCTTTTCTCTGTTGACTATTTCCAGTTTATCCTTGTAATGGCAAGTAAAGTGAGGCTTTTTGTTGTCTTTTGTTTTGGAGTGCTTCTCAGTGCTAAGGCAATCGAGTCCCTTTGAGTGTTGCCTTTGTTTCAATCAAGAGTCTTTGATTGAATCAGGAGTCTTTGATGACCTGCTTAACTCATGGGAAGGCTTAGGTCACATAGGTTTGATCTGCATGGTTGTGATACCCTTTGATCCTGAAGAAGTATATATATATATATATATATATATATATATATACACTGAGGTCAGCATTTTGCTTGGGGCTCACTCACTGGAAGAATGTCATGTAATTTGACCAAATGAGACTCTGGGTAATCATTGGAGCCCCCCAGCTTTGAAAAACCCAGATGTTGGTGCTTCTCTCTCTGGAAACTATGTATGTAATATCTTAGACAGACAGCTAGAAACCTTTCTGCTGATTTGTATTATTTTGCTGTGTTTATATAATTTCTGCTTATAATTTCTGTTTGTGTTTTCTATGAAGTTCAGGGTGCTTACTTTTCCCCCCTGAACTAAGTGAACGACATATGTATGTTTAATTAAAGTGAGATTGTAAACCCCTTAAAGTTGCTTTCCTTAGAAGAGGAGATCAAAGAACTTGTGCTAGTAGCCTTCCTGTGTGCTGGTGTTATTGGTCTTACACAGCCACAATAGCGGCAAGTAGCATTGTGGTTACAGTCTTGTCTTTAGCCTGTTTGTATGTAGTTGTTTGTATATTTACTCCATTAGACTGTGAAGTCCTTGAGAGCAGACTATCTTTTACCTTTCTTTGTCTTTCCAGTGCTTAACACAGTGCCTGGCACATAGTAGGTGCTTTATAAATGTTTATCTACTAATCGATGTGCCAGTTTAATGCAGATATGTTAATGAGATTGCATGATTTACAGCTAGCAAGGTAACTTATGGATCTATTCTAACCTCATCATTTTATAGTTTAGGAAACTGAAATCTAGAGAGATTAGTTGATTTTCCCAGGGTCAGTCAGGTAATTAGTCAAGCCAATATTCAGACTGAAGTCTTTTAACTCCAAAACCAATGTTCTTTCTACTAAATGACACTCCTATTGTTTGTTAAAGACTTCATGTGTTGGGGGTGGAGCCAAGATGGCAGCTGGAAAGCAGGGACTAGTGTGAGCTCCCCACTGAGTCCCTCCAAAACCTATAAAAATGGCTCTGAACCAATTCTAGAACTGCAGAACCCACAAAACAGCAGAGGGAAGCAGGGCTCCAGCCCAGGACAGCCTGGATGGTCTCTGGGTGAGTTCTATCCTGCACAGAGCTGGAAGCAGAGGGGAGCTGAGGGGAGCCAAGCCTAGCTGAGCCCAGCATGAGCAGCGCGGACCAACCAGACCAGGAGCCGGGTGGATCATGCCCTAGCACCTTGAATCAGTGAGCTGCAGCAGTTACCAGACTTCTCAACTCACAAACACCAAAGACAACAGAGAAGGTTAGTGGGAAAAGCTGCAGGAATGGAAGGAGTTCGTGGTTTGGCTACCGCCCCGGGGGCAGCGGGACAGCTACAGAAGTACAGCTGCAGTTGCTTCCAGCCCCAGGCCCACCTGGTGGGAGGAATTAAGTGGCAGAGCAGAGCAGGAGTGAAGAGCCTGCTGAAGATCTAAAGTCTGGATTGGGGGTTCTTGGGCAAGGAGGAGTGCTGGTGTGGCAGTGCATCCGCCCAAGCTTGGAACATAGTTCTCTAAACTCTACAAGCAGTCATACCCCACTGAAAAACTCAAGGGCCACGTTAGTTGGCTGGGAATATGGCCAGTCAGCGAAAACACACCCAGACTCAGTCTCAGACTTTGGATTCTTTCTTTGGTGACAAAGAAGACCAAAACATACAGACAGAAGAAGTTAACAAAGTCAAAGAGCCACAACAAAAGCCTCCAAGAAAAACATGAACTGGTCTCAGGCCATGAAAGAGCTCAAAAAGGATTTGGCAAAGCAAGTTAGAGAAGTAGAGGAAAAATTGGGAAGTGAAATGAGGATGCGAGAAAACCATGAAAAACAAGTCAATGACTTGCTAAAGGAGACCCCCCAAAATACTGAAGAATATACTGAAGAAAACAACACCTTAAAAAATAGACTAACCCAAATGGCAAAAGCGCTCCAAAAAGCCAATGAGGAGAAGAAGGCCTTGAAAGGCAGAATTAGCCAAATGGAAAAGGAGGTCCAAAAGACTACTGAAGAAAATACTACCTTAAAAATTAGTTTGGAGCAAGTAGAAGCTAGTGACTTTATGAGAAATCAAGATATCATAAAACAGAACCAAAGGAATGAAAAAAATGGAAGACAATGTGAAATATCTCATTGGAAAAACCACTGACCTGGAAAATAGATCCAGGAGAGATAATTTTAAAATTATTGGAGTACCTGAAAGCCATGATCAAAAAAAGAGCCTAGATATCATCTTTGAAGAAATTATCAAGGAGAACTGCATTGATATTCTAGAGCCACAGGGCAAAATAGAAATTGAAAGAATCCATCGATCACCTCTTCAAATAGATCCCAAAAAGAAATCTCCTAGGAATATTGTTGCCAAATTTCGGAGCTCACAGATCAAGGAGAAAATATTGCAAGCAGCCAGAAAGAAATAATTTGAGTATTGTGGAAGAATAATCCAAGATCTGGCAGCTTCTACATTAAGAGATCGAAGGGCTTGGAATACGATATTCCAGAGGTCAATGGAGCTAGGATTAAAACCAAGAATCACCTACCCAGCAAAACTGAGTGTCATGCTCCAAGGCAAAATATGGATTTTCAATAAAATAGAGGACTTTCGATATTTCTCAGGGAAAAGACCATGTGTCACTTCTTATAGGTAACATGTTTTCTTTATAGTGAGAGATAAAAGGAATGCTTGTGGGAATTTTAGATACCATAAAAAAGCTGATAAGGAAAACACATTTTGGGGCTTTAAGCCTTGAAGCTAACTTTTGGGCAATCAGTATCCCTCACATTATGCATGTAGTCCCCTGTCAACTTCACCTGTATGTAATTGTCTGAACTTATTTGCGTCATTTGGGGTATTGACTCCAGATATAGGGCACCAAGGGATTCTTAGTGTCTTCTATTCATCTCAGACCTGACTGCTAGACTTTCCTTTTTATAGGAAACACTTTTAGTTCTACCAGGATGTAGGATGAGATGGCCTTTGAATAGCAGTCACCTTTCTTCCTGCTGACAGATATTTTTAATAGAGTGCTCTTTTTCACCTTTGCCTTTCCTTAACCATCCTGTAAATAATTTGATAACATCGTCCCATTTACTATTCATACTACATTGTATGACATTGTTGCTTTAGCTGTAACAGTTAATTGGCACCGATACAATATATTTATTTACACAGCAGTTTTCACTGGACACAAATGGAGTCGAGATACCTTCGAAAGTTCCTTGGCCGATGTCTGAGTCAAGCCCTTGCAGATGTGGTCAAATTTCAACCAGTAGACCCAATTGAGTACCTAGCCTTCTGGCTTTACAAATATAAGGAAAATATGGTTGCAGAAGAATTGGTGAGTATGAAGGAAGGAAGCAAGCAAGTCAGATCATCTGATCGGTGTGTTATTAATTACTCATACTTTTTTTTTAATACAATGTTAGCGGCAAAGGGAACTGGCTCAGTTGCAGCAAGAACAAGAATTAGCTAGGATGGAGCAGGAAATGTTGAAGCAACTGAAAGAAGAGGAGCTGTTGTTTCAACAGGTATGACAAAGATTAATCCTTTAGGAGTAAAATCTGACCTTGGCTAGTCTTAGAAATACTGATGTATTCTTGATCGTAGTAGGTATTTTGTGATTTATCTTAAACTTGTGAAATAATGTAAATGTCTGTATCTGTATCTATCCATCTCTCTGTCTCTGTCTTTGTGTCATCCTGCTGTCTGTCTCTGTCTGTCTCTGTTTCTCTCTCTCTCTCTCCCTCTCTCTCTCTCTCTCTCTCTCTCTCTCTCTCTCTCTCTCTCTCTGGTGCTAGGGAATTGGCTCAGCTCAGCTACTCTGAAAGACAGACTACAGGGAAGGAGGAAAAAACCCAATTTAAATGGGAGGCATTTTTAGTGTTATCATGAGCAAGGAGGCCCCAGGAGCCTGGAACAGTACAGGTCAATGTTCCACCTGCATTCTTGTCTTCCATTTCCCTTATATGCCTTTATCCTTCTGTTTTTCCATATGATCTCTCTCCATTTCTTTCTCTCTGTATTGACTGGGTAGGGCACCTATCTCAAAGAGTTGTTGTAAGGCTCAAATGAGATTATGCGTGTAAAGCATTTTGGAAACCTTAAAAGCATTATATAAATGTCAGCTATTGTTATCATTATTACTCTTGTTCTCTGCTTCTTGTTCTCTTCCCTGCCTTCCTATCTTTGTTTATCCCCCCATCAGCTAGCACAGGGATGGGGGGGACCACGGTCCCATGTTGGCCATTTAATAAGCTTTGAAGAAGAATTCATAGGTAACACCTAGTAGGCTCAGGCCCCTTCCTCCTCTTCTTCATCATTGTTTCTTGGCTAAGACAGAAACATTCAGAAGAATAAGTCGAGAGGAAGATGTAAGAATTTCTCAGAAGTCCTTTCTTTATTAATACTTTTTCCTTTGAAAAAGCTTTTTGCATTTAGTAAATGTTGACTTAGTAATGAGATCATAACCAAATCAGTAAACAGGACTGTGTGCAAACTGAGAAGGGCTGTAATAATCTGTTTAGAATGTAGTTCTAATTGCCTGATAGTACTTTTTTGAAAACTATCAATGCCTGATATAAAAAAGTACAGGAGAACCATTTTGCCCAGGACTTTTCATTGTTCCCCTGAAAAATCAAGGGAAGGTGTTGAGGAGATGAAGGGAGTGGTATGTAGCCTCCTAGACCAAGGTAACACTAACAGAATCTGAGGATAAAGTATAAGCTTTTTGATCCTGCTGCCAGCGACTTTCCTTCTAATGATTTAAAAATTGCTTTTTTTTTCAATTAAGGTTAAAGTGGAGTGACTTACTTGTTATTGCTTTTGGGCAGCTAGGTGGCACAGGGGATGGAGCCACTGGACTTGGAATTAGGAAGCTTCATCCTCATGAGTTCAAATCTGGTACCAGACACTTGCTAGTTATGTGACCCCGAGCAAGTCACTTAATCCTGTTTGGCTTAGTTTCCTCTTCTATAAAATGAGCTGGAGAAGAAAATGGCAAACTTCTCCAGTATCTTTGTCAAGAAAAATCAAATGTGGTCACAAAGAATTGGACACAACTGAACAACTACTGACTCAGTGGTGGAGAACTGTTTTTCTTTCACAGGGCAGGAGGTATCGGGCTGGGGAATCAATTGAAAGATGTAACAGATGATTAAATTAAAATTAAACCAAATTCAGCAAACATGTATTAAGTTCCTAGTAAGTGTAAGGTATTATACTAGGGTGGGGTTAAAATGAAGAGAAAGAAAGGGGGGGAGTGAAAGGGAGGGCAGGCGAGGGGAGAGGACAGAGAATTTTAAAACACAAAGGCTTGTTACCAATAGGGTTAACCACTCTGAGCATTTTGCAAACCTTAAAATGCTCTATAAATGTTAACTGTCATTATAATTATTGTTATTTTTATTACTGTAACAGTCAGGTTTATTAGACCACTGAAGAGACAGAGCTCTGAACGTAGTAAGCACAGCATTTTACTGTGTAAGACCCAATTTAGGATGTACCTTTTTGTCCTAGCAGAGACAAAAGATCCTCATCCATATCATAAGCAAACAACCTAACCAGAAATAGCAGTGTGGGCTAAAGCAGTGATACTGAGTCATTTTGGAGATAAAATAAGCATTACTGTCATCAGTTGTGTCAAAAGTTAACTGGTGAAATGGTAGCTTATTTATGCTTAATTAACTATTTATTTTGATTATTTGTGACTTGAAGGAATATATCCAAGACTTTCCTTCCATTACCTTAAATGATCAAGAGTCATCCATATGAGGGCTAATCTTTGGCTAGTGTGAGTTTTCATAATTTGAATGGCTCTTAAAATCTTAAATCTGGTAGCTTCATGGATAAAGAAAATTACTTGATTTTTTGCCAACTATAGACACAGTTTGATTATACAGGAAATTTACTTGCAATTTTTGTTCTTAGTAGCTATTTTTAAGAATTTAAACATTTTATTAAAGTTTTTGTGTGTTTCTGAAATTTAGGTGGGTTCATGCAATTTTATTGCTCTTGGGAAATTTAAGAATAGAACTGATCCATAGTAGTTCATATTATTCTAATTTATTTTCTGTATTTATTTATGTTTGTATGTTTAGCAACAGTTAGAGTTGGAACTGGAAGAAAAAGAAAGGCTGAGACTTGAAGAGTTAGAGAAGGTACTTTGAAGTTTGATGATGTCAGTTTTAAGTACTACCTTTACATTATCTTTAAACACTCTCTTTAAGTTGTGTGCCTAATTACTTTTTTGGGTCAATAATGGATTGTTAGTAATAAGGGCTGATGTTAAACTTTAAGAAAATAACTTGACGTTGTCTCCAAGTTGGAAATGAAAATTTATAGAAATGCAAGCCATGATAATAGTAACTTAAGTTTTTTAATATATGTTTTATCACAGGTAATATTGTAGATCGAGCCCAAAGCAGTTTTAAGGGTTTTTTTTTTGTTTTGTTTTTTGGTGATACTCAGAATACAAAATCTACAATGAAAAGCTACTTGGTTAAATAAGAGTTTAAGAGAATCCATTCAAAACGATATAAGTTAAAACAACGGTAATCTCCTCCTGTAGATTCTGCACACCCTGGAAAGCATTCCGTATAAAGCAGCTAGAGATGAGCACTAATTCCCCTTGGCTAAGATTTTTATGCCTCAGGCAGCGCTTCCTTGCCCTTTTAATGGGCCAGATCAATTTATATAAAACCCTTATTGTTGCTACCACAGGTCAAAGTGAAATGAACTGAAATAAACTATTATTTTTTCAAAATACCACATGCCCTTGGGTGGCTCAATGGCAGTGGATAGAGTGCCAGGCCTGGAGTCAGTAAGGCTTATCTTCTTGAGTTCAAATCTGGCCTCAGGCACTCAAGCTGTGTAGTTACTTAACCCTGTTTGCCTCTGTTTCCTCATCTGTAAAATGAGCTGGAGGAGGAAAAGGCAAACCACTCTAGTTTCTTTGCCAAGGAAACCCCAAATGGGGTCACAAAGAATTGGACTATAGTGATAACAACTGAACAACAGCAATACATGCCCTTAGAGTGAGAGTTAGGAAGACCTGAGCCTGAAACTCTCCTTCTGACATATACCGGATGTGTGACTTTGGGCAAGTCATTTAACCTTTCAATGCTTCAATCAACTTCCAAAGATTATAAACTGCAGAACAGTTGTGAATTTGCATTGACCGAAGGAGGTTTCTTACCAGGTGCTCCCTATACCAATTTGCAATTGAATAAACTGAAGCTAAAATTGAAGGATATTGATGATGATTAAGAAGAAATAATGAAATATAGGGCTTAATATGAAGAATATGCTAGAGAACATGAAAATGTCACTAGGCAGATATGTTTATGTAGTCATGTGTGAATTTATTAACCCTGAGGAATTTGATAGTAGAAGAACCGATCTATAGAACTTGATTGTAGTCTAATTCAATGTATGCGTTTTTGTATTTTTATTTAGCAACGACTTGAAATGGAAATTCAAGAAAGAGAAAGGTTGATCTTGGAAGGGCTAGAGAAGGTACTTATGCGGTGTTTTATGACTGTTTTCGTGATATATGAAGTTTATTTTTATTTCATGCCCTTGTGTTATCTTTAAAACTATATATGTTTGATTATTCTTTTTGATTAAGAATAAGCTATCAATGGTATTGTTAGTAGCTAAAGGGGTACAATTATGCAATTTGAGTGATTAACAGGAAAATGCTTCTAAGTTGAAAATGAAAAATTTCCGCAAATAAACACAAGTAATCATTAATACAATTGAAAATAAAATTGTATATAATGCAGAGAAAGTGGAAAACAAATTTAGAACTTATTTTTAGAAAAAACTCAAATGGAAAGAAACTTCAAAAATGACACACTGGGGGTAGGGTAGGGCAAAATATTTTAATATTAGTATTAGAAACATTCTGGAACATTTTTAAAAAGCAAAGAATTTTGAGCACTGTATTCTGGGAAATTTTTCAAGAAAATTTCCCAAAATTGACACACACACACACGCACACACACACACACACACACACAACACCGTTAGAATGAATTCATTTATCCCTACGAAGAAGAAGCTTAATACTTACTCATTCAATACGATACTGATTAGGAAAGATTCCTTCACTTCTGCAAAGAAAAAGATAGATACAACTCTGGAGTTAAAGGATCTGGGATCCAATTCTGGCTTTGCCAATTACCATTAATGTGCTCTTGAGCAAGCCACCGAGTCTGTTTTCTCATCTGTAAAACTACAGTGTTGGGCCAGAGAGTACCTGAGCTCCCTTCCAGCTCTACAGCCATGCTCCTATCATCCTATGACATACAAAGGGATGGGGGGGGGAGGCGGGCGCTGCGCTGGAGGGATCAGTTAGGATCATAGCAAATTTTCTTAAGAATGACTGGAGAAATTGTAATAGAATAATAATGCTGACATTTAATACAGTGCTTTAAAGTTTGCAAAGATATCCATTAGCTCAGTTGAGTCTCTTAAGGTTGTAGGGTATGTGCTACAAGTATTATTATCCCCATTTTACAGATGAAAAGAGTGAAACTCAGAGAATTTCAATGACTTTTCATAAGGTCACATAGCTAATAAGTTTCAGTGGTGGGATTTGAATCTGTGTCTTTCTGATTTCAGGTCCAGTGATCTCTCAATTCTGTCATAGATAGATTAGGTATATCTGGTTATAGCGAAAGAAGAGCTCCCTCTTTCTTTACTGTCTCCTGGACAAAATTTAATATCTCTTAAACACACAGTTTAACTCTTCAACATGATTGGAACTTGCTTTGTCCTGGATACTTTTTGACCTAGTGGCAATACACTGGGGATTCTGTTTATATACCTTTAGTTGGCTTTTCAATTGGGCTACATTTTGCATTTACATAACAATTGATCAGATACTGGATAACATCAGTTAATAAACATTAATTTAAATATCAGTCATCCTGGTCTGTATTTTGCCAGTGGACCCAGATGACTCTTGAGGAGAGAGTGAAGCTGGTGACTTTGCACATCCCTCCCTCACTTAAATCCAATTCACTTGCATGTCATGGCATCACCTTCATGACATCATGGTCCTTTTAGAGGATGAAAGACAAACAATGAACTAAACACCTACCATGTCCCAGGCACCGTGTTAAATGCCGGGGATATGAAGAAAGCTCTCAAAGAGCTTACAATCTAATGGGGAGACAACATGCAAATGATCTGTACAAATGATCTAGGCAAAATGAATAGGAAATAATCTCAGAAGGAAGGAACTGAGATTAAGGAGGATTGAGAAAGATCTCTTGCAGAAGCTGAGACTTTAGCTGAGACTTGAAGGAAACCAGGGAAGCCAGGAAGTTGTAGGAAAATTAGAGAAGCAGAAAGTGTTCTATATTTATAGATCCCAATACAATGAAGCTAGAGTAGATAATAATACTGTAAGGCAACTATGCCTAGACACTATGGTGTAGTGTAGAGATTCTAGCCTTTGAGTCAGAAAAACATGAGTTCATATCCCACCTCTCACAAATACTAGTTGTGTGACTATTGCCAGTAACTCAACCTCTCAGTCCCTCTAGGCAACTCTTTGGTTCTATAAATTATTTATGAGTAATCTGTTTTAATGCAGGGAGTTTGCACATCAGGTGTCCCCATACCAATGAAAACACTGGTCCAGAACTCCCTTGAATACCCCTTCTGCCACCACCAAAAACCAAAATAAACCAAGTTAAAGGAATAGGTCTATGTGGAAACAAACAAATAAACAAAAACACAACACTATTAAGTAATGACTAGGTGAAAAGAGAAATTGCAAAAGTCAATATCATATTACACTAAATAGAATACATTTCAAAATGTATTGCAAACAACCAAAGTAGTGTTCAGAGGAAGGTTTATTGTGCTGAATATATATATACATATATATATATACACATATATATTAATATGCAGGAAAAGGGAAGCTTAGGGAAGTTCATGTACAATTACAAAAGGAATAAGACTAATTTGCCAATAGAAATTGGAAAAATGGAGGTAAGTATGATCAGAGTGGAGATGAATGAAACAGAAGAAGAAAATAACTGATTTTTAAAAGAAACAGTTTTTGAAAGGACCAAGAAAACTGATAGGCAATCGGAAAATTTAATTTTAAAAAGAGAGGAAATCCTAAGTATTGACATTGAAAATGAGAGATTATGATAAGCACAAAATAAATAGGAAACAATTTTAGACACAACTCTCTTAATAATCTTGAGGACTCAAATGGATAACTGTGGACAAAAACATAAAAGAGCCAGACTGACAAAACACAGAGCAGACAAGACTCAGAAGAAGAAATCCAGTAGATCATTAAAGCATGGCCCTGTAAAAAACCAGCAGGATCTTACCTTCAAACAAAAAACAGTTATTATATTAGCTAGACTCTAAACCTAGAAAAGATATTGGTCTTATTCTCTATATATGATAAATTGATAGGTAACAATACTATATGAGAAAGTGGAAATGGGACTGAAGATGAAGTTAGGAATGGCAGGTGGAGCAGATGTGTATGTATATAGAAGAAATCCATCCTGGAGGTGATGTAATTTTCAAGAAATTGAAGGATCTCAAAGAGAGGGAGATGCTAAATGATAGGAGAATATCAAAACTAATATTAATTTGGAAGCTCTGGGGAGGATGGTTTGGAGAAGAGAAATAATGGACCCAGGGAGATCAAATAGGAGGCTATTACAATAGTACAGGTGAGAGGTCATGAGAGCCTAAAAAAGAGTAATGGCTTGTGAATGGAGAGGGTGGGGAGGGAGCAGGTGTAAGAGATCCTGTGGAAGTAGAATTGACAAAATCCAGCAACTGATGGGTTTGAGTCAGCAGGAGGAAGGTAAAGGAAGTCAAAGATGATTCCAAATTTTGTATTGCATATCTTGGTGAGTGGAAGGTTGCTGGTATCTTGCATCTTCAACTACCAATGGGGCATCTTGAACTGGATTGTCTCCTAGACATCTTAAACTCAAAATGGCCAAAATTACTGTCATTATCTCACCCACTCCCAATCTTTTTTTCTTCTGAACTTCCCTTTTGTCAAGGGTACCACCATCCTCCTGGTCACCCAGGCTTGCAACTTAGGTGTCACAGTCACTTTCTCTCTCTCCCCCCTCATATTCAATCTCTTGCCAAGACCTATTGGTGTTACCCGTGTAACATCTCTTGAAGATTCCTCCATCTCCCAGATTCTTTTCAAACAGAGATTGATTTGAATTGCCCTGAATGAGACTAGGGCATGGATGATTTTGCCCTGTACCTTTGGAGGAAATACTTACATTGCAGATCTATTGAAGTATTGCCCTTAATGACGACCTCTATTAAAACTAAATATAAAATGACAATTAGATCTGTACATTTGAATGAACTATTAATTACTCTGATTCTGCTCTGAGAATGACTTGTCACAAGGTACATCTAATCATTCAGTAGAACTATTTGAAAAGGGTGGAAATGAAATAGAAATTATACAAAGTATGTTTTTGTTGAACTTTTTTTATATTATTATAATCACAGTACGAGGAGGAATACAGTGGGGAAGAAGAAGAAAATGTAGAAATTCCACTGGAAGGGGTAAGGAGAAAAACAGTTGCTTGTTATAGGCAGTAATTCATTCCAGAAAGCAAAAGTAAATTCTTACACATTATTCAATTAAATTCAATTTATTGAGTGCCTATACTCAATTTATTAAGTGCCTATAAAGTAGAAGGCATTATATTAGGAGCTTGGGTTGCAAAGACGAAGTGAAAAACAGTTCTTGCCCTCAGAGAGCTCACATTCTACTAGGAGAATTCAACATCTAAACCAATAAATAAATAAAATAGAATTTTAGGAGAAGGAGAGTAATGACAACTGTCAGGAAGGGCTGTATAAAGCCTTATTAATTTTAATCAGTTTTATTTTAATTGGGTAACTAAGGTCATAAAGGCTTAAAGGGATAGCCCTTGTCTGTCGATGTACTAGCCATAACCAGTCCCAAATGTACTCTCAAGCTAAATCTCAAAGTTAATGAAAATTTTCACTTCTCAATTATTTATTAAGTGCTCACTGGGACACTGTATTATAGGCATTAGGGGAGGCAAAAAGATAATTAATTTTTATAAATAACTAGAATCTTTTGAGATACTGATAGCATTATTTTAAGAAGACTGAAAGTTACATGTATATTTTAAAGTATTTTCAAATGCCTAAGATTACTTTTCAACATTCTGTACTCCTTCCTAGAAAATTCTGTAGTCATCAGCAGTCATTTTGTCCTAACTATATTAAATGAATTTAAAATGCTTTGAAAATCTTAAATATGTTGTTACTACTATATTCAATTTGTTCATTGTAAATAAATATATAAATATTATTTTAAAATGGATTAACTTTTTCGTAAAGCCACTTAAAAATTGCAATTGAATTATTTGAATTGTAGGATGATTTAAATAAGACGTTAGCTGAAATTAGCGATAGGTATGGAGCACCTAATTTAAGTCGAGTTGAAGAATTAGAGGAACCAACTACTTCTGATGTAAGTATTTTTAGAAAAGGGGGTTTTGATAAGAACATCTTTTGTTTTGGTTAGAGTATAGTACTAAATGTATCAGGGCTGTGGACCTGTTGGCTTCACAGAAGGAAAAATCTTTTCAGTGGCCAGATTTTGGATTCTGAATGCCCTTCAGCCTGTTTTGCAGATACACCATTGACCACAAGGGGGATACTGAGCAGATCACAAATCCATCTCTTTTACTGGAAACAACTGAAAATGGATATATGTACCGCATAGTTCATGAGAGTCTTAGGTTTGCATGACCAGTTATTAATTTGGGCCCTTTATAATGAAAACTTCAGCATATTTTTTAGAATACTAATTATATTATGCCTTGAATTTTTTTGGCAAGAAATTTGGTAGTAACTTCAACCAAACACAAAACTCTGAGGCCAATTCAATTTAATTGAGCCTATGTACAAGGCATGTTTGGCTAATAAGCTAATGAATAATTCATGCTTTGATAAGGTTTAAATGATTTTTATGGACCTTTTGTAACTGTTTTGAAAACAGAAAAACTTCTGTTGAATTTTATTGATCCCAATCAACCAAAACTGAAACAGTACACATAGTCAAATAGGTTATCTAAACATTGTATCTATTTACTTTGCTTTGTGACATTTTCAAAGTTTGGATAATGCTGAAGAATAATATTTACTTTTTTATTTTGTTTTTAGGTAGCATTAGAGTATGGAAAAGAAGGCAAAGAGCAATGAACATCAGCCATACATATATTTTTGCTTGTTACAGTTTTCAATAAAGAAAATCTAAACTTAAGAATGAGTTCTATATGTTTATTTCAAGTCAGTTTCTGGTTTTCTCATAGAAATGAAGATATTAATGGTGGGCAGGTGTCTAGCCTAGCCTGGAGAAGTCTTAAGCCCAGAATGTCACTGGAATTCTTAACGAATGCAATGATAGAAAATTAAGGAGATCTAAGTAACTAGATAAGTGTTAAAAGAGGATGAGAGTTGGACAAGGGTGAAGTTGGATGTTGGGTGAAGATAAATATGTGGTGTTTTCAAATATACCTGAAGCAACCATAATAGCATTATTTACACCATTTTTACAGATGAGGAAACCAAGGCTGAGAGAGTAAGTTGCCCAGAGTCACACAGCTAATAAATATTAGAGGCAAGATTTGGACACCAAGCCCAGTATTGGATGCCCTATGCTACTTAGCTGTCTTTAAAGTAGATTTAGCTGGCTTTATGCCCTCCCCCACTCCCCAGGTTCTGTGCTCACAGGGTGTGTGCACAGCTGGGGCTGGCATTCTTTATCATCAGAAGTTCCCCCAATCTTCCCCACCTGACTGCAGACTCCTGTTACTGTCTGAGAAGTGAAAGTTCCTGTGGCTGAGGCCAAGGCTACCTCCCAAACTATCCATCTGCAGAGGTAGAAAAGGTGAGGAAGAGGACATACTACAGAAAAACATTTCTTTGTAGCAGTCACTCAGTGGTACTGTCAGTATAGGACAAGTCTGTCCCTGTCTGGAGCAGGCTTGGTGGTCATTCAGTCCTAAGTCATCTTACATAGGCAGTAAATAATGTAGGAAGCTAGGGGTGGCATCATTAAGGCTACAACGGTCAAAGAAGCCTTCAGGAGTGACCCAACCATTCTGGAGAGCAATCTGGAACTATGCCCAAAGGACTATAAAACTGTGCATAGTACCAAGAGTGGGGAACCTGCAGCCTCGAGGTCATAGGTTCCCCACCTCTGGTGCACACCCATTGATCCAGCAATACCGCTGCTAGGTAAAAAAAGGAAAAAGGCCTATTTGTACAAAAATGTTTATAGCAACTTTTTGTAGTGGCTAGGAATTAGAAATTGAAGGGATGCTTATCAGTTGGGGAATGGCTAACAAGCTGTGGTATATGCTTGTAATAGAATATAAGAAATGACAAGTAGGATGATTTTAGAAAAACCTGGAAAGACTTACATGAACTGATGCATAGTGAAGTGACCAGAACCAGAAGAATGTTATACACAGTAACAGTGATATTGTTCTATGAAGAACTGTGAATGACTTAGCTATTCTCAGCAAATACAATGGTCCAAGATAACCCCAAAGGACTAGTAACAAAGCATACTATCTGCCTCCAGAGAAAGAACTGATATTGTTTGAATACAGACTGAAGCATGCTATTTTTCCCTTTCATTTTTTCTCTTATTCAAATCCTTTTACAAAATGACTAATATTGAAATTTTTTACATAATTGCACATGTATAACCTTTATCTGATTGCTTACCATTTCAGGAAAGGGAGAGGGGAGGTAGGGAGGAAGGGAGGGATAGAATTTCGAACTCAGAACTTTAAATAAAAATGTTTAAAAAAAAAAGAAGCTTTCATGGAGGAAGTGGAACTTTGAGCTGAGCCTTGAAGGATGATCAGGATTTAGATCAGCAGTACCAGTAGAGGAGAGATAGAATCCCAGGAAAGGGGAAAAATGTGAGCAAAGGAATGGAGGCAGGCTATCTTAGGTAGAGATAAGCAATAAATTTTTTAAAATTTCATTTTTATTAACTTATTTTAAACTTAAACACAAAAGCTTACATACATGATAAGAAAAGAAAAGGAAACATTATAAACTTAAATACAAAATAAGAAAAGAAAAAAAAGCATTGCCATGTGCACAGCAGAGGAATCAAAATATATATCAATAAATTTCCATTTCAAGAAAGTATATATGATAAATACTATGTGTTGTGTTCAGAGCTGTCCAGCTTTTTTTGCTTCCTGGTAAGTTTTCTTTCTTTCTCTGTGGTACATTTTTTACTTTGTTTTTTCCCTCCACTTCCCCCCCAAGAAAGTACAATTAAATGCATATATGTATGTATGTATGTATGTATGCATGTACACACATATATACACACATACATATATACAACATAAACATACATAAATACTATATATGCACACATACATATATACACATATACACAAAGATATATACATGCATATTTATGTACACTTAAACACATACATGCACTTAGATACCTCTAATGACATTCATATACAGATATATACATTCATATACATCTATGTAAGACCATACTATACTTATTTGTCCTCTGTTTCTCTGAAAGTGGATAACCTCTTCCTTCATAGGTACAAGTCATACGACCTGTATCTCTGGCCTCAGATCCTCCTTTAGTTTTCCCATAGATCTTGGAACTGAAACCAAGAACTTCACCATCCTGTAAATGGCCACAGCCAGCAGCATTCTGTCCCTCCCCCTGCCCTCCCCCATTCCCCAGGTTCTGTGCTCACAGGGTGTGTGCTGTTTCATCAGCACAGCTGGGGCTGGCATTCTTTATCATCAGAAGTTCCCCCAATCTTCCCCACCTGACTGCAGACTCCTGTTACTGTCTGAGAAGTGAAAGTTCCTGTGGCTGGGGCCAAGGCTACCTCCCAAACCAGCTAGCCCCAGGGCTTGCCACTTGCGCTTTCAGCGGAACTAGCCTGGAGGTGTTTACTCTTCACAGGGACCAAACCTCCACCCTGGAATTTTTCTTTAGATTTCTGCAATTGTCCCAGCAGGACCACTGATTTGCCCCAATTCTTGTTTATTTTTACTGCTCTATGTTAACCCTCAGGCACTATTTTTTATCTTGTTTCTGAGAGAAATCTGAAGAGCTTGAAATTTTCTGATCAATTCTGCCATCTTCCCAGAATCCTCCTCAAACACTTAAAAAATAGCATTTTACTCCCCCTGCCCCAAATATATGTAAGGATAACTTTTAGTATTCATTTTTACAAAATTTTGAGTTCCAAATTTTTCTTCCCCTCTCCGTCCCCTCCCCTCTTCCTAAAATGGTAAGAAATTTGATATAGGTTTTATGCATATATATATGTGTGTGTGTGTGTGTGTGTGTGTGTGTGTGTGTGTGTACGTACACACTATATATGTATGTATGTATGAATATACATACATATACATCATGTAAGACATATTCCCATATTAGTCATAATTATGAAAGAAGAAACAGACCAAAAGAAAAAAAGTCATAAAAAGTGAAAATATGCTTAAATTTGTGTTCAGAATCCATCAGTTCATTCTCTGGACATGGTTAGCATTTTCTCTCATGAGTCCTTTTTAATTTTCTTGGGTCATTGTATTACTGAGAAGAGCTAAGTCTATCATAGTTGATCATCACACAGTGTTGCTATTACTGTGTTCTGGTTCTGCTCATTTCACTTTGTATCAGTTCATATATGTCTGTTCAGGTTTTTTTTTTTTTCTGAAATCTGCCTGCTCATCATTTCTTTTTGCACAATAGTATTCCATTACATTCACATACCATAGCTTGTTCAACCATTCCCCAATTGATGGTCATTCCCTCACTTTCCAATTATTTTGCCACCACAAAAAGAGCTGCTATAAATATTTTTGCACATGTAAGTCCTTTTCTCTTTATTATGATCTCTTTGGGATGCAGGTCTAGTAGTGGTATTGCTGGATGAAAGGGTAGGCACAGCTTGGTTGCCCATTGGACATGGATCCAAATTGCTTTTTAGAATGGTTGGATCAGGTCAAAACATCACCAACAGTGTATTAGTGTCCCAATTTTCCCACATTCTCTCCAATATTTATAATATTCCTTTTCTGTCATATTAGCTGATTTGATAGGTATGAGGTAGTGCCTCAAAGATATTTTCACTTGCATTTGTCCAATCAATAGTGATTTAGATCATTTCTTCTTATGACCATAGATAGCTTTGATTTCTTCATCAAAAGACTGCCTGTTCATATCCTTTAACCATTTATCAATTGAGGAATGGGTTGTATTCTTATAAAATTGACATGGTTCTCCATGCATTTGAGAAATGAGGCCTTTATCAGAGACACTTGCTATAAAGATTATTTCCAAGCCTTTTGCCTTCTTTCTAATCTTAGTTGCATTGGTTTTATTTGTGTAAAACTTTTTAATTTAATATAATCAAAATGATCTATTTTACATTTTGTAATGCACTCCATCTCTTGTTTGTTCATAAATTCTTCCCTTCTACACATATCTGACAGGTAGAATATTCCTTGCTCTTCTAATTTGCTTGTGGTGTCACACTTTATGTCTAAATCATGTACTTAGCTTTCCCAGCGGTTTTTGTCAAATCGTTATTTCTTATCCCCAAGGCTGAGTTCTTTGAGTTTATGAAACACCAGATTACTGTGGTTATTTACTACTATGTCTTGTGTACCTAATTTATTTCACTGATCCACCACTCTATTTCTTAGCCAGCGCCAGATTGTTTTGATGATTACTGCTTTATAGTTTGAGTTCTGGTATAGCTAGGCCACCTTCTTTTGCATTTTTTCATTAATTCCATTGATATTCTTGACATTTTGTTCTTCCAGATGGATTTTGTTATTATTTTTTTAGCTCTCTAAAATAATATTTTGGTAGTTTGATTGTTATGGCACTGAATAGATTAGTCTAGGCAGAATTACCATTTTTATTATATTGATTCAGCCTACCCATGAGCAACTAACATTTTTTCAGTTGTTTAGATCTGATTTTATTTGTGTGAAAAAGTGTTTTACAATTGTGTTCATATAGTTCCTGGGTTTGTCTTGACAGATAGACTCCCAAGTATTTTATGTCGTTTACAGTTATTGTGAATGGAATTTCTCTTTCTATCTTTTGTTGCTGGATTTTGTTGGTAATATATAGAAATGCTGTTGATTTATTTATGTGGGTTTATTTTATAACCTGCAACTTTGCTAAAGTTGTTAATTATTTCAAGTAGTTTTTTTAGTTCATTCTCTAGGATTCTCTGAGTATACCATCATATCCTCTGCAAAGAAGGATAGTTTTATTTCCTCAGTGCCTGTTCTGATTTTTTCAATTTCTTTTTCTTCTCCTATTGGTATAGCTAAAATTTCTGGTACAATATTGAATAATAGTGATCACAAAGGGCATCCTTGCTTCCCCATAATCTTATTGGGAAGGCTTCTAGCCTATCTCTATTACAGATAATGCTTGCTGATGGTTTTAGATAAATACCTCTTATCATTTTAAGAAAGGCTCCCTTTACTCCTATGCTCTCTAGTGTTTTTAATAGGAATGGGTGTTGTATTTTTGTCAAAAGCTTTTCTAGCATCTATTGAGATAACCATATGATTTCTGTTGGTTTTGTTATTGATATGGTCAATTATGCTAATAGTTTTCCTAATATTGAATCAACTCTGTTATATATTGCATTCCTGGTACAAATCCCATCTAGTCACAGTGTGTGATCCTTGTGATATATTATTGTAATCTCCTTGCCAGTATTTTATTTAAAAATTTGCATTAATATTCCTTAGGAAAATTAGTCTTTATTTTCTTTTTCTGTTTTAGTACTTCCTGGTTTAGGAAAAATACCATATTTGTGTCATAAAAGGAATTTGGTGGGGCTCCTTCTTCACTGGTTTTTCCAAATAGTTTGTATAATGTTGGAATTAGTTGTTCTTTTAAATGTTTGGTAGAACTCACTTATGAACCCATCTGTCACTGGGGATTTTTTTAGGGAGTTCATTGATGGATTGTTCAATTTCTTTTTCTAAGATGGGGTTATTTAGGTATTCTATTTCCTCTTCTGTTAATCTAGGCAATTTATATTTTTGTTATATTCATCGATTTTGCTTAGATTATCAGATTTATTGGCATATAATTGGGCAATATATTTCCCAACGATTGCTTTAATTTCTTCTTCATTGGTGGTGAATTCACTCTTTTCATTTTTGATACTTGGTATTTGGTTTTCTT
The DNA here is from genome assembly GCF_011100635.1 of Trichosurus vulpecula. Taxonomy (NCBI): domain Eukaryota; kingdom Metazoa; phylum Chordata; class Mammalia; order Diprotodontia; family Phalangeridae; genus Trichosurus; species Trichosurus vulpecula. Next base: position 65,095,701 of record NC_050580.1, on the reverse strand, counting down.
TCTTTTTTTAAAAAATCATATTAACCTATGGTTTATCTATCTTTTTTTTTAAATAAAACCAGCTCCTTGTTTTATTTATTTGCTCAATAATTTTCTTACTTTAAATGTCATTAATCTTACCTTTGGTTTTCAGAATTTCCAATTTGGTGCTCAACTGAGGATTTTTAATTTGTTCTTTTTCTAGATTTTTTAGCTTCATGTTTAATTAATTGACTTACTCTTTCTCTGTTTTATTGATGTAAGAATTTAGAAATAAATTTTCCCCCTTTGACTGCATCCCATAAATTTTGGTATGCTGTCTCATTCTTGTCATTCTCTTTAATGAAGTTATTGAGTGTTTCTACGATTTGTTCTTTGACCCACTTATTCTTTAGGATTAGCTAATTTAGTTTCCAATTAATTTTTAATCTACATTTCCACTGCCTTTTGTTGAATATAATTTTTATTGTGTTATGATCTGAAAAGAATGTATTTATTATTTCTTCCTTTCTATATTTGATTGTGAGATTTTTATGTCCTAATACATGATCAGTTTTTGTGTGGTTACCATATACTTCTAGAAAAATGGTATATTCTTTTTTATTCCCATTCACTTTTCTTCAGAGGTCATATCTAGCTTTTCTAAAATTCTATATACTTCCTTAGTTTCTTTTTTGTTTATTTTTTTTGGTTGGATTTGTCAAATTCTGAGAGGGGATCGTTGAGGTCTCAAACTAGTATAGTTTTGCTATTTCCTCCTGTAACTCAGAACTTCTCCTTAAGGATTTGGATGCTATACCGCTTGGTGCATATAGGTTTAGTTTTGAAGCAATCATTTTAAACTATGTTTCACCGATACTTTTCTTTGACACTGGTACTCTCCTGTCATATTGTCAGGCTTAGCTGAAAGACTCTTTGAACTGAAATCAAGTGGTGAGGATGATAATGTGCAGGAAAAAGGGAAGCATTCCAGAGGTACCTGGCATGGGGCATTTTGTTCTATGGAGTGGTTTTATTAGGTGGTGTGTATGTATGTATATATGTATGTATGTATGTATATATGTATATGTATATATATATATGCATATATGTATATATATGGAACAGGTAGGGTAGATGTGTAAAGGGAACTTTTGGTAACTTTTGCTAGATTAACAGAATTCTATAGCCCTGGCTCCTGATTAATAATGCATAATACTTGGTACCATTGTAGGTAGTAATTGTAATAGAAATTAAGTGTATTATATATTCAGTGTAAGTACATTATAGGGGAAAAAGAGTCAGAAGATCTGGGCTCAATTTCTGGTTCTGTCCTTGCATAATAGAGTAAATCACTTAACCTCTATAAAATGGAGACAATTTTTTTGGGGGCAGGGCAATTGGGGTTAAATGACTTGCCCAAGGTCATTCAGCTAGTACATGTGCCAAGTGTCTGAGGCTGGATTTGAACCAGGTCCTCCTGACTCCAGGGCTGGTGCTCTACTCACTGCACCACCTAGCTGCCCCAAAATGGAAATAATTACACTTGTACTGCCTGCCTTAGAGGGTAATAAGGGGAACTTCCTGTGTGGAAATTAGGGCAACTCAAGAAAACAAGTTCAAGGGTTCCTTCCACATAATTATGATAAAATGAAATAATAAAAGTACTTTGTAAATTTTAAAGAACTTTGCAAATGTAGCTCTTTTTTGTATGTTATTTTTCAGTTTGCTGTGCGGAAAAATCTTGTGGGACCATAAAATCCTCATTTGTGTATTGTAGGGCAAGGGCTGGGTGAGTTGTCACCAATAATTCTTTAATTTGTAAGTTGGAGAAAACTTTTAGAATATCATGTAAATAAATGGCCTTCTCATAGAGAGCAAAAAAAAAAATCTAGGAGAAAGCAAAATAATGAAAAAAGAAAAAAAACCCATAAAAAGAGAGGAGAACAGATTCAAAGATACAGACATGAAGAACAGAAATAGAAGTTAGGTAGAAATATTTAAAGCTTTAATAAGCAACTACTACATGCATGGCACTGCAACATGGACAAAAATACATTAGTCTCTGCTTTCAAATAGCTTACATTATAGTTAAGGGAGGGGAATAATACAAAATAAATATATATAGCTCTAACAATTGGGGGAATTGGGGAAGATGTCATGGAGGAGAAGGTGTGTTGGTAAGCAAAAATAGGCTCCTTAGCATTTAGTTCAACAAGTGCCCTTGAATAGTTTGGCTTTTGTTCCCTTTGAGTAATTCATTGAGCCTTACTAGGTGCTAAGCCCCAGGCCCAAACCCCTATTAGGTGTAAAACCTTAGTGGGTGTGGATTGGCAACTAAGGTGGGGCCCAAGGTGGGGCTAACTCCAGGGAGGGCCTAGTTTACATGTCTGGGACCACGTGGGTTTAAGTCCACCTCTTTGGGATGATTCTAGGTCACGTGGGTGAGTCGCATGTGTGACTCACCCCTGACGCTGAAAAAGATATAAAAACCAGGGGTTGGCTGTCTGTTCTTTGGAGCTGTCTTACCCACAGCAGTGGTGGCACAAGTGACTCTGGGCCAGCCCTTGTTCTGAACTCCAGGGCTGAACCTAGATGTTGGTAACTATGAATCTGTATTTGGTCTGTCTGTTGATATTTGTGATTTGTTTGTAATTTGCTCTAAAGTTCAGGGTTCTAGCTTTTTCCCCTGAACTAAGTGAATGCTGTCTGTATGCTGGATTAAAGTAAACTTGTCAACCCCTTCACCTTGCTTTCCTTAGTTAAGCAGATCAAAAGAACCTGTGCTGTTGGCAGCTTTCTGGGTGCTGGCTGTGGGTGGATCTTACACCCCCGCAGAAGCTGCTAGCTGGATTGTTGAAACAGAAGGGACTCTTGAAGTGGACCTTGAAAGGAAAATAAGGATTTCCATTGGTGGAGATAAACAGGGAGAGCAGTCTAGGCATTGGGTACTACCCATGCAAATGCAAGGATACAGGACAACAGAGCATTGAATTAAAAACCAAACCAAACAGCAACTAGTCCAGTTGGACTGGAATGTTGCATTCATGAGTAGTATGGAGTAAGGTTGGAAAGGTAAATCAGAGTTGGATTGTGGAGAACTTTCAAATGCCAGGCTGAAGATACAAATTTGGGTTTTAGCCATGAGACGAAAGAAGCGCACTAGGGGAAGGTTATAAATAGAGTTATCTTTTAGCTTTATTGAGAAGTAAATATATAGGAGAAGGGCTTGGACTGAAGGATAGAACATTGTGAAGAGAGAGATTAGGGGAGGGGTAGGAGTTATAAAGGTAAGAAATGAAATTTTGAGGAACAGAGAAAGAAGTAAAAAGAGAGTAAGGAATCTGAGCTAAAGGAGAGCTGGAGCAGCATGAGAGAAGGACATATTGTACTAAGGTCATTGATATAGAAACTCAAGGGACCTTAGAGATCACTGAGTCTGACCCCCTCATTTTATAGCTGAAGAAAATGAATCCCAGGGAAATGAAGTGATATGCCCAAAGTCATGCTAGTTGTAAGTGGCAGAGCTGGTATCTGAGCCCTAATCCACTGATCCTACAGTTAATGCTTTCCCTCCTGTCCTGTGCACTCAAATCAACATTTATCAAACACCTACCATGTGCCAGGTATGGTGATAGGCTTTGGGAATTCAAGTAACTTACATTCTATTGGCCAGAAATAGCACACATGTAGATAAATATTGACAAAGTGATTTCCAGGGGGAATACATTGGCAAAGAATATTTGCAGTCTATCCCCCTGAAGTGGGGTAAAGGGTCAGTATAGGATGCCTATAGGAGGTGAAATATGAGCTGAACTTTGATGGAAATTTGTAGTTTTATGAGATTGAGGTGGGATAAGGAGGGAGTGTGTTCCATGAATGTGGGATTACCAGTACAATTAGAAAAGGAACAATATTAATTTACCAATAGAAACCTAGAGGCAGATTGTGAAGGCCTTTAAAAGCCAACCATTGGAATTTTGATTTTATCCTAGAGGTGATTGTGTCTGTCCTTCATTTTCAAAGAGGATCATAACATCAGGGAAATGATGACATGACTTGCAGGTTGTCTTTGATGATAGTGTGAAAATGTTTGTAGAGGGGTCTCCAGGTGACAGGGGCTAGAGTGACAAACTTGGAGACAGCTCCTGCTTTAGACATTTCCTAGCTGTGTGACTGGACAAGTCTAGTAACTGCTCTTACTCTGTTTCTTGATCTGTAAAATGGGGATAATATTAGCACCACCACACAGGGTGATTATGAGGACCAAGGGAGTTGACATACATAAAACGCTTTGTAAACCTTAAAGCACTATGTAAATACTAGCTGTTACTGTTGGAGAATGATAAATTGATTCTGCCAGTTAAGAATGGGACAATGAACACTAATATTGATGACACGTTTGAATCTGACCGTGAGGGATACACAAGAGCAGAAGAGAATCTCTTTGTTTTATTCACTCTTGGACTCATTGATTCTCAGCATTCACCAGCAATTTGAATCGGAGTGTTGTAAAATTGGGACCACCATGGGAAACCTGCTGAACCTAGGCATTGGCAGGGACACGAGAGTCATCACAAATGACTTTAAAGTGGCTTTGGATTAGTTAGAAGCCAAAATTAGGCTGCTTTGGGATCATGACAGAGCTATTGCTAAAGGTAGAGAGAAATTTGATCGACTAAAGGAAACAGATTGGTCTTCCATGTTCCTGGCCTTTTGCGAATCTAGTTAATGCTTTTCAGTATTATCTTTGTAATAAATACAACACGCATGTACTAAGGAGGAAAGCCCCTTGCATGTAGTGCTTTTTCTCTTATATATGTATATATGTATGTATATGTGTGTGTACCATGTATGTATGTACGTGTGTATACACACACACACACACACACACACACGCTTCTATGGCAAGGGTGGTTCCCACATGAAATGTAGATAGTAGTAATAGGTGTGGATTGAGAAGAATCTCTTACCCTTTTAATCCTCACTTGTAAATTGAATAGGGGATAGATATATAGGGAAAATAACCTGTGCATTGGTAATGAATCCTCTTGCCCCCTTTGTTTTTCCATCTTCTTTGTTCTGTTTCTGTTCTACTCAATGCAACTGGAGGAAGTCATTGAACCATGCCAATTTGGACCATTAAAATGAATGGTATCTAAAAAAAATGAATGGTATCTGATCTCCCATGGGCTTTCACTCATGTTTTGCAACCTTTTATTCTCTCTCATTTAATTTCTATCTCATTCCCCTCACTGGCTGTTTTACTCCTATTCTTTGGTCCGTAATTTTCCCCCTCTCTCCACATCTACTTCATCCCTAATCCCCAGCAGAAGACTTTGACCCCTGCCTACTTATTGAGGGAATCATAACCATCAGTTATGGGCTACCTCAGCTCTCTTGTGGCATAACTCTAAATTTCTGTTTACATCTGTTCTCTGAGGAAGCAGTAGTTCTTACCCTCGTTCAGGCCAATCTCTCTATGTATACCTTTAATCCGAAGGCTTCTTGTCTCTTCTGGGAGCTTTACTCATTGATCAATCCTTCCCTCCCTCTCACTTTGTTTCTTACCATCGACAGACTCTTCCCCGGTGTCTATAAAAAAGCTCAGATATGTCTCATACTTAAAAACTTTTATACTGGTAATGCCAAATTGCCATTCTATAGATCAGTGACCTCCAAAAAATACACAAAGTATGTAAGAAAATACATAAAGGCAAAGGTTTGAACTGTTTTTGTTCTTTATATCCCATTTCAACTTATCTTCTGATACCTTCTATTCAATGTAAAAAGAAATAATTTCTAGAGTTTACCATGAATAAGCACATAAAAAGAAAAGAGATTAATTGGTTTTTCATAAAGAGAAATAAGGATGAGGTATACTTCTCTTAAAGGTACACCAAAACCAATAGAAAGCAATGATTATAAAAAGAAATGAAAAATATTCTTCATGCTTCCTTGACAATCTTTTCATGCCTCACTCTGGGGTATACATATCCAAGGTTGAAAACTCCTGCATTAAGGTATGGGAAGAAAATAATAGGACTTGTATTTATAGTTATTTATTTAAAAAGAAAAAGAAAATATTTGACTAAAATTCAATATATAGATAGACAGTGGTGCCCTCATTCAGCTCCTATATCATATATTCAACATGTCATGTAATAATATATGAGAAACATTAAGGGAATAGTTGGACTTCCACCTGGTGGGGTTGACAAGTGGTGTCTCTCTTGTTTGCTTTCTGTGTATTGTGATGTATTTCAGATTGATATGAAGACATCACAGTCAGCAAGACAGTTAAAAACTAAGCTTTTATTGCTGAAAATGATGTCACTTAGAAGATTTCTCATATCTTGCATACTTAAAAAATAGAACTAGAATATCATAACGTATTTAAAAATTTTACAAAGAGCTGCAGTGAGTTTTAAGTACCTTCTTCATTGAGGCCACCCCAGAGTAAGAAGCAAGGAAACAAAGATTTATTAAAGACTTACTGTGTGCCAGGCCCTGGATTAAGTATTTTTACAAATATTATCTCATTCAATCCTCACAACAACCCTGGGAGGTAGATGTTGTTATTACCGCCCAAATAGATGAGAAAACTGGGTCAGACAGAGGGTAAGTGATTTTCCCAGGGTCACACAGCTAATAAGTAAATAAGGCTGGATTTGAACTCAAGTCTTTTTGACTTCAGGCCTAGAGCTCTGTCCACAGCTCCTCCTCACTTCTTTTGTGGAACTTCAGGGAAAATCTCTGAGCTATGGCTCATATATGAGGATGTGAGCCACACTGTGATAAGACCCGGCTTCCCTGTTTCCCTACAACAGGGATTAGTTTTCTTTAAAAGGCAAAAAAGCAGTAAGTCCCTGGGACCTGATTGTCCCCTGCCTCTCTTGTAACTCCTTGATCACCCAAGGGCATAAAAGGGGTGGAATCAGGGCACCTCCAACCTGGTGGATATCTGAAGACCATGAGTCATCATAGTCTGCCCTACCGTCCAGGTGCATTTCTGCATGTTGACAAGTAGGAGATACATCTAGAGAGCTCAAATGCTGCCGAATCCTTCTTATATATTCTTGCTGTGTTCAAAGTAAACCTTTTGTTTATTGTTCCTAATTTTATTTCAAAATTAAATCTGTCCATGCAATCCTTTGTGAGAGTTTTGATTGCTAATAAAACTTTACTCAAAGTGGATTTCCATTGGTTTCTCCATCTATATATACTTAATAGGAACCTTATTGGTGATTGCCTAATCCCCCCCGAATCCCTTTAAAGTGCACATACCTTTCAGATTTCAGTCACAAGGGTATGCTTAAGAGGTGCTTTTCTTTGAAGAGGAAGATGATGTGAGAACAAACAATTTTTTTAAATATTTTTTTATTTTTAGTTTACCATACACGGTTCTACATAATTTTGAGTTCCAGATTTTCTCCCCTTCCTCCCCTCTCCCTCCCCAAGACAGCATGGAATCTCATATAGCTACCATGTATAACTTCGCATTGAATTAATTTATACACTAGTCAAGTTGTGGAGAAGAATTATGACCAATGGAATGAATCATGAGAAAGAAGAGACAGAAGCAAAAAAAAAAAACCCAAAAACAAAAACAAAAGAGAAGAAAAAAGGCGAGCATGTAGTGTGCCTCAATCTGCATTCAAACTTCACAGTTCTTTCTCTGGATGAAGATAGCATTCTCCATCGTGAGTCTCCTGGAGTTGTCCTTGCATTGCTGAGAAGAGCGAAGTCTGTCAGGGTTGGTCCTCATGGAATCCATATATCTGTGGTTGTGTACAATGTTCTCCTGGCTCTGCTGCGCTCACTCAGCATTATGTTGTGTAGGTTTTTCCAGGTTGTTACGAAGTCCGTATCATCCCCATTTCTTATGGCACAATAGTATTCCATTACCTTCACATACCACAGCTTGTTCAGCCATTCCCCAATTGATGGGCATCCCTTTGATTTCCAATTCTTGGCTACCACAAAAAGAGCCGCTATAAATATTTCTGTACATATGGGTCCCTTTCCCTCTTGTGTGATTTCTTTGGGCTACAACCCTAGAAGTGGTATTGCTGGGTCAAAGGGTATGAACATTCCTATGGCTCTTTGGGCGTAGTTCCAAATTACTCTCCAAAATGGCTGGATCATCTCACAACTCCACCAGCAATGCAACAATGTTCCAATTTTCCCACATCCTCTCCAACATTTATCATCCTCCTGCTTTGTTATTTTAGCCAATCTTACAGGAGAGATGTGGTATCTATGAGTTGTTTTGATTTGCATTTCTCTAATCAGTAGTGATCCAGAGCATTTTTTCATATGCCTATAGGTAGCTTTAATTTCTTCCTCTGAAAACTGCCTGTTCATATCCTTTGACCATTTCTCAATTGGGGAATGGCTTGTATTCCTACATATTTGGCTCAGTTCCCTGTATATTTTAGAAATGAGACCTTTATCAGAGATACTAGTTGCAAAGATTTTCTCCCAATTTTCTGCTTCCCTCCTAATTTTTGTTGCATTGGCTTTTTTTGTACAAAAACATTTCAATTTAACATAATCAAAATTATCCATTTTGCATTTTGTAATGCTCTCTATCTCTTGTTGGGTCATGAATTCTTTTCTTTTCCATAAATCTGATAAGTAAACTATTTCTTGCTTTCCCAAATTACTTATAGTATCAGCTTTTACTCCTAAATCATGAACCCATTTTGACTTTATTTTGGTATACGGTGTAAGATATTGGTCTATGCCCAGTTTCTGCCCTACCATTTTCCAATTTTCCCAACAGTTTTTGTGAAATAGTGAATCATTAGCCCAGAAGCTGGCCTCTTTGGGTTTATCAAAGAGTAGATTGCTATAGTTGTTGACTTCTCCATCTTGTGTACCTATCCTATTCCACTGATCCACACCCCTGTTTCTTAGCCAGTACCAGGTAGTTTTGATGACTGCTGCTCTGTAGTACAGTTTAATATCTGGTATGGCTAGGCCATCTTCTCTAGCATTTCTTTTCATTAATACCCTAGATGTTCTAGACCTCTTGTTTTTCCAGATGAATTTTGTTATTATTTTGTCCAGCTCAGTAAAATAATTTTTTGGTAGTTCAATTGGTATGGCACTGAATAGATAGATTAATTTAGGTAAAATTGTCATTTTTATTATATTAGCTCGGCCTAACCATGAGCAACTGATATTTTTCCATTTATTTAGATCTGCCTTTATTCGCATGAAAATGTGTCATAGTTATGTTCATATAGGCCCTGGGTTTGTCTTGGCAAATAGACTCCCAAATCAACAAACAATTTAATAGAAATTAGTTGGCTGGTGGATAAGGAAACATAAAACTCTAATAATCAAGCATGTCTAACAAATTTGGTTATATAATTTTTGTCTTAGATAGGTGGTGCCTTGGGGAGGAGAGCCACTGGCCAATCATTTTAGACTTTCTCTACTCCACCCACTTTGCTTCTAAATGACTGGCTGTTTCCATACACACCCATGTCTGGCTCATTATTACTACACAGTTTTTTTTTTCTCTCTTGATAGGTGTATTTACTGAATCAAAGGAGTGGTATTTATTTAGCAAAACATAGTACTGTTGAGGAGAACACAGTATTGGTACATTATTAATGACATATTAATAGCAATATTTGTAAGTTGAAATTGTCATTCTTGCCAACAAATTATTGTGGAACTTTATACTTATGAAGTGTGAACAAAATATTTACCTGAGAATTTAACTGACTTACTTAAAATATGACAGACAGTGTGGCATTGTGGACAGGAAACTGGTATCAGATCTAAGAAGATCTGGATTCAAGTCTCATCTACAACATTAAACTGAATGTGTGACCATGGACAAATCACTTACCCTCTCAGTGGGGTTTCTCGTGGTTCCTCCCATTGGTCCTTATTCTTCTTTGCAACATAACTAGCATGAAAATGTTTAGTATGATTGTATGTATAGAGCCTATATAGATTGCATGGCTTCTTGGGGAGGGAAAAGGGGAGGGAAAGGGAGAAAATATAAAACTTAAAAGCTTGTGGAAATGAATGTTGAAAAATAAAAATAAATAATTTTTTAAAAGGACTATAAGTTGTAGAGAAAGTATTGGCCTGCATTGGTAGAGGCAGTTTTCTCACTCATGAGTCTCTTGTGCCAATGAAGTCACAGAGTAGGTCCTTATTCTATCCATAAAACAGAATAATAGTTGAAGCAAAAAGAGACACTAGAGATTCTATAGTCCAACCCTCTCATTTTACAAAAAAAAAATTGAGGCTCAGGAGTGGCTTACCCAAAGTAAAACAGAGATGTTACACCACAGAGCCAATATTGTAACCCGTGGCCTTTGATGCAAATCCCAATGTAGTTTTCATTATGCCATCTTGCCTTCCTATGAACTTTCCTGAAATAACTAACGTTGAGTTGGATATTGACTTAGAAATTTGCTAGATTACATGGCACTTTGATTTGAAACCTCAGGGACATATACAGCAAGCATGAGAATATTTTTATGTTTGTTTTAAGTTAATCTTTTTAAACAAATGTTTTATTGATGATTTTTCTATTTATTGCTATAATCACTGTACTCTTTTCCCAATGATTCCTCCCTTTCCCCAAAGGGAACCCTCCTTTGCAGCAAAGAACTATAGCTAAGCAAAACAAATTACTATGTTGGAAATATCTGACAAGGTATAGTTCTTTCAACACCTACAATTTACCATCTCTCTGCTGAGAAGACGGGGAGGCACACTTCACTAACAGTTCACTGAAGTCATAATCAATCATTGTACTGATTAAAGTTCTGTCTTTTTTCCTTTTAAATTATTGTGGTCATTGTCATTCTATATCAGTTTATACAAGTCCTTCCAAGTTTCCCTGAATTCTTCATATTTGTCCTTTCTTAGAATGTAGTAATATCCCATTATATCCATATGCCACAATTTGTTCAACCATTCTTCAATCAGTGGGTACCCACTTTGTTTCTAGTTCCTTGCTATGATGAGAAGTGGTGCTATAAATAATTCTGTATATATAGAATCTACCTTTGACCTCCTTGGGGTCTATGCTTAGTAATGGTATCATTGGTTCAAAGAGAATGTGTAGAGTTTAGTGACATTTCTACTATAATGCCAAATTAATTTCTTTTTTAAATTAAATTTTATCTTTTCAGTGATGAATATCTGCCATGTCTCCCTCTCATCTTCCCCTCCTCCTCCAATTGTGAAAGAAAGTAAAACAACCCTCCTGTTATAAACATGTGTAGCCAAGCAAAACAAATTACCACATTGGCCATGTCTAAAAATATGTGTCTTAATCTGCATTCTGAGTCCATCATCTCTGTGTCAAGTAGTGGGTAGTGTGTTTGATCATGCATCCTCTGCAATCACAGTGGGTCATCATATTCATCAGTTCATAAGTTTTTCAAAGTTGGTTGTCTTTACAATATTGTTGTCATTATATATTATTGTCTTCCTGGTTCTGCTCACTTTACTCTGCGTAAGTTCATACAAGTTTTCATTGGTTTCTCTGAAAACATCCCCTCAAGTTTCTTGTTCTCTTGCACCTTTTCCTTTTCTTCATTTCCTTGTTCTTTTTTATAAAGAAGAGCGTGGTGAAAGAGTAGTCTATTTAGCACCAGTGCCCTAGATTTGGTGCAATTTTCCTCTGTTCTCCTTCCCCTTATCTCTTTCCCTCACCCAAAGCCCAATTATAAGTTTTTATCATTTCTTTTCTTTTAAGCACTCTTTGAGATCAGCCCTTCTTAGAGCTTGTTTTGCTTAGGACTAATTTCTCTTCAATTTACTCTCGTTCTTGTTCCCCTTTTTCCTTCTCCCCACTTCCCACCTGTTTCCCTGTTGAGTGAAATGTATTTCTGTGTATGCATGTATTCACCCCTCTTTCATCTAATTCAGAAAAGAGTGAAGTTCTTGAACTTCTTAAACTTGAAGTTCTTCTATTTATAAATCCCAATTATGTGAGATAATTCTCCACAACCTTCTTCTCTCTCCCCTCACCCCAGAGTATTCCTTTCACCCTCATTTTCCATTTTTTCATTTAATATTACTAAAATATAATAAAATTATGATTACTTAATCATATTTACCTTTTTATGTTTCTCTTGATTCCTGACACTCTGATGTTTTCATCACAAATATTTAAAAGTCCTCTATTTCATTAAAAGTGAATTTCCCCCACCTGTAATATTATCCTCAGTTTTTCTGAGTAAGTTATTCCTATTTGTAAACCTATGTATTTTGACTTCTGGAACATCATATTCCAAGCTCTCTGCTCCTTTAAAATGGTGGCTGCTAAATTGTGTATGATTCTGACTATGGCTCTTCAGTATTTGAATTCTTTCTGCTTGAAGCTTCTCAAGGCATTTTTCTTCAATCTGAAAGTTCTAGATTTTAGCTATAATGTTCCTGGGAATTTTCATTTTGAGGTTTTAGGAGTTGATTGGTAGATTCATTCCATTTTTACTTTGCCTTCTGATTTTAAGAGATCTGGGCAATTTTCTTTTATGATTTCTTAAAATATGATGTCTATGATTTTTTTTAATAAATCATGGCTTTTAGGTTGTCTGTTGATTGTTAAATGATCTCCACTCAATCTGTTTCCTAGGTCAGTTGTTTATGCTATGAGACACATTATATTTTCTTCCATTTTTTCACTCTTTTGATGTTGTTTTAATATGTCTTGTTATCTCATGAAATCATTGGTTTCTATTTGGTCCATTCCAATTTTTAGAAAGTTTGTCGTTTGAGTAAGGTTTTGTATCTCTTGGTTCAAAATATTAATTCCCTTCCGAATTCTTTCTTCCAGTCTTGTTTCTTTTCCCATTTTTTCCTCCAGTGCTTTCACTTTATTTATTTTACCCTTGCTTCATCTCTTCGGGATTTTAGTTGAATTTGTGCCCTAGCTATTTTTTTAAAACTTTTATTGCAAATATTTTTGAATCATTCTCTTCATCTAGACGTGTGTTTTCAGTGACCCTGTTACCATAATAGATTTTTATGGTGGGATACTTTTTTGGTTACTGATTCTTCCAATTACTTCCTGGCTTTGGAGTTTATGTTAGAGTTAGGCTCTTAGCATGTCTGGAAGAAATATCTGGGCTGAGTTTGCATCTTTTTGGGTCCTATTTGGTTCAGATGCTGCTTTCTTGGAGTACTGAATGTTGTGTTATTCTAGGATCACAGGATATAGCTCAGGTTGGGGATCTACAAGCTTTAATTGACCCCAAATTAGTCTGATTTAGAGCAAAGTCTAATTATTGCCACTATGGTTGTAACTCTGCAAATTCCTGTCCTGGGTTTGAATTTGAGCAATACAACTGTGGGCTTTCCTTAGGTTGAAGTTCCAGTAGGATGCTGTTAGACTTAGCCATTATTAGCTAGCTGAAAGATTCTATGGGGTTGCTAAGAGAAAATTCACGGCTCTCACTAATCTGAGCTCCCTGTCATGGCTATCAGGCTTCAGACTGGGCTGAGAACTGGAACTTGAGACTCATCTCCACTTTTGGGGTTAGAGCCTTACAGTTGTTTTTGAACTTGCTTCTTGCTCAGTATGCAGCCTATGTCCTACTATTACATCTTACCATGGAATTCCATTTCTAGGGACACATGGCTTTCTCAGTTCATTCTGGATTTGTGACCCAGAAATGAGTGAATGACAGAGCTGCCAGCTGGCACCTGTTCTTGTACTCTGCACAAAAGTTTGACCCCTCTTGATCTCTTCTTGTTGGGGCACATAGCCTTGGTCGTTTTGGTTGCTGTGCTGAGTATTCAAATGGCTGTTACTGGTTAGACCTCATCTCCAATATCCACAGAATGTTTGTCTGTTTCTTTTTGCTGACCAGGGCCAGAAAAAAATGACGCACTTGATTTTTTTCTTGAATTTCCTAACCAGGATTCAATCTAGTGTATTTGCTAGGTCTTTGTGAAAGAGTTGTAATAGTACTCCAAAACTGTTTTCTTGAGCAGTTGTTCTAATTCACAGCTCTATCCACAGTGCATTAGAGAACCTATGTTTTCATAGTTCTCCCCTCCTTCCAACATTTGTTACTTTTGTAAAGATATCATTTAAAATATCAACACTTTATGATTCTCATTGAATTGTCACCAAAGTTCTAGTAAATCTATTTTTCCTCATATTGCAACTAGATCTCAATTTCTTTCTTGTTTATCTTTATCTTTGGTTTCTTTAGGTTTGAAAGGAGCATACTCAAATCAGCAACTATTGCTTTTCGTTTTATCTTGTAGACCTTGTTCAGCTAGATTTTTCCTTAAGTACTGAGATGATATGGCATTTGGTGCATATCTTTAGAATTAATTAATAATGTTATCCATGGTATCTTTAAACATAATGTTGTTTTCCTGTATTTCTCTCTTTACTATGTTTTTACTATTGCTTTTTTTTGAGATGATTATTTCCTCTCTTATTTAATTTTATATGGATCTTTCTATTTTAAATATATTTCTTGTAAAATGGAAATTGTTGTGTTTTGCTTTCTGATATATTCTATGACCCTCCTTTATTTAAGGGGAAGTTCATTTCATTCACATATACGGTTATGATTGTTAGGTTTGTTTACTCCTCAACCAGATTCCATTATACTCTTTCCTCTATTTGATTCCCCACCCTATTATTAAAAAGAAAAAGAAAAGGGGATCAGAGAGAGTGAAATCAATTCTAGCTTTCTCCAGTTGGAAGAGTATAATGCAAATTTTTTCTCTTCCCACTTTTGCCTAGCCCACAACAATAGATCTGTGTGGCCAGAGTGGCCTTTGTTTTCTTTGAGTGACTCAGTTTATCTCATTGAGCCTTGCTGGGTGCTGGGTCTGAAGCTTCTCTTCCGGGGCAGGAAGCCCAGAGACCCATGCCTGGGAGCAGAGAACTTCCTGTGTGATGATTCATGGGGCTGGCTGAGGGGAGGTGTTGACTCCAGAGCCATGCCCTATTGGGTGTTAACCTAGGGCAAGGGGCCAACTCAAGAACCAATCGGCCCTGGTCATTCAGGCGGCGCTTGATGATGTCAAAAACTCTGTAAGAGGGGAGAAGACGGCTTGAAGATCCCTTTTTTCCTTTCCGTTGGAGCCAGAAATGCCTATAGCTGAAGCTGACGCAGGAGCAGCAGCAGAGCTGACCCACATGTGGAGCGAGGAGTGCTGAGCAAGGACTTGAGGCCAGTGGGTAATCTTCTTACCGTAGAGGGGAAGCATGTACACTATTTTGATTTATACCATCATGCTTCTCTGTGGCCTCCTGATTTCTCTTGTGAGGCAGACTTATTGGGCCTGGAAGCTTTTGATCAAAATATCAAAATGGGGATGCTAGTTTGTGGGTCTGGTACTGTGGAGTTTAAATACGTGCTTTAGTTCTTCTGCCTTCTACCTAGAGAATTCCTTATATCCTGCAGTTCCGTACCTTTCAGGCATATATATGATTCTCTTTGAAATCATAAATTCTGCCTTCATAATACAATCTGTCTTTGTCTCTCTCACTAATCCCTCTGTGAAGTAGGTTTTTCTTGTTTCCTCTTTCTCCTTTAAACCTCCCTCCTTCTGACCCTTTTTATACTTAGTTACTTGTTTACTTTATTGCATTTCTATACTAAATTTTATTCACCCACCCTACCTTTTCTTATCTGACTCTATTTGAGCTGTGTGAGGTTCATGAAATCACCACTCTTCTCTTTCTCCACCTACGTGCTTGTATAATCTTGATTTGTAATGCCTTAATTTTGGCAAATAGTTCCTCCTCTTTCCTCTACATTTCATCCCTAATTGTTCTTCTTTTTTCCTCTTCTCTCTCCTTTTAGTGGATAGAATATTAGATCCAGAGTCAGAAAGATGTGAATTCAAATCCAGCCTCAGACATTTACTAGCTGTGTAACTCTGGCAAGTCACTTAACCTGTGTCTGCCTCAGTTACCTTGTATGTAAAATGAGGATAATAAAAGCAGCTCCCTCCCAGAATTATTGTGAGGATATATGAGGTCATATTTTAAAACACGTTGCAAACCATAGCATGATATAAATGTCATAATAATAATTTATTTATTATATACCCTTGCCCTGTGTGTCTATCTTTGTTCCCTCAATGACCCTTATAGTAATCTGACCAATACTCCTTCCTCTCAGAACTGTCTTAGACTAGGTTTTTGAAGAGATAATAGTGTAATTTCTCCTTTCAGATTATAGACATTTGATCATTTAGCTCTCAAACTTGTTTATTTTTCTAGGTTTCTCTTTTATATTTGTATGTCAAAAATTCTACTCAGCTCTTGTTTTCTTAACAATTCTTCCATTTCATCAATTCTATTAAAGGTCTATTCCCCCCACACCCCAAAATGGCTTTTAATTTTGCAGAATAAGTTATTCTTGGTGTGTACCTTTTTATTTTGCCTCTTGAGAGATCATATTGTATTTATTTCTTTTCTTTTTTATATTTGTTGTACAATCTCAAGTGATTCTGACTTAACCCATGGCATTTCTTCAGTCTTAGTAATTTTTTTATTGCTCATTTCTTTAATCTCTCCAAAATTTCGTATTATGTGATTTTTTTTCCTGGTTGCTTCCAGTATTTGTTTGGCGGTAACATTTATAAGTATATTAAATTAGGAATTTTTTTTAGAAGGTGGCATATGGATTGTATTTTTTATTTGCACCAGAGTCTAACAGTTTGGGGGTATTTTCCCTTAATGGGTTCTTGAAACTTGGTGTGTAAGTTTTTTTTCTTTTAGTTTCATCCTGCTTTTCAGAATTCTCAGAGATTTTTAAATGATCTCACCTTATCCTACTTTCTTGTTCACTTTTTTTAACCCTAGGTATATTAAATATTTTTCCAATTTATCTGCCTTCTGAATTTATGTTTTCTTTTTGAATTATTGAGTTTTTAAATTCTGATTCATCTGTTTTATTTTTCAGGATATCAACAGCTTTGGAGAGGTTTTCCAGCTTCTCTCCTAAGCTATTTATTTTCCTTCCAAACTTTTTCCCTTAAAGATTCTAATTAGACTCTTCAGAATTACCTTTATCCCTTCCTCATATTTTTTAGTAGACCTTCCATCTACTCTTGAAGTTCTGATGTTCTGTTCTCTTTTCTGGTGTTCTACTTAAAATTCTTCTCAAGTCATTCTCTTCTCTTGGAGTTATATCATGGGGTTCCCTTAACCCATGGCATTTCTTCATTATCTTAGCAATTTTTTATTGTTCATTTCTTTAACCTCTCCAAAAGAGATGTCTGGTGAGGGTTCCTTCCTTTTGCCATTTCTTCTGAACTAAATTTGCTTTTGTAGTTGCTAAAGTTACAGCTGCAAATGCCCTTCAGAGCAGGGTTAGTAGTGATTTGAGCAGCAGTATAGCCCTTGCCTATCATCCTCAGCCCTAGGTTCAGAAATATGGCAGCTTCTCTTCCCCTTCTGAACAGCCAAACAGAGGTTTCAAAAGCCATCATTGTGGCCCCTCCATCTCAGAACTGTCTTTGAGTAGGTTTGATTAGATCAAGTTGAGGATCAGTGGTATAATGGATGGTAGTATAAGGTTCTGTAGTGTTACCATTGCCTCTCCTCTTAGCTCTTCCAACTGTCTCAGAGTAGATGGATTGCTTATAGTATGGTCCTTTGTTGTTTTCTCTTTGTTGTTATTTCTCATGAAGCCTGCCTTGCTGTAGAGTCTTTCTATTCATTTTTTTTACTTTAATTTCATTTGCACATTTTTAAAAATGTGGTTTTAGAAGGGAACTGATTTCAAATGGAGTTTTTCATGTTGCCATCTTTTTCTCCCAAGATTTTCAAGAAAGGATTTATCTTAAATGAGCTAATGTATATGAATGTAAAACACATGGCATAATTTATTTGTAATAAATTATCATGACTATTATTAGAGGACTAATTGGTACTAATTATGACTTTTACTGCCAAGTAAAAGTGCTATTTGTACACTAGTACAGCATATTCCATTGTTCTTCAATAGGTATACAACTTTTTTGTCTTCAAAAGGTCATATGAGTTCTTTCTCTACCAAAAAGACTCAAATAGATGATCACTATGTGTCAAATAGTGGTTTCCAACCTTTGTGAAATAACAGTACTCTATCAATGTTAGTTTGATTTTGTGACACAGCACCTTCATGTGTTATATTTCACATATTCAGTATTTTAGTTTTAGTGAATTAAAATTGATTTTGCCCTTACTGTTTTATAAGATAGTTGGAGATACTCTCTTAAAACCTCATCTAAAATGAAATATCAAAATCTCAAGTGATATCTCTGAATAAATTGTGATTTCTTATTATTTACTTTTATTCTCCTTAAAATTGAGGCATGAAGGCGTGTTGTCTAAACAAACCTATTGATTATTTTCAGATTATTTCTGAATATTTTTGATATTAATTCATTCCTTGCTCTGGTATCTTTAAAGTCACTTTGGGGCTTGAGTAGGACAGAAGTTGCCTACTGTTTACAATACAAGAATTTACTTTATCCCAAGTGAATTCTGATTCTGGGACAGAGTTGAATAATGACATATTATCAACTCATTCAGAAGAAACTCTGGGTATTGCATCAAATAAAAAATTTTCATCCAAATCAAATGAACAAATACTTATTGGACACATAGAAGATACGGTGGAGATGAGGTGAGGAGATAAAAAGACTTTTTAAAGATATGGGTCTTGCCCTTATGTATTTCTAAAGATTATGCCCCCCCCCAAAACACTATGTCCTCATAACTTTAACTATTTAAAAAATTGGTTTTCATTGTTCATTGACTTTCTTTTGCTCTTTATTCTTAATTTTAAAAAAAACCACTGTGATTTAATTAGTATAGATGTCTCCCAATGAGGAAACATCACCTGCCAATGCAAGTAAGAACCTGATCTACAATTTATAATGTTAGGGAGCTCCCTGGAACAAATTTTGAGAGGTGAACACTTGCCCAAGGTCACCTGTCCATTCTGTTGCAGAAGTTCTTGAACCCAGGTCTTCCTGGCTTCAGGCCTGGCACTCTACCCACTGTGCCACCTAGCTGCCCTTATGCCATACCTCTTTTTCTAACTCCTAAAACAAGTTGAAGACTGAAGTGAAGGATAGCTCTTTAGGTAAGCAATGATTAAACACTGAGAAATCCAATAGAACAAGCAACAAAAAAAAGCTTTTTGGGTTAATTGGAAACTCATAGCGCCTTGTTGACACAAAACATTAATGTTTTACTTATATGAAACCCACTTTTAAAAGGCCAAAGGATATTGAGTTATTGTACTGACCTTGAGATTTTGGAGGGATTCCAAGTTCTCTTCTGTTTGATCAAGAAGAAAAAAAAGATAAATAGAAAGAAAGAAGAGGAAGAAGGGAGGAAAGAAGAAAAGAGAGAAAGAAAAAAGAAAAAAAAAGGAAAGTATGCTCTGCATACCTACTTGCTTACCTAATAGAGGAATAATTCTGTCCCAGATGAAAATGTCGACCTATCACTCATTACCAGTTAATTTCAAGTTTGGGGGCTTTGGTGCTCTGTTTTTAGGATTTCAGTTGTAAAACATGATAATGTTGAATTCTCTAGGATTCATTTGATCTGAATTTTTCGAAATATCTTTATAAGTAAATATTCCTCTCCATGCAACCATATCTCTTTCCAGCTTTTCTTTTCTTTAAGCTCTATGGTCATAATTCCTGCATAATTTTCTCAATTCTATCTATCATTTATTTAGTCCCTTCCAGTCTCATATGGCCTAGTCATCTTAATCAAACTTAGTATTTGAGGGAAGAATGTTATCTATTTCAGCATGCTACAAAGGCAGAAGAAGGGGAAGTTTTTGAATCAAAGAAGATGACCATCAGAAAGAGAACTGACTCAAGCCTGGCTGTTTCATCAGTAGATATGTAGTGGGGCTTGTTTGGACAGTGCAAAGCTGACATGAAACGTAAAATGGCTAATCAGTGATTGGACAAACTGCTTTATGTTCTGATGGGGTTCAAGGACCAGTCATCCAGTAGATTTTAACAATAGTTATAAGTTAAGTTACTAAATCCTTTTTGAAGTCTGTTTTCACCAAATGCAAGTGTTCTATTTTTAGCATTTTGTCTGTGTGTAGGAAATAAATAATTATTCCAGCCCTGATTGTTATATATTTTGAATGCTTTTCTACTCTCCCTTTTGGAAAAAAACCCTAGACATGAGCCTAATCCTGAACTTTTAATGAAAAAAAGTAAATGGGAAGTTAGGAAGGACTATGTGTTTTGGATAAAAGGAAGTAACAAAAATTCCAATTTTCTTATTTACAAAATGTTTTCTTCATAACCATCCTGAATATCATTTTCTCATCCACAAAATGGGGGCATTAATACCTGTAGTACTTACTTCACAGTCTAATATATATGTAAAATGCCATTCCACAAACATGACAAGATTGTTCTAATGTCTGTTTTTGGAGCCATGTTGTTCCTTGTAGGGGTCTACTGGATGTGTAAGCTTTTCCTTTAGGGAAATGGCTCTGAATCTCTGTGTGTAGACCCTCTCCTGTCCATGTTCCCTTTGGAACTGGATTTTTCTAGTTCTGTTTTGCCTTTTTAAAAGCAAGGTCTAACAGTATAGCTCAGTTATTACTTTTGTAGCAATCATTTATTGACTGGGCAAGTATCAACTTGTACATTTCATTAAGATGAGGTTAATTGAGTGGTCCTCAGGACAAAGGCAGTTCATACATTGTTAAAAAAATAGATGCCAGAACAAAGGTTTTACCCCTGTTAACCTTTTTATCAAGGAGTTAAATCTAACAAGGAATTAACTATCTCAAGAGAACCTCAAACTTCAATAGGAGACACAAGAGGGATTGATTGATTTTTCATTACTCCCCAACAGGTAGTCTCTGGACCAATAAATATAGTCTTCTCACTATCCTCCTAACGAGGGAGGTTGTGTAGCAGAGTGGATAGTGTCCTGGAATTGGAATCAGGAACACTTGGGTTCAAGTCTAGCCTCTGACATTTACTCAGCTAAGTCACTTAATGACCCTTACTTTGCAGTTAAATGTTTGCCATCTAAATTTTATATCTAATTCAAAAGAGTAAGTACCATATTTCCTTGTGTATGAGAGGCACCCTTTTTCAAAAAAATTTGGGGTCTAAAAACTGGGTGCGTCATACAGTGGTTGTAGATTTTTTTACTTGCATTTCTCGCTTTTTTGCACTTGTTGTCTTTGCGCTCATTGCTTCACATTTGTTACTGGTATATTAGGTTACTTTTTGCCACGTTCTGCCCAGAAATGGCTCAGAAAAGATTTTTGCACAGTGCTGAAATCAAGTTAAAAGGGATCCAGTTTGCAAAGGTGAATGGAAATTGTGCTGCTGAATGGAAGTTTGGTCCTCCTCCAACTGAGAAAACAATCTGAGACTGGCTACGGGAAGAAGAAACCCTACTGAAAACACCATAGCAGAAGGCCACGAGAGGCAACTCAGCAAAAAGGGAATTGAAGATATGGATTGAAGAGCAAGGCAATTGGAATTCCTGTGTCTACAAACATGGTTCGGCATGAAGCAAGAAGAATTGCTGATGAAAAAGAAGTTACTGATTTCAAAAAAGGACACAATTGGTGCTTCAGGTTCATGAAACTGAATGGACTAAGCATGTGTACATGCACTAGACTTGTCCGAAAGATGCCTGAAAGCTATGAGCAGATGAATAAAACTTAAGTTCAATAACTTCATGTAATACATTTTTTTTTCAAATTTCGGGCCCCCAAATTAAGATGAGTCTTATACATGGGGAAATACGGTACATATCTTTAGGGCAGGGCGTCTTAACCTGAGACGGGTAAGCTTGCTTTAAAAATATTTTGTCAACAATATTTCAATATATTGGTTTTCTTTGTAATTCTATTTTACTTTCTGCAATTAAAAACCATTATTCTGAGGAGTCTATAGACTTCATCAGACTGCCAAAGGGGCCTATGGCACAAAAAGGTCAAGAACCCCTACTTTAGGGTGAGATTTTGCAATACTGTTACAGATGATAGATTGTTGATGATGTATGCTCTACTTTTAAAATAAAATTTATTTCATGAGCCATGAATGGGTTGTTCAAGTTGAAGGCTGTCTCATGGAAGTAAAATTTATTGCGATCCTTTGATGTTAGGTTGCGCTTGGGTAATCACTGAGGGATAGTAGAACTAAGGGAGAGTTGTTTATATTTGTTAAAATCAAATAGGGGAATAGAATACCTTTGGGTTCACATCCCAAAGAAACATCCTGATTTCCTGAGCAAGGTCTGTCTGTTCCTTTCTGAAGGAGGCAAGGGGCTGATTCTTTGTGAATTTGAAATGCCCAGTAAGGTGTTTCTCCAGGTTTCTGGGTTGGATGAAAGTGAGCACAACACCACAAAGGAAACCTGGACCTTTCATAATCTGTCCTTTAACTATGAATTACATAAGACATTTTTGGAGCTATTTATATTCTTCACTTACCCCCTTGTCCCCTTGGGATAACAAATTCAATACATTTATTTTTTACTGTGTATATATGTTTATATTTTTTCTTACATATTAAAACAGTGTTTTCTGCCTCATGAGATTTTTCAGACTTGTTGGGATTTGTTGTAGCCGGGTGCTTTTCAGCATCACCTCCCTCTTCTGGATCTCCGAGGGATGTGATGGAGATTCTATACAATGTACTGGGAAAAGCAATCAAAGAGAGGAGACATCTTGGTTTAATTTTCAGGAACTGCAGCTATTTAACAGGGTTGTTGTTGTTGTTGTTGCTGGTGGTGGTGGTGGTGAGATCATGTGAGGGGTTGATTAGGGGGAAAATCCAAGAGGAAGAGTTAGAAAATCCAAGACGACATAACAGGGAGTCTTTTTTGTTGTTTGTTTTTGAGAAATCCAAAAGAAGAGTTAGAAATTCAATTTAAGAAAATAAGAAAATGCATTAACTATCTGGGAATTGGCCTATCAAAACACACATACCATTTACATAAAGAAAACTATAAAAACATTTTAAACTGAAATAAAAGAAGATCTAAATAATTGGAGAGGAAATCAGTGCTCATTTTTAAGCTATGTCAATGCAGTAAGAATAAAGATACTACTGATACTACTCTATTGATTTAATATATTAATCAAATTTGTTTTTGTTTGGTCATTTTTAGTCTTATCCAACTCTTCTTGATTCCATTTCGGATTTTCTTGGCAAAGATCTGGAGTGGTTTGCCATTTCCTTTTCCAGACCATTTTACAGATGAGGAAACTGAGGCAAGATGCAGTTAAGTGACTTGTCCAGGTCACATAGCTGAGACCACATTTGAACTCTGGCCTGTCACTCTATCCACTGTGCCATCTGGCTAACCATTAATCAAATTACCAAAGGGATATTTTAGAGAATTAGTCAAAATATTAACAAAACTCATTTAGAGGATTCTTCAACTCTCTTGATGGGATTTTTTGGTGTAGGAACCCATACAGATTGCATCTATGATTTAGTGATATGTCCTGAGACACATAGATGTTAAATGACTTGCCCGTGGACATGTGACTAGTATCAGAGGTGGAATCTAAACCAAGGTATTTTTGACCCTGACTCCTGAAATCTGTCCATTATGCCAGTCATGCTACATTGTAAGCATGGTCCTTCCAGGCTGCACTACCCATGGTTGGAGACGTCAGTTTGGGCTGTGCTTTTCCAAGTTGTTGGGTCCATTCTGAGGAACCTCATGAAGTTAAGTGATTTGCTGGGTTCACAAAGTTAAGCTTCTGAGGCAAGATTCAAACACAGGTCTTCCTGACTTCAAGTGCAGCACTCGATTCTATATTCCATGCTACCTCTCATGACTTTTGTCGACTTAACTAGGCATTGAATTTGGTATTGATTCAGGTATACTGTCTAGTAAGCCCAGGAATGGTGTCTGTAGGCTGAGGTCTTCATAATTCATGTCACATCAATACTGTCATACCCTTTGATGAACTGACCAGTCAAAGACTATCAGTTTCCTGGGGACAAATCAAAGACCATCTAGTGGTCCTAGAGCAACATCCAGGAGCTACCAGCATGTTCCATAATGGATACTTTCTTCCCTTCTAGAACTGATAGATCTGTTAGTTGGTGGTTTCAGCATCAGAAGCATTATTGAAAAACTTCCGTAACTCCTACTGGAAAGGTTAGGAACTTATTAGCAGGGTAGTTTTCTATCAGGTAGGGCTCATCCTAGACAGGAGCTCTTCTTCTATTAAACGGGCTGTCTGAGCATCCTTGGAATAAGTCTTTGGAGACTGGAAGCCAACAAGTTTTTGCAACTGGGCAATGGATCCATTGTCATTGTCAACTGTAGAATTAATGTTATTCACTGCCTTTACTTTCCTCCATGGAAGTTACTGTAGAACAGAAGGTAAATGATTCCAGGGGTAGAAGTTAGTTATGTGTTAAAATGGCAGCCCATGGGGTCAAAAGCTGGTGGGTATGGCAGGAAGTAAATCAAGAGTGAGTTGAGATGGATCAAGAGAATAGGGATAAGGGACAATACTTCCTGATGAGTTTAGGTTGTATGAATAGGTGTAAACTGACTGAGATTGGGCAAGGGAAAGGGGTAGGGGGCTTGTTTTTAGGGATTAGAATTTCAAAATTCCCAATCTTAGTTTACAAGTCTGAGAGATGATGAGGCCTCATGAGTGGTTGTAACAGAGACAGGATCAGAAGGTGGTTACTGAAGTTGGGTAGGTTGAGGAATTAGCAGATCGGGTTATTGGAGGGGATATCAATATAGATATGGACATCCTCAAGAATATTACTAGGGGATGGTATGGAAAAAGACAAGATACTGAAGTCAATATAAAGTTGGGAGAGTGACATGGATAGGGAAAAATGGTATTAAAAAATCACTGCCATTAAAATAAGATGTCACTGAGAGATGGTATAGAGGAATATTGTGAAAGTGGCCAGTAGGAGAAAGGATTTATGTTCATCCCTTCTTTTAGCCTTGTGAATTTGGTGAAGTAGAAGAATGGATGGCCTCCAGTGAAAAGGGTAGGAAAAGATGTGGTATATTAGTTGAGAACCAGATTTCAGTTAAAGAAAGGAGGTGGAAATATTGCCAATTAAAAAGCTTGAGTATAGAGGGGAGTTTGTTAAGAACAGAGCAGGGAGTCCAGTGAGTATCATGGAATGGGCTAGGATATAGCCAAACTGGGTTGGATTGATTAGAAAAGAGATGTGGTTTTGGAAAGTGAAAGTATGGGCATACTGCTTGTACACAAGGTAACGTGGCTAGATCACTGGGATTGGGTACCCAGTACAATGCAGTGTAGTTTACAGGTGATATGCTCTGTTGATAGAGTTTAACCAATGGATTATATTTCTTCCCTTGATAGGGTGTAAGTCCCTTAAAGGCAATCACTGTTTCATTTCTGTCTCTGTATCCCTACCACCTAGCACAATGGCTGGCATGTAGAGAAGGAGGCACTTCATAGATATTTGATTAATTAATAGAATATTTGTAGATTTTCCCCAATATTTTGAAATAGTTTGGGATATTGTTTTTGAGTCTCATCTCATGGTTTGTTGCTGCCCACTTAAGGGTTGGAAACATTGGAAAGACAGCTGATTCAAGGAAGGGCCTATACCAGGAGTGGAGATCCTGTAACCTCTAGGCTACAGTCTAGATGGTGATAGTGGGGTAAAGCAGTAAATATTCAGTTAGAATTAAGGTCCTCAAGTGTAATCCTTTGACTGAATCCAAACTTTACAGAACAAATCATTTTATTAAAGGGATTTATTAAGTGGATCTGTTCTGTGAAATTTGGATTCAGTCAAAGGGCTGCACTCGAGGACCTAGAAGGCCACATGTGGCCTCAAGGCTGCAGGTTCCCCACCCCTGGGCCCTATACAATATCTCATCTCCTGGTGCTCTGCTGCTGCTTCCCTGAAATCTGGTTACAGATGTTGTCATTATCTCAATATCAGCTAGATGTGAGCAGTCATATTGAAAAAGGATTAGTTGACAAGGGTCAAAGTTAAGGCCTAACTTATAAGACTGAGTCAAAAGGTAAAATGGCAGACATATATCAGGACCATCTCAGTCCAGGTTTGGGACATAGAGAACAAAACATCACCCTAAAAGACAAAAGATTTGGAGAAATAGGCCAAATGAGCAAAATATCAACCCCTCTGATGTATTCCATATCTTGCCTTCTGATCCAGGACCCATCTCCTAGACTAGATCTCTTCTCCTGTAACTGGTTCTCCTGCTTGTCTCACCCCTTGCATCATACATTCTGAAGCTATCTTGGTACTGACTCAATGTGACCTTTTGGTTGATACTTTTGTATTTTAATTCAAACCCCAACCCTCTTCCTAGGAGGAGACTGCTTTCCTTCTAACCCTGATCTTGCCCAATTCCTGGCATGTGAAGGCCTTCCCCTTGGTGGTGGCAGTAGGGATGGGATAGTAGGGTAAAGCAGTAAATATTCAGTTAGAATTAAGGATGAAGATAAGATGGTATATATGATTAAAGAAGCTACAAGTTATCAACTGTGAGAAATGGGAAATTTCCACAAATAGACATTCATTCTGAATGTCAGCATTTCCTTTTCCCTCCATTTTCTGTTTTCATTTTCATTTTCTTTTTATTTTGAACATCACAAAATCAAATAAAATTATTATTTCTGTATACAATTGTAACGTAGAAACAGAGTATTATACATGAAGCTATGACTTTCCACTATGTAGTACATGCTTTTTTTTAAAAAAGTAACTTTCAAAGCTATACTGCTTGTCTATGATTACTTCTGACCTTTTTTTCTGTTTTCTTTCTTTTTTGTTGGAGGTGGGAGATTGAGTAAAGAAGGACAGAGGGTAGGATGCCCTGTCCCTAACGCCCATTCCCTCTCACTTCCTGCTCCAAGTGAAAAGCAAAGCAACAAATATCAGGATTTATTAGCAAACTTTAACTAATGGAAAATAATCACAATTAAGAGGCCAAAAGAGACATGGAGTTAGTCAACAAACACTTAATCATTATCCTAAATGGAAACACATGGCAGCCAAGGAAACACTAGCTGACTAGTTTAATATACAAGCTTGTTTCAAAACATCATAGAAGAAGATGATGGAAGACTATGAGTAGTATGACCTTGCAAGACAGTGAAAATGGTTGAGGAGAAAGCAAGCATATGTAGAGTTGGTATGAGAATATCGTAGATTGTAATGTCAGAATTATTACAAATATACAAGAAATAGAACAGATTTGCCAATATTTTTATAGTGATTTATTTTTATTGGTGACAACATATGGACTCATCTCCTTTAGACTTTATGGTATTCATGTCCAATATAATACAATAACAGTTGACAATGGTAATTAAGAAGGTGAAGTTGGGGAGAATGACTACATATTACCCAAAATGATTTGAACACATCTGAGTTGATAAGCACACTGACATCCATGTTTCAAAGAGCTTCAAAGAAAATTATGAAAGAAAAGGTCACAGTTGGCGCTTTACTCCCACCTATTCCCTCTAACTGATGAGAAAACACCAGCAAGTACTTTGCTTGCTTTCTCATTTCTACAAGCTTTTTATGAGGATGGTTTATGTACACATTGAAAATATCCTTGATTTTATTTGGAGTCAATTCTCAACATCTGTGGGGGAAACGTTCCTAGAAAATGGCATGAAAGCAAAACACTCAAATGTTGATACCTTGAATTTATGGAAAAATAGGGGGTTAGGCTCCCGTGACCACTAAAAACTGTAATCTTTGGCTGGAGAATGCTGAAAATACATGTTTATGTATACAATTCTTTATTACAAAACATTAATTCTGACAATATGTACTTTTCCTAATATATTAACTAGGAAATAACCCATAAGATGCAGTACGAAAAATAAAATTGGGAACATGCAAAACATTTTTTTCTGGCTAGTAATTCCCTAGAATTCTGTGACCTTTTGTGCTAACATCTTAATAACAATAAAAAACCCATGTGAATTTCAGACAGCATTTACATTTCATTACATGTGAAATCTACAATACCATAAATAAGGTACAGCAAATACAATTCTTAAAACTAAAACATTTTAAAAATCTGACTCTTGCCTTTCACTGTCAGATGGTAGTGTGCGTCTGTTTTACTGTATACTATATTGATGTAAACCTCTACGTTGGCCACCCTTGGTTTTTCATGAAGGGAGAGGTTGCTAGAATTTTAGTCACTCAGCCAGTCGGCCAGCACCCCAGGAAGGCCAGTTCCCTGTTCCCCAGTCTCTATCTCCATTTAAGCACCCCAACAGTTCTGGAAGCAGAGCCAGTGCTCTCCAAAAGCTTCCCAGGGAAGAGTGCCCTCCCCCTCCTAGCTAAGCACCTCAGGCCATGCAGCTGTGTTCCTTCCCTCCTGAGCACAAGAAGAGTTTGGCTCCAGGATAAGCAAGGAAAAGCCAAAGGAGGCAGTCAAGTTTTGCCCCTAGCAACTTCCCCATTTGCTCAGAAGATGCAGAGACTGGTGAGGTCCTGATATCACCACCCATATTCTTTCTCTACTGAGCATAGCCATGAATGTGTGTGGCATTGCCAACCTAAAAGCAAAAAAGAGGCTAGTAATAAAATCATACGAATGCTTGAAGTTACAAAATTTAAATGCACAGGAATATTGAAGATAGATTATACACACATATGTATATATATGTATATATATATGTATACATGTATATGTATATATATATATACACCTTGTTGTTTTTGGTCTTTTGTTTTTGAAGAAGACTAATGACATCATGGGGTGATATCTTGACTTGCCCATGATTAAGTGAAACAGAGATGCACAAAGTCATCAGTCTCACTGTCTCTTCCAGAGTCAACTACGTCTAGTGGCAAGACAAAAGTCATGATGACTGGTGATAGTCTGAAATGAAGTAAATGATCTTGACATCTTTGACATCTGATCAAACTCTAAGTGTTTCGCAGCACCTGCTTCAGCTACTTTTGTGACCTTTGGAAAAAATTATTCCCATCTGCCCATTCCACCAGGGGAAGTCTTCATATGTTTTACATAGGCATTCCCTAATTCACTGACAGGTTTGAGGCCTGTTGGTTAACCTCAACTTGTTTTAGCCCATCTGCTGAGGCAGTTTCTTGTGTTATGGCTGCTGTGCAGCTTCTTGGAGCCACAGGTGAGAGTTGGGTGATAAGTGGCAGGTGATAGGTAGAACTTATTCAGTGGAATCCACAACAATGTGAAAATTATTTAAACTATCCACATTGGAAAAACAAAGTGGATGAAAAATACATATTACCACGACTATGACATTCAGCTGGATAAGCAGCCATTCTCTCTCTCTCTCTTTTCTGTACTTTTTTCTGTTTCCTTCCTTCCTTCCTTCTCTCTCTCTTTTCTTCTTTCTTTCTACATGTGTACACATACACACACTCCAATGGACAGACATTACAAATTGACAATGAACTGGGCTCATAACTAAATAGGAGAGGATATGAGGTTGGATGACATTTGGGAAACTGTATAGTGTATTCAATTTTTCAATGACTCTAAATGACAACAAAGGCTTATTTCTTTAACATCAGTATTTTTCCGGTGTTGGTATGTGACTAGAAAAATTTTAATTTTGGAAAAAATCTAAAATCTAATGGGTGGGTTGAAGCATGCTAATAATGGTTCTCATTGAATGAATGGCATAAACAATGTAATCAAGAACATGAATGACCAGAAATCAAGATGGTCTTGTCAAGTAGTTAGAATGGAAAACAAGAAATAGACAGAATATATGTGGAATTGGTAACACTAAAATAACCAGAGGAAAGCTTCCTTGACGTTGATGGATCCTCTGTGGAAGACTTAGAGGAAGGCATGGGCATCAATTGCCCAGGATAAGAAGTACAGATGGAGTTGCAATCTGTACTGGTGGAGGAAGTGCTGATACTAAGGCAATCTCAGACTCAACTCAACAAACTTATTAAGTTCCTGCTATGTGTAAGGCTCAGGATCCAAGAATAAAAATGAACCAGGCTCTTCTCTCAAAGATCTTACATTCTATTTCATGTAGGGGAGGGGCAGAACCCTGATATGTATGTGTGTGCTACATGGCTTGGGAGTCTTTCCAAGGTATTCACATACTCACAAAGACCAAATTCATCTTATGGGCCTAAGCCTCTCCCCCAACTTCCCTCCTTTAAAAAAGGTCAGTATCTTCCTCTGCCTTTGCCCCACCATGGAGGAAAATTCCAGGGAATCTCTAAAACCAAGCTGAGATAACATAGGGGAGATAGGGTTTCCTCATGTGGATAAAAACTCCCCACTCCTACCCTACAAAGGCACTCAGTGTACAATGTGGACATCAAGTATAGGTACAGGTTTTTATTGCTTCTATTTTAGAAAATATGTAATTGCAAGGGACTCATGGACATTCATAAAGAAATGGTTGGTTGGTTGTCCTTTGTTCCCAAAGGGGATAAAATGACATCACCATGTTGGGGTCAGGGTACAGTATGTCCAACTGTGACTGATGAGATCGATACGAGCTCGGAATGCTCTACTACAGGTTGGGCACAAATAGTTCATATGAACATTTGAAGTAGAACATTTGAAGAAATCTCTAAATTTG
This sequence comes from Trichosurus vulpecula, assembly GCF_011100635.1. Classification (NCBI taxonomy): domain Eukaryota; kingdom Metazoa; phylum Chordata; class Mammalia; order Diprotodontia; family Phalangeridae; genus Trichosurus; species Trichosurus vulpecula. Next base: position 65,065,153 of record NC_050580.1, on the reverse strand, counting down.
TGCATCTCACCTTTCTTTTGAGCTAGTGAAATTCTTCGATGTGGGCACACCATACTGAGCAGTCCTGTGCCAGTGTTTCCCATGTCTCATAATCAATTCCAAAGTTCTTCAGAAAGACCTTGAGAGTATCCTTGTATGTCTTCTTCTGACCTCCATGTAAGCACTTGCCTTCTGTGAGTTCTCCATAAAATAGTCTTTTTGGAAAACATATTTTTGGCATTTGAACTTGTCCAGCCCATTGGAATTGTACTCTGTGCAGTAGAGTTTGCGTGCTTGGCCCTTCAGCTTAAGAGAGGATTTCAGTGTCTGGTACATTATCTTGCCAGGTGATCTTCGGAATCTTCCTAAGACAATTAAAATGGAAGCAATTAAGTTTCCTGGAATGGCTCAGGTATGCTGTTCAGGTTTCACAGGCATACAACAATGAGGTCAGCACAATGGTTCTGTACACCTTCAGGCTGGAAGGCAGTCTAATACCTCTTCTCTCCTGCACTTTCCTTTGGAGCCTCTCAAACACTGAACTAGTTCTGGCAATGTGTACATCAGCCTCATTATGTATCTACATCCCTGGAAAGTATACTGCCAAAGTAAGTGAACTTATCCACGGCATTCAAAATTTCTCCATTTGCTGTAGCCAATGGTTCCACATATTATTGTGCTACTGGCAAAGAACCTCTGTTTTCTTGTTGTTACTCATCAGGTCAAAATTAGCACAAATAGTAGAGCTGCATTTCAGCCTCCCTCAGAGGCTTCACTGAGTGCACAATCATCTGCAAACAAACAAACAAACAAAAAAATCATGCACGAACTCACCCTCTACTTTAGTCTTGGCTTGTAGCCTTTTCAAGTTAAATAATTTACTGTGAGTGTAGTAGCTGACCTTGACACTGTTTTTGCCCTTTTGTTGAAGGCTTCTGCCAACATTGCTGAAAACGTCATGCTAAAAAGCATGGGAGCAAGCACAGATCCCTGCCATACTCAATTGGTGACTGGGAAAGTGCAAGAACATCATCCGTTATTCAGAACCCATACAAGCATGCCTTTGTGAAACTGATGTACAATATTGATGACTTTCTCCAGGCAACTAAATTTTTCCAGGATCTTTTATAAGCCCTGCTCACTGACAGTAGCAAAGGCCTTGGTTAGATCAACAAATGTTGTGTACAGACATTTGTTCTGCTCTTGACATTTCTTCTGGAGTTGTCAGGCAGCAAACACCATATTGACTACTCCTCAGCCTTTTCTAAAGCCACGCTAAGGATTCCGGCAAGAATCTTGCTAGCAATGACTAAGAAAAAGAAAACCCTTCACCACCCCTACCCATGTTTGTCACAGGACAATCTATTTCCTTTTCCTTTATAGAGATGCACAAAGGAGACATCTTTGAACTCTTGGGAGATAACTTCCTTTTGCCATGTAACCCAGAAAATTTCAGTCAGCTTTTGTATGGGAAGTGGACCCCCTGCCTTGCAAATCTCAGTTGGAATAGAATCAGCACCAGGCACTTTGCCACAAGAGAGGAGCCTAATGGCATTCAAAACTTCTCCTTCATTTGGAAGTTGGGCTAGAAAAAAGGATACTACATAAAACACTCAAATAGCTCATTACACTCAACACTGACCCTGCAAGGTAAATACAACTCAGTAAAATATAAAAATCCTGACTGGGATTTCTACCAACTGTTCTTCTGCTATAGATCTGTATTCCCTTTTACTTGTATTGTAAATGTATGCTATTGGTTGAAAGGAGAATGGGGGAATGGAGTGTGAATGGTTCAGTGCAAGCTATCCCTACTGTTGCAAGAACAGTCCAAAGTACATTCCTTATTTAAGTGGATCACTAATAGCATCATTGCAAACAAAAGATGGAACATTTAGGAATCTTAAGAACAGGGATTATGTCTTTAAAATTATATTGTCAATTTCACCTAGTGCAACAGCAGGCATAAATTGTATGTTTCGGGTAAAAAATTCTAAATCCGACGTATCAAATTAAGGCATCTTAAACAAAAGTCATGATTTCAGGAACTGGTTTGTTGTTATTGTTGTTTGGTTGTTTTCAGTCTTGTCTGACTCTTCATGACCGTGTTTGGTTTTTCTTGGCAAAGATACTTGGGTGGTTTGCCATTTCCTTCTCCAGCTCATTTTACAGATGAGGAAACTGAGCCTAATTGGGTTAAGCGACTTGCCCTGGGTCACACAGCTAGTAAGTGTCTGGAATTGGATAAAGCATCAGAAGAAAGTAAACCCAGTATATAGTGAGTAATTTCCAGTGGGATGATCATCTCAACTATACAAGTCAGAATTTCTTAGGAGACACTCCTTTTTTCCACTTTGTGTGGCCTTTCCTACACAATCGTCTCTAGGAGACAGCATGAAACCTGAGATTATGAGGAGGGTCAGGAGACTAGATGGCCTGGGACTGCCCTTCCATGCCTGGAATAATTATAGTTCCTCAATGACATCCCAATAGAGGATTTGAGATCCTTGCATTTTTTATATAATAATTTATTTTTCCCCACGTTAAAGCAATTTCAAAAACATATTCTTTTTAAAATTTGAGTTCCAAATTCTATTCCTCCCTCCCTTCCTCTCCTCTCCTCTCCCCTCCCTGAGATGGTAAGCAATCTGATATGGGTTGTACATGTGCAATCATGTAAAACATTTCCATGTTAGTCATTTTGTACAAAACTCAAATAAGAAAGAAAGAGAGGGGAAGAGAAGGAAAGAAAAGAAAAGAAAAAAGAGAAAAATAGCATACTCCAGTCTGTATTTAGGCAGTATCAGTTCTTTCTCTGGAGGCAGATAGCATGCTTCATCCTGAGTCCTTTGGGATTGTCTTGGATGATTGTATTGCTGAGAATAGTTAAGTCATTCACAATTCTTCATTGTACAATATTGCTGTTACTGTGTACAACATTCTCCTGGTTCTGTTCACTTCACTTTGCATCAGCTCATGTAAGTCTTTCCAGTTTTTATCTGAAATTATCCTACTAGCAATTTCTTACAACACAATAATTTTCCATCACACTCATTCTACAGCTTGTTTAGCTATTCCCCAATTGATGGGCATCTTCTTGATTTCCAATTCTCAGCCACCACAAAAAGAGTGGCTATAAATATTTTAGTACAAATAGGTCCTTTCCTATTTTTTTGGATATATTTGGGATATAGTCTTAGCAGCAGTATTCCTGGATCAAAGGGATCATAGTGCTGAATCATTGTTTTATAGGCCTTTTGGGCATACTTACGAATTGCTACCCAGAATGATTGGATCATTTCACAACTCCACCAGTAGCTTGCGTAACTTTCTAAAGGATCACTTTTCTATGCCTTTAATATTATAGAATACTAGGATTCCCAGAAGTAGCATAGCCCAGTGAGTAGAATGCTGGAATTGGAGTTCAGAAGACTTGGATTCAAATCTAGCTCTTGGCACTTACTAGTTGTATGACTTTGGGCAAGTTGCTTACCTGAACTCTAAATTGCTTATCTTTAAAGGGGAGACAGTCATCCAGAGGTATCAACAGTCTCCCAGCGTTGTCAGGAGGCTCAAAGGAGACAATGTGTATCAAGCACTTTGTAAGCTTCCATAAAATGACAGCTGTTATCATTTTGAGGTAGAAGGGACCTGAGAGATCAATCCTCTCAACCAGCAGTTCTTAACTGGATAGATTTCAGGTGGTATGAGCATCTTTGTTCTCACCAAACTTTCATTTCCTTCATAATCCTGTGTTTTATTTTATACATTTAAAAATATGATTCTCAGAGGGGGTTCATAGCTTTCACCAGACTTCCAAATGGATCTATGACACACAAAATAAGCATCTAGGTGGTACAGTGGATGGAGTGCTGGCCTGGAGTCAGAAAGATGCATTTTCCTGAGTTCAAAACTGGCCTCAGACACTTATTAGCAGTATGACCCTGAACAAGTCACTTAACCCTTTTTGCCTCAGTTCCTCATCTATAAAATGAACTAGAGAAGGAAATGGCAAATCATTCCAGTATCTCTGCCAAGAAAACCCCAAAAGGGGTCACAAAGAGTCAGATATGACTTAAAATGACTTAATGATTTAATCCAACCCTCTCATTTTACAATTACAATTGCAATTTTACAATTTGAAGAAACTGTGACCCATTTGAAAGGATTACACAAAGAGTAACAAAGTATCATTGAATTTTTTTTCTCTCTTTGCATTATAAGTGATAGCTGTCTTTTAATGCTATTTAAACTATTTTAAAAGGGGGGGCATCAATGATTCTTTTGCTAATTTTATCCTCGCAATATAGAGGACAAAGAGAACACTAGTTTACTTCATTCTAGAAAATTGTTTGATACTTCAACTTTGTCTTAATTTTTGTTTTTTACTGTTTAGTAAATATTTAAAAAAAACCCCACCAAACAAAACAACTGATTGAGGGAGGAACCTGGGTCTACAGTCCAAATTAAACATTAGCCCACTATACCTCCTGGTTTGAAACAAATATACGCAGAAGAAATTTGCTAAATCACACTGATGATGAAACATTTTAGGTGAAAACAATGTAAATCCCAATATACTGATGGTATCAAAGGTTATCTCATGTCCTAATGTGATTCTCCTTTTTTATCTAGCTTCTGACATTGCCCTTTCCTTCTCCTTTTATGGATCCTCCCTCCTCCCCCTCGAAAAACCTCCCTCTTTGTTAAATATTGCTAAATAAAAATCTAAGGTCCCATTGCTTCACCTCTGGGGAGTGTTGGTTTTGTTTCATTGGTGGTAGTAAAGTATTTAAATGTAGCTTTTGTTACTAAGCAATTAGCAAAAACCATCAATGTGCTGGTTGTTGCTACAGAGACTGGAATTCATGCCAAAAGGGAATGGTGACTTTTCTTAACTTAAAAAGATAATTCATATGTGGGAGATACATACAAATGTAGTCATCATGGTTCCTAAATTCATGGCTTTCACATTTTGCTATATTTGAAGTGCTTGACATTAGGTTCTGCATGATCTTTTGTTCTTCCCTAGTCCAAATTTATTTCTCTGTCTCTGTTTTCCTTTCAGCCTGATTACTTTGGATTTTTGTTGCCTCAAATTACAGAATAATCCAAACATACTTGGAATGTAATGAGAAATTAGAAGGTGTTGCTGTTAGGAGTGCAGTATCTTCTTACCTGTATAATATGGTTTATTTATTATTTTGGCCATCATAGAAAATTCTAAGATTAGTGTGAACAGGGATTCTCTAGAAATGATTGGATCTAGGCTACTATACATATAAACATCACAGCTCTACCCTGAAGGCTCTGGAAAACTGTACTCCTCCACAGTTGAAATGCCTCAGGAATGGTTTTTCACTTTTAAAACCCTTTCCTGAAAAAAAAAATCCTTGTTTTTTTCTGCTGTAACCTGGGAAACTTGATTCAGTCACAGTCCATCTGGTTGTTATGTAACAACTTCATGGAGGCAGAAATACCTTTTACAATAATTAGCGTGGGCAAAGAAGACTTGAAAACAAAGTAGGAGCATACTTTCCTTCTAAGATGGAACTATGTTAAAACTATGCTTCAGCAACTGAAAACCAAAGGCAGAATTTAGCTTTGGCTTTCTTTTAGTGATAAGCTCAAACAGATAGATGCAAACAGAGAAGTCCATACTAGACAAGAGAAAAAAATAAACAAATAAAAAAGAAGAAAAAAACACTGAAAAGAAACAAGGGAGAAACACCTCACAACAAAGACAAGTTATGCTAGAGTCCCTCCCCCCACCCCAAACCAATTATTAGTCTCTCATATTTCCTTAGGAGAGTTTGATCCCACATTTTTCTATTTTCATGCAACAACAGTACACGTGTGAAAACATTTCTATCTGTCTAAAGGGGATGTTAAAATTGGAGTAATTCATAAATTCCTAATGGAGCCAATCGAGGATCACATAGGTAAATTTACTTTTGTAAAAATAGTGGGGTTTCTTGGTGTGCAATGCTGAATTTTATGCTGTGGGGGATCAGAGTTCACTGAAACTTCCCCAAAGAAAGGAGGTTCCCCTCCCCTCCCAGCAAATGGACTCCTCCAATTTTCTCACATGATTATTCAGGCACTTTCACTTTTCCATATATAGGAGCAACTGGAACTAATGATCCAATCAGCCAGAGACACCGATAGGGGGAAGAGGCACATGCCGGTTCAGTTTACTCATTCACTTTCTCACACATCCTTGCTCTACTCACACTTGCTCAAAACTCTGCAGGCAGAGGAAGTCTCCTAGATAGAAACAGCTCTGCTGGGGGGGAAATTCCTTTTGGCTCCCAAAGGAAACCAGGGTGCAATCAGAGTCCTCAAGCTGTTCCTTTGAAGAAACTTACAGGGAAAGTGTTGCAACATGAATGGACCTGTGGATGGCTTGTGTGACCACTCTCTGAGTGAAGAAGGGGCTTTCATGTTCACTTCGGAGTCTGTAGGAGAAGGGCATCCTGGTAAGTTAGCTTGCCTGGGCAGCTTCACAAAGTTAAGTCACTAGCAATTTGGGATAAACATGGGATAGAAGAGGTGGGTGGTTGCCCAAAGAAGGATATAGTTAGTGTCAACAGCCATGGAAGAGGACAGGTTGTATTAGCTTATATTACTTTTGTGATTACTTCTCTAAAAACAAACAAACAAAACGGAACAGTTAGACATGCAGTAGATAGAGCCTTGGTCCAGGAGTCAGGAAGTTCTGAATTTGAATCCTGCCTTAGACATTCATTATTTGTGTGACTCTGGGCAAGCTGTTTATTGTTTGGTTTCCTCATCAGTAAAATATGGATAATATATTAGCATCAACTTCTCTAGGTTGTTGTGAAGATAAAATGAGGGTATGTGTAAAGCATTTTGTACTCTTAAGTTACTATATAAATCTATTATTATTATTGCTAATGATAATAATAATGATTATTCTGTCATGAATGCGAATGGATTGAGTTTGGGCTCCATAGTCTCAAAGTCTTAGAAGACATATTCATAGAAAGGTTAAACTCTCAGCTATCATAGAAGAAACAAAATAACAGGGCACAAAACAGCAATATAAACAGTATGTTTAGCCCCACTAGCATCTTGTTATATTTTTAAAACAAGAAACTGTATGGAATTGCTTGAACTGGTAATGCAAAATTAGTCGGCTGAATGTCTATGCATACAGTCAGAACATTTAAAATTATATATTTTTTTAAAAAATCAAACAGTCATCTGCCACCAACATGCAGCTTGAGTCAACAGAAAATGTTCCCTCAAACAAGGGCAAGGGTCACTGAGTTTTCCATGTTAAGTGAATGTACTTTAGAAAGAAAGAGATCAAACGTCTGTTATTTTAGGAAATGTGAAGGAAAAAAACATTGCCTGAAAAGATAATTATTTGTCCTTCTGCTCCTGCAAAAGAATATTAACAATAAGTACCTTAGAAAGGGAAATCATCATTCTCGACAATTATAACTATGATCAAATTCATAAGATCAAAGATTTTGAACCAGAGACCTTTGAGATCATAGAATTATAGGCTTTGAGCTCGAAGGGACCTTGGAGGTCATCTAGTTCAACCTCCACATTTTACAGATGAGAAGACTGAGGCTCAGAAAGTGAAGTAATTTGCTCAGCACCATACAATCAATGGGTCTAGCAGAAGCTATATTCGCACCAAGGGTCTCTGACTCAGACTCCACTTCTGTTTACTTTATGCCATGCCTTCCCAAAGACACAACATGGCACTATGGATTGAGTGCTGGACTTGGAGTTTGGAAGAACTGGGTTCCAATTCTGCTCCTGACACTTATTAGCTGTGTGATCAATGGCAAGTCACTTACCTTCTGAGAGCCTCATTTTCCTTGTCTGCAAAATGTTTATCAATAATACCTGTAGCAGCTATCTTACAGGACTATTGATAATCTCATATGAAATGGCCATAAAATGCTTTGCTAACCTGAAGGTACTATTGAAATTCCAATTGTTTCTAGTCTCTAGCATTATTCTTGTAGAAGTTTTATAGACATAGGGATATAATAAAGTTCAAGGGTATTTTGGAGCTCTGCATAAAGTTTATTTGTACTTTAGACTAACATGACAAGACATTTTGGCAACCCTCAAACCTGCGGTTCCATCATGTGCTTGTGTACTACTTAGAGGCTTTGTTGATAACTTGGAATATATTGCAACATAACACGTTTACTCACTCAAGCAAACTCGATCCAGTAAACATTTATTATTTCTCTTTCCTATATTTCATTCTCCTAGTTTGTTTTTTTTTTTGTTTCTTTTTTTTTTACCTGACATTTCCTTTTGGTTCATTAGTCTCTTCCCCACCTCCCTGTGCAGTAGGTGAATGCTATTATGCCTACACCCTCCTATTTTCCACTTCAATTTTTTGTCTGCTAATTTTGAGGTATGGTGTCTGGGATTGTCATGGCATTTATTTTCCAGTATACTGCTTTGTCTCATGCATTCTAGAGAGCTCTTATGAAGTGCTGACAATTAGAGGTTCTGATTCTTTGTTCCTAGGGGAAAAACTTCGGACCATGGATATCCAGTGACCAGTTTGGGCCTTCAAAAAGCCCATGATGATATAATATTAATGTGATGAATGGTTGAAAAATGAAAAACTCAATTAACAAATTATTTTGATTACCAAATACCACCATTTAGATGAATTCCTATCCAGCATTTTCCTTCACTCCAAATTCATTAAATTGGCATTTTATTTTTTCTATTATATAAGAATAGTCATAGGCCACCAAGTCTGGGGAGACTTCCATTTGTACCATGTTTTTGAAAAACAGCAGAAAGGAAAAGTGGCTGCACATTACCAATGAAGAATCATGCATGGAAGTTTTGTAAAGGACATTATTAAAGAGATGCTTGCCTAGAAAAAGAAGTAGGATGATCATATCCTGGGAGCCCTTACTCTCAATGGAGGACAGTCTGCATGCTTGATTGGCATTGGTATCCATCAAGAGATCTGGAAGAGGGCCCCAACATGGTAGGTAGACCCCCTGGACAAGAGTAATACAATATCAGCAAGCATGGATGTATGGACTGTGATTTTAATGGTTAGAGTGAGTACCCATACCAATGAAATCACAGTTTCATGGATATATCATTGAAGGATCAAAGTAATAACTGAAAAAGTTAGAATTTGTGTTTATTTCAAAATAAATTATTTTTTGGATAATATAAACAATTTCATCTTACTATGGTGTTGGTGCTAGAAAGAAATTAAGACCGCAACATTTATATGAAGCTTCAGATTATAATTATGGTATTATCTTTACAATATTTAACAATACCAATAAAAAATAAACATAAACAGAATGCACATCCCTTTTGTCCCTTTCATTGGACTTTGCTCAAGTGTCTATTGACACCTTCAAGCCTTTACTATCTTCTACCACTCATTTGGGACTTCTATGTATTCTTATTAAAAAGCAAATGTTCAGTCTCTCCAGATGGATTATAAGGTACTTCAGTGTAATAATTATATCTTACTCATGATAGGAGCTTAATAAATAACTCATCCTGCACCCTTCCTTAGCTTGTACAGGAAGAATGATAGTTCTTTAGTAATGAAAAAAGATGTTCCTTCTCAAGAATGGAATCTACTGCTTATTTGGACCTTCAGAGGAGGCATACCACCAGATTTATGGCCCTCTGAAAGATTCCTGGGTGGGGATTAGCACATGACAAGCCATATATAAAAGATGGTTGCAATAGCTAACAGCTGGAAACTTTTTTACCTTAAAGGCAATGTGGAAAAGGAATTAGTCATTCCTTTGTGAAAGGAGCATCAGTATAAACGATAAAGGCATATACACTATTATAATATGAACTAATTTATGTATTGAGAGAGCTTCTTTCAAAATTATGAGAATAATAAGTACTCACATTTCACATGAGCAAGCCTGTGAATTAGGAAATACAACTATTATCATCCCCATTTAAAAGATGAGAAAAGTGAAGATCTTAGAGGTTAAGAGGCTTTTCCATGGTCACAAAGCTAGTAAGTCTTTTAGGGGGGGATTCAATCCCCAGTCCGATATGTTTAACACTATAATATATTGCTTCCTTTGATATTTTGACAGTGTTAATACTTAGAGAGAAAAAGAATATAGTTAGCAAAGGCTATCACCATTCTTTACTGTAGCTTACTCTTTAGCAACAATCACAATGAAGATAGTAGCTAGCATTTCCACAGTTTAAGTTTTGTAAAGTGCTTTAAACTGTATCTCACTTTATTCTCACCATCCTGGGAGGTAGATGTTATTATTAACTTCATTTTACAGACAATGAAACTGAGGCAAATAGGTTAAGTGACTTGCCTAGTGTCACACAGCTCACATGAGAATGGATTTGAACTCAGGTTCTCCTGACTCCAGGACCAGCACTCTATCTATTGTGAACGCTTGCCCTTTCTTCATGAAGACCAGGAACACATACTCAATTGACTGTCATCAAGCTTAGTTCACTCTGTTTAGCAAAATGGGTGACCCCCATAAGTTCAGAGGATTTTGAAGTAGGCATTACATGCAAAAATGTTCTATCAGACCTTAGTTGTAGCCTATAATATGCGTATCATAAATTCTTATTCTTCAATTCCTTTAAATCCTTCAATTCCTCAGCAATTCCTTCCTTGGAAGGAATTCCAAGTCCTTGAAGGCTATGCCAGTAGAGTTGAAGTTCTGTTGGTCTCATCCAGCTGGAAAAGCTCTAATATGGACCTGATGATGGGCCATCTATCTGCTGTCTGAGAACTAGACTAGCTAAATTTTAAGAGGCTCAACACCATGTCATTGGCCATAGGGTGATACATTTTTTGGCCTCACCAATTCTTGAAGACTAATTACTTTGTTATAGAGGGGTTGCAATCTGTACTTGTGGAGGGAATACCATGCCAATAAAGTGAATATTGTCAAACTTCTGAAATAAGTACTATTGTTTTCATGTTACTTAGAGCTTCTTTTTCCTCCATCTAACTAGATACTTGTGTAAAACTGACTGAATTATTCAGTTTGGTCGTAGCATACTCATAAAGTAGATGATTTTGAGATCTATCTCCCATAAGCATTTGGTTCTCAAGCTCTTGTTTTCATAAGGGAAGGCTCCTTCTTTGACTGACTGGCTGATAGCCATACGTAAATAGGAGCAGGCTTTGCTTCTTTACTCACTTGCTTCAGTAGGCCTTTATAGAATCGGCATATAATTTTTGTTCGTTGTTGCTCGTAATAAAGAACCTAGGAGACATTGGCCAACTTTGAGAGAAGGTTTGTGTGCCCTGGACTGGGCTTCCACTCCATTATCTTGTACTGCTCTGTATTGTCCATGGCACTTAGTACACTTCTAGGCACACACAGAAAATATATACCAAATGTTTGTTGATTGATTGCATCATTCATGATTGCATTCACCCCAGAGGTACCCTGAGGTGTCAAAGAACATAAGGTGCTTAAAGGAAGGGATTGTTTCATTACTGTCTTTGCAATCCCCCAAGCCTAGCATTGTGCCTTACATATAGCAGACATTTAATAGATGTTTGCTGAATTGAATTTTAATTATTACACCCTTTCTTTAATCAAGGACAGTTTTGACTGCTTCTTCTGAATGTACTAAGTATATCTAGCACATCCATTTTGTTTCCTGTTTCCTGTTTCCTGTCCTACCCATGTAAATGAGACACAGGGAGGCAGACAGGGGGATATTGTGGTGCTTCGTTAAATTGTCATTGAGGTTATTCATTCTAATCTATTATTATTTCAAAGATACATAGCTCTTGAATGGCTCTCTGATTTCTGATATGGTAGCTGTTCAGATGCTCTGTGTGTTAAAGCAAGATGAGGAATTTTGCTAGTGTGAGTGCTGGATTTAGAATTTAAAAAAGCCTGGGTTTGCCTTGTACCTCTGCTTACTACCTGTGTGACCTTGGATAACTCACTCCCCTCTCTGTATCTCAGATTCTTCATCTGTAAAATGGAGGGGTTGGATTAGATGGTCCCTCCCAGTTCTTAATCTATTCTGCTTTGAATGTATACAGGTAACTAAATTCAAAATTTCATGTTGGGGCATAGTGAGTGGAGCTCATTCTAAGTTTGTTTTTTGATAGTATAAACTATTTTTAGATGAATGTGAATAGATATGAAATTTTTAAAAAGATAATATGAACTATTAGAGGAACAGCAGAATGTTTTAGTGGATATAGTTTTAAAATTTTGTTTTAACAATACACTTACAGTGAAATGTATGATGCACAATGAAATGTAATCCTTACAGTGTTGGAGCATGAAATGATCCCAGACATGTTTCTGCTTTAGTTTCATTAAAAAAGATTCTATACAGGAAAATATTTATGTATATGGTCAGCTTTCTACTTCCAGACTAGTGGATTATTTTATGCAGTAGAAAATACAAATTCTATTTGATTTGAAAATGTATGGTATAATATATTGCTTAAAACAGATTTACATCCCAATTAAATCCAGACATAGTTCCTAGATAATTTTTATGTAAATAATTGAAAGTCACTTGTAGATGTTTTTAACTATTGTGAAAATCAATGCTGAAAACTAAATATGTTAAATAAATAAATTTAAATTAATAATAATAAAAAAATGTTTAAAACATAAAAAAAATAGAAGCAAAAAGTATTACAAGCCAACTCCAACTTGTAAAATGAACCTAAAATATGAAGAAAGTAATGCCAGGTAAATTTTGTATAAAATAGTGTAGAGGAAAAGGCAACAGTATGAACACGTTTCATGTTGTTTAGTATCTATCTCAACCAGAGCCTAACACAATCTAGATAGAGTTACTATGGTTCCATGACTACACTCTTAGAAATTTCTTGGCTTAAATAATAGTATTCACATGATTGTGTGGCCCTGTTCTTAGTAGTGATTTCAAGAACTGATCTTTGTAGCTAATTTGAAACTTGAACTTGACATCTAAGACTGTGTGTGCAAGGCCAAAGTGCTTTTTATTCTTTAAGTTTTGAACATGGGCAGCTCAGATTGTGCTGAAGTAACAGTGATATGATGATTTTTTTTTTCTGGAAGAGTTTTCCCCAAACGTGATGTTCTTCAAGACGTGCATAATGGTTTAATGGGAAAATTTTATATTCTTTCTCTAAAATATTACATATCAAATAATGTACATATCAGATATATATGGATATGGTGTTTTTGGTATGAAAATACGGTTAATCTGCTCAATTCAGAAGTTATCTGATCTCTCTTTATGCCAATGCAATTCCACATGCCTTGACCAGAACATATGATTTTGCTGGTATATGTCAGATTCTGAAGTGCTCTGTGGCCAAATTAGTTTGGGAAATGAAGCTCTTGGGTCCCTCTTTATTTACAAGTATCCTTGATGCTGAAAGACATCCTAGGTAAATATGAAAAGAACAATGCCAAACTATGGGTTGGAGCTTTCTTGTATGTACTGCAACTAACATTAGACAGGAGTTTTCAGTAAACTGTTGATTTCATTAAAAACAATGAGGATATATGACATTTTGGGACCATCTGAGAAGGCTAGAGAATTTATGAAAATATCTTAAACTGTTATATTGATCTAGAGGTATTCTCCTGGTCACTTTTGTTTTAGAATTTTCACGTGCTAAGGCATAACATTTTGAACTTAGTGCATTGAATCTTAAAAAACCAAACAAAAAACCCCATCTATTGTCCGGATTTCACTGCCCTAACTTTAACTTGTTACTCTTGAAGTGAGTGCTCGAGTGTCTGCCTTTAGGATTTTTCCAGATGTGCGCTCAGGAATTAGCGAATATATGTTGATGGATGAAAACATTATTAGAAGAATGTTTATGAATTACCCTGGAGGTCTTGGAGTAACTATTTTTGGCATGCATTTTTTCTCTACAGGAAATTCCTGAATTAGGACAAAAATCTACATCACCCCAGAGCTGAGATGGGAGAGGGGTGGTGCTGGAGACAATGTTTGAAATGATTTCTCATTTCTTAAATATCCAACATTGTAGTATCTTCTTCAATAGCTAATGATATATTCATATTTGTCCATTAATAACTTATCTATTTACTATTCCAGACTCATAGTTTCCTTCTTATTTCAGATAAGATCTGTGATCAGATCAGTGATGCTGTGCTGGATGCCCATCTCAAACAAGACCCAAATGCCAAGGTTGCTTGTGGTAAGAACCATGAAATCACATGAGTTTGTGAGAAATTATTATTTCTCTCTTATATTTAATAACTAATTATTGGATTAGGACCAAGGTTTTTTTTTTTTTTCCTTTTCTTCTTCTTCATCAGGAAACCAATCAGCATGGGAAATCTCACTTAAAGATTTACCCAGGCCAAGATCTAATCAGACAGTAACAGAAATTCTAAGTTTGGGCTAATTGGTGTATTCCTGCTTATTGTGTTTGCTCAGACAGATCCGAGAAAATGTGGGTCTTCCCTTTTGTCAGACAGGTGATATCAAAATTGATGTCTCTCTGACCAAGTCATGTACCCCAAGACCATCATTTTAATATAGCCCACCCTTTTGTTATGATATTCATTCTCTCATTAATTGTTAGCCAGTCAGAGTTGATTGCCACCCCTCTGGAACACCTATTCTTTGAAGGGCATAACTGTGATCCTACCACCATGAGGAGTCTTTGGTTTAAGAGAGACGGCCAAATGAACCTCCTTTTATTGCTAAATGTGCTGGCCTTATAAATAAAATGATTAAATTACTCAGAAACTGTGTCTTGCAAACTTTTTAATTGTCACAATTTCACAATTGGAAGGAACCTCAAAGGCCATCCAGTCCAACCTATATTTGAACAAGAAACCCCTCTACAATGTAGCCAGCAAGTGATTATCTAGCCCTTCTTCAGAGGCCTCTGGTAGAGGGTGTGTATGTGTGTGTGTGTGTGTGTGTGTGTGTGTGTATACTTGAGTGTTACCTCTCAAAGCACCTATTACACTTCTGGTTGCTCTAATTCACAATTTTTTTCTTAAGTCAAATCTAGATCTACATCTCTATAAGTGCAGCCTGTGGCTCCTAGTTCTGCCATCTACTGTATTAGCAACTACTTGGTTCAGTGGATAGAGCACTAGGCTTGGAGTCAAGGGAGACCTGGGTTCAAATCCACCATCAGATACTTACTAGCTGGGCAAGTCAATTAACTTCTGTTGGCCTCAGTTTCCTTATCTGTAAAAAGGAGAATAACAATAGCCCCTAGATACCAGGATCAAAGGAGATAACAATTATAAAGCACTTAGCATAACACCAGGCACATAGTTAGCAATATATAAATGTTAGCTTTATTCTTGTTGTTATTACTATTATTTGGGTGTGAAGAGGAACAAGCCCAGTTCTACTTGTACGTGACAACTTTTCAACTACTTCAAGACAATTATCATTTTTTTTCTCCAAGACATTTTTAGGTGAAACATTCCTGTTTTCTTCTCCCAAACCCTCATGTGGCATGTTCTCCTGGTCATCCTCCCCTGGATGCTTGCTGCCTTATCAACATCCTTCCTAAAATATTGTGCCCATAACAACACTGTTTGTTGGATGTAGTTTGATATGGATGGAGTACAATGGAACCATCACCTCTATGATACTGAACATTGCACCTCTAAATGAGAGATGTTGACATGATCTTTTTGGCAGTCACACCACACTGTCAACTCACAGTGGTTTCAGCCAACCTAACACCCCACTATTTTTTCAGATGACCTGCAGTTTAGCTACATCCCTCCATCTTACATACTCCTGAAGTCATTTTTTTTAAACCTCAGTCTAAAACCTTCACCATTTTATCTTATTAGATTAAGCCCGACATTCTAGTCTGCCAAGGTCTTTTGGGATCCTGATTTTGTCATCAAGTGATGGCTGTCACTTCTAGTTTTGTGTCATTTTCTAAATGTAATAGAGGTCCTATCTATTCTTGGGTAAATGTAAAATTTTATTTTCTTCTCCTAGAGATCTGAATATCAAAATGAGCATTGAGTGGTGCTTTCATGCCTCATGGGACATAGTGTTTCAGTCAGTCAACAAGCATTTATTAAGTGCCTACTATGGGATAAGTACTGTGCTAAGGTGCTGGCTTAAAATATTAGAGGTGAAAGGGACCTTAGAAAAAATCTAGTTCAATCTTTTCATCTTAAAAGGGAGGAAGATGAGTCTTGGAGAGGTTATATCTATCTCCAAGTCACATGCTAAATTAGGGTCAGAGCCAGGACTAGAATCCAAATAGCCTATCTCCTAAATCCACTATCTTTCACTAGTCAGATTTTTTCCCATTTCTACAGGTGAAATCATCATACTATATTAAAAATGAGTAGTTTTATCTTTTTGTTTGTTTTATAGAAGTTCTTCTTGGTGTTTTTGTGGTCCTAAAACAGGTCACCTTTTTTGGGAGAATAACACTATATATAGCCTCTCTCTATATATCTATCTCTATCTCTATCTCTATCTCTATCTCTAGCTCTACGTCACAATTAGAAAGTTCCAGAGATTTTGTCTGATTGGAAATGAGGCAGGTTATCTTCATTCAGGGGAAACACCAATGCAGATTTTGGGCCTTCTGCAGGAAGTTATCAGGCAGTTCCTGGGAACAAGGAAAGCCTTTAAAGTAACTCTTAATGATGCCTTCACTGTACCAAAAATGGGACATAAAAACAGATGTCTCTCTGGTTTAATTTTTTTTTCATTTATGATTTCTAATTCATGATAGCAATCGATAGAAAAGTGATTTTCCAGGGGATTATTATTTTGGCACTAGTCTGTTGGTTAAAGTTAAATTATGTGACAATTAATTCATTCTCCCATATATATCATACTATCCCCTTGTGGTTCCTTATTAAGCCAGTAGATAGGCCAAGGTACATTATTGTTTAATTAAATCAGAGTCACCATCTAAATTTCATTCGCATCATTATCAGCCTCTACCAGTATTTCTTAGACCTGAGGAAGGTACAAGGTTCTTCATCTTGACATTAGGGGAATGCTCTTTTTCCATATCGCTTTGATTTTAATAAGACTCAGCATTATAATGATAGGTTTATGGACTTTTTGAGCTGGAAAAGTTTTTAAAGATCAATCTTGTCCAATTCTATCATTTTATAGGTAAGAAAACTAAAGTCCAGAAAGGTCATAAGATGAAAGGTTAATTTCTTATTTTGGGAATGGGGAAATTGAGACCCAGGGAGGTGGAGGACTTTTCTAGTCATAAAGACAGGAAACAACAGAGATAGACTCTGAGCTGGGCCCTCGGACTCTAGAGACAGTGTTCTTTACACAGGTGTCTTTTCTAAGGTCACAGGGCTTATTTGGTCTTATGCTAGAACTAATTTCATAGTACACATACAAAGCATAGTTTGACCAAAGGTGCAGGTGTGCAAGGGGGACAGCCTGACTTCAAGGCTCCACACATTCTGCAGGAGTTGAGAGAGGGATTATGGGCCACTGCCAGCCCTCTTTGGTGGGGAGGAGGACATAGTGGTGACATAGAGGATGACAGGTAGGATGGTTGCTAAGGGTAGGAAGCATGCTTTCTCCCCTGGGACAAAGCCCCAGTCACTCCATAATAGTTACAGCTTTGCCATCCTGTCTCCTTCAGATTTTTCAATGTCTCTCTGAGGTCCATGTCAGGCAGTATGGAGTCTTCACTGTCTTGCAATGTGTGTTCTAATATTTCCTCTGTTTTCCCCTTTACAGAAACTGTCTGCAAAACTGGGATGGTCCTACTCTGTGGGGAGATCAGTTCAGTTGCCATGGTGGATTATCAGCGTGTAGTCCGGGACACCATTAAACACATAGGCTATGATGATTCAGCCAAAGGTAGGGGAGAAAACATTGGGACCAAAAAAAGCATATTTGTCTTAACTGCATCTCCATGTCTGCGATGAGAACAGATTTATCTGGAAGCTGTTCAGATGCCTTTATGGGCGAAACAAATTCACAGGCTGTCTCTTAGGAATTCAGGGGTGGTGTAAAAGGCCATGTCAGAAAAAGATGAGCTCAGTTAGCTATGCCCACACCTCCCCATCCTGACAATAAAGCACCCGAAGAGAACCTGCCTATAAACAAAATACTCCCGATTATTATGGAAAATTAGAATTAAGTGAATACACATTTCTGTTTAGGTTATCTGCTATGGCATCATTTGACGCCAATGGTGAGTAACCTTAGTCAAAAGCTTATTTAAACAAATAAGCAGCCTTGTCTTTGGAAGCACAAACATCACCTGTGAATGTTGTTCTTTCTGAGGACTTTGTACTCTTTCTGAATGCTTTCCAAGATTAGTCAGCTGTTGTAAATATTAAAGAGTGAAAATCAAATGATTAATGACAAAAGTGTACTTGGTAAAAAACATCAAGGGCCTGAAGTTAAAGTGCTGATATCAGGTTTTTCACGAGGGTGGGTGTCCCTAGCTGCCTGAATGGCAGAAAACTCTATAAATGAGAGCAATTTAGCTCTCTTGAAATAGTGGCAAATGCTGTGTGGCTTTATATATGCTTCCCACAGGCAATTGAGTGAAGACTAGCATAAGAATTACGTAACAACACATAGAGGTATGATGTGATATTATCTGTCTTCTCAATCAATGGGGGAGAGGCTGGAGGAGAGGGGAGGGAGAATTTGGAACTCAAAATTAAAAAAAAAGAATGTAAAAATAAATACATAATAAATTAAAAAATAAAACAATTGAAAGGGGGAAAAAGGAACACCTAGAAGCAGCCTGGTGGAAGAGAACCAGCGGTCAGGAAGGCGCTCTACTGACACACACTAATTCCACGATTCTGGGCAAGAAATTTCTCTTCTCTGGGCCTTGAAAAACTCTCTAACATTATATATTGCAGAGAAGGCCTCTCCATTGTTACTTACCACTTGTTCTCTACATTAATGAAATCCCAGGAAAGTCCCCCAAACCACAAAATGTCATAATAATACTTTGAATACAAAAAAAAGACTATAAAGACATTTTACCATTGGGTTCACTACCTGCTTTTTTGGTCCTCAGCACAGCCACATGAGGAACATGTTAGGCTAAAGCTAAGTCACTAGACTGGGAGTCAGGGAGACCTGAGTTCGAATCCTACCACAGATAACTTACTAGCTGTGTGAATCTGATCAACTTGCTTAACGTCTTTCTGCCTCAGTGTCCTCAAATGTAAGATAGGGATAATAATAGGATCTATCTCATAAGGTTGTTATGAGGATCAAATAAAATAATATATAGTGTTTTATAAACTTTACAGCAATATGTAAATGCTAGAGATCATTTTTATCATCACTACCACTACTACTAATAAAGAACAAAGAAGAGAAAAATATTTAAAAATTCACTGATATTATTTATATTTTTATCAAGGTTAACTATTTGCTTAAGATATCTTGTCTTTATTTTTTCATATAATCATAGTTTTAAAAATTGTATTTATTTTTAACATTCTTTTAAAAAATTTTTAGTTCCAAATTCTTTCCCTCCCACTTGCCCCTCCCCCATCCACCGAGAAGACCAGTAATATATCAATTATACATGTGAAATCATGCAAAACATATTTCCATATTAGCCATATCACCAAAAATTAAAAAAAATAAAATAAGAAAATTATACTCCAATTTGCACTCAGTTCATAAGTTCTTTCTCTGGAGGTGGATAGCATTTTTTACCATAAGTCCTTTGGAATTGTCTTAGGTCATTGCCTTGATCAGAGTAGTCAAGTAATATTTTGTCTTTATTAAGGTCATTAGTAACTACCTCAAGTTCTAGCTTCTCAGTGAAAACTTCTTGGACCACTGGAACCTACACTGATTTCCCCCTGCTCTGAACTTAACAGTTTATATCTATCATGGCATAAAATTTAGCACTTAGTCGTAGCATTTTATTGTGTTATTGTTTAAAATTATTATTGATAGTCTTGAGTTCCCAGGTGGATTTTCAATTTCTTGAAGGCTGGAGTAATTTTTTAACACTACTTTTGTATTCTGCCCCACCCCCAGCTTGGGTGAGATAAACCAATACTTGTTGACTGGTAGTAGAAAAAGTGTTTCCTTACTTACGTTTGAATTTCCTCAAGATCATTTTTTAATGGGGATTTAGGCTTAGTCTAAGAGCAGGGAGGTGGTGCAGTGGATACAGTGCTGGGCCTGAAGTCAGGAAGACTCATCTTCTTCAGTTCAAATCTGGCCTCAGACACTTACTAGTTGTGTGACCCTGGGCAAGTCACTTTACCCTGTTTGCCTCAGTTCCTCATCTGTAAAATGAGCTGGAGAAGGAAATGGCATACCATGGCAGTATCCTTGCCAAGAAAACTCCAAATGACTGAAATGAGTGAACAACAACAAAGGCTTAGCCTAAAGCATAGGCTGTTACTTGTATTGACAATTCTCCTTCACAGTAGGGGTGATGGCAGGTCATTGAATTTGCTAATTGTTCTTCGATATTGTAAATGAAATAACAAGTTAAAAAATAATTATTGAGCACCTACCATATTTAAGGCATGATGTTAAGTGCTATGAGAGATGCAGAAATGAGTGATACATAGAACTTGCTTTTAGGAAGCTTGCCATATAGTAGGCAGGATGAAAGAAACTTACTAACAATTGTTTGGGGGCAGAACACGATAAGAGATGGATTGTCACAGTGGAGGAATAACATTGGAGGCCAGTGTCACTGGATCACAGAGGGAAGTATGATGTAAGAAACCTGGAAAGGTAGAACAGGGCCAGGTTAGGGCTTTAAAAACCAAACAGGATTTTATATTTGATCCTGGCGGTAATAGGAAACCACTGGAGTTGGTTGAATGAGAGTGGGGTAAGGTGGTGACATGTTCTGACTTGTACTTTAGGAAGAACATGGACTATTTGTGCTTGACCTGTGGCAGAGCCTTCCAAGCTCGTAATGGTCTGATCAGCCACACTGTACCTTGACCCCAACAGAGTGAAGCTATTTTGGTCCTCTTTAAGAATGAAGAACAACAACCAACCAACTTTAGGAAGATTGATTTGACAGTTGAGTGGAGAATGGACTAGAGAGACTTGAGGCAGGGAGATCTATCAGCAGGCTGTTGCAATAGTCCAGGTACAAGGTGATAAGGACCTGCACCTGGATCTTGCATTATTAGAGGGGTGTATTTGAGAATATGAAGATATGTTTGTTATGAGACTTCACAGAAAAAGGGTCTTAGAACAATCTGGTGGGGTAAGTATCGTAGACCTGATTGCATTTAGGATGGATAGGGAGGAGACAACATGTAAATAACTAGGTATACACAGTACACACACAAGAGAACTATCTATCTGTCTGTCTGTCTATCTCTCTCTCCTATCATCTATCTATCCCTCTCTCTCTCTCTCCTATCATCTATCTTTCAGCTGTCTATCTAGATGTTTCTAGATATCTCTTGACCAATAGATATTGAGCAATATCAATATCTAGATAGATGATGTAGAGATAGATGGATTGATAGATACATAGATAGATTGATGATAGATAGATAGATAGATAGATAGATAGATAGATAGTAGATGGAAAGTAGTCTGAGAGGAAGGCACTAGTAGCTGGGGATACTAGGAGAGACTTCCTGTAGAAGGTGGGATTAAAGCTGGGTCTTGAAGAAAGCTGAGGAAACTCAGAGATGGAGGTGAGGGGGTCAAACATTCCAGGTGTGCAGAGCAGCCAGGGCAGGGGCACAGAGAGAGGAGGTGCAGTGTCCTGTCTGAGGAACAGAAAGCAGGCCTGCCTAGTTAGATTGGAGAGGATGTGGAGGGAATCAAGCCACTATAACAGAGCCAAGTGTCTGGCTCATTTGGTTTCAGAGAAATAAAAATTCCCTCATTGTTTTATATAATAATTATGTTCTGTTAACAGGCTTCCCTGTATCAATGTAACTTTAATTTGAATTCATGGGGCAGCCTACAGAATAGCTTTAAGTATGGAGGCAACTTGGCACAATAGACACTGTGCTAGATCTGGAACTGAGAAGACATAGGTTTGAGTTCTGTCTCAGACACATTGGACAAGTCAGCTCATCTCTCATTGCTTTAGGCAACTCACTGGGATTATTTAGAAATTCCAGACTAGGTGCTGACCTCCACTGGAAGTGGAAGTTCTCCCTATGCCAATTAAATCACATCTAGCCTGTATCCTCATCCTTTTTTCCAGCTTATGCCATTTACTAGTTATGTGACCATGGTCAAGTGACTTAACCTTTCTGAGCCTCAGTTTCCTCATCTATAAAGTGGGAACAGTAACTCTTGTAATAGCACATATACACATGTACACACTTGTATGCACATGTATACATATATACACACATATACCTACACACGCACACACATATACACATACACCATCTATTCACTACTTACATCCATCGGTGAAAGAGAAGATGCGATTTGAGTGCTGGAGGCACAGAATTTTAATAAAATCCTTTCCATGATAAAATACCTTGTAGACATACATGCTGTCCCCAAAGCAGAATTTTCTGGCTCCTTCCCTCTCCCCCTTTCCACGAATATCAGTGGTTGGCTGAGCTACCAACCAGTATCAGGTCAACCCAGAAAAGTTTTGGATGCTTTTTATTGGCTGTATACCCTTGAGAGTTTGGGTGTGATTGAAAGTTCAGTCAACCAATAATATTGGTGAGAAAGGGGAGGGGGGGGGAGGAGCAGCAAATTCTATATAAGGTAGGCAGAAGATTACAGGAATGCTTGAAGATGTAAAACTAGCCCTTGAACACCTTTGTTCTCCAATGAGGCAGCATAGCTTTGGGTCAAGTTGGCCGTAGTCTAGGAATGTGGGAGCAACATTAGACACTTCAGAATTCTTGGACTGTTACTAAATGTCTCTATTGACTTCTCTTAAAGGAAGCAAGGTTGGGGAGAGGAGAGAACACCCTTGAGGTTCTAACTATATCCTGGGTATAGCTAAGTGAGACAATACCCCCAAATGCTCAGCTATCACTCTGATTGATCCCTAGAAATAAGAGGATCATAGAATCATAGAGCATCTATTTAGAACTAAAAGGGACTGCAGAGACCAATGGACTTACTTTACAGATGAGGAAACTGAAGAACAGAGGGGATCATTGACTTGCCCACATTCCAACAGTCAGTATCTAAGACAAGATTAGGATCCATCATAGATCATCGATTTAGATCTAGAGGAGACCTCAGAGGTCATTGAGTCAAAACTTCTCATTTTTACAGAAGGGGACATTGAGGCCCAGGAAGGCTAAGAGGCATGTTTAAAGTAAATATTTCTCTCTACTCTACTAGTTTTTAGAAGCATTCTTTTATGACATCTCTCCAAGGAACGTACTGTTCAAAATTATTTAACCTTCCTGAATTCCGGGTGGGCATGTTTTGCCAGACAGAACTGTCAACATGTTCTACCAAGAAAGTCACTTTATTTTGGTTTATTCAGAGCTTATTCAAGAGTGACTTTTTGTTTTTGTCTTTACAAAAGACAGTTCCTAGAAGGGATTTCCCCTAGAAATGGTGAAGGGAAAGGAGAGTGAAAGAGTAACTTCAAAGCTCATTTTATTTCCTAATGAGCCCATCGTACTGTAGCAGATGACTCATGGACCGTTGTCTATGATTGCTAATTGGCACAGACCACTGAGCATGAAGTCAGGAAGACCTACAGCCAAATCCAGCCTCAGACACTTTCTGGCTCTGTGACCCTGACCAAGTCCCTTAACTTCTGCCTGCCTCAGTTTCCTAAACTTTAAACTGGGGGTAACAATAGCACCTATATCCCAGGGGTGCTGGAGGATTAAATGAGATAATATTTATAAAGCGCTTAGCACAGTACCAGACACATATTAGGTACTTAATAAATGCTTGTTTCCATCCTGTGACACCTGGGCAGCTCTGTGACTGTGTGTGTGTGTGGTGGGGGGGGGGGGGTACACTGTTGCACACAGGTGCTAGAGTCTCTATTTGATCATCATCTGGCATCGAGGATATTTCAGGAAATCTCTGGCTGTTGCAGTCAGGCAGAAAGCCATATTCCACTGTTCTCCAATGTGTTCGTTGCTTTAGGCCAGAGTCTTTTTTGTCACAGTCCTTTCTTTTTATGCATTGCATCTCCTTTTGTTTCTGTCTCATGGACTCTATCTTTTTTTTTTTCAATTTTTTAAGTACAGTTGTTACCTTTTGTTAGTACAGCACCATAACTTTTAGAAATACTGCCGTCCCTCAGGAATCGAACCCTGTCTTGTGACTAAGGAAAACAGTTAAGCAAAAATGCCTGGCAGGGGATCATAGATCTAGAGTTGGAAGGGGCCCAGAGGCCGTCTAGCCTAACTTCACATCATAGTTGAGGAAACTGAGACCCAGAGAGGCAAGCGACTTGTCCAAGGAAACTCAGGGAGTAATTGTCAGAGGGGACATTTGAACCCATTTTTTTCTGACTCTAAAGCCAATTCTCT
This sequence comes from Trichosurus vulpecula, assembly GCF_011100635.1. Taxonomy (NCBI): domain Eukaryota; kingdom Metazoa; phylum Chordata; class Mammalia; order Diprotodontia; family Phalangeridae; genus Trichosurus; species Trichosurus vulpecula. Next base: position 65,040,737 of record NC_050580.1, on the reverse strand, counting down.
TTTTATAGTACTATGCTAATGGACAGCAGGGAGGTACAGTTCATCCTCATCTGTTCTCTGGGACCAGGGTACACAGGACCACTCTGAGCTCCTGCTTTGCTTTCAGCTCTCCTGTGAAGCAATTCATTATTGACTAGTGAATTCCTAGAGAATGGGCCAGGCTTCCTCTGCCAACCGTTTGCTCGTTCTGCAATGAAAGACTCTGTTCACATCTATAGTATTGTTAGGCCCTTTGGAATGTGTGTCCATCATGCTCTCTGTCTACATACAAAATTCATGGCTGGCATGGAATGTCTGAAAAAGTTCTGGCTGTCAAGTTTCACCTTGAGGAGCCCAGGAGGTATTCTCAGCCCAGCCACTTGGGGAGGGAGTATCTCTTGGCCTTAATCTTGATTTACTTGTGTTGTTGGCATCATCAGGCCACCTTGACTACTAGGCTTTTTATGGAATTGCTCATATTAGACCATTTCTCAGCCTAAAAAAGGTAACAATAGCTAAGGAGGAATAAGCCTCTGGCTCTGAAATAGCATTTGATTGTATAGAATTCTAACCATGAGAGATGGAACTGTTTTATGGGATGAAGTGAGATTCCTTGGGGAGGTTTGTGCCATTTTAGGATCAAATGACTAGTGGTGTTTTTATTGTCCCATGCTGAGATAATCTTCTCTTCTCCCCCGCCCGCCACCTCCCTTTACTTTATAACTAAAGAAGTTGAGATTGGGTGGTGGGATTGCCCCAACATTATACAGCTGGTCTGTGGCTGAGCTGGGACTGGAACCCAGGTCGCCTATCTCCCAACTCAGTGCTACTTCGGGAGGACCTGAATTCAACTCCAGCCTCAGACACTTAATAGCTATGTGACCCTGGGCAAAGTCTCTTAACCCTGTTTGCCTCAGTTCCTCATCTGTAAAATTAGCTGGAGAGGGAAATGGCAAACCACTCTCACATCTTTGCCAAGAAAACCCCAAATGGGGTCACAGAGAATCAGACATGACTAATTGACCAAACAACAGCAGCAGCTAGAATTAGGGCAGCTAGATGGCAAAGTGATTAGAGTAATGACCCTGGAGTCAGGAGGACCTGAGTTCAAATCTGCCCTCAGACACTTACTAGCTGTGTGACCCTGAGCAAGTGACTTGACCCTGAAGGCAGTAAAAAAGAAGCTTTTTTGGGCCCCTTTATCCAGTAAAACTGGACAGGTTACATTTTCTATTTTATGACTTTGACTCTTTCAAGCTCTTACCTTTCTTCCTTGGGTTTACAGGAAGGCAGATGGTAACCACCATTACCACCACCACCACCACCACCAACAGTGCTAGAGCCTGCTAGATGACCTCCAATTTATCTTGCATATATCTTGATTGTACATAGTTGTTCGCTTGTTGCAGCCTTACCAAATTGTGAACTCCTTGAGGGCAGGGCCTGTCTTTTGTCATTCCATGCATTCCCAGTGCTTAGCATCATGCTTGGCACAAAAGAGGTGCTTAATAAATGCTTATTGACTGACTAGCTGGTGTTTTCAGTATTGCAAAGCATTTTACAAATATTATCTAATTTTTATCTTCCCCATAAGCCTGGGAGGAAGGTGCTATTATTACTCCACAGGAATTACAAATTTCTTGTATGGGTTAGTTTTAGGTTGTATCTGACCTTATCTTAGATGAATGAGGAAGAGAGAAGGTATTTCCCTGGAGGTATAAATGAGAAAAATATAAATTTTTTTTAAAAAGCTAGAAACCCTAGCCTGGGTTAGGAATTGAACAAGGGCATCATGGGTTCTCCTGAGGAGCAGGCCTCTGTTCAGCTCACCTGTGAAATGTGTATTAGCTCATATTTGCTTCTCTTCCCCTGCAGGCTTTGACTTCAAGACCTGCAATGTGCTAGTAGCCCTGGAGCAACAATCTTCAGATATTGCCCAGTGCGTCCATTTAGACAGAAATGAAGAAGACATTGGTGCCGGAGACCAGGTGACTAAGCATTATTCACCTTAGCAAAGCCATAATTCAGTCCCAGTTAGTCAATTACTCTGTTCATTCCAGGGAGGAAATGGTCTTTGTTTTAAGAATATTGCAATTATTTGGATTTCTTATCTATTGATATCACATGGTGTTTGCTTTTTCTATGTTCTTTTTTCTATCCAGTTACAAACTGTGGGGCAAGGCCAGTATGTTACAGGATCACAACAACTTTTCCTGCTCCTTATCCCTCCATTCCCATCTCCTCAAATAAAGTTCTCTCATTGATTTCCAAGCTGCCTGAGGACTTAGGAAAAACCTTCAGGCTTTCTAAAAGAGGATATTATTCCTTCTATTTTCAGTTCTCAGTATCCTCCCTCAAAGAAGGATTGATTTACTGTGTGGTATTTGCAGTTGATTGGATGGCAATCAATGTGAATATGACCTGACGGACGGAAAACTCTGAGAGAGTAATTATAAGTAATACAAAATAAGCTAGACCAGAATCACCATCAAAGTCTTATGTTATGTATAAATCTGATGATCATACCTCAAACACAGGATTCAGGGATGTGCTGAAGCCAATGCCTACTGGTTCCTGAGAACCTATTGTTAAAATTTCAATACATTGGAAATTGGCAAATGCTACAAATAAGGGCTTGATTAATTTTCTTGTTGATTGGACTTAAGAAACTGCTGGAGAAAATGTTAACAATGCAGATTCAACTAAAAATGTGCCATATATACTTTTTTCACAGAGCTGATTGTTAAATATTTACCGGAATACCTCTTATTATAGAGCATGAGAAACTCATAAACTCATATGATATATGTGATCTCTATATAGGGAAGGCCATGTGTTATGATAGGATGCATGTTGGAGTCAATAGAGACCTAAATTTGAATCCTACCTTAAATATTTACTAACTGGATGATCGTGGGAAAGTCACTCAGCCTCTCTGAGACTTGGTTTCCTCCTCTGAAAAATGGGATGATAATAGCACATATCTTATAGGGCTGTTGTGAGGTTCAAGCGAGACAACACATATAAAATGCTTCCCAAACCTTAAATCACTACATAAGTGTAAACTTTTATTATTGTGAGAATTAGCATGGTATGATGGATAACAAGGTCAACTTGCAGGAAGCACTGGATTCATAGTCCTGCCTATGTAACCCTGGGCAAGTCACTTCATTTCTCAGAACTACAAAAAATTCTCTAAGAGTCTAAATTGAAGAGAAGGTACCAACCTGCATTGGCAGAGGGATTTCCCCATCTGGCCATTTATCCTTGGTAGAACAGCTGAACAATGAACAAATGGTTTAACTTAGAGGAGACATTGGAGTCTAGAAGTAAATCATTCTGAATCATAAATTAGATCAAATCCCAAACTCTTATGTATTTGACATAGTTTCTATGATAAATCTTCAGTCTTACCCTGAGGAAAACTAAACTGGGTAGGTTGTGGTAATTGATGCCTAAGATAGGTCTAAGAACACCATTTGCCTTATTTGTAGTTGTGGGAACCTGTGGGAGACTGAGGAGAAACAGTCAGGCTGGTAGAAGAAGAACCAGAAGAAAGCAATGCCAGGGAGATCCAGGAAGAAGACACTCTTTAAGGGACATGGTCAGCAGTACCAGACATTGCAGAGAACATGAGAAGGGTGAGAACTGAGAAAAGGAAACTAGATAGAACAAATAAATGATCTTTGGCAGTGTTGATAGAATGGTGGGATCAGAAACCAAATTACAAATGATTGAGAGATGACTGCAAGATGAGAAAGTGGAGGAGATGAGAATAAAAAGCTTTTCTTTCTTGGAGTTTGGCTGTGAAAAAGAGGAGAGAGAGATGTGTGAAGTTCTATTTTAAAAAATAGATAATGAAGAAAAAAAAAAACAGTCCATGCACATTCTTTTTTTTGAACTGAAATCCGGATGTTTGGTATATAATATATTTAGTTCTAAAATCATAAATGAGAAGAGATGGAGATATAATGTCACAGCAGAATACTATGTATAAAACTACTTCCCAACTGGCAATGCGTCTGACTTGGAAAGTTTAAACTGAAATGGAATGCAATTGACTAGCTTCCAAGTGTAGGGATGCTCAACAGGGCTCAGAACTAATCCATGTCTATTTACTGTGTTTCAAGTTGATCAATTTCTCATTCTACTCATGGATAATGGACACTAATGTCCAAAATAAAAAATCCTTTTGTGGTTTTATTAGAAAACAAAATAAGCATTTCTCAAGTCTAATGGAGTTTCAGAATCTGCAAAGGTCAGCTTTGTGAGTTAAATTACAAGTTCGAGGAGTTCAAATGTTGAGGTATGCATTTTTTTTGGCCTTCATCTACACCTATGTGTTTATAAATGACTCTAAATTTAAATTTGATTGGTTGGAGACCAAATGGATTACTGCTTTTGAAATGACAGACACCTTCTTTTAATAAGCATGATGTCTGTCAAAACAGCAATTATTTTCTTTTTCATACAGCTGTTAACCACACTTTACATTTAAATGAACTTAATGCCTACCTGAGATTATGCCCTTCTTTGTCACTTACCTTCAGAATGGGGACATTTCAGCAGGACTCGTTAAGGAACCCAAAAGGAGTTAGCAGCTGAAGCAAGGAGTCATAGAAATTTAAGAGCCAATTAACTCCAGGGTATAACAACCTATAGTTGGGACACCAAACTGTTTGTTTCTCCTCTCCCTTTCTTCTTTCCTTCTTCATGTAGGGTTTGATGTTTGGCTATGCCACAGATGAGACAGAAGAATGTATGCCTCTCACAATTATACTTGCTCATAAGCTCAATGCCCGGATGGCAGATCTGAGGCGCATGGGGGTTCTCCCCTGGCTAAGACCTGACTCTAAAACTCAGGTAAGTGTTTCTTTGATTCTGTTTAGAGGGCCACGGAACAAAAATCTCAACAACCTCAAATTCTTCTTAAATTTTGTCCCCTGGTGGGTCAAAAAAGTATACTCAGAGACATAAAGATTAATTTTTAATCTCTTTTTATTTTGAAATTAAGAATTATCCCAAAACATGAATATTGCAGTGTACAAAGAACAGAAGAGAGTCGAACATTTCAGTGTACAAAGAACAGAAGAGAGTTGGAAGTTAGATTGTGGGCAGTCATTTGTGTAGTCTTGAGATGGGGTGGTGGTGGTAAATGAGTTATCAGAGCCCTTGTGATACAGTTATAACAGGCCACCCTAGAAAGGATGAGAATGAGGAGAAACAGCAGTAGAATGGTGGGGCACTCTCCAGAGGACCTTCAACCATGGTCAGTTCCAGTCATATTACTACTACTACTACAACTACTACTACCACCACCACCATTACTACTACAACTACTACCACCACCACCACCATTACTACTACTACTACTACCACCACCACTACCACTACCACCACCACTACTACCACTACTACTACTACCACTACCACCATCACCACCATTACTACTACTACTACTACTACTACTACTACTACTACTACTACTAGAACTACTACTACTACTACTACCACCACCACCACCACCACCACCACCACCACCACTACTACTACTACTACTGCTGCTGCTGCTGCTACCGCTACTGCTAGCTAGCATTTACATAGAGTCTTTGAAGTGCTTTACATGTTATTTTACTTGATCCTCACAACGACCCTAAAAGGCAGATACTATTATTATGCCCATTTTATAGATGAGGCTGAGGGAGGTTAAGTGACGTACTTGGGGTCACAGAGTAAGTTTCTGAGAGAAGATTTGAACTCGGGTCTACCTGATGCAAAGTCTTGAGTTCTATGCACTATACCTCCTTGCTGCCAAACTAGGCAATCACTTGGAGGAGGGGGATGGAGCAGGGAGAGGTGCACCTCAAGTGAAGAGTATCCTCATTTTACAGATGAGTTGGGGGTCAGGTAGCATGGAGGGATGGGCAGAGGTCAGTCTGCCTCTATTTGGGTGTGGTGGCATTGGGCGACTCCCAGGATAAGCTTCAGGGAGTTGGGGCAGGAGAGGGTTGGGGATCCCTCATTGAAAGATCCTCATGGTAGGAAGTGGAAACGAACACAGGAGTGGCTTCCTGCTTTTATAGCGGCACAGGACACCTAGAAAGGAGATGAGAGGAGGCAGGGAAGTAGTTAGGAGTGTGGTAGTGGAAGGAATCCTAACAGTGCCTCATGGGCCAATATTGACAGAGGACTAAGAGTGTTTAGGATGACTCATTGGGGAATCATTATGGCTCCGTTGTCCTAAGATGTTGGTGCCAGAGACTTCTTAATCACTAATTCCAGTTTTGTTCTCTATCCTCACTCTCCTTGACTTTTCTGCAGCACATACTATTGACCACTTCTTTCTGAGAACTTTCTTTGGCCTCCATGACACTATTCTATCATTTTCTTATCTCTGACCGCTCTTTCTGTCTCATTCTTTAGTTTTCTTTCCTCCTTCAGAACTGTAGTTAATCTCTATAAAATTTTTGTTACTTATATTCAAAATTTTGGAGTCATCTCGGATATCATTTTCTTCTTTCTCCTGATAATCACCAAAAAATGGGCAATTTTCACTCTGAAATGACTCTCAAACTCATCCCTTTCTTTATGTTGCCATTGCCATTATTAAGACCTTAGCCTTTACCAACTGACTCAAATCAATATAATAGCTTCCTAACTAGTCTTCCTATAACCAATCTCACCTTCTGCTAGGCAGCTAGATGGTATAATGAGAAAGACCTGAGCTTGAATCCTGCCTCAGTCACTTACTAGCTGAGTGACCCTGGGCAAGTCACTTAAACCCTCTCTGTCTCATTTTCCTCATCTGTGAAATAAGGTGATTGGATGCAATGGTCTCTAAGATCACTTCTAGTTTTAAGTCTATGATCCTATGATTTCCTCAATCCATTCCACACATAGCTACCAGATTAGATTCCTTAAAGTATGACTTTCATAATTTCATATCTCTGCTCAAAATTATTAGTGATTCTCTCTTTCCCATTAAATAAGGTCCACATGATTTAGTAAGATGATCATGTTCTTAGACAATGGATCTTAGTCCACCCTCCAAATATGATATCTACTCTTCCACATGGTCCCTCCCCACTCTATTGTCTCTTGAACATGCTTTTTGTTCAAGACATTCTCCCTTCCTGAAACACCTTCCCTTCTCTTGTCTGTCTATTGCATTCTTACCCAGCCTTCAGAGTTTAAGTCCTCATTTCTTGGTGAAGCTGCCTCTGACCTCTTACCAGTCCAGGGTAATCTTCACCTCCTTTGACTTGCTACCCCTAACTCTATCATGAAAATGACTCTTATCCATGTGCTGCTTTCCAATTTAGGTATTTTTATATGCAATTAAAAAATTCACCAACTAGATTGAAAACTTTTTGAGGACAAGGATCATTTTAAATTTTGTTTTATCATCCATAGAACTTGGCCCAGGGTTTTGCATATTGTACCACTCAATCAACACTTTGGATTTCATTTTTATGCCCTAGCAGCAGGAGCTGAGCGACCTTGCTTCTGGGCAGAGTTTTGAAGGTGAACTTTTTAATTGATTGGTACAATGGACATCAGTGTACATGTTGCTTAAAAAACCCCAAACAGGATGCTGCCTCCTGGTTTCTTTAATCATATACACACAATCTGAACTAGAGATTGCATCAGCAATGCAGATTTTTTTTAAAGGCCATTCTCAAGATCCCTTCCTTTGGGAGAGCAACATGGGGGTAGAGATTGGGATAAGAAATTTAAAACATTTTTTATTGTACCAAGAAAAATCAACAAACATGTTGTCTGATCTTACCTGTATGTACAGATATTAAAATAGAATGGGAGTCACAGAAAAGGAAATCCTGGAATTGAACTGTAAGGAAATAAGATGACCCACCTGAGTTTTCCTTTTTCTTGGGTGATTGATGGAAAATGAAATATATGCTTTCAGTGCAGAAATGCACTAGGAGAGGATTACCCATTTTACTTGAGTAAGAAAGCAAATTACCTCCTTTGCTCCTGTGCTGAGAAATGGAATGTTCCTGATCTGGAAAGGAGATAGAGAGGGCAAACATTGATCCAAAGCCAAATTTCTTCTGGATTTGCACTTCCCTGAGGACATGAAGGATCCACATACACATTTTTTTTTGGCCAAATCGTGCAAGGCTTTCTTGCCTTCTCAGTCAATTGCAACACGACTGAATTACTGTTCAGCATTTGTGCCAACGTAGGCTGTTCCAAAGATTCCTGAAAGGGGATTTACGTTTGTCCCAGGCTTTTCTCCATCTAGAGATTAGACATTTGACAGTAGGAGCTTCTCTACCAGTATTCTAGGTGACTCTCTGAGCTCTCCTTCTTTGGTCCCACCCCCAAGGAGTTTCCATTTTCAATCAAGATTTTTTTTGGTAGTACAGGTCTGAAGTCAAGAAGACAAGGTTCAAATCCTACCTCTACCTACCATGATGCCTACTGTTTGTGTGACTTTGGGCAAATCTCTTAACTTCCCTGGGTCTCAGTTTCCTTATCTGTAAACTGTTTTGATGGCCTCTGTGATTCCTTCCAGCTCTAGACCTATGATCATATGATAAGTTCTTCTTTCTAAACAACATTGGGCCACTTATTATTAATGATCAGATGGCAGCAGGAATGACTGAGTGTTGTTTAGTTTTTTCAGTTGTGTCTGACTCTTTGTGACCCCATTTGGGATTTTTTTGGCAAAGATACTAAAGTGGTTTGCCATTTTCTTCTCCAGCTCATTTTACAGATGAGGAAACTGAGGCAAACAAGGTTAAGTGATTAGCCAAGGGTCATATAGCTGGTAAGTGTCAAAGGCTGAATTTGAACTCAGGAAGATGAGTCCTCCTGATTCCAAGAGCAATGCTCTTTCCATTGCCCACCTAGCTGCTCCATACCTAAGAGTATGTACTTTTTTTCACCTGGTCAGTATAACATTTGTATTATTCTTCATAATGACAGGTAGTAATTACCCTTGTCTCCCTCTTCTCTCCTATCCCTAATTGCTTCAAGGGTCTAGCATGAAGCTCCACCAAGCCCTGGGTTGTAGCACTGAAACTTGGCTACTTCTCTTATGTTCAAAGAGAAGCAGATTTTTGGGCAATACTCTGATTTTTCCAGACCATATTTCTTGTGGGATAAAGCTAGGAGCCATATTTTTTTTATCTGTCTACAAAATGACCACTAAATAAGGATTTGAGAAAATCCTGAGGCTGTAAAGGACATGCCAAAGTCCTCTTAGAATCAAAGATATAGATCTGGAAGGGATCTCAGGTAGCATTTTAGAGAAGGTTAATTGAGGCCCAGAGGAGTGAAGCCACTTGGCCAAGGTCACACAGCTAGTATAAGCATCAGAGACAGGATTTGAACCCAGGTCCTCTGACTTTAGAACAAGTCCTCTTTGCCATTGTATCAAGTCTACTCACACATGGTGAGTTTTAAGCATGATTCTGACTGAAGACTGAAACACAAACTTCTCAAACTCCTTTTCCTAGCCCTAGGCTTTGGAGACTGTACTCTTGTTACATAGCCATTCAGGAGATTGTGTAATCACATATTTAAATACCTTGGAGGTCCTGCCATCCAGACTCCTCATTTTATAGATGAGGAAACAAGCCCAGAGTGCTGAAGGGACTTGCCCAACATCACACAAGTAGCAAGTTGCCAGGCCAGGTTTCCAACCCAGGTCCTCTGCTTCCTAATCTAGCACTCTTTCAGTGTGTTCATACTTCTAAATAGGTCAATGTTGGGGGTAAAGTGGGGAAGCTCCCAACATCTGGGAAACATTTTAGTCATATTTTCTTTGTGAGTCGTGAAGTCTTCACTGAGCCATGAAGTCAACCACTTCCATCCTTGACCCAGATTTGGTACCACCTCCTCCAGGGAGCTCCCTTGGCCAGTCCAGCACTTCTGGATCTCCTTTCTATAACAACTGTTCTTGTCCTTACAATCAGTATGGCACTATTTGCCCTTTAGCTGTATCCTGTTGTTTCAAACGCATTCATCTGGCTTCTCCAGCTTTTCGAGGGCAGGGGTCATTTTATACTTTTGTCTCCTCTCCAGTATCTATTATGGAACTGAACCCATATTGAGTGCTTAGTACCTACCATTTGATTGGTTGATGTTTTTGATGCCCTGGGCAGACTTTGTGCTATAAAACCCTCTTCCAATAAGTTGCTTTCATGGATAGCCTCAAAATAAAATGGGCGGCATTGAGGTTAACTATTGAATGTCTCCAATTAAAGTGTAGACATCAGCAATAGGTCAGAGAGACCTCCTTTTTGGTAATGGAGGCCCTTGAAATCATATTATGTTAGAGTAAAAGCTGACCCCGATCATAAACACGACAATACGCTTAGATGATTAAAGGATGAGGTAGAGCATTCTCCCTGAATCCAAGCTACTGCCTGATCCCTGAGGGAGGATATGTTTTTTAATATATACATACAGCTGATGAAAGTCTGTTCCTAGAAGCTGCCAGCGTGGAATATGTATGTTATATTATCAGAGGTTTCTTCTCGTCCCCAACACCATCTACTAGGAAGCCCCCTTCCTCAAGATCCTTACCCTTCTGTAACCAAGATGCTCAGATGATGGAGATTTAGAATCCATTTTTCCTGTGCCTTTGCCCCTTCCCCATGATTGACCTAGTTCTCCACTAATTCCGTACCTGACACATAGTGATGCCCACTCCTTGGGCAGTATAGACACAGATTCATGACCCAGGGTGCCTGGTAAATCCAGAATATTTGGACTTGAGTATTAGAGAACAGCTAAGCATTCTGTTGAAGACATTCTCGGTTAAGATAGCTGAATATAGGTATGGCAGAGGTAGCCTCAGTACTTCATAGGAAGGGTACATGGGGTTCTTCAGGTATTAGAGAGTTAGGACTACTATTTAATCTATTAAATGCAAACTTCCATCTTATTTGAGACTCAATTGGAAAAAGCCTCAGACTGAAAAGAATGCCACTGTAGAACTAACAGAATGGGAGGAAAAAACCCACCTAGTTTAATAATAATAACAGAGTCAGCCAGGTGAATAGGGCATATAGAGTGCTGGGCCTCGAGTAGAGAACTTATTTTCCTGAGTTCAAATCTGACCTCAGACACTAAGTAGGTGTATGACCCCAAGCAAATCACTTAACCTTCTTTTCGTCAGTTTCCTTATCTGAAGGAAAGGGTAAACCATTCCAGTATGTTTGCCAAGAAAATCCCAAACGAGGTCATGAAGAGTCGAACACCAGTTGACTGAAATGACTGAACAAAAAGAGATTAATAATAATTCAAGACATTTATGTGAATCACTTGCCATTTATGGCTAATTACATCTAACTTTACAGAAATTATTTGTCATTAAATATTTATCAAATGCATTTGTCTGTTGTTTTATTGTACCGTTAAACTTTGTTCTTATATGTGTTATGCATTATATGAAGAGTCTCACAGAGCCTTGCATTTAGTGAGTGCTAGCTAAATGTTTGTTGAATTTATTGATTATTTTGTTGATTTATTGATAAATTGAATTTATTCATGGTAGTCATTTCTTTCAGTGATACAGATTAGAACTAGTAGGCTCTTGTGACTTGCTGTGGAAGAGAAACATCTGTCGCTTTGGGTCACCCTTCTGCTTCCTAGCTGTGTGACCCTGGAAAAGTCACTTTTTTCATCTGTAAAATGAAGATAATAATAGCTCCTTCTCCAAGGGTCATTGTGTGGATAAAATACTAACATTTGAAAAGTGCTTTATAAATTTTAAAGTGTTATATAAATGCAAACTATTTTATTATTATTGGTAGTGGTGATATTATTTTAAATTTGGCCGGGCCGACTCTTGGATGACAGAAACATGGTATGATCTTCCTTTTTTTTCCAATTTGTTAGGACCTGACAGACCCTATCCTTTACTTGTACAGCCTTTGAGAACTCCAGGTTACCTTTCTGCTGTAATGAGACATGAGAGAAGAGGATCTTGTGTACTTAACCTTTATAATCTATCACCCATACAGAACCAACATATAGACTGGTCCTCTGCTTACAAAATGCAAGGAACATGGATGATAATCACCTTGGTCTTTCTCCATGCAGGTCACTGTCCAGTACACCCAGGACAATGGGGCTGTCATTCCAGTGCGTATTCACACTATTGTGATCTCAGTGCAGCACAATGAGGACATCACACTGGAGGATATGCGCCGGGCTTTAAAGGACCAAGTGATCCGAGCTGTGGTGCCTTCAAAATATCTGGATGAGAAGACAATTTACCACCTACAGCCCAGTGGGCGTTTTGTCATTGGTGGGCCACAGGTACCTTATTTATCTTTACATCCCAGCATCCAAATCAGACAGCAATTACCTTATTGATTCTATTCCATACCATAGTTTGAACATTTGTTCTGTCTATCTATCTATCACTAAAAGAGGTGATCTTTAAGTGCTTTGTAAACCTTAAGTCTAGTATGTATGTATGTATGTATGTATGTATGTATGATATCTCTTTCTCTCTATCCTTAAAAGAGGTGATCTTTAAGTGCTTAGTAAACCTTAAGTCTATTATCTATCTATCTATCATTAAAAGAGGTGATTTTTAAGTGCTTAGTAAACCTTAAGTCTATTATCTATCCAGCTATCATTAAAAGAGGTGATCTTTAAGTGCTTAGTAAACCTTAAATCTATTATTATTATAATGATCTATTTTGAAATGAATGAAAATCTATTTACTCTCTCTCTTGCATTCACCCTTTGTTGGAAAAAAAGAGAGAAACAACCCTTTTCTTTTTGAAACAAATATGCATAGTCAGGAAAAATTCCTGCATTGGCCATATTAAAAAGTCCCAATCTGTACCTTGTCAGCCATTTCTCTGTTGGGAGTGGGTAGAGTGCTTCCTCTTGGTTGGCATCTTTTAGGTCCTTGCCCACATGTATGTCCAGGGAGGCACAGGAGTTGATCTGAGGCACAGTGGGGTTTGGCCCTACCTAAAGTTGGTAATTTATCTTTATGTCTACTGTCTGGAATCTCAGGAACAAGTCTAATACTTCTTCCATGTAACAAGCCTTCAAATCCTTGAAGGCAGTTATCATATCTTCTCAACCTCCCCAGTTCTTTCAATGCCCTGTCTCCATCGTTTATGGATATATGATTAAGCCATTTCATCCCTCTAAGTTTTAGTTTCCCATCTGCCAAAAAAGAGATATTCTACTTTAATTCTAATGGGGAAAATGCTTTGTTAAATATTAAGGGGCTATATGAGCTTAATAATAATAATAATTGGTTTGCAAAGTGCTTTACAAATATTATCTCATTTGATCCTTACAACAACACTGGGAGGTAGATATTATCATTATTCCCACTTTATAGAGGAGGAGACCGAGGTACAGAGAGGGTGAGTCTTATCCAGGCTCACTAAGCTAATGAGTGTCTGAGGCTAGATTAGAACTCGGGTCTTCCTGACTCCAGGACCAATGCTCTATCAACTGTACCCCCTTAGCTGCCTCTTGAACTATTATAATATGACAGTAATGTAGAGTGAGTGAGCAGTATTAAGAGATGCAGAGGCAGGTGTCCCCAGAACACAGGTAGATTGTGGAGGCTTTGCAGGCAGACATGGAAAGGAGTTACCCAGGATGAGAAATGTCATCTTTGTTTTCTTTCATGTCTGTCCTTCTTTGCTGGCAAAATATTCGGTATATATATATGTATATGTATAATATATAAAAATATATTTATAACCACCATGCATTTCTACTTTGAGGTGACTTAGTTTTTCAGAGACTATGGTATTCCGTGACTCAAAATCATAGTTCTATCCAATCCAATCCAATAAACATTTGTTAAGTGCCTACTATGTACTAGACACTGCTAAGGACTGAGGATACAATGAATACAAAGATGGTCCCTGCCTTCAAAGAGTTTATAATCTGAAGGGGGAGACAACATAGCAAGGGTGTCAGGAAAGGGGGGACGTGTCAATCACAGCAGGAGGCATCTCATTCCTTTGACCTGAAACCAGGAGGAGCAGCAGATGCAATGTGGAGCGAGCTGGGAGTCCAGTTTCTAGCCTCTATAAAGGAAGGCATTGGGAGGAGTTACTGGAGGGGAGAGGAGGCTGTGGGAGGGAGTGTCCATCAAGGCTGGAGTTAGCAGGCAAGGTGGTAAGTTTAGAATTGATGAGCTTGTCCTGGGATGGGGCATCTTGCTCTTCAGAGTTGAAACGCAGTGGACCAGCAAAGGTGGAGCCAGGTTCTACTGTGAGGGTGTCAGTTTGGACCTTTGTTTTAGGGTGGAATGCTGCCTGGCTTTCCAAATGTAAATCAGCTGTCTTCCTCCTATTCCATTCTAGGCATGGTCCATTGGCCAAATTTTCTGTCCTATATATAGTCATCACCGGATGAGCTCCATGGCCTGTCTATACCACAGCTGCTTATCATGTGAGGCTTATTGTGATAGTGGACTGCCCTTTTCCTGTTCTCTGATGATTTTGTATTTTACACCCCCCACAAGGTTATAATACATCAGTGCCATTTCCCTTCTCAGGGGATATAGTACTGGGACTAGAGTTGGAAAGACTTGATTTAAATTCCTGCCTTAGATACTTACTAGTTGTGTGACCTTGGGCAAGTCACTTATCCTTTGTTTACCTCAGTTTCCTTAACTGTAAAATGGGGATAATAACAATACCTACCTCATAGGTTATTGTGAGATAACATTTGTAAAGGGCTTAATACAGTGCCTGATGCATAGTAGGTGCTATATATATGTATATATGTATACATATGTGTATATATATGTGTGTGTACATATATATACACATATATGTGTATGTGTATATATGTATATATATGTATATATATGTATATGTGTGTGTGTGTGTGTATATATATATATATATATATATATATATATATATATATATATATATATATATAATTGCTTTTCCCCTTCCTTCTTCCTCTCCTCTGTCCTCTTCCCTCTCCTCCCCAGCACTTAGATTATGTAGCTCCTTTGTTTATGTCAGCTTGTTCTCAAACTTTGGGGTGGGGGAAAGGGTCTTCCTTATCCTCCTCAGAATTTTCTGAGGTGAAGATTTCTTAGCCATAGGAACATAAGGTTGTACATTTCGATCAGGAAGGGGGCTCAGAGGCCATCTAGCCCAACCCTTTCATTTTGCAAGTCAGGAAACTGAGAGCCAAGGAAGTTAAATTATTTACTCAAGGTCACAAAGTAGTTAATGTCAGAGGTGAAATTTGAACCCAGGTCTTCAGCCTCCAAAGCCATTCTTTCCACTATATACATTAACACCAATGATGATGATAACAGCAATAATAATTATTAATGGCTAACATTGAAATAGCACTTCAGGTTTGCAGATATGTGCAGTGATAAGCAAACATATTCAAGTGTGCATATTTTGCACGTATGCTTTATGTATGCTATCTCATTTAATCATTACAACAACACTCTAAGTTAGGTGCTTTAGTATTCCCTTTTTACCCATGAGGAAACTGAGTCCATAGAGAAGTTAGGTGATGTTCCTGGGGGTCACACAGTTAATAAGTACTTGAGGAAGGAATTGAAACCTGGTCTTCCTGACTCCAGGTCCAGCACTCTCTCCACTGCCCTGTATAGCTGCCTCATCGTCACTATAATTATTACTTTTGCTCCATCCTCTCCCAGGTAGAGGATCCTATATCTCATTTCTCGTTGTCCCTACTAAGGGGTTAACTGGAAGCTAGGATATTAACTGAGTCAGTTTTAAGCAGAAGTACTGGCTTATCCTCCATGTTATTTGCAAAAGTCTTAAAGATCCAAAGAAAAGAATAAAGATTTAAGGGTAAACAGCAATTAATGGCACTGGTGTCCCGGAGCAGATGACCTTGCCTGGTGCCACTTTGATTCATATCATATCAATTATGTCCTGTTCTGCATGCTTTCACGGCTGGTGTTGGCCCTGCTTGGGAAGCCTGATTAGAAGCCTGTGCAGTAAGAGAGGACCTCTGGAGAGTTGTTCTAAACTCCACTGACCCAATATCACCATCTAGTGGAAAATTCTCAACACTAAAAGTTTCTTTGTTGGGCTGGTTTTCTCTTTGAGAATTATTTCATTAGCCATCATCTGATCTCCTCCTGCCCCACCCGCTCCACCCCTCCCAACCCTTTACTTTACAAATGAGGAAACTGAGGTCCAAAGGGGAAATGTGACTTGACTAAAGTCAACAGAGGCAGTTGCTCCCCTGAGTTCTGACCTACTGGTGGTGGCCACATTTAGGAGAATGGAACTGTGCCCAAAATATTCCTCTGAGCTCCTTGAGGACAGGGACTGTCTTTTGCCTCTTTTGCATGCCTGGGGCCTAGCACTGTGCCTGGCACCTAGTACATACGTAATAGATATTGATTGATTCTGGCTGCTATTGTTGGTTGTTTCTTGATCTGAAACTGCTCATATGACCCTTATTCTTGCCTTCTTGCAGGGGGATGCAGGAGTCACTGGCCGGAAGATCATTGTGGACACTTATGGAGGCTGGGGGGCTCACGGGGGAGGAGCCTTCTCCGGGAAGGACTATACCAAGGTGGACCGCTCTGCAGCCTACGCAGCCCGTTGGGTGGCAAAGTCCCTAGTGAAAGCCAAACTGTGTCGGAGAGTTCTGGTGCAAGTATGTTGGCACTTTTCTCCTTCCTCTCCACCTCTCCCATGCCTTTTCTATTTCAGGGGCCAGTTCCTGATTAAAAGCTGTGATCTCTGGGATGCTAAAGGCTAAGGTTATTTTCAATCAGTCAATCCTTCATCTGCAGAGCTCCATCTTGCCCCATTCTATCCTTTCTCCTTATATATTACTCTTACGATGAAGGGAGAAGACTAAAAAAAAAAAACCCTTATTTAAGCATTAAGGATATCAAATCCAGCAGTATTTGTGGCAGAGTGGTTAGCCTTAAGGTGGTGGAGGAGATGATTTAGGAAAATTGCTTTTATAAAGACCTGGATTATGATGAGGAATGGGCAGAGGTAAAACTAGGGTGGGACAATGGATGATTTGTCCCAGGGTGTCAAAATTTAGAGTTTCTCATAGAACTTACATTCCATCAGAAAAATAACAACTGAAACTAGCACCTATTTAGTATCATTAGTGAGAATAGGAAGCTAAATGATAGCCCACTTCCTTACCGTCATCTGCCTTGCAGCAGCTTATTTCTGCCCATACGGGCAGTGGCTTAGAATCTATCTCTCTATGGTCTGAGGTATATCCTTGAGACATCTCTTCTACCTGAACCTCAATTGAATTTGTTATTTTTTAACTGATTTAAGGGCATCTTTCATGTTGCTTACCTTAGCTTCCATAACTGCTAACTGTGGCTTTGGGGATGATAGACACTCCCAGCTGATCTGTCTCTTGTGCCCCATCTCCTTATGAAGGTTTCTTATGCAATTGGTGTGGCTGAGCCTCTCTCAATTTCCCTGTTCACCTATGGGACCTCCCAAAGGACAGAGAGAGAGCTGTTAGATGTGGTGAATAAGAATTTTGATCTTCGTCCTGGAGTCATTGTCAGGTAATGGCTTAATAGTTTCAAAGTTCTCATGAGTGGGCAAATGCATATACACACACGCGTACACGTACACACATGCAGACACATACACACTTTTAAAGAAGTAATAATCATTTCCCCTTTTCTACTCTACCTTTATTGCCCCCCTCCACTTCTCATTTGCTAAAGAGGAAACAAGAGAGATGATTTTCTTCCTTCTGGAATTAGGATTTTTGGAGGAAAAAGGAAAATGGAAAGGTTCACTCATAAGAATGAGCTGAATCATGAAGGAATCTAAGGACCCTGACAGAGCTGAACAAGGAGTGCATTCTGGGTAGGAGGGAATATCTAGGGCCAGGCAGGTCCCTGTGTCCTCACATAGGAAACGTCAAGAAGACCCAAAGTGTGTGCGAATAGGATTAATGTGCATGCAGTAAGTCTAGCAAAGTAGGCTGGATTCAGGTAGTAAAACACTTTTGCAAGCTGAGGAAGTCTGTGGTTCTTCCTAGAGGTAATAGGGAATCATAGAAAATTCTTGAGCAGGGGGGTGCTATAAAATATGGCAGAGCATGGCATAGGGAATAATAGTATCAACACATTATTCATTGTAGTAGCATACCTAAGTCCTCTAACAAAGAGTTTTCATGACACCCCAAACCTCCAACTTTATATCATAATAGCAATAATGTATTTTATGTTGTTTTAGAGTTTGTTTTACATATGTTAACTTATTCGATCCCCACAACAACCCTGTGAGGCAGGTGCTCTTACTCTCCCCGAACGATACACAGAATGAGAGTGTTCCCTACTCTTGGTTCTCTTGTATTTACAATACATGTGATTCGTAGAATGCAATTCTAGAGTAACAGAACATTTTCTTTCCTTTTGCTGAATTCTTAGGGAACTTGATTTGAAGAAGCCAATTTATCAGAAGACAGCATGCTATGGCCATTTTGGAAGAAACGAATTTCCCTGGGAAGTTCCCAAGGAACTCGTATTTTGATGTTGGCAGGAACCAGTCTCTTGAGGAACACACAATAGGATTCCACATTGCAAGATGGCCCCGGCTTTCACTCCCTTTGACCACTCTATATGCAGATCAGAGAGCTACACGATACTGACAGACTACTTACTTTCTCTATAGGAACTGGTTCTGTTCTTCACCATTGTCCTGAGTTAGTGGCAAAGCCACACCTATTTTTCGCATGTTGCCATCAGCAGAAAGCCTGGTAGAATTCATATTTCTAGTTTTGCTGGGTCAGACCTATTTATAAAGATGATAATGATTTTCCCTCAACTCTTGATTCTGACCCAGGACAATATGATTGATTACAAGGGAAAGAGTGTGTAGATACGTCAATTGCAGCCAATGGCCTTTATCACGCAGGGGCCAGGGGCCAGGGGTGGTAAGTGGGGTTTGGAATCAGGGAGTTCTAGGGTCCAGATTTATTTTTCTTCCAATGGCATCCTGGGTTCTTTGTAGATTGGTCTCCCTTTCTTGCCATGTGCTGAACACAAGGATTTCACAAATGGGTCAATGTCCCAAATCTTTGGCCTTATATTTGAGAGATAATCTCTATACCTGGGGTTCCTACCTGGGTCCCCCAAGATAATTCATGAATAGATTTCTGGAGGGGCTGTGAATTTAGCTGGGGAAAACCTCACATCTTTATTTTCACAAATCTCTAACTGAAATATATACAATTTCCTATAACAATTTAAAGACATGAGACGGGGTCCCTAATCTTTATTCACCAGACATTGCCCAAGGCACAGTTAAGAACATCTGAACAACTTGGATTTGGAGTCAGAAGTCCTGGATTTGGAGTCAAATTCTGACTTTGCCATTTAGTATCTCTGTGACCTCAGGCAAAGCACTTAACTCCTCTGGGCCTCAGCTCCTTCAACTTCCAGTTCTAATTCTATGATCATATGAGCCTAGGTGCCATACCCAATCTAGTTCAGAGTCATGCTTCTGAGGTCTCTGGCCCCTTCCCGTTCAGCCCTCTCTTGGTGTTCTGGGCCAGCTTTCTGTTAAGAAGCAAGCCTCAACGAAAAGTCAAGTTTGAATGGCACCCTAGCCCAGTGCCTTGCACATAGTAGGAGCTCAACAATATTTATCAAATTGACTGGGAAGTATGTCCACATCTGTCTGGAGAGAGGATTGGTGCTTCCATGGCCAACTGATAATCAATGATCCTGATGATTCAACGTATAAAAGGAGACAAGGCCAGGAAAAGAAAGTAAAGAAGTATTTATTTCTGTCTCAGCAATATTCCACACAAATCGTATAATGTGTTATCTAGCAAGGATATACCAGAGGTTGCTCTTGGAGGGAGAGTGGAAAATAAGAACCAGAGAAAAGCTAGAAAAACTAAAGCATAGACTGAAAAACTAGGAGGAAACCTTGCTAATCAAGATATCCATCGGATCAGGAGCCTGTGTCATTTAAGGGCCAGCTCTGGCTCAGTTTCCATATAGCTGCTGCTGTTACGAATGTGAATCCTGAAAATTCATTTTGAATAGACATGTTCCCTGAAGAGGAAATAGCAATGAAGCAAGTTCTTGACTAGAAAAATCACATCTATAAGGCACATAGATGTTTTTCATGTGAAGGACTGCCAAGCGCCAAACTGTGATTGTACTTTCATCTTCTCATCTGGTACTTTCTAAAGGCACATTGGAGAGATGATAGTTTTTAATTAAATGCATCTATAGCTAACTATGAAACCATTGCTAATAGGCAGGCCCACTGTAAAGGTCAAGCTGATTTTTGAATGTATAACGCTAAGCTATATAAAGTAGCAGATGTAATATACCTCAGCCTCTATTCCCCCCCTTTTCTAGCTGAAATGAAGGTGAAAAATAACTCAGACACTAAAGAAAGTGCTGATTTGAACCAAGGATGCTGTGATGAATCAGAACAGTCTATCAAGTTTCGTTCCCTGATACCCCATTGCCCTCACAGCTCACCTGCTCTTCATCAATTACTTATCTGCCTAGGAAACTAAAAACTTCCAGCATCCTTTGGTCATCGATAACCGGTAATGTTCTATCTTTTAAATTTCCCCTCACATCTGCTTAATCACTGATGCACTTTTAAAAAAAATTGGCCCCAGAGAAATAGCCAGGATAAGACTTTCCTTCAGACCCATAATTTCTAAGTATTTGCCAAGAATAACAGTGTTAGGCAGAGACCGTAAGACAAGCCAACCTATCTGCTCTGATCATTGCCGGCAGGAAATGTAGTTTTTCTTCACCTTAATGAAAGGCTGCTGAGAGATGAAATTCTAAGGGCAAAGATGCCCATTGGCTAGTGGAAGAGCATCTCTGTACTTGTCCTATGACACCAGCTAAATTTATTGCTAATATTTTTTTCATGTTCATGGCAAGATATTGCTTGAGCACAGAAGGAAAATTTATCTATAACCCCCTCGAGCCAAAATGGGATGCAGAAATACTAGATATTAGCTTAATAATATTTTACCAAAAAATCCCTGTGCTTCTAACAGGGTCTTACATTTAGAGCCAGATTTGGCCTTGGCCATGCTCTACTGGTTAAGTGCCAAAGGAGTAAATGACCTGATTTTTATTGACTCTTTCTTTCCAAAAATATAAAGAGCAAGTTGGTTTCTGAGCTTATTTGCAATTCATTGATTTTTCTACTTTCTTGTCCTCACCCCTCCCCATCAAATATTTTTTTTGAAGAAAGGTATTTGTATGAAACTAACCTCTTTCTTTCTTAATATTCAGCTCCTGCTAGTTCTGTACATAATAAATAAAATTTCAAACAATATGAGTCTTAGGCTTATTCTTTGACATTCTTCAAAGTCTTCCAAAATAGGAGATGGGGAAAAGCAGAATAATAAGCAAGATTGTACTTTGAAATGGAAACAAAGGGGTCAACTTCTGCATAACCACAATTTTCTCTGTACTCTATCATGTCGGTTTTCCTGTTTTCCCCTCAGATATTTCCCCAAGTTTCACAGGTCTTAATGGTTAACTATGTAGAACTGGATAAAGGCACTAAACCAAATTTAGTGCCAAATATATAAGCACAATCCACCATCATATCACTGTGTACACACTGGTTCACAACTGCTCACTGCTTAAAGGAATTGGAGGTTGGAGAAGATGTGCAAAAGACATTTTGTAACAGGTCAAGTGAAGGAGAATAAGTGAACTTGTTGAGCTGCTAATTCTTCCTTACTTTCTGCTCAGTTTTAACCTTAATGTAAAAATAGAAAAAAATACAAGTAAATATGAATGACTTCTTACAAGTTTTCTAGTATGAACAAGCATATACTGACCTTTGTATACCTTACCCAAAAAGAAGATTTGTATATTTGTGTATAATATATATGCATATATGTACATGTATATACACACATACATACACATACATAGAGTGTATGAGTGTTCAAGGAGGACAAGGACCTAGCATGAGGGCTTGCTGAGTCCTTTTTAGACCTGTTAATCCATGTTTGGTATCCACCTGTCCCCCAAACTCACTCATTTGTGGTTCTAAGAAACTGTAGTATGGCCACACTGTAGTATAGCCATCAGCAGATGGGCTAAACTAGGTTCAGGGTAATTGATAGGCCTCAAAACTGCCAGTGAGTTAGGGGAATGTCTACTCCAAGACTTCCCCTGGTAGAATGCGGAATTTGTTCCTATGGCCATGAAGGCTGCTGATGCAGGCACCGTGGAGCAATTAGAGCTTGGTCAGATGTCCAAGTGCCAAGGTCATCCTTTAGATCCTGGGCCATTGCCTGTCATCCTGATTTTTGCCTTGTCATTGGACTATGATGACCCTGGAAGAAAGAGTGAGACTGATGACTTTGTGTAACTCTGCCTTACTCAAATCCAATTCACGAATGAGTCAAATGTCATCCTATAATATCGTTAGTCCTCTTTGAACACAAAGTTCAAAAAACACACATACATATGTATATATTTGTGTGTATGTATATACATATACATACATATATATATGTATATGTGTGTGTGTATATATATATATATATATATATATATATATAACACATAGATACACATGCACAGTTTTTTTGGGGGGGGCAATGCTCTATAGACTTTAAAGTGTTAAAAAATCATAAATTCTCCTCTTCCTCCTCTATTTCCTTTTCCTCTTATCCTTCCTCTCTTCATCCTCCTTCCTTGTCCTCATTTTCCTCAACTTTCTCCTTCTTCTTCCTTGTATTCCCTCCTCCTTCTCCTGCAACTCCAAGAATCTACAATTTGTTGATGCATATTCACCAACATAGACTGCAACCCCACTTTGCTCTAATAGATGATCTTTGTGAATTACTGCAGCTGAAAAACCTCATCACTTTGAGGCCAGCCTTGTATTGAACTGATACCTCTGCACTTCGCTTGGCTACTGCTCAGAAGATAGACATTTGGCAGGCCTGTACTTGAAACTCCTTGAATTTGGAAGGACCCATCAAGCCAGGTGCTTCCATAACCTTCAAGAACCCAGGGCCATGGGGAGCAGCCAAGATGTCTCTGTGAAAGGAGGGAACTATTGGAGCTCTCTCACAAATTCTGTCAGATATATCTAAAAAAGTAAATCTGAGCAGATTTGAGAAAGTTAGAAGCCACTAGTAGACTGAGAGGGGCAGTAGTGCCCGGTACCCGGAACCACACCAGACCACACCAACCAGGAACAGCAGAGTAAACCAGCCAGGATGCCAGTTTGAGAGAGCATGGGGTGAGCAAAACACGGGAACAGGAGCAGGCTCAGGGGGGATGTATCAGCTATGGTGGTAATTGAACCCCAGGCCTCTCAGCCCAGGACAGGAGTCTGTAGGAGCTATGGGAGACACCAGTGCAGAGCCTGTGGCTTCAGGAGCAGCTACCCCAGAGGCCTCCAGTCCACAGCTTAAAGATTTGAAATACACCTTCTTGAACTTCCGGTTGCCATGATGGCCAGGTAAATTGGCTCTCCCTCCCTTCCTCACCCAGAGAATACTCCCTTGGGAGAAACAGAGGAGCCAGAAGTGAGGCTTCAGTAGCCTTTTAGTGAGAGAAGTTGTGGAGAGGGCCCTTCTTGTGGTGGAAGGAGACTAGTGCAGGAAGAAAGGTGTCCCAGTAGGCCCCACCTCAGCAGAACAAAGAGAGTTACTGAGCCCCAGCGGGGTGGAGCTAGCAAACATCAACACCAGTACCCCAGACATGCCTTTGCACAGCCAGGGGAAGTGGCAGACACCAGCACAGACAACAGCTGAGACCGCCTCTGGTGTAGAGCAGTCCCGGGGAAGAGGAGACTTCCAGCAGTCAGACCACTCCTCCCCCACACCTCACAAAATGAGAGGCCATAGCACACAAAGGCAGTGAGCAGGCCCACAGATATCAACACAAGAAGCTTGGGACAGAGTCCCTTGAGCTCCAGAAGTAGAGATCCACTTTAGAAGCCAGGATGAAAAAAAAGACACCATGAAAAAGCACGCTAAAAAGCCAAAGACCATTGATTCCTATTACGGAGACAGGGAAGATCAAAACACTAATTCAGAAGAGGACAGCATGGACACTATACCCATATCTGAAACCTCAAAAGGGAATGTGAACTGGTCTCCAGCCCAAAAAGCATTCCTGGAAGAATTCAAAGAGGACATTAAAATTCAAATTAGAGAGGTTAAAAAAAAAGGAAAAAATGGAAAAAAAATCACTGATGAAAACAAATCTTTAAAAAGTAAATTTGGCTAAATGGTTAAGGAGATTTAGAATATAAATGGAGAAAATATCTCACTAAAAAGTAAAATCAACCAAATGAAAAAGGAGACAGAGAAGCTAAAGGAAGAAAACAATACATTAAAAATTAGAATTGGGCAAGTAGAAGCTAATGACTCTATAAGACATCAAGAATCAGTCAAACAACATCTAAAGAATTAAAAGATAGAAGAAAACATGAAATATCTGATTGGAAAAACAACTGACCTGGACAACAGATACAGGAGAGACAATCTAAGAATTATTGGTCTACTGGAAAGCCATGATGAAAAAAAGAGCTTGGACAGTATCTTCCAAGAAATCATCAAGGATAACTTCCCTGAGGTGCTAGAACCAGAGGGTAAAATAATCATTGAAAGAATCCACTGATCACCCCCTGAAAGAGATCCCAAATTGAAAACTCCAAGGAATATTATAGTCAAATTCCACAATTATCAGGTCAAGGAGAAAATACTGCAAGCAGCCAGAAAGAAACAATTAAAATATTGTGGAACTACAGTCAGGATCATGCAGGATCTTTCAGCTTCTACATTAAATGACAGGAGAAATTGGAATATGATATTCTGAAAAGCAAAAGAGCTTGGACCAAACTCAACCAAGGATCAACTACCCAGCAAAACTGAGCATAGGTTTTCAGGCAAGGAGATGGACATTCAATGAAGTAAGGGAATTCCAGACCTTCCTGATGAAAAGGCCAGAGCTCAATGGAAAATTTGATCTTCAAATACAAAACTCAAGAGAGACATAAAAAGATAAATGGGGGGAAAAACCTTGTTAATCAATAAGGCAAATTATTTACATCCTTATATGGGTTTATATTGTTTTATATGTTTTATATATACATAAATCTTGAGAATAGGACAATTATGAGAATTGAAAGGGATATACATAGACAGTGGGTGTCAGTATAAAATAACTGATATAATGATAAAAAATAATTAAGAGATTTAAAGGGAGAGTTCTGGGAGAAGAGGTAAGGAGGTAGTAGAAAATGGTAAATTACATCAAATGAAGAGGGACAAAAACACATTATAGTAGAGGGAAAGACAGGAGGGAGAAGAGTAGTATTTGAGCTTTACTCTCATCGGATTTGGTTCAAGAAGAGAACAACATACTCTGATAAGTCTAGAAGTCAGACTTGTCCTATAGTCAGTAGGAGGGGAAAGGGGAAAGAAAAGGCAGAGGGTCAGAAGGGAGGGAAGAAGTAGCAAGGGGAAAAAGGTAAGATATGGGAGGATAATCAAGAGGGAGAGTAAAATGAGGAAGGTGGTAGTCAAAAGCAAAACTCTTGAGGAGTGGAAGGGAGAAATAAAAACATAAATGGGGAAAATAGGATGGAGAAAAAGACACAGATAGTAATCATAACTGTGAATATGAATGAGATGAACTTTTCCATAAAACAGAAGTGGATAGCAGAATGGATTAAAAACCATAATCCTATAATATGTTGTTTACAAGAAACACATTTGAAACAGGGGGATACACACAAGGTAAAGGTAAAAGGTTGGGGCAGAATATATTGTGCTTCAGCTAAAGTAAAAATAGCAGGAGTAGGAATCCTAATCTCAGGCAAAGTAAAAGCAAAGATAGATCTAATTAAAAGAGATAAGGAAGGACACTATATCCTGCTAAAAGGCAACAGAAATAATGGGCAATATCATTATTTAACATATATGCACCAAGTGGTATAGTATGCCAATTCTTAGAGGAGAAGTTAAGGGAGTTACAGGAAGAAATATACAACAAAAGTATACTAGTAGGGGACCTCAACCTCCTTCTCTCTGATCTTGATAAATCTAACCTCAAAATAAACAAGAAAGAAGTTAAGGAGGTGAACAGAATTTTAGAAAAGGCAGATATGATAGATCTCTAGAGAAAACTGAATGGAGATGAAAAGGAATATGCTTTTGTCTCAGTGGTACATGGCACATACTCAAAAATTGACCACGTACTAGAGCATAAAAACCTCACAATCAAATGCAGAAAGGCAGAAATAGTCAAAGGATCCTTTTCAGGTCATGATGCAATAAAAGTTATTTGTAATAAAGGACCATAGAAAAATAAAGTAAAAATTAATTGGAAACTAAATAGTCTAGTCCTAAAGAATGAGTTGGCCAAAGAACAAATCATAGAAACAATTAACAACTTCATTCAAGAGAATGACAATAATGAGACAACATATCAAAACTTATGGGACACAGCAAAAGCAGTTCTTAGGGGAAACTTTATATCTCTAAATGCTTATATGAATAAAATAGATAAAAAGGAGATCAATGAATTGGGCATGCAACTGAAAAAGTTAGAAAAAGAACAAATTGAAAATCCCCAATTAAATATCAAATTAGAAATACTGAAAATCAAAGAAGAGATTAATAAAATTGAAATCAAGAAAACTATTAAATTAACAAATAAAACTAAGAGCTGGTTTTATGAAAAAACCAATAAAATTGATAAACCTTTGGTCAATTTGATTAAAAAAAGAAAGAAGAAAACCAAATTACCAGTATCAAAAATGAAAAGGGTGAATTCACTTCCAATGAAGAGGAAGTTAAAGTAATAATGAGGAATTATTTTGTCCAATTGTATGCCCATAAATTTGACAACATTAGGGAAATAGATGAATATTTTCAAAAAATATAAATTGCCCAGGTTAACAGAAGAGGAAGTAAAATTGCTAAATAACCCCACCTCAGAAAAAGAAATTGAACAAGCCATCAATGAATTCTGTAGGAAAAAATGTCCAGGGCCAGATGGTTTTACATGTGAATTCTATCAAGTATTTAAAGAACAATTCCTATACTTTATAGACTATTTGGGAAAATAGGTGGCATCCTACCAAATTCTTTTTATGACAAAAATGTGGTACTAATACCCAAACCAAGAAGAGTCAAAACAGAGAAAGAAAATTATAGTCCAATCTCCTTAATGAATATTGATGCAAAAATTTTAAATAAAATATTAGTTAAAAGATTGCAGGAATTTATTATGAGAATAATACACTATGACCAGGTAGGATTTATTCCAGACATACAAGGCTGGTTCAATATTAGGAAAACTATCAGCATAATTGATTATATCAACAACAAAACTGGCAGCAGCCATCTCAATAGATGCGGAAAAAACCTTTGACAAAATACAACACCCATCCCTATTAAAACACTAGAAAGCATAGGAATAAACGGAGCTTTCTTTAAAATTATAAATAGTATCTACCTAAAACCATCAGCAAACATTATATATAATGGGGATAAGCTAGATGCATACCTGGTAAGATTGGGGGTGAAACAAGGATGTCCATTATCACCTCTATTATTCAATTTGGCACTAGGAATGTGAGTTGTAGTAATAAGAGAAGAAAAATAAATTGAAGGAATTAAAATAGGCAAAGATGAAACTAAATTGTCACTTTTTGCAGATGATATGATGATTTACTTAGAGAAGTCTAGAGAATCAAGTGAAAAACTACTTGGAATAATAAACAACTTTAGCAAAGTTGCAGGATATAAAATAAACCCAAATAAATCCTTGGCATTCCTCCATATTACCAACAAAGCCCAACAGCAAGAGATAGAAAGAGAAATTCCATTGAAAATTACTGTAGACACTATAAAATATTTGGGAGTCTACTTTCCAAGGCAAACACAGGGCCTATATGAACATAATTATGAAACACTTTTCACACAAATAAAGTCAGATCTAAATAAATGGAAAAACATCAGTTGTTTGTGGTTAGGCTGAGCTAATAGAATAAAAATGACAATTTTACCTAAATTAATTTATGTATTCAGTGCCATACCAATTGAACTACTAAAAATTATTTTACAGAGCTGGATAAAATAATAACAAAATTCATCTGGAAGAACAAGAGGTCTAGAATATCTAGGGAATTAATGAAAAGAAATGCTAGAGGAGGTGGCCTGGCTATACCAGATATTAAACTGTACTATAAAGCAGCAGTCATCAAAGCTACTTGGTACTAGCTAAGGAACAGATTGGTAGGTCAGTGGAATAGATTAGGTACTTAAAACTCAGTAGTCAATGACTATAGCAATCTACTCTTTGACAAACCCAAAGAATCCAGTTTCTGGGCTAAGAATTCACTATTTCACAAAAACTGCTGGGAAAATTGGAAAATGGTAAGGCAGAAACCAGCATAGACCAATATCTTACACTGTATACTAAAATAAAGTCAAAATGGGTTCATGATTTAGGAATAAAGACTGATACTATAAGCATTTGGGAGATCAAGGAATAGTTTACCTATCAGATTTATGGGAAAGGAAATAATTCATCATACAACAAGAGATAGAGAGCATTACAAAATGCAAAATGGATAATTTTGATTATGTTAAATTGAAAAGTTTTTATACAAAAAGGTCAATGCAACAAAAATTAGGAGGGAAGCAGAAAATTGGAAGAAAATCTTTACATCCAGTGTCTCTAATAAAGGCCTCATCTCTAAAATACACAGGGAACTGAGCCAGATTTATAGGAATACAAGTCATTCCCCAATTGAGAAATGGTCAAAGGATGTGAACCAGCAGTTTTTAGCGGAAGAAATTAAAGATATATATATATATATATATATATATATATATATATATATACATATATACATACATATATGTATATATATGCATATGAAAAAATGCTCAAAATCACTATTGCTTAATGAAATGCAAATCAAAACAACTCTTAGGTACTACATCTCTCCTGTTAGATTGGCTGACATGACAAAACAGGAAAATGATAAATCCTGGAGAGGATGTGAGAAAATTGGAACACTATTACATTGTTGGTGGAGTTGTGAACTAATCCAGCCATTCTGGAGATCAATTTGGAACTACGCCCAAAGAGCTATAAAAATGTGTATACCCTTTGATCCAGCAATACCACTTCTAGGGCAGTATCCCAAAGAGATCACACAAGTGGGAAAGGTACCAGTATGAACAAAAATATTCATAGCAGCTGTTTTTGTGGTAGCAAAGAATTGGAAATAAAGGGGATGCCCATCAATTGGGGAATGGCTAAACAACTTGTGGTGTAGTGGAATATTATTGTACTATAAGAAATGGGGAAGATATGGACTTCATAATAACCTGGAAAGACCTACATGATATGATGCTGAGCAAGAGGAGCAGAACCAGGAGAACATTGTACACAACCACAGATATATTGATTCCATGATGACTAACTTTGATAGACTTGGCTCTTCTCAGCAATACAAGGTTCAAAGACAACTCCAAAGGACTCATGATAGAAAGAGCCATCTACATCCAGAGGAAGAATTGTGGAGTCTGAATGCAGATTGGGGCAAACTATTTGATCTCTTTTCTCTCTCTCTCTCTCTTTTTTTGGTTTTGTTTCTTCTTCCTCATGATTCATTCCATTGGTCATAATTCTTTACAACTTGAGTACTGTGTAAATAAGTTTAATGCAAAGGTATATGTAGAAGATATATCAGATTCCATGCTGTCTTGGAGGGGAGGGGAAGAAAATCTGGAACTCAAGAACATGCAGAACTGAGTGTTGTAAACTAAAAATAAAAAATCTTAATTAAAAATAAAAGAACCCTGGACCACCTCCAGAACATGATGAGGCATTAAAGCTCTGGTGTGAACAGAGACACATTCATCCTGCTCCTCTAGAAGCTCTAGATTCACCTTTTGTAGAGTGAGTCATGAGAATCTCCCCACCTTCTTTCCTGCTGGGGTAGAGATCCCTTAACAAGGAAATTCCTAAATATCTTCCAGGTCCCTCAGATGCTATTTAAGCATTTCTTAGTGCTGAGATCATTATATCATGAAGGTTTTAAGAAATTATTTTGAGATATTTTCAGGTTTTGAGAGGATTTGGGGGCTTTGTTTTTTAGAAAAGGCGATGGCAGTCCTGAGCAACATCTTGAAACTTGTGATTCCAGTAAAAGACCTATCCCGTGTCCTAGGTAATCTATGATTTTGTTCTAGGAGTAATATAGGTTGGGGACTGGTTCTTTTGCTCCTGCCTATAGACATATCACCTAAAAATAAAGCCTACCTTCTCTCAATTTTTGCCACATGCTTGAGTTGCTATCTCTTCTCTTCCCTTGTTTATTGAGAAGCAACTTGAAAGAATAATTTACATTTACTGTCTCTAATTGCTTCAACACCCTCACCATTATATAATGCGAGCTCTCTCTTTAATGTCATCAGTGGCCTTATTAGCTGCCAGATGCAGTGGCCATCCTTTCTCATTCTCATTTAACAAGTGTTTATTAAGCGAGAGAAGAAATTTATGGTACACAGAAAGTTGGCCTCTGAGGAAGGAAGACCTGGATTCAGGTCTTACCTCTGATAGCCCCTGCTCTAAGAAGTGAAGATGCTAAGCCACAGTGAAAGTACCAACCTGCACTGGTAGGATTTTCCTCATCGATTATCCTTGTGATTATAAAATCATTTGTCCAGGTCCCATCTTTATCTCTATCCTCTCCAGTCTTCCTGATCTGTACCTGTCCACTGGACTCAGATGGCTCTGGAGGAGAAAGTGAGGCTGGTGACTTTGCACAGCCCTCTCTCACTTAAATCTAGTTTACTTGCAAGTCATGAAATCATCTTCCTGAGGTCATGGTCCTCTTCAAGAATGAAGAAAAGCAACAACATCTATTTTGTAGGAGCTGGGGGTACAAAGACAAAAGGAAGGAGCAACTGAGGGGCAGGGACACATGTAACTAGATAAGAAAATTCAAAGTATATACAAAGGGGTTTGGGGGGTAGAGATCATTAACGGCTAAGGGGAATGAGGGAAGGCCTTGTATGTGAGGTGGTATGTGAGCTAGAACTAGAAATTTCAAGAGGCCTGAGATGAGGAGAGAGAGCCTTCTAGGCACAGGGAAGGGACAACAGGTGCACAGTCAGGAGATGGAATTTTGTGTATGGGTAATAGCAAGGAGGGCAATCTGGCTAGAATGTATGGTGCATAAATTCAAATAGTGTGGATTAAGTCTGGAAAGAAAAACTGGATCCAGACTGAAGAGCTTTACATAACAAACAGTGGGATTGGTATTTTATACTAGGGGGAATAAGGTTTGTGGTCACTCTCAAATCACCTGATAGAGGTGGCCATGTAATTTACATCTGCATAGGGTCCCACTATGGCTGAGGGTCATGGTGTAGTTCTTAGACCACATAAAGAAGACAACATGGGAAAAACTATCTGCATCTTTGTTCAACTTTTAGTTAACTTTTAGTGTAATCTGTAATTCCTGTTTTGTTTAAGTCTTAATGTTGCTGCCAAGGAAGGGGATATTTGATTTTGATCTGGCTTTTGAACAGTTGCCCCTCTGCCCCTAATTTGTAGTCGACATGGCATCTGTGACATATTTGAGTACCTGCAAAGTAAAGTTATTTTGATGTTTCCTGATTTTTTGACATGAAAAGGGGTCCTGGGTGCTTGAGTTATCTGACAGATGCATCCATATGCAGACAGTAGTAAGCCTTCTTAAAGATTTAGAAGACAAGTTAATCAGATTCCTCTGCTGAATCTCTTCATGAAGTTAGGGGAGTCACCTATCTCCCAGATCTCATTTCTTTGGACTTTTCAACATAGATTTTCACTTCTTCACTTTCCCTCACTCTCACACAGCCCTTCCTGCCTTCTGTTCCTCTTTCTAGCACATATCTATCCTTCTCTTGACTTGATCTACCCACAAACCTAAAAACATATTGATGTCCATGGTTGACTTTCTCTGCCTACTTGCTCCTTCTGGGAATTGACGTGGCCAGGCTTCCTGGACCCGATTGGAATTAATATGTAACTGCTGAGGTTCTAACTTGACCTGTTCATTCTCTCTATTTATGACCTTCGGGATCTAGGGTGGGTGAAATGCCAATAACAAAATAAACAAGATGGCAGGGTACCAACATGGTAACTATTGGTGATAGTGCTAACAAGGGCAGATTTTTTTTCCCCTATCTATACTGAGAATGCGTTTAGGCACTATATAAAAGCTAGGAGAGCTGGGACTTCTGACTTGTGTTGAGGCTAGGTCCCTATGCTACAGTTACAGAGTGGTATTGTGATGGAACAAAGTAGAACAAGAAAGCCAAAAACCTTTTCAGAAAAGAGCAGTGTGAGTCTTACTAATTGTAGTACAGAACAAGACCCTATTTGTCTGTTCAACCATTTTGGTGTTACTAATGTTATTGTGCTGCTCTGTTGTGTGTGTGTGTGTGTGTGTGTGTGTGTGTATTTCTGAAGAAGACTTGTATGCCAGGCTTTACTGTAAATTGCTTGAGGTTTAAGACCCAGAAGACACTGAAGGGCTAGATGATGATGCTGTATTCAAGCTGCATGTCTTTGACTTCTTTGAGGCATACCTGGGTTTACAAGTCTGGCAATCATCCTCAGTTACTGGGATAATTTTGGAAGGCTAAGTATCCGTAAGTACCCTCAAGGCACTGTTGACTTTGCTGGAAAGTGAAGAGGTCAGTGCTAGACCTATGGTCAGCCAGAAAATGGCAACTCTCATTCCCCATGAACTCTGTGTAGAGACCTTGAATTTAATCTCAGGGCCCTTTCCCCTCAACTAATATTTGCCTCTACCTAGCTGACTTTGAGTAGGAAGGTCATGTTTACAGAGTGCAACTCTTTTGAAAGAGGTACTGTTGAGATAAAAAGCAAATCATTCTTAATTCTTTCTGTAGGTTTCAGTCTGCCCTCCTTGCTCATCTTACATGAGAAGGCTCTTAAATGCTGTGTCCTAGAAGTGATGACTTCACCCAGACAGACATTCTTCTATTTTAGTATCAGAGGAAGACATGCCTCTCTTTGTTCACAGGATTTTCACAACTTAAAGGAGAAAGTTACTAAAGCTTAACCTGAGCCAACCGTAGTGATCTTAGCGTGCATAGTAAAGCCACATTCCTTGGGGGTCGGTCACATGAAACATCTGGATTTTGACATTGAGGAGTAAAGAGAGAGGGTGCTTGCCACCCCAACATGCTTCTCTCACCAAGCTCAGATGTTTATTTGCTACAGCTTCTTGGAGCCACAGGTAAGAGTTGAGTGCCAAGTGGACATCAAAGCAACCTTGAAAGTGGCTTGCTTGGCAAGCCCTCATACCTGAGGTACTGATCCTTCTTGAATACCCATATGCCCCTTACTTGCTACCAGAGCAAGCTCTAAAGAAGCTTCTATTCTTCTTTACATCATTTCCAGCAAAATGGCTTGGGGGTGTGAAGACACTAATTTATAGCTGTTTATTACAACCTTTGGTGACATTTGAAAGTTCTTTTGTGATTCAACCCATCTGGGAAGCAATAAAGTATTCTATTCTATTGAGAGACAATGAGGAACTTTTAACTAGAATAGGCTTTTAGTCATAGTTTATTTTGGCCACTAGAGGGGAGAAGAGACCGAATTTTCATAGCACTACATAATATTTGATTAGGAGTTCTTCCAGGGCTAAAAAGGACTTTTTTGGGGAGTTTTTTTTTTTTTTATCAACCTCTGGCTTCTAGGAGGAAGTATATGGAGGCACTAAGATGTAGTAAATTGAGAACTGGACTAGGGTCAAGAAGACTTCAGTAAATCATGGGTTCAAATCCCTCTTCAGATAACTATGTTACCCTGGGTAAAGAGAGGTTCTCTCTCAGACTTTTCCCATCTGAAAAATGAGAATAATAATGCTTGTAGTACATACCTCACAGGGCAATGGTGTGAGGTGTATATTACCATGTAAAACATTTAGAAAACTTTAAAGTGCTATATAAATGTTATATTTTTGATTCCCTCAATTAACTAACCAACCAACAGTCCCAAGGAGGGAAGAAGCAAGATGTGTGTAAACCACAAGGATGTCTTCAACAAGAATTTCCCAGATACTTTCATCTCTCATGTGACTTACTTTGTGCTAGGAGCTCAAGATGAAAAAAAATCCCCAAACTTAAACAACCCTTTCCCCCATCATAATTTTTCAATTAGAAAAATATTTCTATAAATTCTTCACACTTAATAATTCATATATTTCTTGTAAATTAATTCATAAGTGTTTGTACTGGTCTTTCATGAATCTATGCCTAACGGAGGATGCAAGCACATCCATACCCTGAATGTCATGACAGAGTGACCCCAGATATTCTGGACCATCTAATGTTTCAGCAGGTTGCCTTAGAACAGAAACATCTCCAATGACGAGTTGTTTCTTTGATTGCCTTGACAGAGGGCACAGAGAAATGCTCTGCTGAATAGGCCATTTCTCCTCTCTATTTGAGCAAGATTTGATTGTATCAGGCATACAAAACAAAGCAGTAACCTTTTTATGGACTTGAAAGTAATAAAGGCAATTCACAGAGTCATAAAATCTCAGCATGACCCAAGAAATGATCTGATCCAATTCTCAGCCCAATGAGTGAGTATCTTTCTACATCTCATGAAATAAATGATTATGCCATAAAGGGGCATTACAAATGTCTGCTTGAGTTTTAGGACTATAGCAACTCATGAAACCTATTCAGTTTTGGAAGAGTTACAGTCTGCATGTTTGGGAGAAACTGTAGAAGACCTGATAGAGTCCTCCTTATACGATGATTGGGCATGTCTAAACTTCTGGGGCCCTCATCTGTCCTTATCTCCAAAATGGGAAGGCTGGACAAAATGGTCTTTCCAAGTCTAAATCCTATGTTCCTATTATTATACGTCTCCAGGAAGCTGTCTTCCATTTTTTGCTTGATAGGTAAGTCACTACCTACAAAGGCTCTAATTAGTAGTAGATATTTCCTTTAACTGAGCCAAAAATCTGTTTCCTCTGTAATTTAGTATCTTAGAATCTTATGAGTAACCTCAGAAGTCACCAAATCTAACTTCACATCTAATGAAGAGATCCATTCTATAGAATACCTGTCAGGTGGTCATCCAAGAAGTCTAGAACATTTCCATTGATATATGTTCCTTCTCATTTTTAACTCAGCCTTTACCAACTGCTTCTAATTCTTCCTTGTTGAGCCACCAAAATATACTGCAATTCCTCTTCTACATCATAGTCCTTCAACAAAGCATTTGGCAGAATTTCTCTTTCAA
The DNA here is from genome assembly GCF_011100635.1 of Trichosurus vulpecula. Lineage (NCBI taxonomy): Eukaryota > Metazoa > Chordata > Mammalia > Diprotodontia > Phalangeridae > Trichosurus > Trichosurus vulpecula. The sequence continues at coordinate 65,005,444 of NC_050580.1, read as the reverse complement.
TGACTCTGGAGTCATAGAAACTGGGACCAATCCCACTTCTATTATTTACCACCTGTGTGACCTTCCATGGGTCAGTTACTTTGCCTCCCTGGGCCTCTGTTTTCTTATCTGTCAAGGGAGGAGGTTAGGTTAACCATTAGATAGTTTATGAAGTCCCTTCCAATGCTAGGTCTATGATCCAACATATACTAGAAGGTAGTACAGTCAGGTGGATTGGAATTGGTTGGATCATCAGACCTGAGAATTGGGCAACCTATTAATGGGTTGATGTCAACTTTGGGGAGGAGAGAGATCTCTGGAGGAGTTTCCCAGGAATCTCTTCTTTGCCTTGTGCTCTTTAAGATTTCTATCAATGATTTGAATAAAGCCATAAATCCATTCTTGACAAATTTTCTGATAATGGAAAGTTGGAATTAACTGTTAATATATTTGTGTCAGATTCTTAAAAGATCTCAATGGCCTACAACAATGGGACAAAATGAATTGAAATAAATATTAACTTCTATATTAAGTCAAGAAAATAAAAACCCTAACTATAGAATGGAGGAACTGTGGCTAAATAACAGCTCTTCTTTAAAAAATAAAAGATCCTGGCATTTTAAAGGAGTATCAATTTAATGAGTCAGTGGTATGAGCTAAGACACTCATATCTAGTCTTTGGGTTTATTCTGATAGGCAGGGAATGGAGAATGAGGGAAGTGATCATCTCTGACTTGATCAGGTCACATCTAGATAATTGAATTCAGTTCTATTCACATTAATTTGGGATGAGCAATGATGAGTTTGAGTATGTTTAGAGGAATATAACCAAGATGCTCAAGGTGCTGAAGACTCACAGATTGGTAAAAGAAATAGGAATATGTAGATCAGATAAAAGAACATTTAGAGGGAATTATAGTAGTTTTCAAGTATATTTGACACTCATATAATTCCCTCTTTCTTCCAGCTACCGGGTACCCACTCCCATCAGGACTTCTTGCAAATGTTGACACTTGACAAGACATGTCTTAACTGTCCCTCAGGCCCCAGGAGTTACTTTGGAAGTAAAGGAGTAGAGACAAACAGCTCACTGATATAGAAAGATACAGAAAGTTAGCCACTGGAGGAGGAAGCAGCTTCAAGGAACATGACTCCTTATATCGGAGTGAAATGTCAGCTATATACCTGAGAAAGGACTTTGAGTAATCGGGAGTCATGAGTTTTCCCTTGGTATACACATATACTTTACAGTTAGAGACCACTTTCCCATGGACCTCTGTGAACTTGTGGGAGAGTATGGACCAGTCATGGAGTTGAGGGTGTTTGGTATCAACTCTTCTTACTATACTACCTTACATTATACCCCTTTCTAAAAGTAAATTGAACTTTGGTTAAATAATGTTAACAGAAAGTACACTAATATCATGAATGACAATACTAGAAAATTTCAATCTCTCAGAGTTACCCCTTGAACCCTGAGGAGAGTAAGGCCAGCTGCACTGTAATCCAATCTGTGAGTGCACATCCCAAGTTGAGGGAGTGAACTTGGAGGGAGTGATATATTGACATTACTAATATAGGGAGGAACATTTAACTTTCCCCTCCATTGGCATGTGTTTAATGAGAGGGTGCTTGACTTTTTCCATCTATGTTCCTACTCTGAATATTATGGGAAGCAACTTGGATTTTTAAAAAGTATTGCTATCTTTTGTTTTTATATCATCCATATTCTTCACTGTATCCCTCTGTTCTCTCAGACAACCATCTTTTATGAAAAAGAAGAAAGAAGAAAAAACAGTTTAGCAAAACTAATCAACATGTGGAAAAAGTCTGATAGTTCCTCCACCTTAACAAAGGGGTGTGTGTGTGTGTGTGTGTGTGTGTGTGTGTGTGCATATTTTCATATTTCATCTTTGGGTCCAAGCTTGACTATTCAAATTTCACAGTAGCCAGTTTCAATTTTTTTGTGGGGGCGTATTTTGAATGACCCTTTACTTTGGTTCCAAAGTGAGTTTGGGGCCTGAGGGACACTGAAGGCATGTTTTGTCAAGTGTCAGAAACTGTAGGGAGTACTGATTTGGATGGGGAACATCCTGCCCAGATTGTGAATTTATCTTATCAGTGATGGAGAATTGCTTAAAGATAAGAAAAGAACCCTTGCCTCCCTGACTACTGAGTGAAATATTGTATGAGACAGAGCTTTGTAGGAACCAACTATCAATAGTTCAAGGGAAAGGCTTCAGAATAGAGTCACCTACTCCTGATGTTTGGGCTATAAAAGCACCATGACAAAGAAACTCTGAAATAGCCATCTTTTCCTGACTGAGATAAACCTGGCACTGAAGATAGGCTTTCCTCTGAACAGGAACTAATTATGCCACTTTGGGGGAGCTTTATAGAACTTCAGGAAGAGCCCTGCAGAAAAGCTACATAGCAGGAAGACAGTAGGAAGATGATTTATGATTCTATGATGTATTGTGGTGCTGTGCGAGGTAACATTTCCTGGGGGTTCTAACTGTGTGCTTCCAAAGGCAATTGGTGACAACACATTGGATTGTGTCATATAGCAAAGTTCTCATTTTGGGGGGAATCAAGAAAAACAATGAGCCAATTTTGTGAGAAATCCCTCAAAGTATACATGGGAAACTGGGCCAAGATGGTGGAATAGCAGAAGTGGTTCAGCCCAGGTCCCCCCACCACTACTCTAACAACAATATAAGAAGGTTACCAGGTAAGTAGTGACTTGGAAATCAAAGGCAAAACTATAATGTGTCATCTTTCTGGCCAAAGATCAAAAACTCATCCTACAGGTAAGTGAACAGGGCAAGGACTGTGGACCTGAAATGGTCTGAGATCACAGGTTCAGCTCCCAGAAATTTGAGCCTGCCCAGAAATTCAAGGACACTCAGAGTTGATTGCGGACTCAGACCTGAGCCCAAGACTGCAGTATACAGTATCCAAGATGGGCTAGGACTGTGGACTTAGTGTCTAGAGCCTTGAGCTAAAATCACTCAGAGAAAATTATGAACCCACTTTTACCACCTAGGATAGCAGCCTTGGGGGTAAGCTGTATCCCAGAGGAATCTGAATTACAGACTCAAGCTCTAGAATACCTATCTAGGCTAGCAATGCAGAATTTCTCAGTGAAGATTGCTGGAAGAATAAATAAACCAAAAAAGATAAAGACCTATTATGATGCCAGTGACACTTATGAAACAAACTTATAAAAGAATAATAACTCTAAAATAATAACTCTAAAACTCAGCGATTGCCCACAAGATCAATTAGAATTTTTAGAAGAGATAATGTAAGTGTTAAAAAAGATTTAAGATGATTCATCAAAATAAAATGAAAAGTCTAGATGAAAAAATTGGAAAGGAAATGAGAGTCAAAGAGATAGATAGATAATTAGTATGTTAGCAACCCCATGGTATAAAATCTTATCCAAGTAGAAGATTCTTTGAGAATTAGAATATACCTAGCAGAAGTTAATGACACCATAAAATAATAAATATTAAAACAAGTGAAAAGACACAAATTCACCACCCAAGAAAATGTAAGATATAGCATATAAACAACTACTGACCTGAAAAACAGATCAAGGGGAGATGATTTAAGAATCATTATATTACGAGAAAACCGTGATCAGAAAAAGAGCCTAAACACTATATTTCAAAAAATCTTGAAAGAAAACTTTCCAGATCTCTTAGAACCAGAGAGAAAGGGAAAATAGAAAGAATTCACCAGTTACCTCATGAAAGAAGCCCCCGAATGAAAACTCCAAGGAATGTCATAATCCAGAACTTCCAGAGAAAGAAAAAAAATGCTACAAGTAGCCAAAAGGAAAGAGTTCAAATATCAAGGACCATTGTCAGGATCACACAAAATTTAGTAGCTACCACTTTAAAGGAGCAGAAAGGTTGGAATAGGATACTCTAAAAGGCAAAAGATATAGGTTTACAAACAAGAATCGCTTACCCAGCAAAACTGAATGTAATTTTAGCGGGGAAAAACAGGAACCTTTCATTTAAATAGAGAACTTCCAATGATTCCCAATGAAAAGACCAGAGTTGAGTAGAAAATTTAAAATAAAAATGCGAGAGTAAAGAGAAAGATAAAAAGGTAAATACAAATGAGCAATTGGGAAAAGACTTCGTAAAGATAGTGTGTTTGTACTCTAAGGGGGAAGGGGAGTGATAGAAGCATTCCCTAAAAACTATAATGTTATCAGGAGTCACAGAAGGAGTGAAAAAGTCAGATGCCCTGGGAGTGATTTTTGTTATGTTTTATGATCTTAAAAGAAGACAGGAAAGGAAGGAGGGAAAAAGGATACATTAGGGAAGAAAAGGGGAGGAATTAGCAACTTATCTCTGTATCAGGAGGACCGAGTTTATAATCTCAAAGAGGATCATAAACATGTCTGAAAGGTTCGGAACCGCCGGATATAAGAAACTCTCAAAGTAGAAGGCAGAAGAATCAAAACATTTATTTAGGCTCCACAGTAACCAACCCATGAACCAGAAGCCCCATTTTGATATGTTGATCAAAATCTTCCAGGCCCAATAAGTACGCCTTGCAAGAGTAACCAGGAGGCTACAGAGAAGCATGATTGCGTAAAGCAAAATCATGCTTCCCCCTCGATGGTAATAAGATTACCCACTGGCCTGAAGTCTTTGTTCAGCTTCCTCCCGTAGATCAGCTCTGCTACTGGCAGCTCCTGCCTCAGCTGTGTCTGTGTCTGTAACTGAAGCTGCAACTGAAACTGACGATGTAACGGTCGCTGTAACTGACGTAACTGTCGTAACTGTCGCTGGCTCCAACCGGAAAAGGAAAAGAAGAACTCTTCGAGCTGTCCTCTCCCCTCTTATAGGGTCTCTGACATCATCAAGCTCCGCCCAAATGACCAGGGCCGATTGGTTCCTGAGTTGGCCCCTCCCCCTAGCATAGACATTAACACCTCCCCTCAGCCAGCCCCATGACTCATCACACAGGAAGCTGTCTGCTTCCCGGCATGCTCCCCGGGCCTCCTGCCCCGGAAGAGCAAGCCACAGTGTCCAGAGGCTCAATGAGGTAAGCTGAGTCATTCAAAGAAAACAAAGGCCATTCTGGCTACACTCCACCCCTTGTTATAGGATACATAATCTAATCAGCCATGTATCCTAGAACATACATTGTGATCCAATTACAAAGGAAACTAAAACATATCATTCATTATAAAGCAAAACATATCATTCAGTGACATTCCCAAACATTGGTTAACGATTCAAATGCGATCCACCCCTAGATCCCAGCAAAATAATCTCTTCAATCAATCATCCCCAAAATAATTATTAATAATTCAAATGTCCACCCCTAAATCCTTGTATCCACTACATAGGATCAATAATATCATAACAATAAAACAACACAGCAAGGATAATACAAAATAAGTAAACAGAACACTATCATCATTTCCACCCCCCTTGAACGATTGGGGCTCAAAATCTTGGGGTGAGGGGTGAAGGTCTCATTTTCCATAGCTTCTTCATGCTGAAATTGGATGTAGAGATGGCCCTGCCCCCAAAAAGTCTCATTCCAGAGGTCATTTCTTTAACGAGCTGGCAGGAATTCCAAGAATGCTACATGCTTAGGCAGTCACCGGAAAGTGCAGGGTGCTTAAGCCTGAAGGAAACAAAACTAGCAACAAGGTTAGCCAAAACAAAGGACAAAAAGAATAGTCTGTGAATCTATTATTATAACCTATTCACGGTAAAATATATGGTTCAGGGGTACGATTTGGTAATTATTTTCCCCTGAATAAACAACTGTTACAGTGTTGTCCTTCCCATGGGCTATAACTTCTGCAGCCTTTGGAATATCATCTGGCTTCCGTTTTACCCATACCTTAGCTCCTGACTTTATTCTATCAATGGAGCAAGACCCTTTTGCCCCTCTAGTAGTTATTTTGGGAGGAGGGTCAGTTTTCACAAAGGGTATTTTTTCACAGGGGATAATAATGACTTGAACCATCCTATCATTTCTACAAAATTGTACAGGTTTTTTACCCATATTCTGGAGTGTCACAACAATTTCTTTTTGATAATTAGAATCTATCACTCCAGCCAATACATGTATTCCTTGAGCTGCTAATCCTGGTTTAGGTAATATCCATCCAAGATGATTCTTGGGGATTCTCATACATACTCCAGTAGGGGTTTTTCTTATCTCTTTCCTATTTAACCTAAAATTCTCTATACAATGTAAATCATATCCTGCTGAACCAGGTGTTCCTGGACTTGGTAGTGGGACATCTTCCCTCACAGTCCAAAATTCAATGTTTTGGATCTCACATGTTTGCTGTTCTCTGATCTGCAGATTTGGGGTCATCATTCTGGCTAGAGGTGTACTCCCCTCTAAGGGCCTATTATTCAAATTACGTAAGGCAATAGACAAATTATCCTTCCAATGTCGATATGAATTATTTGAGCTTAATTTTCTCAGCTGTTCTTTCAACAATCCATTCATTCTTTCAATTAGCCCAGATGCTTGTGGGTAATATGGAATATGATATATCCATTCTATATTATTCAACACACAATATCTTTTCACTTCTTTGCCCTTGAAATGTGACCCATTGTCACTTTGAATCTGCATTGGGGTTCCATAATATAAACTTACAATATCTAGAGTTTTACAGGTGTTTTTCTGAGTTGCGTCTTTATAAGGACAAGCCACTAGTACACCTGAATAGGTGTCAACACACGTACATACATATTTACATCCTTTATCCTGGGGTAGTGGGCCAATATAATCTATCTGCCAAATTTGGGCTGGAACTTTTCCCCTTGCTATTTCTCCAGTAACTATCCTAGGAAGAGTTCGTTCTTTTTCTAATTGGCATATACAACACTCCTCTGTTATTTGTTTTAACAACGCATGAGAAATACTGATACCTCGATCCTGTGCCCATCGATGGGTGGCCTGGACCCCTAAATGGCCAGCAGTCTGGTGGACCCATCTTGCTAAGGCTGGGTCATCAGTTGGAGTCGGAGTAGGGACAATACATTCAGTAGCAATCTTTGCTAGTCGATCCGCATGTGCATTGTATTCACGTTCTGGTGTGGTCAGGGTTGCATGAGCATCAACATGAAAAACTGACAGATCTGTAACCAAAGACATGTCCCATATATTTTCCCATAACTCTTTACCCCAAACTTGTTTGCCATGAATCTCCCAATTCTGATTCCTCCATATAGGCATCCACGTAGCTAATCCATTAGCTACCGCCCACGAGTCAGTAAATATATGACACTGTCCTCCTTTTTCTGCTCTGATGGCCTGATGCACTGCCATCAGTTCAGCATATTGGCTACTTCCACCTATCCCAGAACTTTCCAGAGTTCTCCTTGTACAGGGGTTATAGGCTACTGCTTTCCAATGTCTCTTCTGTCCTAAATATTTTGCTGTCCCATCAGTAAACCAAGCATGTTTCTTCTGTTCTTCATTTAGTCCGTCATATCCATTATTCCATTTCACTAAGGATGGTACCATCTGTTGCTTAGATTCAAGGGGCTTTTCATTGCTCTCAGTATCAATGTTCGCCACAGATTCATGTAGAGCAGAAACTCCATTTTTGCCTGCTCTGGACCTATTCTGAATATACCACTTCCATTTGATTATGCTTGCCTCTTGTGCATGTCCAATTCTGTGAGAAGCTGGGGTACTCATTACCCAAGTCATAATTGGAATTCCAGGCCTTAATACCACTTCATGACCCAGAGTTAGTTGCTCAGTTTCTACTAAAGCCCAATATGCAGCTAACAGCTGCTTCTCAAAAGGTGTATATTGCACTCCAGATGAGGGCAGTTTCCTTGACCAAAAGCCTAAAGGTACACTTCGGCTTTGTTGTTTTTGCCACAGACTCCAATTTGCATAGTCATCTTGTACAGTCACTTGTAACTCCACTGGCCCATTTTGCATAGGCCATAAGTCTAGAGCTAATTGAATAGCAGCCTTTGCTTCCTCAAAAGCTCTACTTTGTTCAAGTCCCCAGTCAAATTCATATTTCTTTCTGGTGACTTTATACAAGGGTTTTAAAATCTGTCCCAAATGTGGGATGTGGTGTCTCCAATAACCAAACAGCCCTATGAACTTTTGGGCCTCTTTCTTATTGGTAGGGGTGGGAAAATCCTGGATTTTTTGTCGAGCTTGTGGGAGAATTTCTCGCAGTCCTCTATTCCACTGTATCCCCAAGAATTTTACAGTTTGAGCTGGCCCTTGAACCTTTGCGGGGTTGATTTCCCATCCTTTGCTTTTCATATGGTCAATTAATAATGCTAAACTCTCCTCCACCTCCTTTATATTCTTTCCCTGTATCATGATGTCATCTATGTAATGTGTAAGCTGTACACCAGGTAACTTTAATTCATCCAAATGTTCAGCTACAATCCTGTGGCAAATAGTTGGGCTATGAATATATCCTTGCGGCAGGCGTGTAAATGTATACTGTCGGCCTTGCCAAGTAAAAGCAAACTGATTCCATTGCTTGGGGTCTATTGGGATTGTAAAGAAGGCATTGGCCAAATCAATAACTGCATACCAAGTCCCTTCATGTTTTTGTATTCTCTCTATTAAAGTAACCGTGTCTGGGACAGCAGCATACAAGGAGGAGTCACTTTGTTCAGCTGTCTATAATCTACTGTCATCCTCCATGTTCCATCTGACTTTCGGACTGGCCAGACAGGGTTGTTCCATTGAGTAGTTGTAGGGACTAACACTCCTGCCTCAACACATTCTCTTATAGTGTTGGCAATTTCATCTTGCCCACCTGGCACACGATATTGCCTCAAAGTAATTACTTCAGAAGGTTCGGGCAAAGTGATTGGATCCATCTTGATTTTCCCCACTAAGACTGCATTAATGCCTATTTTCCTCACAGCAAATTGGTATTTCCCTTCAGGTAAATTTAAGGTCATACCCTTCAAAATGTCTATTCCAATGATGTATTCAGGAATAGGCACAATAACCACACTATATTCTTTCTTGGGCAACCGTCCAATTTTCATCATTAATTTAACTTGCCTGGCTGATATTTCAGTCCCTCCTAGTCCTGTGATGGTAATAGGAGTTCCATGGCTGAACTTGTCTGGATTTCCATAAATAAGGGTGGCCTCGGCCCCAGTATCTATTAATGCCTCAGTTACCGTACTTGACCCATTTTTCCAATATATGGTCAAGTTAATGTGAGGTCTACAATCCAGCCTGTGTATTTCCTTAATTTGGGCTGGGGCCTGGCCTGTTCCCTAGTATTCCCTTTCATGTGATTCACTTGGGTATGAAGGTTCAACATCTGTAGCATTTGCAGGAGCAGTTCTGATTTCCCTATCTCTCCTGTTATCAAGGCCTTTATCTCTGTACATTCTATATAATTCATTGGTTGGAATTCCATCTATCATTTCAAAACCTACTCCTGCTCTCAATAAAGCAGTAAACATTTCTTTCCTTGTTACTCTCCTTTGGCGCCAAGTTTGCTGGTTATTCACCCTTCTCTCTTGAGGAGATCTATCCCTTCCCCAGTCACCTAAGTCATATAACTGTAAAATCTTATTTATCACTGTTGTAAGACGGCTCCCTACTTCTCCAAGTAATAAATTCAAAATTAGTTGTTTATAAGCAGGGGGAGCTGTCCTAATTATTAAATTCCTATGAGGCAGTTCCATTGAATCATTGTAATATTTGTCTGCAGTTCCTACCATAATGGCAGTCTTCATTACCTCCTCCTTTAGTCTCATGATACAATCTCTAAGTGAATACCAGGGTCTGTGCTCAGTGGGCCACATAGAATCAGTAGCATATCTCTTATTGCATCCCACAGCGGCTAATGCCAACAGAGTAGTCCCGCTATCACCATCTCCTTGCTGATGATGTTCCCTAAAAGCTTGTTGAACTAGAGGGTCATGGCTGATACCTATGAATCTCATGCAGTCTGTCCCATCTACTGATATTCCACCGGCCCCTTGATCACTGAGTCTTACCATCCAAGATATCAATGGTTCTCCTATTCTTTGGCTGAATCTACTCAAAATATCTGTGACCTCTTGCGGTGAGAAATCTTCCTGAATTTCCCTTGTAACTGAATCTTCACCTCGGGTTTCTGTCTTCCTCCTTTGTATGGGTCGAGCCCTTGTCTGATCATTTAACCATCTCCTATTCTCTGTGTGAGGCACATCCTGAACCCCAGTAGTGTTTTGTGCCTCAGCCCCTAACATTGTCTCATTCTCTCCCCACTCACTTCCTCTGCCACCATGGCTAGGACGAAGCAGGCAGTCAGGCTCTTTCTGGGCTGGGTTGAAATGCACTCTGGGCTTTTTTGGTCTCCTGTTGCTCTTAGCCACATTAATAGAAAAGTTCTCATTTGAGTCAGTTTGGTCTCCTGCTATCTGAGATTCCTCTTCTTCCTGTGGGGTAGGAGTGCCCCCATGTCTTTCACTTAATCTCAATCTTTCGTATACTAGCCGGTAGGCTGATAACACTATCCAGCTTTGCCTAGATAGTGATGCCCCTGACTGAATCCCAACTTCTCGTAAACACTTTTCCAAATCCCTAGGATCTCCTCTCCGTAGCCTTGGTTCCCAGTTTTCACAGGGTCCAGCTTTTTTAGCCAATTCTTTTGCTAGGGAGGAATAAAATGGATCCTCCCATCCTGGGATATTCATCTCTTCCTCTGAAATTGTTCTGCTTCTAAATAGAGATCTTATACCTAGCGATCCTGTTCGTGACGCCAAATGTATCAGGAGGACCGAGTTTATAATCTCAAAGAGGATCATAAACATGTCTGAAAGGTTCGGAACCGCCGGATATAAGAAACTCTCAAAGTAGAAGGCAGAAGAATCAAAACATTTATTTAGGCTCCACAGTAACCAACCCATGAACCAGAAGCCCCATTTTGATATGTTGATCAAAATCTTCCAGGCCCAATAAGTACGCCTTGCAAGAGTAACCAGGAGGCTACAGAGAAGCATGATTGCGTAAAGCAAAATCATGCTTCCCCCTCGATGGTAATAAGATTACCCACTGGCCTGAAGTCTTTGTTCAGCTTCCTCCCGTAGATCAGCTCTGCTACTGGCAGCTCCTGCCTCAGCTGTGTCTGTGTCTGTAACTGAAGCTGCAACTGAAACTGACGATGTAACGGTCGCTGTAACTGACGTAACTGTCGTAACTGTCGCTGGCTCCAACCGGAAAAGGAAAAGAAGAACTCTTCGAGCTGTCCTCTCCCCTCTTATAGGGTCTCTGACATCATCAAGCTCCGCCCAAATGACCAGGGCCGATTGGTTCCTGAGTTGGCCCCTCCCCCTAGCATAGACATTAACACCTCCCCTCAGCCAGCCCCATGACTCATCACACAGGAAGCTGTCTGCTTCCCGGCATGCTCCCCGGGCCTCCTGCCCCGGAAGAGCAAGCCACAGTGTCCAGAGGCTCAATGAGGTAAGCTGAGTCATTCAAAGAAAACAAAGGCCATTCTGGCTACAATCTCACAAAAAGGGAGGATACAAGTAAAACTATATACCAACAAGGAAGGGTGGGAGGGTGGATGTCCCTTGAATCTCACTTTTGTCTGAACTGGCCTAAGAAGGGTAGAATACATGTACTTAAAGAGTTTGGTGTAGAAATACCCAATCAGGGGTTTCAACCTAACAGGGAAACAGGTAGAAAGAGGGAGAGGAAAAAATTAGGAAAATGGGGGATATGAAGGATGCTAGATCTGAGGGGGATTAATCATAAAGAAAGCAAGCCCTAGGTTTAGAAAATAACTCATTTTTCATGAAAAGGGTTTATTTTGGGGGGAAAAATCATAGTTTAGTTTCATAGAAGACTGAAAGTAATGAGTGCATGACACAGAAGCTCAAAAAAGCATCATCGTTAACTTATGCTAAGGTATTGCAAGAGATTACTTCAGGAAAATATCTGTGCAAACTTTGTCCTACTCAGCATCACAGAGTCAAAATAAATTCAAAATTATTTCTTTAAATACTTAAGTTTACGTTAGGTCAAAATATCTTTGAGGAGCAAGAGTGTAGATGCTTGCCCCCTCTTAGGATTAACTACCAAGATTTACAAAGGGTAAACAAAACAAAGGGTAAAACAAAACAGAAGAAAGCCAATACTGCTATCAAGATTTTCCTTTTAATATGCTGGTAAGATATAAAACTTTGTAAAACAGAGGTCTGTTTTACAAAGTTTTATATCTTACCAGCTTCCATTTCCTAACCCTTTCAATAGGTTTTGCCCTCTTTGTTTTAATGGAAGAAAAGTTGCTGGAGACACTTCTATTTGCTTTATTTTTTTAAAGAAAGCAATACAATGCCAGTGGCTTGAGTTGGCCATATACTCCATTATGAGAAAGGGGGAAAATGTGCGAGCATCAGAAAACTAGTTTTGAAATATTTCCTTCAATTTTATATTGGGTCAGCTTTCTAATCAGTAAAAAAGGTAGTAGCTGGAACTCAAAATATTTCTGCTGAGGCGAGGAGGAGGGAGAAGGGAGAGTGAACGCTACATTTCTCCATTGGCCTCAAAGGTGCTCAGTTCACAATGGAATATGTCAAAACCAAACATACAATGGTTATTTTAAAAATTTTACTGCGATATCGCATTGAAGTAAAAAGTAATTAGATTTCTATTTTTTTTTGCCAAAAGTAAAAAAAAAAACCATCTACAGGAAAATAACTTTGCCTGTATGTGTATCGCTTCTTAAATCATGTTAGAAGGGGACTCACAGTAAATGATCAAGGAATTTTAGAATAGCAATAATGATTCTCATCAGGAACTATTTCTCCCTGCCCCCCAGCAATCAACAAGTACGAAACACTCTTTCTCACACTAGTTTCATACATATTTGAAGCAGCAAAAACAACCACCTATAATTTGGCATTTATGTTTACAGTTGCTCCAAAAATCTTTTGAATTTCACAAAGACATTGCCAGTGTTGCCATAAAATAGACATTGTAGATCCTAGTTAGCAAAGGCTTTCTCCAAAACCAATGGTAAGTCAAAAGAAACAAGAAGCAGGACGTTACATTAAATTTCTGACTCTAGTACACTAAAAAGAGTGCAAGCCTGGGAGAAGTTACCTACAGTTTTATAGAAGGAATTAAATACCTGCAAAAGCTGATTTTTGATCGGATAGTGTTTTACACTGTGTGGATTTTTGTATCTGCTAATTTAAAGCAGACATACACTGTATTTATCCCTGCCCTATTTCTTACATCTCCTCTCACCCCCTCCCCAGTCACCTCTACCATATACCAATTATTATGAATATGAGCCAAAATCATTGTAGACAACCCAGTAAACAAAGTTAGCGTAATACACTGGTGTGAAGTATGAGATTAAAAAAAAGTCCCTTTTAATCTTCATCAGAGTTCTGCAGTGGAAGAAAATTGGCAACCAAATTTTCATTCTTCTCACAAGCAAATTAAGCTTGTATCACAAGTCCTTCAGGGAATCCTAATGCCTTTAGCCTGTCTATAGCTTCTTTGTCCTGAGGTGTTACTTGAATGTAGTTCATATGACCACTTCCAGCTTCAGCTATTCCCCTACTGCCACCCCTATTTCCTCCTTGACTCCCAGGTTCTTGAATGGGTTCATTTAGCATTTGAAGAAAATTCTCTTGATGTTGGCCGATTGCCGCAGTAACTAGAGATTTCCTTTCCCTATTTGCTGTAATAAGGCTGGCAGAAGGGAAGGATCCTGTTGAATAATTTTTTTCATCTGCTGGAACTGAGGTTGGTTCTGTAAAAATTCAAGTGGATGTCCTCCAGAAGTAAAAGTAGTAGTGGTAGTAGTACTCAATTCAGCGATGAGTAAATAAAGTGAGGCATTTATTCAAGGTCAAGGAATTGCACTTTAGGACAGCATACTGCTCTATTCCAGGGATGAAGGGGAGAGTTGTCATTAGACACAAGTTCTGGAAGGCATATAGTCTATGTACACAGAATAGCTGAACTGGAGGAGGGAAGTGTTGAGTTACAGAAACAAAGTCACAGAAATAACCTGGGTTGGTTTTGCGATGTGTTCCAGGAACAGGGGTCTTTTATGTAAAAAAAAAAAAAAAGAATAAAAAGTGATTTTTCTGGATGATTTAAAAATTATTTTGGAGGTCGTTTTCTTCTGAACTTTGTGATACTTCTTGATATAACTAAGATTTCATAGAATTTATTTTTCCCCTTAATTAGAATGTAAGCTCCTTAAAGGCAGGGACTATATTTGTTGTTTGTGTTTGTATCCCTTTGCTTAATACAGTGCCTGGCACATAGTAAATGTTTAATATCTACCCCCCTATCCATCCATCCATCTCTCTCTGTCTCTGTCTCTCTCTCCATCTATCCATCCATCACTCTATCTATCCAGCCATCCATCTCTCTCTCTCTCTCTCTCTCTCTCTCTCTCTCTCCCTATCTACCTATCAATTTATCTTTCATGGACATAAACTGGAAAGATGTAAAGACAGCTGCTCTGTCTAGCAGAACGAAATACAAAGGAGCAGGGACCAAGCCAGCTGAGTTTCTCCTTTGCCTTAGGCTTAAACTTCCTTTTCCTTTGGGGCCAATGCCTAAAGAATTGGGGCATTGTTATTTTAGGCACATGATTCTGTTACAGCCTCTTTTTAAATCATTTCTTTCCTCCAATGTCCCTAAAGCAGTTGATTAATATGTTACAGCCTGTGTCCCTGTGTCAGCTTTAGAGAGAAAAATTCCTGGGGTGTGAACTACAAAAGTTGATTATAAGGGGACCTTTGTATGTATGTGTATATATATATATATATATATATATATATATATATATATATATATATATGTTTTAAAACAAATCCATTGGAACATGCACACTTCCAGTGAATGCTTTGCCCTCCACACTAGTCCACTACGTGGAGGCTTCCAAATATTGGGATGTTGTCTTTGGAGTATCTTTGGAACTCTTCTGCAATTGCTGTCAAAGGCTGTATGTGGCATATGTGGCATATTCATTTTTGGAGCAGCTAAGATTCGGTGACTATCCTTAACTGAGGATCAGTCCTCATCCCTTGAGGGTAGTTTGATTTTTGGATAAAGCCAAAAGTTATTTAGAGCCAAGTCTGGCAAAAAAGAGTGGCCCAACAGAGTAAGGCTGTTTTGGGTCAAAAAAACAAAGTGTGCCTAAGAAGTCATGAGACTGATTTTCTTGCATGGAGCATAAATTGTCACAGAAGCTCATTCTTGGAGATGAGTTTGCAGCTCATATTTGAGCAACAGTGGCATGGTTGAAATAGGATCTTGAATTTCAGTGTGACTACTAGGAAGGGAACACTCCTTGGATACAAAACTTCTGTTGTGTTTATTTAAATAATTTTCCTTTATCTGTTGAAGGTACCACCATCCTTCCGGCCACCTAGATTTGAAGGCTCAGTCATCTTGATTTTTCATTCTCATTCACCCCATATATCCCATCAGTTAACAAATATCTTTCCCCCCAATGCAGATCAATTCAGTGATGAGTAAATAAAGTGAGGCATTTATTCAAGGTCAAGGAATTGCACTTTAGGACAGCATACTGCTCTATTCCAGGGATGAAGGGGAGAGTTCTCATTAGTCACAGTAGGCATATAGTCTAGGTACACAGAACACTTGAGCTGGAGGAGGGGACTGTTGAGGAGTTATAGAAACAAAGTCACAGAAATGAATCTGGATTAGCTTTTCGAGGTGTTCCAGGAACAGGGGCTGTTGGAAACTGCTGGGGTATGTGTGGATTTTCTTGGGAGCAGTTAGAAACTGTGGGTAGGGCCCTAGGGTCTCCCCAGAGTTTGACACTAGCATGTGTATTTTTTTCTACTCATACATTCTCTTACCTCCTTTAGGCCCTCATCACCTGGACTATTGAAATGTCCTCCTGATTGTTTTCCATGCCCCATTTCACCTCAATCCAACCTATCCTCTATACAGCAGCAAAAGTTATTTTCCTAGTGTTGGTCTAACCATGTTATTGTCCTATTCAATAAACACCAATGGCTCTCTATTGCTTTATTGTCAATGACAACCCTTCACAATCTTGCTTCAACTTTTTTGCCCCAGACTTATTACCCATTATTCTCATTCACTTATAATATGGTTCAACCAAACTTGCTGTTCCTCACACATGAAACCTCATTTCTCATCTCTGTCTTTTCTCTAGCTGCCTCCCTTCCCCAATATCCACCCCCAACCCCCACCATGCTGGACATCTTTCTTCACTTCATCTCTTATGGACCTAGTTTACTTCAAGGTCCATCCCAAGTTCCATCTTCTACATTAATGCTGTCAAATAGTAATAGCAGTCACTAATCCATACATAAGGGTCCTTGCTGGCTGCATATTGACTTTGTTTTAAAATGTAATGTTATCTATATTTTATTGTATTTTTTTAAAAAATTATTCCCAAATACATTTTAATTTTTTTCAGGCAGCAGTAGACAGTGTCGTGGGATGCATGTGGTCCATGGGCTGTGGGTTTAACACCTCTGTTCTACATGAAACTGAGTCTTTAACTGCTAGTGCCTTCCCCCTCTAAATCATCTTGTACCTGCTTTGTATATGCTTTGTACATTAATCCATCCTTCCCATTCTATCTATTTTCCTATCTTCCTACTTCCTTCCTACTAATCAGTTACTTTCTTCCTACTCTCCCTTAGCTAGAATGGAAGCTCCTCAAGGGCAGGGGCTATTTTACTTTTATATTTGTGTCCTCAGCACTTGGAACAGTTCCTGGCACATAGTAAGTACTTAATAAATGCTTGCTGGTTGATTGATTGAATGGCAACCACCTCATTGCTTCAAGTCAGAGCAAGAGTGTCTTAAGGAAATGGCAATGACACTGTGCTAATTCTAACAAGGAAATCTGTTGGACTTGGAGTTAGGTTTTACATTTTGGCTCTGCTCTTTACTTCCTGTGACCATGGGTCAATCACATAATATTTCTGGGAACCTTCTGCTTCCTTTGCTGTAAAATGAGAGGGTTGAATTAGATTATCTTGAAGGTCCTTTTAAGCTATTGTTTTCTGTGATTCTGCATTGTCACTCTACCAACGGAGACTCCAGAGAGCCACACTGAGGGTGAAAGGACATAGATGAAGATTTTTGTCTGTTTGGCTCCCCATCTGCTGATTTGCAGTCAGAAGATTTTATGTAGTAATAGGAGGCCAATTTACCAGGTCCCAGAAGGACACATTAAAGTATAATCTTAATTGGACACATTCAAAAGAAGAGAAAGAACTAATACTCTGACCTATGGTTAGACCTAGGTTTGACTCTTGGCTCTGCCCCTTACTAGCTGTGTGGCCTTGGGTCAGTCCCTTCCCCTCTCTGGGCTTCAGTTTTCTCATATGTACCATGGAAGGTTTATTGTTTCCAGTTTTTACATTCTGTGATTTTATGAAAGGGAGGGGAAGCAGTCGTCTAATGTGGAAGAGCCGTTGAAAGCTTGTGACAGGGAGGTAAGGGCTATGTGAATTTCATAAATGGCCCAAGACTTTTTTTGCCTTGGTAATGCCATCTAAGAAAGAACAAACTGGGAGCCAGCAGAGGTCTGGAGGGGGCCTGGATTTATATGGCCCCCACCAGAGATATCTCTGGCATCTGGCGGATTCTCCAGATGAGGAGGGTGACAGGAGGGAGGATGATCAGTGAGGTCATTATCAGTATAGCACCAAAGATCACCAGGGTGATAGCCCAAGGAGCAAGGACTGTCTCTTCCATTCTGGCTTTTGGAAATCTGCAAATAGAAAGCAGAGTCAGGGGTCTTCATGTAGAAAGTCACATTGTTTCTGTCTGTAGATATTAAAAAGAATCTAGATATTTACTTTTGTATACTTACTTATTCTGGGATGTAAGATGAGAAACTTTATTAATATCCTTGATGGTGTATCTCTATACACTTTTATCATTGGCTCTGATGAAACTCTATATGCCATCCTTAGAAAAATTTCTTATGGTTTGAAGCTGTGAGGGAGAGCTACTACATTAGATGATAGAGTTGGTATCTAAAAAGATCTAAGGTTAAGATTATGGGCTTAATTCAGTAAGGCAACGTTCAATAAGAATGAATGTAAAGCCTTCTTTACTGAATTAAAAAAAAAAACAACTGCACAAATGTGTGAGTGTAGGGAGTTTTCTTCTTTATGTTGATATCACCAATTACCTAACAAAGTGCCTGGCAAATAATAGGTAGACACCTAGGTGGCACAGTGGATAGAGAGACAGGCCTGGAGTCAAGAAGACTCATCTTCCTGAATTCAAATTTGGCCTCAGACACTTACTACCTGTGTGATCCTGAGCAAGTCACTTAACCCTGTTTGCCTCAGTTTCCTCATCTGCAAAATGAGTTGGAGAAGGAAATGGCAAACCACTCCAGTATCCTTGCCAAGAAAACCACAAAGGGGGTCATAAAGAGTTGGACACTACTGAAATGACTGAACAACAACAAAAGCATGATAAAAGCTTGTTGAGTGATTGATTAATATGGAGATAGACAGCAGATTGTGTGAAAGATCTTAGATTGTTAATGGACTGCAAGCTAGCAGTGTAAGGGAAACACTAAAGCACTAGCATAAGAGGGAATAAGGTTGTGAGTTCCCTGTCACTGGGACTACTGTAGAAACAGGGCTGGAGATGAAGGCTGAATCTAGCTTGACTTGAGATTTCAGCTCTGGCACCTCAGTAGGCAGGCCACTTAACTTTTAAATGAGTAGGAGTGGATTAGATGATCTCTGAGGTCCTTTCTAGCTCAAAGTCTATGGTTCAAACCATTCTGTCAACTTTGTGGTGAGGGGTAGGTCAGGGGACTAATGGCTGAATCTTGCCCATATTCCCTCAAGGGAATAATCACCAAATATGGGCTATGGAGAAGCATGCTGTGTGTACTGATAAGAACCATTGGCATGTGCTGCTTAAGGAAGCTAGTGCTCTTTTAAGTCAGTTAAGCTTTCTGAGTTTCAATTTCCTCATTTGTGAAAAAAGAAAAAAAGAAAGGATAATAGTTCCTCCACCTCAGGGTCATTGTGTGGATCAAATGAGATCATTTGAGTAAAATGTCTTGCAAACCTAAAAATGCTCTGGGTCAATGATTATTGTTATTAATACTATTAATCTCCACACCAAGTTTCTTGCATTCAGTACAGCTTCTTGACTCCAAGTCAGTTTCTAGCAGCATCAAAGGGTGCTGGACATATGGACCAGGATCTGGATACCTGACTGAATTCTATCAATTATTATTTCTTAGGAGAAAAAGTGTACAGGTTAAGGGGAGTTAGTTTAGTTGTTTAGGGTGTGGTCATGTGGGAGAGTTTATTTGAGGGGAAGCATCATGGTTCAGTGCTGGGTCTGGAGTCAGAGTACCTGCATTCAAATCCTGATTCTGCTACTTTCTACCTGAGTAACCTTGAGAAACCCAAGGTCAGCCCTTTCTGAGCTTGAGGTTCCTTCTCTGTAAAATGAGGGGATGGACTAGATGAAATATTTGATCCCATCCGTCTCTAAAGCTAAAATCCCATGTGCTACATTATGTCAACAATAACCTGAAATAAACCCATAGCAGTCCTTTTCTTTGGAGAAGCATTTAAGCCAATGGGAAACTCTCCTCAAATGAATCATCTCTAGTGGTCAGAGGCATCCAAAATGAGGGGCTTTCTGAGCAGTACTTTGGATTCTCCTTTTCAGTCAATGGCCCAAAGAAAACAATCTCTGCTGGTTTCCTCTTCTACATGACAACAAGAACCATGCTAATCCTGGGAAACAAGACTATTGGTGAGATCCATGTGGGGAAAGCCTCATCATAACTGACACTGTGTTTGTTGTGTGTACTGTGTGACATGGATCCCATGGTATTTGGTGTCAGCACAAGCACAATGGCAAGTGTTTGTTACGAAAATAGCCATGGCCCAGCTTTCTGGTTGGCCAGGTTGTTGATGATTCGGCATGAAACTCGGTCAGGTGACGATGGGGAATGAAGGAGCTGCAGGGGTTTAGATATGGAAAACCCCATAGTGGTTGCCCAGACAAACTTTCCAAAGGAGGTTGTTCATTCAGATCATCACCAGGTTCTTTATTTAAAGTCTGAACATTGCACTTATAGGGAAGGTCGATGGAAATCCTATTTTTCCAGTGAAGAATAAAAACAGAGGTAGCACAGGCTAGAAATAATAATGAGCATGTTGCTACTGATAGCTGAGATTTATGTAGTACTTTAAGGTTGATAAAGTGCTTTATATGCTATTTCATTTGATCCTCAAAATAATCTTATGAGGTAGGCACTATCCCCATTTTACAGAGGAAGGAGTTGAGGCTGAGAGAGAAGTAAGTGACTTGACCAGAGTCACACAGCTAGCAAGTGTTGGAGGCAGAATTTGAATTTAGGGCTTCCTCAGTCCAACTGCAGCAATCTATCTATGTGCCACCATTCTCTCCCTAGCTCTCTCTACTTGGACAGTCCACTGGCACCTCAAATTCAACATGTGCCAAAATGAAATAAATTTTATCATCAAAACCTGCTTTCCTCCCAGTTACCCTTTTTTCTGTCAATGGTATGACCATTCACCCATACACAGTGGAAAGTGTTGGATCTGAAATGGAAATACACAGAATCCCTGTTTTCAACATGTAATATCCATATAACCATGTAAAGTGTTTTTACTATGAGTCAGTGATGTTACTTCTTTGGAACATGGATTGATCTGTGATCTCCTCAATGAGGTAACCTCTCCTCTATGCCCACCTTTGCATTGAAGTTGCCAAGAATTAATTTCAGGGATCTTATCAAGTTAGTAGAATTTCTATGCTGTGGGTTATCTCATATGATATATGTTGAAGCATAAACTCAACTACTTTCATTAGCCATTTTGTAAATGTTTATCATGAGTACTACAAATAAAGTGACCAGATATTCCATGAAATTATATTTCATGTTGTTTTTAGACATTCAATAAAACTGACTTCACAACTTCACAATTTACTTCTCTAGGGAAAACCTGGAAACCACTGTTTTGGTTAGGGGCAACTATTTTTTTATTTCTTACTTTCATTTATTTTTAGCAGAGATTCTTAGCCTAGCATCCACAGGCCCCCAAGAGGATAGATTTTAGGGGGCAGCTGGGAACTTGAAATTTTAAGTATTTTGAAAATTGCATTTCAATATCATTGGTTTTCTTTGCAATCTATGTATTTGATTTTATACTTCTAAAACCATTTTTCTAAGAAGGAGTTTATGATATGGAAAAGGCTAAGAACCTCTGATTTTTTGTTAGGCCTTCAAGATCGACCTGATTCAGATTTTAATCCATCAATCAAGAGGTATGTATTAAGTCCTTACTATGTGAGCACTGTATTGACTAATTATGGACAAGGATATCACCAGCTAAGTTTATGTTTCTTTTTGTTATTCATTCATTTTTCAGTCACGTCTGACTCTTCGTGACCCCATTTGGGGTTTTCTTGGCAAAGATACTGGAGTGGTTTGTCATTTCCATCTTCATCTCATTTTTAAAAGAGGAAAAGGGTTAAGTGACTTGCCCAAGGTCATACAGCTAGTAAGTGTCTATGGCTGGATTTGAACTTAGGAAGATGAGTCTTCCTGATTTCAGGGCCAGTGCTCTATCCGCTGTGCCACCTAGCTGCCCATCATGTTTCTAGATAGTCATAAAACTGTGGGACTCTTAGTACCTTTGGATCTCTTTTCTGTTCCTCTACTACTCTCACTCTCACTGTCGTCATGGTAGTGAAAGCAGGTTGTACTTTATCCATTATGTATCATTTTGTATTTTTCTTCTTTATTTCATCGGTTGTCACAACCAAGGAATTCATCATGAATTGGACAGCCTACTGATGATGATCCTACGTGTGCCTGATTTGCTAGAATGGCCCTTCAAAAAATAGACACCATCTGTTACTAATGGCACCGGAAGTTATTTTTGGCATAGTAAAACCTGCCACACTTTCATTCTGCTGTCGTAGCCTATGAAAATCGAGGGTCATCTTTACAGCCCAATGAAGCACTCAAGGCAGGGCTTTGGAGAAGGTGCTGGTGACTTAGTTCACCAAATCACTAAAGCTGTCTTAGGATGCATTCAAAGGAAAGAATGTGCTACTCAAGTGTGGATTGTTACTATCATCAGCAGCTACTCTTGGGAGAACTCCAGAAAGCAGCCACCTGAAGCCTTTTCATCTCTTACTAAACGCAGGCCTCCGAATGTCTTTTTCATTTCTACTCAAAACATTTAAACAGCTTTAAACAAAGGGCTCCGCTTTGTGTTGAGCTAGGCTAGGGATGCAGTTTTTTAGTTCTGCAGCTGCTTCCCTTAAAGGCCTCTAAGGGGCTGAGCTTTGAAGGATTGTCCTCAATATTCATGACTCTCATTACTAGGGCCTTGGAGTTTTTCTTACCTGTCTAATCTGAGGTGTAAAAATGTACTTGGCTTTCCAAGGCCCCAGATGGATGAATAAGTTATTTCTGACTGTCTGCTCTAGTCTAGCAGAGTGGGCTCATTGCTGTGGCTGGGATGAAGCAGGTCATTCCTTCGTTATTTACTGGAGGAAATGAGGCCATTGCTGCTTAACTGGGTGTACGTGAGATGGTGGGGGAAAGCACCAGAGCATAGAGGAAAGTGAGGCTGGGTGGCTAAGGAAGGATGAAGCCAAGACACTCCCAGTATTCAAATGTCACTTTGTGTAGGACAGTATCAATAATAGGTTAGCAACACATTACCAGGGGAACCTGGGGTGGCATGTTGTCAGGGCTCCACCAGGGAACATAAACACTGAAAATGACAAATTGATTCACCTCTCTGAGACCATTTCTCCATCTCTTAAATGGGCATACAAATACTTGCATTGAATACCTTCTAGGAATTTTGTAGGGATTATATAGTAACAGAACCTACCATTTACACACTATTTCAGGTTTTTAAACATTTTACACTATATTATCTCATTTGATCTTTGCAACAATCCTGTGGATCTGGTGCTTTTGTCATCCCTATCATACAGATGAGGACACTGAGTGACATGTCTAGCGTCACCCAGCTAATAAGTATCTAAGGCTAGATTTGAACTCATCTTCCTGACTCCAGGGTCAGCACTCTATCCACTGAGCCACCTTACTGTCTAATTATTTTTCTTACTGTTAAGTGGAAAGAGCCTAGACCATGAGCTAGGATGCCGTGATTTTACTTGGGGCTAAACCCTTGAAAAGTTTGGGGAGTGAGAAAGTTCGTAATCCATAATTTCCGTTTCTGCCATAACATTTTGTGACTGTCCATCTGAGACACTGCTGATAGTTAGTATCCTGGAGAAGGTCAGAGTTCATCCTACTTAACCATATGGAAAGTTGTTTAGAAAAACTGAAAGAGAAAGTTTAGATTATTTAAGACCTCACAATGTTCCCAACTTTTATGAAAAGAGACATTTTGCTTTAGGGTTCAGCAGTTGCAGAGAAAATTTTGAAAACTATACTGTAGTTGAGTTCAGTTATTGCAAATAGCCACTACTGCCTCCCATACCAGACACAGCACTCATGAATTAACAATCTGAGTGACAAAAAAGGCAAGGTCAAGAGAAGAATTCAGAATGTGGGAATGCAAGGATGGTTGGGGTATGTGAAACTGTGTGAACTGTGAATGGCCACTTGTCAGAGGGTGGGCAGCTGGGATTATGACAGGAATGTAAAGAAACCTGTTCAGTAGGTGAGTGTGGCCAAGATACAATGATGATCATTTCCTCTATGTATATATACACACACATAAAAATATATATTTATATCAGGAAAGGAGGGGGAAGGAAGAAAAGATGGAGGAAGGAAGAAAGGAAAGTAGGGAAGAATGAAGGAAGAAAGGAAAGAAGAGAAGAAAGGGAGGAAAGAAAAGAGGAAAGAAAGAAAGAAGGGAGGAGGGGAGGAAGGAAAGTAGGGGGGAAAGAAAGATGGGAGTAAAGAGAGAAGGAAGGAAGGAAAAAAGAGGAAGGAAGGAAAGAAGGGTGAAGGGAAAAAGGAAAGTACAGAAGAAAGAGAAGGAAGAGAGTAAAGAAGAGAGGAAGGAAGGAAGGGAGGGAGGAAAAAAGGGAGGAAGGAAACAAGAATTTATTAAATACTTAATAGGTGTTCCTGACTCTAGGGTCAGCTCTCTACCTGTTAGACTGTGGCTAATATCTTAAACTTAATTAATATAGAATTTCTTAACTATGCCCTTCACATTCCTTATCTTCCTATTCCTACAGTTATTATGTCAGTCTATACAACCAAGCATACCTAATAATACTTTTTTTTTGAGGAGGTAATTAGAATTAAGTGACTTGCCCAGGGTCATACACCTAGTAAGTGTCAAGTATAGGAGGCTAGATTTGAACTCAGGTCCTCCTGACTCCAGGGCTGAATGCTCTATCCACTGCACCACCTAGCCACCCCATATCTAGTCATACCTGACCATAATACCAACACCACCACCATTTATGTAGAATTTTATTTACAAAGTCCTTTCCTCTTGATAACCCTCCAACCCTCCTGCAGTGTATGCATCATCATCTGTTTTACAGATAAGGAAACTGAGACTCAGGCAGGATAAGTAACTTACCTGTATTCATAGAGCTAAGTCAATTTAACAGATAGTTATATAAAGCCCTGGACGGTGTCACAGCAAGGCTTCAAAGACAAATTTCTTTTGATTCCAGAGTGCTCTTTCCATTACCAGCTTGCCTGTATATATAGCTTTTTCATATTAGACAATTAGACATGGTCCCAAGGGACCAGGAATTGGCCCATGTTTTTCTGCCTTTCTTTGTATCCTCCCTCAGTAAGCATGTAGAAAATTTTTGTTGGCTGACAGATAGACTGGACTTCACATCCTTGGTTTTAGACCAAAGCTTGGGACTTGGGAACCTCTTGAAGGTTGGAGCTGGTGTTTTCTCCTTCTTCTCTCTCTTTTCCCATAGACCTCATTGCCTACTTCTCTTCCTTTCCGAAATTCCCTCCTTTCTCCCTCTTTGTCAGTTCCTGTTCCTCACATTCTTTGGGATTAGCCCCAAATCTCTTTTACCAGAATCCTCCCTTCTTCAACTCCATCTTCTCTTTTGATGGATCTTTGAAGCCTTTACTTTGTCTGTGACTGATGGATAGCCATAGGCTAGTAGTCTGACTTGCAACCATTAAGTTCAATTATATATATTGCATGAATATATTTTCAAATAAACTAGATTATAGGTTCCTAGGTGTTAGAAATCATAGCACCTAGACAGTGGTTCACGTGCAGAAGTTAACCAATACATACTTCAGAACCTAACACCTCCGAACATATTGGGCCAACATGCCCTGCCTTGGCTATGTCACACATAGAGGATTGTGTTTACATTTGGATGCCACCTTTTTAGGGAAGATGACTGGATCATCGATTTAGATCTGAATGTCATGTAGAATTATAGGATTATAGCATCAGAGGTGGAAGGGACCTTATAAATTATCAAGTCAAATCCCTAGTTTATAAATGTGCCCCAAAGAAGAAACTAAGGCCCACAGGCTTGCTGAGTCACATAGTAAACAGTGGAATCAGAATCTGGACCATAATTCTCTCATTCAAATACATTGCTTTCTCATTACACCTTGCACTGGCAAACCTGAGGATGTCCAGAGGAAGGCATTTGGGATGGTGAGGGGAGTCAAAAGGAGCCCATGGAAGGCTCAGCTGAAGGGCTGTTGGCTTAAACTTGGCATTTAAAGACCTTCCCAGGCTCCCTCCTGCTTCCCTTTCAGATTTATTTTACATGACACCACTTGGTTCATTCTATATTCAGTGAGACTAGCCTGCCTGATGTGTCAATATTCTATTTCCTGTCTCTGCTTTTGCACAGGTTTTCCTCTATGCCTGAAATTTATTTTTGTCTCACCTCCATCTCTTGGAGTCTCTGGCTTTCTTCAAGCCCCAAATCATACACCACCACTTCAGAGAGACCTTACCTGATTCCCCAAATTCCCAGTGCTTTGTTCTTCCTCAAATAATCACATATCCACCTATTTGGGGTAGATAGGTGGTGTAGTGGATAGAATGCCTAGCCTGGAGTCAGGAAGACTCCTGGGTTCAAACGTGGCCTCAGACACTTACTAGCTGTGTGACTCTGGGCAATTCACTTAACCCTATTTGCCTCAGTTTCCTTATCTGTAAAATGAGCTGGAGAAGGAAATAGCAAACCCCTCCAGTATCTTTGCCAAGAAAACCCCAAATGAGATCATACAAGACTGAAAAGACTAAACAACAAACCCACTTATTTATGAGGTATTCCCCGGAGGAATGTGAGTTACTTGGAGGCAGGGACTATTTATTCCCCTTCATTTTGTCTTTTTATCCACCAGTGCCTTAAGTAGGCACTTAATAAATGCTTGTTGGATTGGCTTAGGATACTTTCATTAAGGACTAAGTGTTATTGAGACTTAAAGCCTACTGTTGAAATGTAAATGTCTTTAATAACCTCTCAGTCTCACCGGTACTTTCCAAACACCTTCTCCAGACACACAAGTGCTCCTCTCATGTGTCCTGTTTTCAAATTGCCTTTAGCTTCCTTCACCTTCAACACTGCAGGATGACCTCTTAAGACAGCAAATAATACCCAGGCAGAGCCAGATGATAGGACACGTTACCACCTATAGAACATAAGGGAGAGTTACCTTGTCTCCTTGTCTCTGAGACTCCTTATGAAGCAAGATCTTCACCAAGTAGTCCCTGGAACCATGGAAACACAGAGAATTTTAGTTGAAAGGGATGTTGGGGATCCTCTAGTCTGACTCTCTCATCCGTGACTGTTACTTTACACTTGAGTTACACTATATGATTTTCAAAGCCCTTTCCTAAATTTCTTAATCTTATTTGATCCTTAAAGTAGACTATATTAGGAGATAGGAATTACTAGAATTGGAATTATTCTATTAGATTGTAATCTCTTTGGGAGCAGGGATCATTTTTGCTTTTCTTTGTATCTCTTGTGCCTGGCACATAGTAGGCACTTAATAAATGCTAGATCCCCATTAGACAGACGAGGAAACTGAGGCCTAGAAAGCTAAAAACAACTTTGCCGAGATGTCCCAGTGAATGAGTCAATGATGGCATTAGGTTCAGGATCCAGGACTCTTAGCCCTTAGTCTAGGGCCATTCTCATTAGGCTATACTTCTTATAAATCACTGTAAACCACTGAACCTTCTGTTCCCAAAAGCTCTTCCTGGTGTTTATTGGTTCACACAAATCCTTAGAATACTTGTTTTGGCGAGTGATCAAATTTTAGTGCTGAGTGAATCCCTGAAGCCCCTTTAGGTCAGCTAGGTGGCCCAGTGGAGAGTGCTGGCTTGGAATCAGGAAAACTCATCTTCCTGAATTCAAATTTGGCCTCAGACATTTAATAGCTATGTGACTCTAAGTAATTTAACCCTGTTTACCTCAGTTTCCTTATCTGTAAAATGAGCTGGAGAAGGAAATAGCAAACCACTCCAGTATCTTTTCCAAGAAAACCCCAACTGAGGTCATAAGGAGCTGGAGACAACAAAATCATCACTGACTGTTGAAGAGAGATTACCTAGGTTAGACACATGGAGCCATTTTCCATGTCATGGACCCCTTTGTCAATCTGGTGAAGACTATGGATCCCTTCTCAAAATAATGTCTTTGAATTGACCAAATAAAATATTTAGGATGGATGGCAAAGGAAACCACTTTTATTGAAATATAGTAATCAAAACATTTTTTAAGGAGCCAAGTTCCCAGGCCCCAACTTAAGAATCCCTGCTTTAGTCTAACCCTTTCATTTTATAGATGAGGAAACTGGGGCCCAGATTAGTTGTCAATTAATACTGTCACACAGCTAGTAAATAGGAGAGTTGTGATTTGAACCCAGGGCCTCTGCTGCCAAATTCAATGTTCTTTCCATTTGTTAGGTAACATTATTTGCTACTCCCCTCATCTGTATCTTGTATGGGTAGTATGGCACGCCCTTATCATAGCTGCATCCTTCAGAGCAGACCTCTAGGAACCTGTGGGAATGGGGATATTCCATTGAGAGCCATGGCATATATTCTAGTGAATTTGGTTGTACAATATGGCATGTGGCTTGATTTCAGGGAGTTCTTGTTAAGATTGAGGTCTTCAAGGGAAGACAGATGAGAAAGATGGCTATCTAAGAATGATGTCACTTTTGCTGTGGTTGATTATCATGATCCGCCCCACCAAAGCAAATAAAAAATGAAGACTGAACTATAAAAGAGAGGTCAGGAGTCTTCCTAGCCATTGCTCTACAGTGGTAAAGTAGATATGATGAGCTGGTCTCCTAGATGGTTGTGGTGGGAAGATGGTTTTTAGATTTTTTTTTTGATAGAATGAAGCAGATGGGGGAGAAGGTAGGAAGAGTATGAATCATTGGTTGTGTCTCTGGAATAAGTGACTACAGGTAGAAAGGAAGAACCTGTGGATATAGCCGTCATGTTCAAAGTATGGATTCTTGGAGCTAATGCCATGTAGGTACATGGTAGGCAACCTCTAACTATGGCTCTGCTGGAAAGTGAATAGGAGCCCTGGATTCTAGTGTTGAGTACCATAGAGCAATACTAGCAGGTGGCCCATGATGAATAACTCTGGGTAAATTTGTCCTTATATCTGAGACTCCAGAGAGAACCAACAATGTTCATGGAGAAGCCAGTGGATCTAAAGCAGCAGAAAATGTCTAGGATCTGCGTGTGTGTGTGTGTGTGTGTGTGTGTGTGTGTGTGTGTGTGTGTGTGTAATAGCCCAGCACAGTGTAAAACAGAGTTTCCAGATGAATTCCCCTCAAATCTGACACATTTGCAAATGTTTGCAGATAAAAGACTGGCAACAAAAGACATCATCTGTAGACATCATAGGAGACTTGTTTGAAATCCAAATAAAGGTTTGTGTTAGGCAGACCTATTTCTGCAAACCCTATGCCACAGCTGTCTGGCTCATTTATTTTTTACTAGATGTTCATGGTTATGGCATGTTATGAAATCAAGTGTTCCATATGTAAAACCCCAAGATTCTGAGAGAGAGAGAGAGAGAGAGAGAGAGAGAGAGGTTACCAAATGATTCAGATACATTTCTACAAACTTGGCTCAAGCCAAATTCAGGAAGCAGAGGGGTATATAGGAAAGAACACAGAATTGAAGGCAGAAAACATTGTATCTGGCCCCTGCTTTGCTACTGGTTAACTGGCAATTGGGCAAAATAATTTTTTTTCACTGGGCCTCAGTTTCCCTACGTGTAAGATGAAGAGTTTGGACAAGTTGAACTTAAACATCCCTTTTAACTTTGGTGTTCTTTGAGTCTGAGTCTAATGTTCCCTGGGTTTAGCAGCCCCAGTGTCCAGTGCGATGTTGTCCAATGGCAATTAACTGATTTTCTTTGCCCACCTCTTCCTCCACTGGGACTTTCCCTTCAGTTTTAACTTAGCCTATCCATGAAAAAATGCTGGAATCTGGCTAACATTTTCTTCCCCCAGCTTACCTGGATTTATTCTGCAGACATTAGGGATGCATTTAGAGAATTTCAGGGGAATGCAAAGTTTGCTTGTCAACCTGCACTGGATCCCATTTTTTTCTTAACACAAAAATACAAAACGAAAACCACCTTCCAGCCAATCAAGAAATAGCATATATTTTTATCCACTTCTTACCTCCCCAACCTGCCTTCAGTGAAAGAAAGACATCTAAGTGGGAAGAAGGTTTGTCCTTTAGCAAGGGGAAACTGACACTGAGGGTGGAGTGTGTAGGTAGGTGTTGGTCTGGGTTACATTTTGCTCTCTTTCTTAAAGAGATAGCTTCTTGTTAGTGAGCCTTGGTTGAAGTATGAGAAGCTTTTAAATGGTCTGACCTGGGTTGTCTTGCTTGGGTATATTCTTTGTGATCTGCTGAGAAAACACATGTGTCTTCTCTGTCTCTCTGTTTCTGTCTCTGTCTCTCCCTGTCTCTCTGTCTCTGTCTCTGTCTGTCTCTCTTTCTCTCTGTCCCTTTCCCCCCTCTCTGTCCCTCTCCCTTGCTTTTTTTTCCCTCACTCTTCCTCCTCCTTCTCCGTCTGTGTCTCTCTCTGTGTGTCTCTGTCTGCCTCTGTCTCTCTATCTCTATGTCTCTGTCTCTGTCTGTGTGTGTGTGTGTCTCTCTCTCTCCCTTCCTCCCTCCCCCCTCCTCTCCTTTTCTCTTTCTTCCTCCTTCCCTGTATTTCTCTCTCCCTCTGCCTCTCCTCTCAATTTCAAGGTATGAGTCAGTAAAGAGGTTCAAGCCTTCAGCATTGTAGTTTTCTGCATCTTGAATCAACAATGTTGTTTTTCTCCCTCTTTTGAGTCTTTCTCTTCCCATCGCTATTTCTCAGTACAGACCCAAACAAAAATGATCATTTTTTTGAGTTGTAGAATCCACAGATGGCCAATGAAGAAGTCCCATCAGCCTCCTTTCCTGACTCCTGTCTCACTCTACAAAGCAAGGACTATCTCAGTGGAACTATCCCAAGTTCAAATCCTGCCTCAGATGGTTTCTGGCTGTGTGACTCTTATTATATATATCTCTCTCTCAGCCTCAGTTTCCTCATTTGTAAAATAAGAAAGTGGGCTTTATGAGCTCTAAGGCTCTAGTTCTAAATTTATGATTCATGATTAAGTGATATCTAAGTTCTTGTAGCTCTAAATCTGTGATCCTATAGTCCCTTTCTTCCATAGTTGATGGAAAGAGTGGGGTTGTGCTGGGCTCTACAATGAAGACCCCTTGATCTTGAATATTCATTCACACTGTAGCATTAGACTCTTGCCTGACTACTCCCAAGGCTTTGGCAATGGATTAGGACTACACCTGAGTGTTCACCTGCAGTAAGAAAATACTCAGACTTCCTTATAGTCTTGCTCAGATATGCCCATCAGTAAATAGGAAACCCTTAAGAACAGGGTCTCTGAATCAGAGTGCTCCAATCTGCTTTCTCTATCTATCCATGTTCTTCTCTCCTCTTTTCTCTCCTCCTCCCCCCTGCTTACCTCCTTTTTTTATCCTTCTCTTCTATCCAGGGTGAACAGTTCAGGAATTTGATGCCCTGTATTGGTTGAAGTTATCCAGTGCTCTCTGCTTTCAGTAGCTGTAACTCTGGAAAGTGTCCTGGCCTGTTGGCATGAGAAAAGGGCCCTCCCATCCCTGAATCAATATAATTAAAGCTCAGACAAAGTAAACTACCTGCTTCTGTCCCATGGGCAGAAACACTGGAGGAATTCAGTGCTACAGCTAGAACATCTAGGGAAGTCGCTAATGACTATATGTCACAGAAATTTATAGGACTGTCTATGATTTTGGCATAAAATTATTGCTCGTGTTTACAGGGCATTTTATGATTTATCGAAGGTTTTTGTCCACAACATTGCTTTGAAATATGAAGTGGAAACATCTTTCCCATAATTGATTTGCCCCAGGTCACACAACTAGTAGGTGGCAGAACTGGAACGCAAAGCCTACCATAACTGGGTTGGGGTGTCCATGGCTTTATCCTAGGACGTTGAAATGTAGAGGTTGCGAAGTATAGTTTTTATAGTAACTAATTTACTCTCAAACTCAACTGAATTTGTCTTGATTACTTCATAATAGGCGGTGTGGCATAGTGGCTTGAGGACCAGGCTGACAGTCAGGAAGGTCTTGGTTCAGATCCTAACTCTGACGCGTACCAGCTATGTGACTGTGGGCAAGTCACTTATCTCTCACTGTCCCAGGGAACTTTCAAAGACTATAAATTACAGCCTAGTGGCTATGCTGTACCCATAGAGTTCCCATACCTGGAATTCTCCCTCCCGCTGAAATTATAGGTTCAGACAACAACAACAAAAACAAGAAGACCCCAGAACTTATTCTCTTTATTAAAATATGGATGTCTTTTGTTTTCATAGCACCTTCATTTCTGAACATAACTCTCTCTTTTCCCCTCCATCCTTTGTACCAAAAAGTAAAAAAGGGGGGTAATATTTTTTACAACTTACTAACACATCCGAAGAGTCCAACAGTATATTCAATGTTCCACACCAATAGACCCTCACATTTGCAAAGTAGGGAAGTACATGCTTGTCTTTTCTCGAGGTCCAATTTCAGTCATCACAGCTATACTATGTTTACCCCTTTTGTTGTTTTCATTCTGTGTAGGTTGCCATTGTGACTATGTCTATTTTTCTTGGTTCTGCTCCCTTTATTCTTAATCAGTTCTTTTAAGTCTTCCCTTGTTTCTCTGTGTTCTTCAAATCTATAATTTCATGCAGCTCAATAATATTCCACTATATTTACATGCCACAATTTATTTAGTTATTTATCTATCAATGGGCATTGATGTTGTTTGTAGTTCCTTGAAACTATAAACAGTGTTGCTATTTTGGTACATATGGGATCTTCATTTCTGTCTACCTCCTTAGGAATTGATACGTAACAGTGGGGTCTTTGAGCCAAAGGATGTGGCTATTTTAGTCATTTTTTAGAGTAATTTCAAATTGCTTTTCATGATTGCTGGACCAATTCACTTCTTGATTGGTGATGTATTCATACACCTGTCTTATTGCAGCCCCTCCAACATTGACTGTTCCCATCTTTTGTCATCTCTGATAATTTTCTTGGAGCTGGGGAAGGCAGGGCAATTGGGGTTAAGTGACTTGCCCAAGGTCACACAGCTAGTAAGTGTATCAAGTGCCTGAGCCTGGATTTGAACTCAGGTCCTCCTGACACCAGGGCCAGTACTCTACTCACTGTGCCCCCTAGCTACTCCCATCTTTGATAATTTAACAAACATTTTCACATTATGAATTGAGTTGATTTTGAGTGTACCTTTTAGTTGTGTGTTCTTAAGTGTCAAAACTGCCAGTTATGGTTCTGCCAAGGACTCATGATTTGCAGTGAAATATTCTTTTTATTCTACCTTGTTGGAAGTAACTTACAGGAAATAACAGTAACTCACATTGAAGTAGTCCTGAAAAGTTTGCTGAGCTCTAGTCCAACCCATTCATTTTAAATCGGGGGAAATTGAGGACCACAAAGAAGATCTGACTTGGAGCAAGGTCGCCATATTCCATCAGAACAGACCCGAGTCTCCCGACTCCTATCACTCTACCATGCTGGAGCTGGCCTCTTTGCCCCTTTCTGGAAGGAGATTTGCTACTCTCACACTGGATGTCCCTTTCCTTCTCTTATAGCTGCCAGGTTCTGACACATGATGCCCCAATCAGTGATGAAGCTAATTCAGGCAAAGCCTTAGGCTAAAGTACAAAGGAAACGCAGTAAGACTTTTCATTTGGTATGATGCCTGCTCTCAAAGTGCACACATTATAGCTGGAGAAATAAGACATGTGCATGAAACAAAGAGAAGAGTTCAGGACTATGCTGTGTGGTCTCCATGATATGTAGTAGAGGAGACCAGATGAAGGAGAGGGAAGGATGGAGTGAGGCAAAGACCATGGAACACAAGATTCTCTCTCCATCACCCAAAATGGGGCATTTAGACAAAAATAATAGCTCATGTTTATATCATGCTTTATGGTTACAAAACATTTGACATGTGCTATAATGGGCTGTCCTTTCCCACCAAAACTGGATCATCATGATAGCTCATTGTGAAGAGGGGGAGTTTATACACACACATCTATATATGTATAGGTAAGGCTATACATGTTATTGTTGAGTTGTTTTTCAGTTGTGTCTGACTCTTTGTGACTCCATTTGTGGATATTTTCTTGCAGAGATACTGGAGTGGTTTGCCATTTCCTTCTCCAGCTCATTTTACAGATGAGAAAACTGAGGCAAATAGGGTTAAGTGACTTGCCAAGGGTCACACAGCTAGTAAATGTCTGAGGCCAGATTTGAACTTGGGGAGATGAAGGTTCCTGACTCCAGTCCCAGTGCTTTGTCCACTGTACCAACTAGCTGCCCCATGTGTGTACACACACACACATATATACACACACATGTATGTATGTTTATGTATATAATGGATATAGTATGTATGTGTGTATATATATATACATAAACACATATATGTGTGTATAGAGATATGCGTATATATGTGTATCTATATATTTATATCTCTGTACACACAAATTATATATCTTTTCAAAGAGATTTTGTTTTCATGGATAGCCTATATTCAGCTCATTATGGTAGCTGTCACATTCTTATGTCATTTGAAAGGCCTCAGGTTCAAGCTATGTGACAATTGGTTGAAGGACCTGGATCTCTTAGTTTAGAGAAGGGAAGACCTAGAGGGGACGATTTTAAAGGCTACCAGGTGGAAGTGAGACTAGATTTGTTCTATCTGGTCTCTGAAGGTAGAATCCATAGTTATGAGAGTGGGCTGCAAAGAGGCAACTTCAGGCTTGATGTTGGGAAAATAAAACAGAACAAAAAAATTTCTGACAATTGGAGCCATTGAAAAGTGGGATGAGCTGCCTTGGAAAGAGGTGGGTTCATTCCTTCTTATTAGAAATATCCAAGCAAAGGCTAGTTGACCTCTTGTGGGATATGTTGTAGGGAGGATATATTTTTCAGGATGGCCACTGAGCTCTCTGCCAGGGTTGACATTTTGATTTGATTGTTATAACAACACTATGAGATAACCTCAGAGAAGGTATTATTTATTATCTCTGTTTTTTTAAATATAAGGAAACTGAGTTTTGGAAAAGTTAAGCGAGTTGCTTAAAGTTTTGATGGTTATAGATGGCAGAACCGAGGCTCGAATTCAGGCGTTTTGGCTTTGAATCCAATGATCTATCTTCTATAGTGCCCTGTTTAGTCAATTAATCTCACTGAACCTCAGCTTCTTTATTTGCTCCATGAAGGATATGGATGAAATAATCTCTAAGTTGATTTGTGTCTCAAAAATTGTATAAATTTGTGAGTTTGATCAACTGTAGTATTTAGTTAACAATTACTGGAGAAGACAGGTTTTGGATTGGATTCTAAAGGATCTGCCTTACTAAATGGGGCTTATATCTTTCATGTTACAGATAAGATACCTGAAGTACAGAGAGATTAATTGCCTAGGATAGCATTCTATATGTGTTGGTAAGCTTCAGATCTCCAGAAGTGTATTGTGAGAGAAATTAGAAATGCTGATCAGTTGCTCCAGGATAATTGCTCAGAGGAGATGGAGTAAGAACATAGATCAATATGAATTAATCCGTTTTCTGGAAGTGTTTATTATTACCAGGCAATGAGGGCAAATTTGGGAGGTACAGTGCTTCAGGAGTTCAGAGAAAGGGGGGGATCACTGTGGGATTGCAGGGTCAGGAAGAGTTTTATGGGAGAGGCGGGAATCAAGCTGGACCATGAAGGACATGTAGGATTTGAGTAAGTAGAAGAAAGTGGCAAGAGAAATGTATTCCTGGAAGAGGACCCAACAGTGTCTTGTGGCTGCAGATGGGTTATTACCTTCTCCACACAGGCTTCTTATTGGGAAGGAACACATTGTATCACAGGAGACTTGCATCAGTCCATAACGGGAAAGCACTTTGAAAAAGTTATGTCTTATAAAAATACACGATGTTAGTATAATACATGAGAGATAGTGTGTGGAATAAAAAGAGTCTTGCAGCCCAGAAGATTCTCAATTAAGTCTTGCTTCTGACAGAACTGAGGGACTATGGACAAATCCACTGATGTTCTCAATACCTGCAGATAACTTTCTAAGTCTGTCAATTACTAATGAGTTGTACTTTAGGTAATTTGCAAAGGAATTTCTACCTCTTTGGCCGGGGTGGGGGGGGGAGAAGGAGTTTTGTTTCAGGAAATCCTTATAATGATGAATCACTGATGCAGGAGTCTCTTTCTCTCTTTCACATCTCTCTTTCACCTCTCTCTCTCTCTCTCTCTCTCTCTCTCTCTCTCTCTCTCTCTCTCTCTCTCTCTCTCCCCCTCGCCCTCTCCCTCTCCCTCTCCCCCTCTCTCTCCTACTACACAGATTAGAAAATTGAGGCATCGCAACTAGGTTTAAGTGATTTACTAGAGGGCAAAGTAAGGTAGAACAGAGCCTGGGTTGGTCCTCTGATTCCAAGTCATTCATTGTTCTTTTTGCCACACTATGTTGTCTATGTTTGGGAGAGACAACTTAGCATCCAACAATTTCGGGAGACATAGTTAGTCCAAAGCAAGGAAGGGGGCATAAAAAGAGTTTTCTGGAAGAGGCAGACAAGTGGCTGGCTAGAAGGGAGGGAAGAGAGGTTATGGCTAATGAACTGTGCTTTCTTCACTCTTTGGCCTGGTGAATGAGCCCCTGATGAGGGGCTCAGAACTCACAGACAGCAAGGCGGTACTGCAGACAGCTTCTGTCATTCCAGGTGCCATCTTTGTACATCTCCACACAAGGCTCCCGCCCTTTACCCGCAGGCTCCCCTGAGTACCAGTTGGTATACTCCACTGCACTTCCATTGAGGTAGTAGAATTTCCCTGGTGTCTTCCCTTCTGACAGGCCTAGGTAGGCATATGCGTTGTACTTCTGCACAAGGCTCATGATAGCAGAATTCTCCTCTGCATTTCTTGGGGTGGCAACACTGCCACCAGCCTTGGCACATGTCTCATTGATCTTCTGGAAATTCATTGACTGACCATTTGTAGAAAAGACCTTCTCTCCCACCTGCAACATGGTGCCTTGCAAGATGAGCACTAAAGTGCAAAGGAAACAAAGTCAAGGTCTCTTTGTCTTTGTGTAGCTTTCAATTCTCAGTTTATGTGGAAGGAAAGAGGAAGACAGGGATGGAAGGAGAGAAAGAGAAAAGGGAGAGTAGAGAGGAGAGAGAGGAGGAGGGGAGAAGAGAGAGAGAAAGGGGGAGAGAGAGAGGGGCGGGGAGAGACTGAAATTCAAGGACCCTGACAAAACCATTATCTTCCCAGGGACTTGGTTCTCAGCCAGAACCTGAATAGAAAGGAGTAGTTGTGGTCAGAAGGGTTGAAAGGTGGACATATTGTATGACCAGAGGCTACATTGCTATACATCCTGGTTAGTAACTTAGACCTTGGCTAGTCTGAAGCTCAAGGTCCTTCTTGCACTCTGGTCAGTAGCCCTGTACCCCTAAACTGCCACCACCATTCCCACTTTGGAAGTTGCAATCAGATAAGAATAAAAGGAAGGATCTTAGAGCTATGAATAACCCTAACTTTTTTATTTCCCAGTTTTTTATTCCCCCAGTTTTTATCTGATTCCCTTCTTCTCTGCCCAAATTTTTCCTCCCCTCTCCTTTAGCTAACTCCCCAACCCACACTATGACCCCAAGGACTGAGGGAATGAAGTGGACTCTCAGCTTCCTCCACTGCAGGGCCCACAAAAGTCCATGCCATAAGTCTTTCCCACTCTATGGTAGGAATTGTCCCCCTTACCTCCCATTGACTGCAGGATGTGCTGTCTGAAGTCCTGAAGTACAGACTGTAACTCTTCATCTAAATAAGCAGGCAGCCCTGTGGAGGAGACAGCCCCTTTTAAGAGACACTATCAAGGCTGAGAGTCAATTGAGCTCATGAGGCATTGCTCAGTGTTCATTCACATTCTGCAAACTCTGCTATTCCAAAGCACCAGCTATAGATAGATTATGTTACATTTAGGAAAATTAAAAAAAACTAGATTGGGGTCAGAGAGCCTGAAATTCCACTAAAAGCTATAGTGTTAGGAAGATTTCATAATGTATTTTTCCATCCCCCAAATTCCATTCAATTCAACAAGTCTTCTGTTAGGTGCTATAGGGGATAAAAGGGAAGAAGACTAGGTTTCTGCCCTCAAAGGGCTTTTAGCCTAAGTGAGGGGACAAGACACAGAGGAAAATAGAAGACATTTCACAATGAAGAGACAAACACTAACTATGAGGTGGGAATGAAGAAGTAGTGGACTGAGGCAGCCAGGGAAGGCTTGAGTGAGGAGGTCAGATTTGAACTGGGCCTGAAGGATGGTAGGATTTGGACATGGAAAGAGGATGAGGAAAATATTCCTGCTTGATGAATGGGGAATAGGAAGAAGACTGGCCTGAGTGACTCATTAGACTGTACCTATAAAGGAGAAACAATATTCCTATGTCAATAAATGGCTGAATTTGTCCTGTGATCTAAATGAATCCCTGACTCAGCAAGGTGCTTAGCAAGCTGTGTTTTATCAGACCTTGGAGATCATCTTGTCTGTCTCCTCCCATTTTACAGATGAGAAAATTGAGGCATGGAGAAGTTTAATGATTTGCTCAAGGCTACACAGTAGCAGAGACAGAGTTTGAATATAAGCTCTCTGGACCCTAATCTAGTCCTTTATTTTCCTAAATGCATTGGGATAGCAAGTTAGAGTGGTAGGAGTATGGATGGATCCCTCTGAAGCCAGACTTCCTTGAACGGGCTGATCTGGAGAAAGGAGGCCAGTGACAGTGTTTTGGGGTGAGGAATTCATTTGAGGTTGTGGCAAAGTAGTTGTGAACTCTTTGTCTTCTCTGGACCATTAAGACTGGGAAGAAAATATTTTTCTTGTTTTGAAATGAAAGTATGGGATCTTCAATATTTAAAAATTCAAATCAATGGTGTTTCCCTGGGCCAGATGAGCCATTACCTTTAATAGTTCCCCTTTTGCATCTTTACTCTGTCCTTTACTAATGATTCCTTTCCTTCTGCCTACAAATGTCCTGTAGGCTAAAACCCTAAAGCAAAAACTTTCCCTTGACCATACTATTCTAAAGTAATTATCTGCTTTCTTGATCTCTAGGTCACCTTCATCTGGTGAAAAAGTAAGAGCACAATTCAGAGCAGCTGTAAGTAGCTGGTACCCAAAGTTCCTTTGTGTGTGAATGTGCACTTCGAATGACTGACTGGTAGACTTCAGAGAACAGAGAGGGACAAAGGAGTATTGCCAGAACCTAAGCACTGGCCATTTCTGTGGCTAATGACAGGTAGTATAGAAAGTGAGAGAGAAGAAGCATCTTGGGATGAAACCATGGCCATCTCAGGGCAGGGTGGGCAGAGCAGGAGAGGAAGTGCCCCTTCAAAGTCCTCACTTTCTAAATTCTCTGCCCTAATTATAGCTTTGGATGTCACTGGAGAACTGAAGAAGAGTGTGGGGGGAAAGGAGTGTGCTCATTCAAAACTAGATTTCCCCCTTTTTGTACCCTTGAGAAGGGGAAGTGAAGATTGAACCAGGCACCTACTAGCACTTGGAGAGGAGGACTACCCCTTGTTTCATCACACAGCCATGCTCACCTGGAGGTCCCATATCACCCTTTTCACCCTTTTCACCTCGTTCACCCACACTTCCAGGAGCCCCAGTCAGTCCATCCCTTCCAGGGAGCCCGGGCATGCCTCCAGGGGGTCCCATGGGGCCTATAAAGAGAGAACCACAAAACTGGGTGAACACAGGAACCCATAGCCTAGAGGACTTACAGGAAGAAGATGGACATCTTGACACATGGGTTGGACAAGTTCCAGAACATAGTCAAATATTCTTAACAACTTCCCCCACCTCCCACAATTCTCTGCTTTGGCAAAGCTTCAACCACATCTCAGAAGAAGATAGAAAGGAGGCTATGACAAGGAGAGTCTTGACCGAAGCACTCCACCTTTACCCACACTCTTCTCTCTATCTAAAATTTCCTTTTTATTCCTCTCCATCTAGCCATGGTTTTTTCATCTTTTAAGTACCAATCTCCTTAATGAAGTCTTTCCTTATTACTCCAGCCTACAGTGATCATGGCCTCCTAGAGTATTGCCAATAGCACACTTTGTTGAAATAAAACTGGCATTTCTTCATCCTCAAGCAAGCATGTTCTAGAACAGGAATTCTTAATTTTTTTGTGTTGTGTACCTTTTATGCAATCTGGAAAAACAATCCTCAGAATAATACTTTTTAAAAATTCATAATTAAAGGAAATGCTAAATTTTTAGTTAGAGGTCAATGAAAATAAAAAAATGGAATTTTGTCCCCATCCAAGTTCAAAGACCCCCTGAAGTCTCTCAGTGGAACTCTTGGGGGTCCATGGACCACAGGTTAAGACCTCCCTGTTCTAGAACAAGGGCTAATGCAACCATTTCCTCATTTACCCTGATATAGGTCTGTCCTTTACAGTTAACCTCATTTGTGCTTCTGGATCTTTCCACTTTCCTTGATTTAGTCTGAGAGTACTGTCAGATCATAGGAGCTGGAAGGGACTTTAGAAATAATCCAGTCCAACCCTTTCATTTTATACGTGAGGAAACTGGGATATGAAGAGGTTGTGACTCCCTCAAGGTCACACCAGTAGTAAGTGAAAGAGCCAGGGTGTGAACCGTGTCTTCTGACTCCAAATTTCATCCCCCTTTTTGGTGTCCCATGTCAGTAATCACAGAGAGTGTGTGTGGTAAGGCACTCTCCTCCCCCCATCCCATAATAATAATTCACATTAATCCAGGGCTTTAAGATCTATGAAGTGCTTTCCTCCTACCAACTCTGTGAGGCAGGTAGATGGTGTGAGTTTTATCCCCATTTTAGAGATGAAGAGACTAAACCTCAGAGAATTCAAGTGACTTTCTCATTAGCCTACAGTTAGTAAGTCCAACAGTCAGAATTTAAACCCAGATTTCATGATTATATCTAGTGCTCTTTCTATTACTGGCTCTTTCCAATAGTAATCATGACACACTCAGGCAGGTGGCAGGGAGCTCTCTCGGGTACCTGGTGGCCCAGGGTCTCCTTTGACACCATCTCGACCATCTCTTCCAGGCAGACCTGGAGTACCAGGAGTTCCTGGGATACCGGGACCTCCAGAGCACACTTCCGTGCCATCTATGACCAGGTA
The DNA here is from genome assembly GCF_011100635.1 of Trichosurus vulpecula. Taxonomy (NCBI): domain Eukaryota; kingdom Metazoa; phylum Chordata; class Mammalia; order Diprotodontia; family Phalangeridae; genus Trichosurus; species Trichosurus vulpecula. The sequence goes on along the minus strand of NC_050580.1, from coordinate 64,964,667 downwards.
AGGCACCAGAAACGTCACGGCCAGGACCAGTGAGGACAGGGTCATTGCTCTAGGTCTACCTGCAAAGGTCAATGGAGATATTTGCTTAGCATAATAGATTATAATATGAGAGGCTGCCATCATTTCTGAAATTTTAACTTGCATTTTATGCCTCCATGCTGGCTAATCAGCTTGAGACAGGCCCCCTTGCTCTTATCCCCCATTACCACTCTGTCTTCACAAAGGGACTATATATTCCTTGAAGACTGGAGATATTGGTCACTTGTGAAGGTGATAATACCCCCTCTCTACAGACTTTCTTACTAATCAGATTGTTGCCTGCAACTTCACCATTAAAGCTTTATTCTTGAAATACCAGACTTTGATCCCTAGGAAGCAACAGAAAGAATACTAGGCAGTGAGGAGACCTAAATTCTGGTCCTTGCTCATTTACTAACTTGCTCTGTGATTTGGGGCATTAAATGATGTCTTTTGGCCTCAGTTTCCTTAACTGTAAAATTAAGATCATATATTTAGTTTTGAAGGTGATCTAGTTCAACCTTCTCATTTCATAGATGAGGAAACTGAGGCCCTTAAGAGATTGGTCCTTGCCCAAGGAATATCAGAGGCAGAATTAAAAACCAGGTCCTCACACCTCAAAGCCACTGCTTTGCCTACTGTACTCTGCTGCCTTTGTACCAGAATAAAAATCATATCACTTCCATAGAATTTAGGATTTAGAGCTGGAGTTATCTTATATTTCATTCAATCCAGAATCCCTCATTTTGAACTGAAAACAGCAGATGAGGAAACTGGGATGTAAAATCCCCTATACCTGTAGGGGATTGTAAAGAATTAAATTCTTCAGAAATATGCAGAGATAAAAGAGTTTATATCAATTGCTATTAGAGTATAAGCTGGGCTGCTAATGGGGGTACAGGAATCATAAAATTTTAGAGCTGGGAGGGATTCATTTCCCCTGCTTTAGAGATGAAGAAGTGCAGAAATATTAAAATCCCATTGACACCACCGTCTATCAGAAAGTCAGCCAATTCAATGAGTTGCTGGTTACTTTGGGATCCTGGGCAATACTTTCTTGAAACTAACTTCACCATTGAGACGGTTCCCAGTCCTTCTCTCCAGTCCCCATCATTCTCCTCATTATTAGTGCTGAATGTATAGGCAAATGATTGGGAGAGTTCAGCTTTTGGCAAGCTTTTGGTTATGAGGTCTATAGGGAGATGTGGGTAGGTGCTGGGAAAGAAAAAAATGCATGCAGATAAAGTTTTTCCTTGTTATTGTATTTCTGCAGCTCCATCTCTATCTAGCTCTCTCCTTTTTTCACTGGGTGCCTTGCCTGTGAATTCCTTGAATACTACCCAGGGCCCCCTCCCACTTCAGTGTCTCATCTGCAGGCTTTTCCACTGCATCTGTTATTCAACACTTACCTGCGATGCTTTTCTTTTGCAGGAACTTTTCTCAGTCTGAAGCCACAACGAAAGGGTCCTGATGGGCATTAGTTTTATAGTTGATAATAGCTCAATATGTTGGCCCTCCGGAAGACTTTAAATGACACCATTCCTTGGTCCCAAAGGGGATGACTATCTAATGGTGGGAATTTCAGGTATTGTGGCAGACAGGTGGGGAGATACTGTTGTACAAGGAAGCCTTTCTGGTTTCCCCTGTATTCCACTATACTGCTTCTTCCTAAGAGTGGCTCAGCATAGCTGTGTCTGCTGTTATTTGGTTCCCAATACCACCTTTCCATTTGCGCTGATCACTGTGTCCCTTAGCCAACTCAGAGGGAGAAGGGATAAATGCCCAGGATATGGAGAAATTCAGAAACCTTTCAGAGTTTACATAACTTGACACTTACCGGTCTTCTTCCAGGCAGTGTCAGGAAAGAGAAGCCAGTGGTCCCATTTATACTGTTTGTAAGGCAATGTATATATATCCTGTACCTGAAGGAAAAATTTGGTCACAAGGGATTCCAGAAAGTGTTAGGTGGAGAGGGAGAAAAAAACTCTTTTATTTACTCATTTAATTTCTTCCCCTGAATGTTCAAGTGAGTTGAAGGGGGTACTTGGTGCTTTCCTTCTGGGCAATGAGTAAGAGGACCTTGGTTAATAGGATATGGGGAACCCCTACAGGTCAATGAACAAGGAGTGTCTGATTCAGAAAATTTCAGAAATAATGAAGGACAGATAGGTGATTTTGTAGCACTGTTTAATTAAATTCACCAATTCCTTTGAGTTACATTGCGTTATCCCTCCCAGTCTCCTTTTCTTAATTAAAACAATCTTGTTTCTCTTGATCTTAGTACCTTACATTTGAAATTATCCTGTTAATTAGGCCCGAGAGTCTGACATGAAAGACCTGAGTACAATTTTTGGGGGAGTCTTTCACAAAATTTCTCTGGTTCATGCCCCTACTCAGGCAAAAGCTGAGGACATCATGGTCTGAATCGTTCTTTTCTTTCTGAAAGGACCTTCAATTTCCTACAAGTACTCAGGTTAATCAGACAACTACTATAGGACAGGATTAATTTAACCCAACATGAAAACGTAGAAAGGGTTTATCACTAAGCCTTCCTATCCTCAGGAAAACTCTTCACTGTTCTAGAGGGTATCAAATGACTCCCCTCTTTGGTGGGTCCGACTCTTCCTCAGGTCAAATGACTTATGGTACCAAAAAAGAGACGGGTCTATGTTGCTCCTCTTCATTGGGGTTCTCTGCTTCATCATTTTTTGGTGCATGTGATTTCTTCATGTGCCCATCTCTCTAGCACTAATAGGGGCAAAGTCTGCCAGTTCTATTACCCTCTCTGGTGGCTCCTTGCCATTTCATCATGTCTATCTGGTGTTGACTGCTGCAGTGTATGAGGTTCCCTTCAGGATCCAGTTTCTGGATGCAGCTATGCATCTCTGTCTTTTGCCTGCAAGTTTCACATGTTCCCACTTATGTATGGAAGCAGATCCTTTCCCTATAGGGGTCCCAGGAGTTCCCCATGAATGAGAGGGAGGGATTTTCTCAAAGAGTATATGGAGAAGAGTATAATATGACTATTATAAGACAATTTGTAGACCTGATTCTTATACCATTCTCTTTCCATTGGCTCACACTGTCTTCATACCCACTTGCAGTTTTATGAAAGGTTTTATTCATTTGAGAGCCTTCCCTTTCTGCATAGCAGCCATCCAAGGAATATCTAAACACAAAAACAGCTGTGGCCTAGAAAAAGTTGTGTATAAATATGTTTTCTGTTTTCAATAAATTGAATCCAATTCTGAACATACCAGGGGAGCTCATTAACACACCACATAACAAAAAAGTTTTGTCAAATAAAAATCCCCTGCCACAATCCTTGTTTAATTAATCTGTTCTTTCCATTTGGATTTTGCTCTGTCAGGGTCATTTTGGGGATCCTTCTAAAGATTGGAGCCTATCTGCATCAGACCATGCTGCGCAGTTAGAAATGAATTATAAAAGCTACAGCCCTGATTATCTGGTATCGAGGAGGGCTGGTCCCTTGGTACTGTAAGGGAGTGGCTGCACCCTAATCCTGTGGGACATTGTCTCTGTCTCTGACATGGGTGGACTAAAACAGAGCAGTCAAGGTTTCCTGAAGTCTATAGACAAATGTATACAAATAGGACAGCAATATTGTGGGGCCTTTTTGGGGGGTTGGGGCATTTTTAGGTTATTTTATTTTGTGTATATATGTACGGGTGTGTTCAGCAATTTCTCCCCTTTCATTGCTTCCCTAGCGTCTAATACAGATTTTTGTACATATTAGGTGCTTATGAAATTCGTCACGTTGAACAACCTGACTGTAGGCAGTTGTGACTGCTGAGTTAGTTTCGTGATTTCAATTCAACAAGCATTTAGTTAGCATTGCTATGTACCCAGCACTGTGCAACATGCTAGAGATATAAAGGAAAACCCAATAATAGGCCTTTCCCTCAAGGAGTTTGTATTCTTTTGGAAGGAGAAAATGTATTTATAGATAAGTAAATACAAAGTAATTTCCGAAGTGGCAAAAAGGGAAAGCACTAAGATTAGGGGTAGAGATAGGAAAAGCCTCTCACAGCAGGTGCACTTGAGCTCGATCTTGAAAGAAGCTTGAGATTCCAAGAGGTAGAAGTGAGGCAGGAAGATACGGACAACAGCAAAGGCATGGGGGAAGGAGATGAATGCCATGTATGAAGAATAGCAAATAGGACAATCTCCCTTATGGGGGGGAAAATAACATACACAAATAACCACAATCATTCATGTTTTTTCCTAGCTCTTACATATTTTTTCTAGCACTTAAAAGGTTTACAAAGGACTTTCTTTAGAACCATTTTGTGAGGTGGTTAGGATAAGTATTTTTTAATCCTGATTATATAGATGAGGAAGTGGAGACTCAGAGAAATTAACTGATATGCATGGAGATCATGGTGAAAAATGTGCTCAAACTCAGGTTTCCTGACTCCCAATCCAATGCTCCTTCCACTACTCCTTGGATGTGGCATATACTAGTATAGTTATATGTTAAATATGTTAAATGCCGTAAGAGAGAACAATGTGCTATGTGATCCCAGAGGAGAGAGGGATTATTTTTGTCCAGGAGAGATAGATCAATAGATTAATAGATCAATAGATTGGTAGATGGATGGATGAATAGGCAGTTGGATTGATGGATAGATGGATAGATGATAGATAGATTGATAGAAAGGCAGACAGATTATTGGACATATGGATTGATATAGATAGAGAGATAGATAAATGGATATGTGGATGGTAGGTAGATGGATGGATGGATGGGTAGATAGAAAGATATATAGATGGTAGGATAGATAGATAGAAAAACATTTATTAAGTGCTTACTATGTGCCAGAAACTGTGCTTAATGTTTGAGATACAAAAACCAGCAAATAAGATAGTCCCTGTTTTTAAGGAGCATGCATTCTAATGGCAGAAAATAACACATAAAGGGGATCTGGAATGGCATATACTTAGCAGCATGATGTGGAAAAGGCTTAGAGGTCTCATTCCAGGCAAGAAAAGATGAAATGAAGGTATGGCGGTTTTGGGATGGAGGACACTAGCAGCTGGGTGAGACAGGAAAGGCTTCGTGTTTAGGTTGGGTCTTGAAGGCAACAAGGTAGACATGAGGAGGGAGGGCATTCCAGGTGATACAGCCAGAACAAAGTCACAAAAATGGGAAATTGAGTGTCATGTGTGAGGAAGAGCAAGAAGACCAGTTTGACTGGACTATAGAGTGTGGGGAAGAGAGTAACATATAATGGAGGTAAAAAGTTAGGGGCCAGGTTATGGAAGGCTTATAAGAGGAGATTATATTTGATCCTGGAGGCAACAGGGACCCAGTAGAATCTATTGAACATAGAAGTGACATGGCCATGCCATTTTCCTATTTCTAAGGAAAATTACTTTGGCATTTATATGGAGCATGGATTGCAGAGCAAAGAGACTCATTTAGGTTCAGAGTTCTAGATGACCACAGAAGGCCACTTATAGGACAAGTAGTTGCTGGAAAAACCTTGTAGGATTCTTGACAGCACCTAATTTTAGATGCTGTTATGAAACCATGTATTATACAATAGTTTCTGTATGTCTTTCCTTTGCTCTGCAGGAAGGTACATGAAATAGGGCCAGGAAAACTGTGAAATCAGCAAAGTTTAATTTGACATCCTCCCCCTCCTCTTTTATGGTTTTATCCCTCTCATTCCCTAAGCCCTCTGCTTATTTCTAGCATCCAGTGCCTTCAGTCTTCCCTTTAGATGGCCCAGACGATAAATGCCCTCTCTTGGGCAATGTGCCAGTCTTTCTTTCCTTCATACCTGCATCACAGAATCATAGAATATTAAAGTTTTGTGGGGCCTTGGAGGCCACGTAGTCTAATCCATATCTTAAAGGATGCCCCATTCTACCTAGTAAACACAGTTGTCATCAATCTTTGCTGGAAGAATATATCCTCTATATTAGTGGGATGTAGCTATCCTCCATCTATTAAAACAATCTATTCCACTTTGGTTGCTCTAATTTCCATCTATTTCACTTAATTCTGGCATTGAGAGTTAAACAGAGAAGATCAAGTTCCTTTTACACATGACCACCTTTTAAATGCTTGAAGTCAGCCCTCGTGTTCCCTCTCTATCTTCCGCTTTCTGGGATGAACAGTTCCACCTCCTTTAGCTGCTCCTCATGTGACCTGACCTTGAGGTCCTTCACCATCTTGGTTATGCTCCTCCCAATGTTCTCCAGCTTATCATTATCCTTCCCAAGATGTAGTTCACAGAATTGATTATATGGCAGATACATATTTGGTGAGGGCAGAGTACAAAGGGACCATCTAGAAGAGTATGATACTTTGGGAGGAATTTCAGGTCCCTTTTTGCTTATGGTATTTCTTTATCTGCAGATTTGTAGGTAATTTTTTAAACATTTCCCAGTAAGATGTATGTCTGAAAGGATTTGACAAATGGATTTACTTTTTCAATTTCCATACTTCAGAAGATCTATGGTATGGGTAATCCACTGCCATAGTGTACACTGTCACCCTTCCATAACTTACTAGAACTGCTGTGGTCAAAATCATTCATAACTTGGTGGTAAACTGTTGAGAAGTCTCCCCCTATTTAGCTAGTTTGGCCTGGATTAAGCACGGTCTTTTGCTGAGTACATATCTGAAGCCTTTCTGTCTTGGTAGGACACATAAGAGCTTGAATTCCATTGGCAAAGACAATGAGAACCCAGGGTCACCTCCACGCCAAGATCAAACATTGGAATAGCATTATAGTGAAGGCCATAGTGAAGTATGACTCTTTCCAGGAGGGATGCACTGTGCAAATGTTTTCATCTAAAAGTGTGAGCTGTTAGTGACAGAATTTCCTGTAGTGTGCTTGGTTGGAGGTGTTTTCTTATCACATCTTTCCTGGTGCCCTACAGAGGAACAAGTGTGGGCATTTACTGATTTGGTCAATGGACAAAACTTAATGCCACTCTGAGCAAGTGTTCTGTACATTGGGGCTTATATTTCCTTCCAAAAGGAGGAAGTAGTTCAGTCCCAACACGGCCCCTTAATGAAGGACCTTCCGTTAGTAGCATGAGTGGATGGTTCATTGATAAGTTAGTTGTGCGCACTGTCTCATAGCTGATTGGCTGAGCCAAAAGCAGGGGTTAGGGATGGCTGTTTGGCCTTTTGTAGCCACACCCACTGTTTTAGGAGAGAAAGACCAAAGAAACATGCCCTCTGGCCAGGAGTGAGCAAAGGATTGTAACTGAAAGGAGAGAGGACCTGGTCTAACCCCCTCATTTCATAGATGGGGAAACTGAGGATCAGGGAGGCCAAGTCACAAAGGTGATAAGGGTCAGAGATAAAACTTGAAATGAGGTCATGTGACTCCAGAGTCTGTACCACAAGGTCTTATAAAATACTTTGCCCAGAGTGTTGAATCAATGTTTGTTGATCGATTAAATAAACGATTAAGAAACACTTGTACAATAACAATAGCTAACATATAGCAATGATTATCTCATTTGATTCTCTCAACAACCCTGTGAGGTAGGTGCTATTATATCATTCCCATTTTACAGATGAAGAAACTGAGGCAAACAGGGTTAAGTGACTTGGCCTGGGTCACACAGCTAGTCAGTGTCTGAGACCAGATTGGAACTCAGGTCTTCCTGAGGGTAGGTCTAGTGCTCTATCCACTGGAACACCTGACTGACAGAAGTGGGCAGCGTGGCTTGAAAGGGGACAAGCAAGGTAGGGCTAGTCCTCAGAAGCAACTCCTCAAACCACCCAACGTGACAGCAGTCAGTGCTTCAAAATGATTTCACCACCCTGAGCTGAGGAGGAAGCCTAATGAAATTAAGAGCCCGGTAGGTGAGGATCTCTCTTCCCTTCAAACAAACCCACTTGGCATGACCTTAAAGGATAAGTAGCTTACGAGTATTGGACTCTTATAAATCAGTTTCAAAAGCCCTCCAGAAGCAGCCCACTCCAAGTGCTTCGGTGCTTTCATCCGGTACTTATGGCAGGCAGCCCGGGCAGGGCACACCCTCAAGGGCTCCTTCTCTGAAGGTCTGATCGCACACCTGTGCTCAGGAGGGGCCAGGGCTGGCCAGAAAGAGAGCGGTCCTGAGGCCCTGTCCCCAGGAGACATTGGTTTAACTGCACTGGAGTGTGAAACTTCGTGAAGGAGGCTGTGTAAAATGAACAAAAACCTACTGGGAAAAATCTCTGAAGGGGATGAGAAAGTTCCGTAAAACTGAACCAGGAAGATGAGGGCACCTTTCCAAGGGAACACCTGCAAGGATGGAGTCGTTTCTCCCGCCAGAGAGAAGGCAGCAAAGGCCAAGGAAGGAGCAGTGAGCCTGAGGGTTGCTAGGAAGGAAGTCAGTCATGCAGCCAGCCTACGAGGATTTGTTGTTTATAGGCTGCTAGGTAACATATTGAATGGAAAACTGGACTCAAAGACAGGAGGGCTTTAGTTCAAACCTGCCTTAGACCCTTCCTAGCTGTATGACCCTGGGCAGCTCACAGCCTGTCTCTGCCTCACTTTCCTTATCTGGAAAACAGGGATAATAACAGCACCTACCTCACAGGGTTGTTGTAGGGATCAAAATAGGTTATACGTGATCCAAGTGCTATATAAATGCTAGCTATGATAATTGTGTGCCAGGCACTGGGGGTAGCAAGGTGGTGAGGGGAAAGGAGATCCATCCATATCTACCAGGCTATTAATTTCATTAAGCTTTCACCTCAGCTCAAGGAGATGAAATTGTTTTGAAGGACTTATTGCTATCATGTTGGGTAGAATTAGGGGTTGCTTCTAAGGACTAGGCTTACCTGGTTTGTCCCTCTTCAAGTCACCCTGCCCATTCCTGTCAGCCAATTGACTCAGTGGATAGAGCACTGGACCTTGAGTCAAGAAGACCGGAGTTCTAATCTGGGCTCAGACACTTACTAGCTGTGTGACCCTAGGCAAGTCACTTCACCCTGTTTGCCTCAGTTTCTTCATCTGTAAAATGAGCTGGAGGAAGAAATGGAAAACCACATCAGTATCTTTGCCAAAAACCCCGAATGGGGTCATGAAGAGTCAGACACAGCAGAAATGACTGAATAACAGCCACAAAACAGGCACTGGGCTAAGTTCTGGGGATACAAAGAAAGACAAAAAAATGACCTATGCTCTCCAAAGGCTAGCTTTCTAATGTAATAATTCTGTGTATACAAGTTATATATGGTGTGAATGGAAATTAATCTTAGAAAGAAGGGTCTGGGTTGGGGTGGGGGGTGAGGAGGCAGGACTGGGAAAGGCTGCCAGTAGAAGGAAGGATCTGCCCAGAAATCATAATATCACAGATCTTGGAAGGGACCTCAGAGGTCATTCAGTTAAGTTTGTTTATTTTACAGATGAGGAAACTGAGGCCCAGAGAGACAAGGGGATTTGTCCAAAGTCACACAAGCAGTAAGTGCAGGATTTGAACCCATGTCCCCTGAGTCCAAGGTCCCCTTCCTCTGTACCACAACAGTATTCATCTGTAAAATGAGGGGATGGCATTTGATGACCTCTAGGATCCTTTCCTAAGGAAAAGCGTACAGAAGGGCAGATGAAATGACCGGAAGCTGCTGCAGATTTCCTCTAAGGAACAGTCTTGAGGTTTTGTTAGGTTCATGGGATTGCTGGAAAGGTTCTTCTGGTTCTAGAGAAGTAACTGATATGACACTGCTTGCATCGAGGATCATGGGATCAGAAATTTAGAGTTGGAAGAGAACTTAGTCAGGAAGACTTGAGTTCAAATCCTGCCTCAAACATTAATCATGTGACCTGGGGTAAGTCCCTTAACTTCTCTTGGCTTCTGTTTTCTCATCTATAAAATAAGGGGGGCGGGATTTGCTCATTTGTAACACAATCCCTCATTCGATAGATAAGGAAACAGGACCTGAAACATTAAAGGACTTGTCCTAGGTCACACTGTCAGCAAGCATCTGGATGAGCATTTGAACCCAGGTCTTTCTGAATCTGACTCTGGCCCTCTGTCATCTGTGTCATGTTGCCTGTCATAGTGGTACAGCACTTCGTAGACCACACAGAGAATAGAAATGGATTCAGACTTTTAGAGAGCTGATATAGAAACTTTCAGAAATGTGGGGAACTTGAAATCTTTCTTTTATATATATATCTTCTCTCTCTCTGTCTCTCTCTCTCTCCATACACACACACACACACACACACACACACACACACACACACACACACACACACACCCTTGTGGTTCCTAACCTTTCCGAGGTGTTGTATCCTCTTCTAACATTGAAAAATTATATAGTCCCCAGAGTGAAAACAATTTTAAAATTAGTATCTATTGATAGAGAAAAGAAATGGTGGCAGAAAACTCTTATAGATTCAGGAATGTTTTTAAATGAGTTCGTATTTCATATACTTTAAAGCCATTTACTCAACATTCATATGCTTTATCTTGTTGGAGAAAGATAAATATCCAAATGGCAATGCTTGGTGTGCCGAGGCACTCACAGAGTCCTTGCAGGGGGAACTGTGCCCCACCAGCCCCTGACCTACAGTATCATACAATTTAACATTTAGTAATACTGTCTCCTATTGTTTGCTATTGTCTCATATTCATTAGACTTACTATGTTCACTAGGCTCTAAACTCCTGTGTAGAGATCTCATCTTATTATGATTTACATTCCCTATAGCAACCAGCACAGTATTTAAACCCAATAAATTTTCAATACAAATCTGGATGACTAATTTGAATCTTTTTGAAACTTGCCTATATGTCAAACATCATCAGATTATGAATGAAGCTAGCCTAAGGCATGTGTCTGACAGCAGGCAGACAAGGTGAATGGGAGTGAGGTGCGGCATTTGAGCAGAGCCTGGAAGGCAGATTCCACATGTACACTAGGCATACAAGATGCTCTCATAGGATCTTGCCATTTAGAGCTGAACAGATACTAGAAGTCATCTAATTGTAGTAGTGGTGGGTAGAGTGGATCCATATTGTTTGGGTGGACAGAGTTTTCACTCCCTCTTGTTTGCCACCCTCTCCCTGTCTTGCATGGGTGATGCTGATTTTCCCTATTTACCGCTTTGGTTCTTCCTCTCTGGGACATTTTCTTTTCAAACCAGGCAAAAGAAATAATATGGAAGAGTGTGGCCAACATTATGCTTCCTGTTCCCATACAGCCTGCCCCCTAGACAAACTTCTTACTCATTGCCTAGAGAGAAAGGACCCATATTAAATCATCTCCTCTCTCTGTTCTGGGAAGTCATAAGATAAATCACCCATTCTGTTTCTATGGCTTTAACCCCTAGACAGAAAAAGACATGTTCTGGCAAAATATATACCCCAATTGTAAAAGCTATTTTTTCCTCTCCTTGGAGCTCAACCCTGTTCCTCTCTCTCTCTCTCTCTCTCTCTCTCTCTCTCTCTCTCTTTCTCTCTCTCTCCCTCTCCTGCATCTGCACAATGATGTACTACGCAGTCTAGTAATGCCATGGCTAAGTTTATCTACCAGTAATCAGTCAGAAAATATTTATTAAGCACCTACTATGTGCCAGAGATGGTGCTAAGTGCTAGGGCTATGAAGAAAGGACAAAGGTAGTCCACGATTGCATTATACTTTATAAGACAAAAGTAGAAGAGACAAGCAAATTCTTAAGAAATGGAAATGTTTTGGGAGATAGTGATATATTCTCCTGAGACCCAGAGCAAAGGAAAGGGGATGAAAGGGAAACAAAGTTTACTAGCTCTGATCTCAGCAGCCAGAACAGTTCCAGCAATGCAGTGAATTCACCATGTTGCTTGTGTATGACTCATGCTGCTGAGGCTCTCAAAGTTGGTGCTCTTCCTCCACGATTCTCCAGAATATGCCTGCCAGTCGCCAGAACACTGAAGCTCCACTTCTGCAAAATGGTAAAGGATCGTCCTTTAGGATGAGGACCAACCCCAATCATTCACAGAGTCAGGACAGCTTTCTGGCAAAGGCCAAGGGAGTACTGTAGTCAAATCTCCTCATTTTATAGATAGGCAAACAGAAGCTCAGAAATTCTAGTTATCTCAATCACACCTAATTCCAACTTCTTCCTTTCTTCCTATGGAATCATGGAATCACTGATTGTTAGAGCTGGAAAAAACCTTACAGTGCATCTAGTTAACTGTCTTGTGTGATAGATGAGTAAACTGAGTCCCATAACACAGTGAGTCAGTAGCAAAGCTTTGACCAGAAATCGTATCTCTTGACTCTGTGAAGTACCCTTCAGGACACTAGTCCTCCTCTAAGGTCTAGGTCAAGTGCTACATTCTCTCTGAAGTCTTCCCCTCCTTTGGAGCTTTTTAGCTCTTAATAGACCTACTACTCCTTAGAGTATGCATTTACTATTTCTTATGTATCAGCTATGCAAATGACCAGAAGCTCCTGTACCCCAGGGATTATGCCACACACAGCACCTACCAGGTTTTCTGGTCTAGTTTGATGATTTATTAGTCTATCAGTGTCATTAGTAAGAACAAATATTTCTCAATGGCTTGCCATGTATAACCTCTGGGCACTTAGATACATCGGTGTTCTATTTAGTAAGGATGAGAAGAATGTTAACATGGCACATCAGGCTAAAATTTAGAAGGCCTGCCCAGCCTTTGCCACTGGCCAGCTGTATGTCTTTGGGCAAATCTCACCACCCAGGAGCAATAGGCACATACTTTTTTTTTTAAAGAAACCAGTTTGTGTGAATACCCTCCATTTTCTGTGTTTAGTCCTTTCAAGTGGTGATCAATCAAACAACAACCATTTATTAAGCATCTACTATTTTCCACCTACTATGGGTAGGTGTTGGGGATACAAAAAAGGCAAAAGACAGTCACTGCCTTCAAGGAGCTTATCATCTAATAGGGGAGACAACATGCAAACACATGTATACAAAGCAAGGTACATACAGGAAAAATAGGAAACAATTAAAAGGGAAGACACTGGAATTAAAAAGGGGTTGGAGAATGCTTATTGTAGGTGGGATTTTAGCTGGGACTTAAAGGAAATCAGGCAGGTCAGTGGTCTGAACAGAGGAGAGAGAGCATTGCAAGTGTAAGGGACATCCAGAGAGAATTCCCAGAGCTGAGAGATTGAGTGCCTTTTTCATGGAACAGCCAGAGTGTGAAGAGTACATGTTGGGGAGTAAGGTATAAGAAGGCTGGAAAGGTAGGAGGGACTTAAGTTATATAGGGCTTTCAATGCCAAACAGCATTTTGTATTTGCTGTTGGAGACAATAGGGAGCCATTGCAGTTTATTAAGAAAGGGGGTGGGGGGAGCGGGGGTGGGTTGACATGATGGGAGCACATTCCTTGCATTTGAGTCAGGCCATAGTTTTTCTGTATATCATTTAATCCCTTATGAGCACACAGGTTACACACCATTCTCGGTCATCAGTGTGCCTGGCACAGAAACATACTCCTTGGATGCAAGATTTCTCCAATGATCAGTCTTCCTGACAGAATCCTAATAGGTCTGTGGTGCGTTTGATTGTGAATATTCATCCTGATCTCTTACTAAAATTAATCTGCAAAGGAACATAGTATAGGCCTCCAAAGATTTGCGCCTATTTCAATAGCAATTAAGGCATTCATCATTTCCTGAGCCATTTTGATATAGCCCAGTTTAAAAGAGGCAAAGAATTATCTTTCTGGCTTAAATTTGTTGAAAGAAAAAAAGAAGACTAATTTCTTTGAGTTTTACACTGGTGGCAAATTCTGAAGTTTTGAGGTTGATTCTGAGCATCGTTCTACAGTCAATTATACTTCATAAAATGTATGTAGAGCTCATAATTAAAATTTATAAGGAGCTCATAATTACTATGTTGCTACCCGACTTTACCCTCTGGAAATATCTTTAAAAACAGACAAGAAGCTTGGTAGTTTTATTTCTTTTTAACTTATGAATGATTAAAAGTGCAGCCACAGCTGGGATTCCAGAACGGCTGGGTAGGTTCGGATAAAACAAATTTCTAGTATTTCTCCAAAGTTTCATTCCAGATTCCACAACTTTATCAAACTTTTTTATGAAGGGAGTCAGATCCTTGTTTACGTCACCCACCAAAGACACATACCCAGATTAACCCATCAAAGGGCAAATACTGATTGAGGACTGTGTAAGGTAGTAGAAAAGGCAATGACCAAGGACTTAGAAGGCTATTCTCATCTCATCTCATCTCATCTCATCTCAGTTTCCTTTTCTGTGAAACAGAGGAAAACAGGCTCAATGATCATTAAGGTTCTGTCTAGCTCTGCCATTATATGACTTTATGCCTTTCCCACAGAACTTTCATTCTGGCAAAACTGATTTCTTCTTCACTGTGAAGGGAGGAAGAAGAGTCTCTGTGGAAGATGGCAAAAGCCTGTGTGGAGATTAAAGTTTGAGTATCTCCTGATGATGCAATGATCCAACAAGCCAACAACCCACAACCTATGTAGGATTGTTCTGTCATCCCTCTTCCTCCTCCAAGTTTATACTTCTCCTCTCCACCTATTCAATCCCCACTCCATCCTTCAAAGTGCAAATCAAGACTCATCTCCTCTGTGAAACCATCCCTGTTTACTCCAGTCCCCATGGATCTCTCTCTCCTCTAAACTTTCGTATCAACTTCTATCTACATCATGTAACCTGTAATGTTAGTTAACTTTTCATGTTAATAATTTTATAGACAATCCTTCTATGTAATGAGTAAGGTGAGGCAAAGGAAAATTTCTGGAAAAGAAGAAAGTGGGAAGGATGGAGGAATGGCAGCCTGGAAATTTGGGACATGGTGTTTGAGGGATGGACATACTTGTGAAACTGTCAGTAACAAAGAGGAAATTTGATACCTAGATCATAGGACCATGGCTCTCCAGCTGAACAGGACATTAGAGGCCATCTAGTCCAACACTCTCATATTTATTGTTGTCTTTGTTGTTCAGTCATTTTCAGTTGCGTCCAACTCTTCGTGACCCCATTGGGCGTTTGTTGTTGTTTTTGGCAAAGATACTGGAGTGGTTTGCCATTTCCTTCTCCAGCCTATTTTACAGATGAGGAAACTGATGCAAACAGGGTTAAGTGATTTGCCCAGGACAACACAGAGGCTAGCTTTGAATGAAGGTCTTCCTGATCCCAGGCCCAGCACTCTATCCATTGTACCACCTGGCTGCTCCCTTCCCCCAAGATGAGGAAATGTTGGCCCAGGGAATTTAGGCAACTTGCCCCAGGTCACATGGGTGAGCATTAGAGGCTTGAATACAGATCTTCTGATTCCTGAGTCAGTAAGTTTTTCTTTGGTGAACTTACTGTCTTCCATGCTACCTCCTTTCTGAAACCACAAAATGCTTAATTCCTTCTTCATCTGCTACAAGGATATTCAAGCAAGAGTCTGTTCTTCTCTTACATAGATAGCCGGGCAAAGAAAGCAAGCATTTGGTCTGCTTCTTGTCCATCGTTTCCTTCAAGACAATTCTCCTCCAGGAAGCCATGCCTGATTAGTCCTGCCCTCCAGGAACCACTGTCTTTCTTTGTGCCTACTTAACTAGAATGATACTGTTGAGACACTTTACATTCACTTTTGCTCTCTAGTTGTCCTATGCATTAAGGTGGAACTCAATAATTGCATTTTGAGTGCCAACCTGCATGTTGGTATGAACTTTAGCCCTTTCTCTCACAGGTATAAATGACAGTGATCAGGAATGGAGATCAGTTGTTCTGGATTTAAAAAAAATTTAACTGGATTATGTCCAGACAAAGGCATTTAAGCTGGGGAGGAGACTATATACCATGCCACGTAAGTATTGCTTAAAAGAACTGGGTTTACCCTAGAGAAGTGAATACTGAAAGGTAATTTGATAACTCTCAGCATTTGGTGGAATGCCATGGGAAAAAGGGATTAGAATTCAGTAGAGACTTGGTCTTTGAGTAGAGACTAGGAATAGTGGACAACAGTTGTAGAGGGGAAAATTTTAGCTCAATGTCTGGAAAATTTTTAACAAATAGAGAAATTTAAAGCATGAATGGGCAGCTTCAGGAGGTAGGAGGTTCTCCTTTATTAGATTTCTTCAAGAGAAAGTTAGGGGAATATTGATTGGGTGCATCTTTAAAGGAATGACTGGGGGAGGGAAAAAAGGAAAAAAAATAAATTTATATGAAAAGTTTATTATATATTTAAAAGGAATAGCAAGTTGTACATAATAGATTTGTAGTTTCATGTGCAATCACCTTTTTTATTATATTGTGTTATGGATATGCTTGTTTGATTCCATAAATTAGAAACTAAATAAAAATTTTTAAAAAATAAAGGAATGACTAAACTAGACTCACAGAATAGATTAAATCAGGGGCTAAAATCTTTTTGTGCCTGTATCTCTTTGGCAGTTGGATGAAGCCAATGGACTCTTTCCCAGAATAATGTTTTCTTTTAACATTCAAAACTGAAGAAAACATTCAATTTCAGTTAGTGGATAGTGAAAATAAAGATGTAAATTTTTCCCTTTCAAGTTCCTTAACCCCTGAAAACTAATGAAGAATGCCTTGATTAAACTAAAACCAGGCTCTTTCCACCTTTGAGAGTCTACAAACTCTGCCTCTGTGTGTGTGTGTGTGTGTGTGTGTGTGTGTGTGTGTGTACAGGCCTTCTCAGCATAATTGTATTGTGAGAAGAATTTTTAGAACTTACTGAAGTTGCCAGTGCAAAATTATTTTTTGGTAGATTGATGTGTTGCTTTTGAACTAAAATTTGTATCTACTCTCCCAACTAACTGTCTAATTTGTATAGTAATGACAGCAATCCAAAAACAAATAACTTTGAAATATTTATAAACTCTGACCAAAGCAATGGTCAACTATGATTCCAGAGGACCAATGATAAAGCAAGCTACTCACTCTGATACAGAGGTTATAGCTTTAGGATGCAGAATCAATGTATTTTTTGGATATGGTCAGTGTGGGAATTTGCTTTTCATGACTATGCATATTTGCTAAAGTTTTTTTCAAATTTTTTGATGGGAGAGGGGAGGTGGGAGGAACAAGGACATATATTTTTGTTAATTGCTTTCTAATTGTTCATCCTGACTCAGTTTTCTATCTTCTCCAAAATATTCCTCCTTTCAGCTGCCAAAGTAATTTTCCCAACTTACAGATTGAAGAATATTTAATAAACTCCACTGGCTCCCATTTATCCTCAGAATCAAATGTAATGTCCTCTGTTTGGTATTTAAGCTCTTCATAACCTTACCTTCCTTACCATCCCAATCTTCTTACATACTTCTCTTTTTCTAGTTTTTTGATTTTGTTTTAATATTTCTTTTTGCATCATAGTGTCATTACTTTCTGATTCTGGCAGCCTTATATAAAGTCCTGCTCTAGTGGCCCCACACAAGTTCCAGCTCAGCTGTTGAGACATTTGTAAGTTTGTCACTTCTTTGATTTATTATTTTAACAATCCTTCCCATCCACCCATTCATGTTTTCCCCTGTAAGTTTCCCATAAACTTAAGGAAGGAATCTATGCTAATTTCAGGCCTCAGTGTCAGAGAGATGAGACAAGTTTGCATCTCCTCTGGCAGGTTAATCAGTATGGGAAGGGAACTCATATCTTGAGTAGAGATTGTGTTTACAGAAAAAAAGTAGAATGAGCAGGCATTCAGAATGGAACTGGGGTACACAGGGATGGCAGGTACTTGACACCTATGTGCTTGTTAATTGCTGATTGAGCGAAAGCATGCAGCATTGTACCCAAGTTGGCGACCTTCAGCCTTCCCTCAGAGGGATCTTGTGAAAGTGTTCAGGAATAATGGTCTATTGCCTCTGGTCTCACTTCCAAGAGCAAAGCAGATAGGAGTTCAAACGAATAAAAATTAATTTGTTTTGATTCAATTATTCAATAAGCCTTTACTGAGTGTCCTCTGTTTGCCCAGGCCTCTGCTAGGTACCATGAAATCTAAGGGAGAAGAAGATAAATTCTTATCCCTTCAAGAGCTTAAACTCAAGTTGCGGAGATGGGTGTACCCACTTGAAACATTAAGTAACTTGACCAGATGGTAAATGTTAATTTGGGTGGTATGAACTCATAAAGTAGAGATTACTATAGAATTGCAGATTCATGCATGGCCACATGGGAAAAAGAGGCAGAACTTTAGCTAGGCCTTGAAGGATGGGTTAGGATTTGCTTAGGGAAAGAAAGGGGGTAGAGAGAGATGGGCATTCCTGGAAAGGAAACGGAACTGATTTTCATCTTGATTTCATCTATACACAAATAAGATTCATTAACACCTCTACCTCATAGACTCCTACTTGAGATATAGAAGATTTTAACCCCCTTTGGGCCACCAAGACTTGAGCTAAATGATTCACCCAAGTTTACCAGTGAGTTCTTCCTTCTTTTGTCTAGGTGGGCCATCTCTGGTTGGGGCTCAGTACTCACAGATAGCAAGGTGGCTCTTGGAGCAGTAGCTATCCTTCCATCAACCATCTATGTATATTTCCACATTATTTTTACTTCCTCCTCCATCTGGAGTCCCTGCATACCAGTTAGTTCATGGGGGATCCATCCAGGTAATGGAATGTCCCTGGTGTTTTTCCCTCTTTCAGGCCAAGGAAGGCATATGTATTATGCTTTGCAACGAGCTTCAAGATGGCAGCATTCTCCTCATTCCTTGGAGCGGAGATAGTGCCTCCTATCTTGTGGCAAGTTGTATTTATTGTGAGGAACTCAGAAGCCAGGCCACTGGTGGCAAAAATTTTTCTCCCACTTGAACGGGTATTTCCATACAAATTGAGGACTGGAGATTAGAGACAACAAATTTAGGACAAAGTTCCCTTTGTCCTAATTTTTCTATGTTTATTTCTCTGTTTGTATGAACATGACCGAATATTTCTCTTTGCGTAGGTCACTTTGTTTATCCCTGTTTTTCTTCTCCTATCTCTATCACTTTGTTTCCTCACTAACTCTCCTTATTGAAATTACTTTGAGCATTATCTCTGTACATGCCATATCTTTCCGTGAGAGTGTAAGCTACTTGAGGGTAAGGCATTTCATATTTGTCTTTATGTTCTGAGCACCAGATATGGTACCAGAAGCTCAATAAATGTTTGTTCAATTTAACAAGTTCTAGGCTATTCTAAGCTCTGGAAGTACAAAGATGAAAATGAAATTATTCCTTTTCTTTAAAAGCTACATTCTACTTGAAGGCAGGGAGAGGAGAAACATCCTGTACACAGAAAATATATATGAGAAGTACAGTGTAATTTTGAGGGAATCAGGAAGAGCCTCTTAGTGGGCTAATCCTTGAAGGGAGCTAGTCTCCAAATGGCAGAATGACAAACCTAGAAGGGAGATAAAATTGGAATGAACTATGATAATCATTAATTTCTCTATTTATGTTTTATTATATGGAATGACTGTGAAGGAGTATAGTACCATGGAAAGAGTGTTGGTCTTTGCATCTAAGAGGGTCTGACACTTACTAGTTGTTGCACTATGGGTAAGTCATTGAATTTCTTTGAGACCTAGTTTCCTCCTCTATAAATCCCTGTGATAATGACTTCACTATATTTTAAGGAGGATCAAATGAAATCATGCTTGTAAAATGCTTCAAAACTACATAATAAAACTGGCATTATGTATATTTTCAATAGTATAATTATTGTAGCTGGTGTGATGAACTGAGAACTCCTGATGGGTAGGTCAGCCATGATAACTCCCCTGGAGGCTATCCTGGCTGGCTAGACATTCACTGACATTTTTGAAATATTAGGGAGAGGCTTTTCAGTACTTCCCATTTTCTGGTTAAGCCTTTTCCAAAAGAAGTAATTAGATATTCTGCCCTTTCTCCAAAAGATTTTCTTTAAAAAAAAACAAACCTTGACATTAATCAAAATGAAATATCATTAGAGGCAAGAATCACTTTGTTTCCCTCACTTTTGTTTCAGTTTTCCTCCCTTACCTTTCCTCTTCTCTCAGTCAAGACCCAAATCCAAGAACCAAAGGATAGGTGACAGACCCCTTGTTTCCATCCTCAGCCTGAGAACAAGCACCCTCTTGGCCACAAAATGGCCTGTTCTAGAATCCTGTTCTATTGGAAGAACCCATAAACTTACCAATTGTCAACTTCAGGAGGGCAGTTTGTAAATCTGAGACACCCTTCAGTTGCTCATGAGTTGTAGAAGAATGGCTTTCTGGGAAGGAGAAAATCTTTCTTTGAACCACTGACAAGGCAAAGAGCCAGCTCAAGCCACCAAGTAGTACATACAACACTTATGCACAGCTATTCAATCCATCAACAAGTATTTATCAATCAGCTCTTCTTATATGCAGGCAAATATGTGTAATGTGGACAAAATAAGTAAAAAGTAATTTGGGGAGGAATGGTGTTAGGAGCTGGAGATGTTAGGAAAATCTTTATGTAGAATGTTTTGTTTGAACTGATTTCTGAAGAAAACTAAGGTTTGTAAAAGGTAACTGTAAAAAGAGAGCACATTTCTTGCACAGAGGAGAGCAAAGGTGTGGAGACCAGAGCTAGAGGGCTGTGTGTGAGGAACATGAAGAAACCAGTGTAGGGAGTGCATAAAAGTGAGCAATATGTACAAGGCTGGACAGGCAAGCTAGAGCCACATTATGAAGGGCTTTACATGCCAAACAGAGGAGTTTACATTTGATCATGGAGGCAATAGGGAAACATTCTAGTTTATTGAATGGGAGAATGATCTGGGCTTTAGGAAAATCACATTGGTGATTGTATGGAGGATGGATTGAAGAGAGGAGAGACTTGACATCAATTAGGAGACCACTAAATAGTTCAGGCTAGAAGGGATGAGGGCCTGAAATAGGATGGTAGCTGTGTGAGCAATGAGAGGGAGTTGGAAGAGAGAAGCATGCTCCGGAAGTACTAATGGAAAGATCTGATTGTATATGTGAGGAGGGAGGGAGGGAGGGAAGAAAGAGAGGGGAGAGAGAGAGAGAGAGAGAGAGAGAGAGAGAGAGAGAGAGAGAGAGAGAGAGAGAGAGAGAGAGAGAAGCTGAGGAAAACATCAATATTGAAAACTGAAGACCTGAAAGATGATGGTGCTTTTGACAAAAATAAGAGAGTATTTTGGAGGAGGGTATTATAGTGGATAGAGTGTGGGGTCTGGAGTTTTGAAGGCTTGAATTCAAAACCTTCCTCATATGTCTAACTGTATGACCCTGGGCAAATAATTTGACATCTCTTAGCCTATCTATAAGAGAGATGATAGTAGCACCTATCTCACAGCATTGTTGTGAATATTAGATGGGTTAAGATAAACAAAGTGCTTTGCAAGATTTAAAGTGCTATATAAGTGCTAGCCATGAGGATGATGAAGATGGTGAAAACAATGACGACTTTTTTGAACTGGGCTTGAGATGCCTATGGGACATTTGGTTTGAAATGTCTGATGGTCAGCTGACAATGCAGAACTGGAGATCTGGAGAATTATTGAGGCTAGATATATAGATCTGGGTGACATCTACATAGAGATAATAAACTGATCTGTGAGAGATTATTCAGTAACCAAATGAGAGCATGTAGGGAAAGAAAAGAAGGCAGCTCAGGACAAAACCTTGGGATACACCTATAGTTAAGGGGCATGATATGGATAATGATCTAGCAAAGAAGGGCAAGGAGGAGCTGTCAGACAGGGAGATGGAGAACCAGGGGAGAGCAGTGTCATGAAAATCCAGGGAAGAGACAGTGTCCAGGAGGCAAGGGTGAGTAATAGTGTCAGGCCTTGCAGAGGGCTCAAGAAAGATGAGGTCTGATTTGGCAATTAAGAGATTGTTGATAACTTTGAAGAGAGCAGTTTCAGTTAAATGAAGAAGTTGGAAGTCAGATTTCAAAGGACTGAGGAGTGAAAGGGAAGGAAATGGAGACAGTGATTGTAAATAGATTTTTCTAGGATTTAAGCAAAGAAAGGGAGCAGTGATTTAAGCTTAAAACAAAAGTCTATCAAAAAACATCTTGCTAGATACTATGGATTCACTCAGTTTGTATATTAAATTGTATTGCTTATGGCCATGATAATATGTGTCTCCTTCCCACCAGCAATAAAATGGGTCAGGATGGCAGTTCTCCCTCCCCTCTCTCCAGCCTCCCCCTAATAATTTAAAAATAACATCAATAATGGCACAGTGGATATAGTGCTGGGTTTGGAGTCAGGAAGATCTGAGGTGAAATCTAATTTCAGAGACTCACTAACTCTGTGACCCTGGGCAAGTCAATTAACCACTATTTGCCTCAGTTTCCTCATCTGTAAAGTAGAATAATAATAGCACCTACCTTCCAGCATTGTTGTAAGGATTAAATGAGGTAATAATTATAAAGTGTTCAGCATAGTACTTAACACATAGAAAGCGCTATACAAAAGTTAGCTATTATTATTGAAAAAAAGGAATGAATCACTATTTTTTTGGTGCATGGTTTTTTTTTTTCTGTATGGTTCCCATGCATGGTAGCTCTCTAGTCCAACTGCATATTTGTTTTTGAGCTAATGTTTTCCTGAAGTAATCGATATCTAGATGACTCCTCTATGTTCAGTAAACAGACACCCTTGCTTTAAGGAAGAAATGTATGTGTGTGTGTGTATGTGTATGCGTGTGCGTGTGTGTGTGTGCGCGCGCACGTTAATTATTGCTTTGTCTACTGTGGACATACTGTCCTCAAGGTCAAAAGAGTCTTGTAGAATGGGTGAATGATTCACTTATCCATGGCAGGATGGCTTAGTTATGTTTCTAAAGAAGGCTTGTTGACTGACTGATAACATCGGGGCTCAGGCTACAGTTGTCCAGCCAGCCTGGGTTTTTCCCCTCTTTCCCAGAAACAGAACCTGGCAGAAACTTTCTATCCCTTCCTTCCCTGCAGTGGGGATCTATTTGCTGCTTACTGCTTTGTCATTTATCTCACTGCTTTTCCCTCAGATCTCTCTCTCTCTCTCTCTCTCTCTCTCTCTCTCTCTCTCTCTCTCCCCCCTCTCTTTCTCCTATCTCCTTCCTGTCTTTCCTCCCCTCACCCCCCCTCCTCTCTCTCTGTCTTTGTCTCTCTCTCTCTGTGTCTCTCTGTCTTTGTTTCTCTCTCTGTGTGTGTCTCTCTCTCTGTCTCTCTCTCTCTTTCTGTCTCAGGGAATTTGGGGAAAAGAAACACTTTTTGTCCCTTCTGCACTGCCGGTTGAAGCATTGATTGAATGGATAAAGCACTAGGGATAGAAATACAAAAGCAGAGACAATAGTCAGTAAGCAGTCACCTAAAGGCACCCTTTCCAGGCCTCAGTTTCCTCAACTGTAAAATAATGGGGCTTGACTGGTTGGTGCCTAAGGTTCTTTGCAGCTCTGTAGCTATGGAAATATCCTTGTGTGGATTGCTTCCCAGGAATGTTGGAAAGAAGACATTTTGCTGAGTCTCCATAAAAGCGGGCTCTTGTTGAGTACTACCCCTCCATTCTTTTCTACCATCCAGCCATATTAGCTTACTTTCTGTTGCTTGAATGTCAGAGACATCTGGAATGCTCTTCTCCCTCACCTCTGGCTCCTGGTTCCCTTGACTTCCTTCAAGATCCAGCTCAAATCTCACCTTCTGTATGGGGGTGGGAGGGGACTTTCCCAGCTCCAAATGCCCCACCTAATGTCTTCTTTCAGATTACTTTCTTCTACTCTGTAAATATCTTCAGTGTCCTTAGTTATTTACATGATGCCTTCCAACATTAGAATATGTGCCCCCTCCATTAGGAAGTATTGAGGACAGGGACTGTTTTTGCCTTTCTTTGAATGTCACATAATAAGAACTTATGAATGCCCACTGACTGACTGACCACATGCTGTACTCTGTTTGGTTAAAAAATACCCAACCACCCAATGAGTTATTTTGGTTCCACTGGTCTTCTGATTCCATAGACAAGTAATAATGCTTTTCTTTGTAATGTTTGGTGAAGTGCATCATGTGAGGCAGAAGTGCTGGGAGCCCCACTGGGGTCTGGCAAGGGCCCTTTAATGGAAACACCTGGAAGAACTGAAAAGGAAGGGGAAACAATGGGGTGAAGGATCTGGGAGTCTGCTGGGACAGTCAGTTATGGATTAAGACATAGAAGAGCTTGGAAAGTGGGGAATTTGACATGGAACAGACCCGGGTTCTAGTGGTTTTACCACTAACTATATCACCTTAGGCAATTCACTTTATTGGCTCAGATTTCAGTCAGTCAATAAACATTTACTAATTGCCTACAATATAATGGGCACTGTGCTGAGCTCTGGGAATACAAGAAGAGGCAAGAGATAGTCTCTGCCTTCAAGGAATTCACTATCTAATGGAGGGAGACAACAAACAAAAAATACGTGCAAACATATGCAGGATTAACTGGAAATAACAGGAGGAATCCTACTCTCAAGTCAAGGGAAAAGAAAGGAAAAGAAATCTTCCTATAACAGATGGGATTTTGCCTGGGATGTGAAGGAAGCCAGGAGGCAGAGATGAGGAGGGAGAGCATTCCAGGGATGGGAGACAGCCAGAGAAACTTCTTGGAGCTGGGAAATGGAATGTCTTGTTCATGTAACAGCAAGGAGGCCAACGTCACTGGATCAAAGAGTGTATGACAGGGAGTAAGGTGTAAAAAGACTGGAAAAAAGAGGAGGCTAGGTTATGAAGCTCTTTGAATGCCAATCAAAGGATTTTGTATTTTATCCTAAAGGCAATAGGGAGCCAGTGAAGTTTATGGAATAGGCAGGTGACATGATGGTTCTCAGTTTCCTCATTTACCAAGTGAATAATTTAGATGAGACAAGATCTAAGATTCCTCAGAATACTCTTATTATTCTGATACTGTATTCTATACTCTTACCTGAGATTAGCCTTTGGGAATGATGGTAAGACTAAAGACAAGTCTTGTTGAAACATACCATGAATATATATTACTCACAAACCTATTGGAGTTAACAAAGCTCTTGATTGTGGAATTATATTTTCTTGGTTTTCTCTTTCCAGGTCAGAGGATGTGTTCTCCATTTTCCTAGTATATACATGTACTTATTAATGAGGCGACACTTCTAATACAAATCTGCATGAGAAAAGTAAGAGTGAGCTAGGTATTTTAATTATGTGTTTAAATACAGAAAATGGCAACTGAACTTCAAGCTTACAAAGTTCCAGCATTTGTTTCTGGTGTTATTAATATGGAGTCACAGATGAAGGATCTCAACATTCAATCCACAATAAGGGACCCCTTCAGACAGGTAATTCACAGACAGCAAGCAAGGAAGCCTCACACGATCTATCATTCCATGATCCATCACTGGTCAATGATACACAGTCTTCCCCAGATCCATGATCATTGGGTTCATCCTTTTTCCAGTTGGTGTAGGTCAGTCTTCCTCCTGTCAGGTATGCAAACCGTCCTTCTTGCACTTTGTCTGTGATGCCCAGGAAAGGAGGGGTGCCTTCGGCCAAATCCTGGATAGCTTTATTCTCCTCTGCATTCTTTGGGGTTGCAATGGTGGCCTCAAATTGCTCACAAAGAACTTTCACTCTGTCGAAAGTGGTTTTTTCTCCATTGGTTACAAACAGTTTTTTCCCAGTTTGTTTGCCCAAGGAGAAGGTCAGAACTGTAGGTGAGATTAACATGGTTGATAAACTCAGCCTAGGAACAAACAGATGCCTTTCCTGGGAATGGCTACCTCAGGAGAGACATAATCACATTTGTTGAGACTGGGGATTCTTAACCATTTTTGTGTGTTTTGTGGACCCCTTTGGCAACTGGTGAAATCTGTCCCTTCTTAAATTATTATTTTTAAATAATTGAAGGAAGTACTAAATTTCAGTTAGATGAAAACAAAAACCTCATCCTAAAGACCCCCTGAAATCTATCTGCAGACCCTTTGATGGTCTATGGACCTTGAAGTAAGAACCCCTTGTTTAGCCATGAGATTCTGTTTTGGTAGTACGAGGGCTAGAGTCTATATTCTAGGGGCAGTGTGACTTGCATGAAGACCATGATTTAAGTATTGGAAGGGCGTGGTTTGTGAACCAAAGGAAAACCTTTGGCCAAGACCAAGGACTTTCTCCATAGAACTGAAACCATAGGGGAAAAACATCAAGGAACATTTGTACCAGGATAGGCAGGACAAAGAGACGTGGGCAGATTCATTACAGCTAATGATTAAAGATTGACTAGCCTCAAAAGGGACATAGGGTAGCTCATAGGAGAAACCAGCGATTCAAAGTCAATGTGTGATTAGAACTCTTTGCTATTTGCTATTCCTCCCCCACCCCCTTATTAACAAAAAAGCAATCATGAGAGGCAGTGTGATACAATGGAAAGAGGACGGGTCTGGGAATTAAGAAGACTTGGATTCAAATTTGACCATGAATACATACTGATCATGTGAGCGTGGGCAATTCACGTAACCTCTCAATGCCCTAAATAAATCTCCAAAACTATCCATTATAGGAAACTGGATTGGCCATTGCTAATCTGTGTCAGTGACAGGAGTCTCTCATGATGATATGATTAATGATGATATCACAGACATGGACCAACCTCCACCCACCCCCATCTCCCTATAATCTGACTCACCAAAAACAGCCCACAGACAGTGTTTTCCAGTTTTTAAAGTACTTGCCCAAGTGTGGTTGGTGAACTGGGGTGAATGTTAGGATGGGACTCAAGGGAGACACCTGGGTTCAAATCCCACTCAGTTCTGTGACCCTGGGCAAATCCCTTAACCTCTTTGAGTCTCAGTTTCCTCATCTATAAAAATGAGGATAATTTTGCCTGTATCTCCTACCCCACAGGGTTGTTACGAGCCACTAATGAGCTAATGAGGGTGAAATATCTTTTCAATTTCAGAACTCTAGAAATATCAGTTACTACTGCTACTACTACTACTAGTACTACTACTACTACCACTACTACTAGCTGCATAGTAGCAGCTACTACTACTACTACTACTACTACTACTACTACTACTACTACTACTGCTACTACTACTAGTACTACTAGATACTCCATAGGACTGGCTGAAAGGCTGAAATTAAGTAATATATTTAAGCATTTTGTGAATTTTAAAGTGTTAAATTTCAGCTACTGTTCATGTGGATGGTGTAAGGAAAGAACCCCTGATATTTTGGACTGGAGTGCCTATGCTCTAGGATCATTATCCCTACTTTAAAGATTAAGAAACTGATATTTGAAGAAATACCTATGATCACATTTCTAGAAAATGGTAGAACTAAAACCCAGACCATTGGATTATAAATCGAGACCTGGAAGGGCCATTAGAGGCCGTCTCATTCACAGGCTCAATTTTGCAATTAATCTCAAGGGCTCTTAAGTGACATGCTCAAAGCCACATAGGTAGGAAGTGTCAGAGGCAGGATCTGAACCCAGGGCCTCTGGCTGTAGAGTCAGTTTGTTCTCCTGTTTACCTAGATATTCTCACTGTAATTCCAATGCTCTTTCCATTCTTTGTGAAACACTATTAATAACTCACATTTCTAGGGGGTTTTGCAGTTTACAAAGAGCATTCCTCTCAACAACTCCAGGATGTAAGTGGTACTGTTATTCCCATTTCTACCAGTGAACATATTGAGGCAACATATCGAGGCTTAGAGAGGTTAGTTTAAGTAGCTTTCCTAAGTCCACCTGACTACTTGATATCAGATTGTGGCTCAAGTCCCACTTTTCTCACTGAGCCCAGTTTTTTTTTTCCCATGTAAAACTGCTGCTTCTGGCTTAAAGTCCCCCAAAGAGCACATGAGCAAGAAAGGACACCACCATCAAGAAGAGCTGGCTTACGATTTTTGTTCTTGTCCACTTGAGCTTGAAGGGTCTGGATTTGTTTATTTGAGGCTGTGACCTGTCTGAGAAAAGCTAGAAACAAAAGAAATAAGCAATGGTTATCATGAGACATAGAAGTTTGTTCTATGTAACACTAGAGGGCAGTACTGGGCATGGAACCAATCAATGGAAGTTGCAGGGAGGTAGATTTGGGCTTAATGAGGAAACAATTTCTAATAGAATCAATTAATCATAGTCTGCATAGGCTGCCATTCAGGGAGATGTTCAGGCAGGGGACTGGGTGATCGGCTGTTAAGAACATCACCGAGGGGACTCCTATATTTGGATTCAACTCAATAAATGACCTACTATGTTCAAGAAACTGTGTTGGACTTCATTATAGGACATCTCAGATTCCTTCTACCTTTAAGAGTCTATTATTTTAGGGGCCAATTTATAACAGGGCTCATAGTCCTTGACTAAGAAATGATGGCAGTATTCTCCACTGTCTCACCCTCTACCTCTTGCCCCATTTTTGTCATTTCATTTGTCTCTATTGAATTGATGACTCTGAAGATTTCCCTTTGCCTGAACTACCTTGAGATTCAAGGTTTGGCTGCTAAGTACTTCAATGGCTACTGAAGAATTCCTCAAATGATGTCAGATTTCTCCAGCAGATTTGGTTTTCTCCTACTCTACAATGGAGATTTGTGGATATGGGACACATTTGGATTTAAAAAATTTCTTAACCTGTGATTTCATTGGCATAAGAAAGTACCAGAGATGAAACTTTCCCTGTAGTGGAGATCAGCACCTGCTTGGCAATTTACAGTCTTAGAGAGTAGCTTGGGGGTGCTGGGAGATAAGGAGAGATTCAATTGATTTGCCTGGGGTCACGCAGCCAGCACACTGGGCCAGATCACCCTGCTTCTGAGTCTCCCTCTCATGAATATTATTATTTTACTTTATAAGTATGTTTTATTTCCCCTATTTTACGTATTGCAAAACTGAAGCTTAGGCAGTCCCATAGCTAGTAAGAAGCAAAACCAAAATCCAGATTTTTTTCTTTGAAGTCCACTGCTTTTCCCAATGCATGTGAAATAGCATGAGTGTTTGATAGTTTACTTATAACAAAATTATTTCCTCTCAACCACCCCACGACAAACGTGTTATTATTATCATCATTGTCATTTTACAGATGAGGAAATGGAATGCTAGAGCAATTGAGCGTTCATTTCCGGTCACCTGGCCAGTCAATATTTGGCCTGGGGCAGAAATCCCAATTATTATAAACCTAAACCCAGTAATCTTTACACTAAACTACTTGGCCTCTGGCTTAAAGTTATCTGAAGAGCAATATAGAGAGAAAGTATACCACTTTCATGAATGGTTAGCTTACCCTCATTGATACTTTTGAGTTGTGTTTCAAGCTGCTGGATTTTTCTTTCCAAGGTTGACATCTTATTCAAAGAAACTAGAAGCAAAACAATTAGGAGAGTCTTATCGTACTGATCTCTGCTTCTCCCCAGACTTTCTTCTAGACACTTGCAAGCTTGCTGCCTGCATCATCACTCAAAGGTAACTTCCTTCTCCAAAGTTACTACTGATTTCTCAGGGCCAACCAATGGCCTCTGCATTTGACAACCTCAATTGCCTTCTGGATACTCTCTCAAATTTTTTGTGATGCTGCTCTCTCCTGGTTCTCCTCCTATCTGTCTGATCATTCCTTCAGTTCCCTTTGCTGGTGATTCAGTTGTATCAATCCTCTTGCTTTAGGTGTCCCCCAAGGCTGTGTCCTGGGCCTTCTTCTGTTTTTGCTTTTTGTTATCCTAGCTCATTTGGTGATCCTATCAGCTACCAAAAGTTCAATGATCATGCCTATACAGATGATTCCCAGACCTATATATCTAGCTCTAGTTTCTCTTTTGAACTAATAGTCATATATCTCAAACTAAACGTCACATAGAAACCTCAAACTCAGCAGAACTCACTATCTCATTCCCAAGCCCTGCCCTCTTATGTTCTTCCTTCTCACTGTAAAGAGCATCAACATCTTCCCACTTACCCAGGCCTTCAACCTCAGGGTCATCACTCTCACCTACCCCACATATCCAATCACTTTATTCCCAATTCTTGTCATTTTTATCTTTACAACACCTCTCCCGTAAATCCCCTTCTCTCCTTTCATATAGTCACAACCCTAGTTCAGCCCCTCATACTTCTCACCTGGACTATTGCAAAAGCCGTGCATTTAGTTATTTACAGGTTTTTCCCCACAAGACTGGAAACTCCCTGAGAGCAAAGACTGTTGCTTGCAGACTTTGTCTATATCCCCAGAACTTAGCACCTTCCTGACATATAGCAGAGCTTAATAAATGCTTGTTTCACAGACCCACTGAATCACATATTTATTAAGTGTCGTGCTAGGCATGAGGAATACAAGACAAAAATGAAATACTCTCTGCCTTCAAGAAGCTTCCTTTATTGACATATACATAAATATGTAGATATCTGAAATATATACAAAGTAAATATGTATATGTATATTTGGGAGATCCTAGCGGCTAAGGGGGAGCAGGAAGGGTTTCATATAGAAGGGATCACAAGTAGAATTTTGAAGAAAACTCATTGTAAGTGGTAGAAGTGAAGTGGCAAAGCATTCCAGGCATAGGATAGAGCCAACACAAAGACATAGAGAGAGGAAAGGGAATGTCATATGTGAGGAGCAGCAGAAAGGTCAATTTGACTGTGCATGGAAGGAAAGCAATGTATAATAAGGTTAGGAAGGTAGATAGAGGCTACGTCTTTGTGAAAGTCTTTGAAAACCAAACAGAATTTTACATTTGATTTTAGAGGTAATAGGGAGTCGATGGGGTTTATTGGAGAGGGGAGTCCACGGTCAGACCTTCACTTTAGAAAAATGCCTTTGGCAGCTATGTGGAGGACAGAGTGAAATGGGGGGAGACCTGAGGCAGGATGACCAACTAAGAGGCTGTCTCAATAGTGTAGGTGACAGGTATTAAGGCCTAAGCTAGTGTTTAATACACGTTGCTGTGTCCAAGACACTGCACTAGCATGTGTTAGATGACCTCTGAGTTCCTTCCACCTCAAAGATTCTAAGACTTGTAGCAAAGTTTATGATGGACTTGGTCAATTTTTATGAAGAAAGGTTGAGGATACTCTCTCCCCTCCTGCTTCTCTTGACAGGTTTAGTTTGTTTTCTATTGAATTAATGATTCCTGAATATTCGCCACAGCTTGAATTGTCTTAAAATTAAGCTCACTGTTTGGCTCCTCACTACCCCGATAGCTGCCGAAAAATTACTTGAATGGGGTCAAACTCCTCCGATCATCTGCTATTGGATTATTTTCAGGAACAATTACTCAACTCTCTTTCAAGCTGAAGGTTGAGACAAGGTCTCTAGCTAAAGCATAATGAAAAATGTGTAGGAAGAATGTGTACATGCATTGATGTATGAGTATGTGTAAATGTGTGTGGAGGATGTTTCTACAATAAGTGCTGAAACCTGAGTTCCACCTTGGAGTCTGGTCTTTTTTTAAACAAGCCTTTTATGGATAACTTGTTTTAAAATTTCTTACATTTTCTAATGTATCCCTTCTGTCTACCTTTCCCAAAGAAACATCCCTTGTAATGGAGAATAATAAAAAAAAGTAGAAAAAAAGAAAAAAAGTCAGTCAAATTAACCATTGTATTAAAAAAGTTTAATGCTATGTGCAGTATTATATAGCCGTAGTATCTTCCGCAACGAAGCAAGGGTAGGGAAGGGGGGAAGTGTTGAGTCATGGAGGAGGCTCTGCCAATAATGATACAAGTGGAAGGGGACATTTGACTACACTGGTAATAGGATATTTGGAAGAGGGATCATCTGCTTGCTGGATCTGAGCCCCAAATGCTGGAATGGCCTCTCCCCAGCTAGGGCAAGCACAAAGCAGATGGAGCCTTACCTGAGCTGTCTCCTGTATCTCCTTTCAAGCCTCCATATCCTGGAAGTCCCTGTAGCCCTGGTGGCCCTGGAGGCCCCATTTTCCCCGGAGGGCCCTGGATACCTCTGAGCCCTTTGCCTATTATTGGGCAATGAAGAAAATTATCTTTGCATTCAGTGTTTTAAAAATATTTGAAAAAATGAATTTTATTGTTAGTTTTTGTTTTATGTGAGGTCTTTTCTGTATATGTCCATTCTACCTCCCTACTATGTACCAAGATCCCTTTCTTGAAACAAAGAAAGTTGTGGTGGTGTGCAAATTACTTGGGACAAGCAAAGCCTTTTACAAATGATTCCATTTTGTGGCAGTAATAATTATACTGTGTGCTTCTAATGACACCAGACTCACTCAGTATTACCCTGACCAAATTAAAACAGGGTAAGCTGGTTTCCCCACTTTGAGTCAGTCCTTTGTTAGCTAAATAGTGGATTAGGGGCCATACATACATCTTGCATTATTCTCTTGTGTTTTTAATTTTGTAGAATTTTTAAAGAATAGCTATTACTTCAAGGAAATATGCAAAAATCATAGCTCTCAAAGATCACACTTCAATAACTATTAGAGGTATTGCTGACAATGGTAGGGGGAAGTCACACATTTCAAGCATCTTTCAAGCCCACAAGAAACAGAACCAGTCTTACCAAAGCACAAAGGGTGGTGAGGTCCAAGTGAAAAATGATGCTAACAGCTGACAAAATGTTGCTGCAAAATAGGTTGATTAACCCTCAGAAAACAAGTCAAGAGCTTTGTAGGAACCTTTCGGCTGGAAGGGTTTTTACTGATCATTCTACAGTAGGGTGTAGACTTTTTAAAGTCTACAGTGATGACTAGTTGGAAATCAGTTGCTAACTCTATCAATAAAAATGCTTTTCATGGGTAAAATTACATCAAGACTAATGTACTGAATATTATAAAATGTTAATTTTTTACTAATGAACTTATTTTTTCATTGAAGGTCTTTTAATCCCAAATCATTTTCAGAAGTCCAAAAATAAGCTTGCAAGATCTGAGCTTCTCCATCAGACTGTAAAACATTCACCTCCAAAAAGGTTTGGGGGGTTTTCTGCATTCAGTAAGCCTAGAAATTTTGTCCCAACTGAAGAAAATAACAAACTCTGATAAATTCATTGATATACTGGAAAACAGAATTATTTTGGTATTATAAGAATTCCCCCAAAAAGCAATGCAATTTGGCATCATGCTACAGGTCATGAAAAGCTAAGAAATTTATTCAGGACCTGGAGAAGAACATGCTTCAGTGCCCCAGAACTGGTCTGATTTAAGCCCCAGTAAGAATTTGTAGGCTCTAATCAAGGCTAGATTTTGAAAAATGACTATTTTAAAAAGGTATAATTAATAATTAATGTGATAAGTGTGCTTTGATGAATTAAGAATTAAAGAATATATTGGTGAACTCAATGCTAAATTACATATAACAAAGGCTCACAAGAAATGGAGGACATATTACATATTAAAATTTTTTGAAAGACATAAAAGACTGAAGACATCATATGCTAGGAAATGTAATTATTGTAGATTGTCCCAATTAATTGGTACACCACAGTAAGCAAAACCACTTGTACAATTGTGTATACAGTACTCTGATATACCTCTGCTTCTCTAGAAAATAGAATGAAACGAGCAAAAAAAATTTCACTGTGAACTATATGTGGACACCTTATGAGGGTATAAAACAAACTGGTGATCTCATGAAAGGGTCCCTAGACTTTATTCCCAGGATTTAGTGTTTACTTTAAATCTAACTAGGCAAACAATATTCTGTGGGTTTCCCCAAAGAGGAGTGGGTTGAGAGATTCTGAAGGGATAGCCTTTGAAAGTGGCCCCATACTTACTGCCTTTTTTGGTAAGAAGCCAACATAATTGTTCCTTTGACTACATGGAAACTGGGGGTGCCAGATTACCAGAGCTGGATAAATAGAACAGCTTTGATTATCACACTTCCTTGTTTAGAGGAAAGGTTTTTGGACAGAGACTGAATCTAGAGAAACAATTCAGGATCATTAATATGACCTTCTCATGTGTTGAGTCTGAACTCCTGGAAGAGGTAGCCATCACCTGGGAACACTTGGAAGAAATGAAGACTCATGGAGAAAGACCCCAATTGGCCTGTACCTGGTTCTCCCTTTTCTCCTTTGAGCCCATCTCTTCCATCTTTTCCAGGAGCCCCATTTGCCCCAGGGGTACCACAAGAGACCAGGGAGCAGCAGGTCTGCTCAGTCCCCTCACTCAAACTTGGCTCTACGATGATGAGGAGGAGTAGGAACCAGGAAAAGACAGCCATCCTTCACACCTTGGATGGGGAGAAAGTTGAGGTCAATTGTTTTAGAAAGATAAACAGCAGGGGTCTTCAACCAGCCTCCCTATTTGCCTCCTCACTATTGTCTGCTCCTGGTGGTGCTGCCACCAGCTGTCTCATTTCCTTCCAAAACAGCCTGCACACACCACTGCCAGTTTCACTGCTTTGGATCCTGTCAGTCTCTTGATCAGTGTTTTATTGACTCCCCATTGTCTACAAGAGTAAGCAACCCAAATTGATTTGGAAATCATTACGCAAGTTAGTCCCCACCCTAATTATCCTGCCTTCTTTCCCATTCTGTCCAAATGAGAACTCTCCATTAAAGACTGACACATCTCTTGCCTTTCCAACCTATACTCATTATTCTCATTCCTCAGGCTAGTCTGACTGACTTCTATATGCCTTCTATTTCCTAGGATCCTCTCTAGGGCCTAATACAGGACTGGATATACAAAATTAATACTAAAATAAATTTAAAAAATTTTGATATACAAAATCCTTCCTTTCCTTCCCTTCCCTCCCTCCCTCTTTCCCTCCCTCTTTCCC
Organism: Trichosurus vulpecula; assembly: GCF_011100635.1. Taxonomy (NCBI): domain Eukaryota; kingdom Metazoa; phylum Chordata; class Mammalia; order Diprotodontia; family Phalangeridae; genus Trichosurus; species Trichosurus vulpecula. The sequence goes on along the minus strand of NC_050580.1, from coordinate 64,929,996 downwards.
TTCCTTCCTTTCTCCATTCCTCCTTCCCTCCTTCCTTCCTTCCTTCCTTCCTTCCTTCCTTCCTTCCTTCCTTCCTCCCTTCCTTCCTTCCTTCCTTCCTTCCTTCCTTCCTTCCTTCCTTCCTTCCTTCTTTCCTTCCTCCCTTCCTTCCTTCCTTGCTCCTTTTGTCCCTCCCTTGCTTTCTTCTCTCCCTCCTCCCTTTTTCTTACTTTGTGCATTTCTACCTATGATTTAGACCTGAAAAAATTTTGTGAATCTTGTTGTCCTTGCCAGGGAGTCCATTGGGTGGGGATGGGGAAGTTGATAACCTTTCAGCAGGAGAACAAATAATTTCCATGTTCCTTTTTATTTTACCTGCACCAGATCTGGCCTGTTTCTAAAGAGTGCCATACTTCCAAAGGAACCAAGGGACCTAAAAGGAGATGAGGAACATCAAAATGGAAAGACCCTTGATCATAACTCTCTAGTTACAGATAGAAACTTTGCCTGAGAATCTGATAGAAAGTCCCCTTTCTAGAACTAAGTTAAACACACAGATCTTTGACCTAAGTTCCACAAGCTGCATTTCTGATCAGAAACTTACCTGGTATCCAGCAGAAAAGAGATAACAGGACAGAGTGTCCTCTAGTCCAACCCAGAGAAGACGAGGAGAGGCTGGATTCAACAGGATATAAAGAAATCACTTTGTTTACAGGGTAGAGTTCTGTCCTTGTCTTGCTTCCACAGATTAATAAACAACTGAACCAAATATCTAGCTGTTATTGCTCCCAAGGGATACTGGCAGATTGAGAGAGAATCACAGAGACAGAATTTCAGATCACACAACCCATTCCTAAAAATGAATTCTTTCAACAACATACTTGAAAAGTTGTTAGCTAGCTTTTATTTGAAGACCTTCAATGAGGGGAAGCCCTTTATCTCCCAAGACAGTCTATTCAATTTTTTGGTAACTCGAATTGTTAGTAAGTTTTAGTAACTCTTCTCTCTGGGATCAGTCTTGGCTTCTACATGACAGTCTTTTCTGTGTAGGAAATAAATAACTGTGCTATACCTGATTCCTATTCCCACCTTTGGGGAGATGCTAGATGGGATGAATCTGGATAATCCTAGTTGATATAGTGAGCCAAAACTAAAAACTTTAAGTGCTAGAGTGGGGGGACAGAATCAGCCAAATAGTATGAGAAATGGGATTTGAATGTCTCTCATTAGAGGCCTGTTCTCCATGGCTGATGCTGTTTGGACCATGTGCATAGGTCCAGAGCTGAGAGGGGCCCCTTAGCGCAAAAAAGAGGGAGTGCCATGCCAAAGTCCTGACTCCAACCCTAGAATCTTAATGTTAAATTATGAATTTAACAAACTATAAAGGAACAAGAACATTTCTACATACAAAGAACAAAAAAGAGGGTAGTATAGGAAACCGTGAAGTGTTAAATACAATGTTTTCAAAGTATATATTAAATTTAACACAATAACAACAAAACTGGCTGCTAGTCTATAATCCCTATTACCCTCTGTATCCTTCTCTCTTCTGTGTTTGTTTTTAATGTTTCATCGATGGACTCTTTTTTCTTTTCTTATATTTTTGAATTACTGTCCATCCCCTGCTTCCCTGTCTACTACCAAAGCCCTCTCTTGTGACCAGTAAGTATAGTCAAACAAAATAAACCAGGAGAACTTTTTTTGAGAAATTTGCTCCAAATATTTCATCCAATAAGCTGTTTCCTTAATAATTCTAACTTGCACAATCAAAATTTTTTGTGCAGGTTCTCAATCTTAAGAAACATCCATTTTTATCTTTTATGATCACCTTTAATCTTTGTTTAAGAATTCTTCCTTCTATTCATGGTTTTGAAAGGTAGATCTTTATTTCCTCTTTTCCTCTCTTGTTTACCATATAACCTTTTATATTTTAAGTGATATAACCATTTGGAGCTTATTGTAATATATAATGTAACCATGGCTTTTATGACAGGATCTTTTCTTGGATTTAGACTTCTGAACTTCTAGGTGTTTTGACTGCCACTTTTCATCCTACATTATAGCTACTTTCTGCAGTATCTAGATTGGTGGATATAGACTAGTTTTTATTTCTCCCTTCCTTTTCAGTTTAAGGCCCTTTTGATTAGACTTAAAAATGGTAACATGGTATAGTGGACAGAGAAATGGTCTCAAAGCCAAGCAGACCCAAATTCAAATCCTGCCTCTCATACCTACTGGCTGTGTGACCCCGGGCAAGTCAATTAACTAGAGCATGGGCTCTAGGCAATTTTGCAAGACTCCAAATTGCAGATAAGGTACTAACAAGCATTGATGTAGGGAGTTTCCTCACTTGGGAGTTCCATATACCAATGAAATCACAGGTGGAATACCTCTCTCTATCCTTTGATTAGACTTTCAATACTGTATGCAGTTAGCTCTTGTTAGGTCTGTCTATCTAGATCAAAGCCTCTCATTCCTATTTGTTAAGCTTTGGTCCAGAAACCCTATTCAAGTTCTGGGATACCATCTTATTATATACATACGTGTATGTATATATATATATATGTATATATATATACATACATACATATATACACATATTTATATAACACATAAATATTTAGCTTTCATTTAGTATTTTATTTTTCCCCAGTTACATGCAAAAATGATTTTTAACATTCATTTTTAAAACTGAGTTCCAAATTCTCTCCCTTCCTCCCTCCCCCTCATCCCTCATTGAGAAGGTAAGCAATTCAATATAGGTTATATATGTGTAGTCAGACAAAATATATCCATAATAGTCATGTTGTGAAAGAAAGCATAGACAAAAACTCAAGAAAAAAAAAGTTTAAAAAGGTATGCTTCAAACTGCATTCGGACACCATCATTTCTCTCTGTGGGGATGGATAGCATTTTTCATCATAAGTCCTTCAGAGCTGTCATGGATTGTTATATTTCTGAGAATAGCTAAGTCATTCACAGCTGATCATCTTACAATATGGCTGTTACTTAGTACACAGTGATTTTACTTTGCATCAGTTCAGGCAAGTCTTTCCAGGTTTTTTTCTAAGAGCATCCTGCTCATCATTTCTTATATTATAATAGTATTCCATTATAATCACATACTACAATTTGTTCAGCCATTCCCCAATTGATGGGCTTTTCCTCAACTTTTAATTCTTTACTCCCAGAATAGAGCTGCTATGAATATTTTTGTACATATAGGTCCTTTTCCTTTTTGTTTTTTATCTTTTGGTTTATAGACCTAGTAGTGGCATTGCTAAGTCAAAGGGTATGCATGGTTTTATAGCCCTTTGGGCATAGTTCTAAATTGCTCTATAGAATGGTTAAATCAGTTCACAACTCTACCAACAATGCATTAAAGTCTCATTTTTCCCATGTCCCCTGCAACATTTGTTATTTACTTTTTCTGTCCTCTTAGCCAATCTAATAGGTATGAGGTACTACCTTAGAATTGTTTTAATTTGTATTTCTCCAATCAGTAATGAGAGAGCATTTTTTTCATATGGCTATAGATGGCTTTGATTGCTTCATCTAAAAACTGATAATATGTTTTGATCATTTATCTGGGATACCATCTTCTTAACCAACTGTTAACTTCCCTAACCTTCCTTTGTCTATGGCATCTCTCAGCTTTGATGAAATCTTAAGGTCTTCAGTTTCTTTCCTAAAGATTTATAATCTTTGTGTGATGATTTAAAAGTTCTGAGGCACATAATTTCTGGGTAAATTTTTTGTAATAACAATGCCAGCATTTTGGTAAAAGAATGGTCATTTGGCCATCTCTCTTAGACCAAAGACCCCTCATGGGGAGGACTCACAACTTATATGTCCTTAGAATAGTAGGTGTTCCTTAGGTTGGCAATCAACACTGATTCGTTAACATTTAATGAGAAAACGAATATTAAAATGAGAGGTCGGGCTAAATTACAATGAGAGTCTTGGGGTAGGTAACTTGGGTCACCCCAATCTCTTTCAAAGAGATTTACCAATTTCTGTATCATCTGTCTGACAAAAGAAACAATCAACATTTCTCCAGACCTGTCTGAGCAAACACAGTTAGTGTGAATGCACCTATTTGCCCAACCTTAGAATTTCTTTTACTGTCTGATTAGATCTTGGCTTGGGTAAATATCTGCCTAAGATTTCCCACACTGGCTGATTTCTGGATGAGGAAGCAGAAAAGGGGAAAACATTGGTCTTAACACAATAATTAGTTGTTAAATACAAGACAGAAATAATCTTTTTTCACATTTGTTAAATACTTTCCAGGTCCTTTCTGGTAAAGTCACTTGTGTCCTTTAGAATCACTGGAAGTAGGGTATTAGTCACTCATATGATCTGTCTAGAGAGATCTTAGAAACATATCCCAAAAGGATGGCAGTTGTTTCTACTGTCATTAACAGGTTGACACATAGCTGTTTCAGTATCTTTCAGCAGAGGGTAGCCAACCACTAGTCTTCTTCTCTTCTTCCTCTGACCCTTCCTAAATAAATTATCATTTCACCAGGCAGCTCTTGTAGATTTATTCTGAAGGGCAAGCATCTGCTTTCTTCTCAGTATGTACTTTCTACTCTTCCATTTTCTTGTTGTTTTTCATATGTAACTTCTTCTTCTTCTTCTTCTTCTTCTTCTTCTTCTTCTTCTTCTTCTTCTTCTTCTTCTTCTTCTTCTTCTTCTCCTCCTCCTCCTCCTCCTCCTCCTCCTCCTTCTGCTCCTTCTCCTCTTCCTCTTCCTCTTCCTCCTTCTCCTCTTTCTTCTCCTTCTTTGTAGACTTTTTTTCTGGATCCACTGCCTCCTAGGATAATGGGATTTTTAAGTTGGAGGTATTTTAGGGGTCACATAGTTCACTCTTTTCAATTAAAGATAAGGAAATTTGGAACCTGAGGGATAAAATTACTTAGCCAAAGTCATATAGACAATAAAATACAGAACAGAGATTTGAATCTAGGTCTTCTGACTCCAGAATCAGTGCTGTCTCCACCAGACCATGTTGATGTGCTTTATAGCAATCTTGCCATTTGTAAAATCTCAGAGGTAAAAGAGGATTTCAGGGGCCCTTTAATGGAACCTGTGTAGTGCAGTGGAAAGAGCTCTGGGCAGATCACTTTTCTTCAGGTCCCAGGTTTCTCATTAGTAAAATGAGGAGGTGTTGAATTAGATGACTTTTGAGGACTCATTCAACTCTAAATCTGTGATCTATCTTCTATAAACAGGAATTCCCTCTACAACATCCCTGACAAGTGAACATCCAACCTCTGATTGAATACTACCAGTGAGGGCAGTTCTGAAGTAGTTCCTTCTACTCTTAGAGAGTTCCCTACATTGAGCTGAAATCTATGTTGGCAATTTCTATCCATTCTTCCTAGTTCTACTCTCCAGGGACATTTGCATTTAGATGCAGCTGACATTTCTTTGACTGAACATAGTCCAGATAATTTTAGATTCTTTAAAGAGGGGTTACATGTACAAGAATTGAATAGGAAGAGTGATTGCAATTTGAATCAATGGATGGAGTATGCACTTGTATTTTCAAAAACTGGCATCAGAGGACTTTGGTTGAAAACGTACCTATTATACTTAGTACCTGTGTGACCCTGAGTAGATCACTTAACATCCCTGAGCCTCCATTCCTTCATTATAAAATGAAGGAGTTGAACCACATGGTCTCTGAGGCCCCTTTAAAACCTCCATATATGACCAAGGTGACTGTGTTCCCTATTCCCTATAGAGCTGAGGAAGGAAAATGGTAACCTGATTTGGGGAATTCAGATACGATCATTCTTCCTGACCACGGTTATTCTTTTTCTTGATTCTTCCCCTTCTGGACTACTAGTTCAGGAAAAGCACCAGCCATGGTTTAATTTGCTCCCAACTCTGTCTATCTCCTCCATAGACTTGCCAGCTACTTTCTCTCCTTCTGCCCCTCTCTACAGTTTCTCTTTCTTTCTTCCCTCTTCCCTCAAAGATGTTGAACTATTAACCATGATCATATCAACTGTGCTATTGTTCTTGGTTGGGGTATGCCAATCTATTCCCCTATAACCTCATTTTATTCATCATCCCTAAAAATTTCTGGACCAAAGTGTCCCTCTCTGGTCATTACTTTTTGTGTGTTGTCTCCTTCATTAGATTGTAAGATCCTTAAAAGTCTATCCTTAAAGGTCTTTGCATTACCTATTCCTAGCACTTTTCATTGTGCTTGGTACATAGTAAGTGTTTAATAAATGCCTTTTCACTCATTGATTCATTTATTTCCAAATTCTACTGAGCAACCTTTCTTAAGAAGTTTGACTTCCTCTTCTTTATGGGAAGAACTCATAACTGATTGTGTTTCAATACAAGAAAGAAGTTGACCTTTAAAGATAACACATTCTTTCCTCTCTTCCTCTTCTCCATCCTATACATTTTTATCTATAGCAGCATCATATGGTTTCTTTAACTGAAAGGCACTTAACTGAGCAAAAAAAAAAAAAAAAAAAGAAAAAGAAAAAGAAAAAGAAAAAAAAAGCCTGTTTCTCTCATCTCTCCTTCAAGTCAAGTGCTCCCTCTGGTGGTCTCCCAAGAGAGTCTCAGATTTGTTGCACACAGGTGTATCGATGGTTCTCATCCCCAATATCTTCATCCCATTTTTTCCCACTGGAACTGTGATTTAATCAATGTAGGGAGATCCTGGTGAGGCATTCCCTCTATAATTGCTGATAGGTATTCTCTATGCAATTAATAGTTTTAGAAATTTGAGGTTGTGAACTACCCAGTACCATACAGATAGTATTTGTTGTATATTTTAAAAATTAAATTTTATCTTTTCAATTAACAAAAAATATGTTTTCTTTCCATTTTAGTTTCCTTCTCCTCATTAAAAATCCCCAGCAAAATAAAATTCTTGTAGCAACTATATTAATGAAACAAACAGTTTCCTCTACTGGCCATTCCAGAAATATGTGTGTATTCACATGTATGAGTGTTTGTATGTATATGTATAGTTCTTCAGTTCTTTAATATAAAAATAGGTGCTATAAATATTTTTGTATTTATTTCTTTGATGTCTTTGGGTTATCAACCTAATTATGATTTTGCTGGGCCAAAGAACATGTAGAGTTCAGCAAAAAGTCATTCTTTCCTGAGGGAGCTTGATCTTTTTCTTAACCCAGAACCTGAAAAGCATCATTATCTTCACCCAAAGGGCAACCTTTAAGGGAACTATAGCTAAACACTGGGGTTGGGGATGATGATGGGATGGAGAACAGGATGGGGGAGGGGAGAAAATGTAAAGTGGGAGAGAACATAGGATCATAGATCTAGAACTGGAAATATTTTAGAAGTTATTTCATCAAATTTCTTCATTTTCCAGATGAAGAAGCTGAAGTATAAGGAAGTTAAATGGCTTGCTCAAGCTCATATGTGTTGTGTCCGAGGTGGGCTTTTCACCCTAGTCCTCTGATTCCAGAACCTATGTCCAGGGTTGAGGCATATCATCTGTATCATCTGTCTGACAAAAGAAACATGAAGACTCCTCTTTAATATAAAGGAATTTTTATACCCTAACACCAACCTGACTGTAGTTGCACTTAAGGCATGCATTGATTAATAAAATACACAATTACAAAAATGAATTTATAACCTTCTAAATGAATTTATTTTCTATTCAACACTGGTTGGTTGATTGTTGTCCTTCATTCTCAAGGAGGACCAAATGACATCACTATGTTAGAGTCACTGAATAATATTTTTGCTACTGTATACAACATTCTCCTGGTTCTGCTCACTTTATATTGCATCAGTTCATTTAAGTCTTTCCAGGTTTTTCTGAAATCATCCTGCTTGTCATTCCTTATAGCACAATAATATTCCATCACAATCATATACCACAGCTTGTTTAGCCAGTCCTGAATTGATGGGCATCCTCTCAATTTCCATTTCTTTGGCACCACAAAAAGAGTTGTTACACTTTTGTACAAGTAGGTCCTCCCTGCTCTTGGCCTGTTAAAATCTCTTTTGGATATAGACCTTGTAGTGGTATTGCTGGATCAAAGGATATGCATAGTTTTATAGCCCTTTGGGCATAGTTCTAAATTGCTCTCCAGAATGGTTGGATCAGTTCACAACTTCACCAAATTATTACTTTCCCAGTTTTCCCACATTCCCTCCATGTTTATAATTTTCTTCTTTTGTCATATTAGCCAATCTGATAGCTGTGAGATGGTACTTCAAAGTTTTTTTTAATTTTCATTTTTCTAATCTATAGTGGTTTAGAGCATTTTTGTGTGACTATAGATAGCTTCAATTTCTTTGTCTGAAAAATGCCTGTTCATATCCTTTGACCAGTTATTAATTGGAGAATGACTTGTATTTTTATAAATTTGACCCAGTTCTCTATATATTTAAGAAATGAGGCCTTTATCAGAGATACTTGCTGTAAAGTTTGTTTCCCAGATTTCTGCTTTCCTTTTAATCTTAGTGGTTTTGTTTGTGCAAAAACTTTTTAGTTTTTTTATAATCAATGTATGTATTTTACATTTTGTAACACTCTCTATATTTTGTTTGGGCCTAAATTCCTGCCTTACCCATAAATCTGATAGATAAACCATTCCATGCTCTCCTGATTTGCTTATGGTATCAACCTTTATGTGTAAATCGGGTACCCATTTTAATTTCATCTTGTTTTATACACTGTGAGATATTGGTCTATACCTAGTTTCTGTCATGCTGTTTTCAAGTTTCCCCAGCAGATTTTGTCAAATAATGAGTTTTTGTTCCAAAAGCTTAGATCTTTGGGTTTATCATATACTAGATTACTATGGTCATTCACTATAATGTAATGTATCCACTACTCTGCTTCTTAGCCAGTACCATGATGTTTTGATAGTTACCTCTTAATAATTCTGCTTGAGATCTGGTACAGCTAGGTTACCTTCCTTTGCATTTTTTTCATTGATTCCCATGATATCTTTGAACTTTTGTTCTTCTAGATGAATTTTATTATTATTTTTTCTAGCTCTATAAAATAACTTTTTGGTAGTTTGATTGGCATGGCACTGAATAAATAGATTAATTCAGGTAGAATTGTCATTTTTATTATATTGGCTTGGCCTACACATGAGCAACTGATATTTTTTGATTGCTTAGATTTGACTTTATTTGTGTGAAAAGTATTTTATAATTGTGTTCATATTGTTCCTGGGTTTGTTTAGACAGATATACTCTCGAGTATTTTATATTGTCTATAGTTACTTTAAATGGATTTTCTCTTTCTATCTCTTGCTGCTGGACTTTATTGGCAATATATAGAAATGCTGATGATTTATGCGGGTTTATTTTGTATCCTGCAGGTTTGATTCTCTAGGATTCTCTAAGTAAACCATCACATCTTCTGCGAAGAGTGATAATTTTGTTTGATTCATTGCCTGTTCTAATTCCTTCAATTTCCTTTTCTTCTTTTATTGCCATAGCTAACATTTCTAATACTATATTGGACAATAGTGGTAATAATGGGCATCCTTGCTTTGACTCTGATTATATTGGGAAGGCTCCAAGCTGATCCCCGTTACAGATATTGCTCACTGATGGTTTTAGATAAATAATACTTATCATTTTAAGGTAAGCCCTATTTATTCATATACTCTTTAGGGTTTTTCATAGGAATAGGTGTTCTGTTTTGTCAAAGGCTTTTACTGCAATTTTTGAGATGATTGTATGGTTTTTGTTGGTCTTATCAATTATGCTTATAGTTTTCCCAATATTGAACCACCATTCCTGCTGTAAATCCCACATGCTCATAGTATATGATCCTTATGACATATTGCTATAATCTCCTTGCTAGTATTTTATTTAATTTTTTGCATCAACATACATTAGGGAAATTGTTCTATAATTTTCTTTCTCTGTTTTCACTTTTCCTGGTTTAAGCATCAGCACCATATTTGTGTCATAAAAGAAACCTGGTAGGACTCTTTCTTCACCTATTTTTCTAACTGGTTTATATAGTATTGGAATTAATTGTTCTTTAAATGTTTGGTAGAATTCTTTTGTGAATCCATCTGGCCTTGAGGATTTTTTCTTATGAAATTCATTGGTGGCTTGTTCAATACCTTTCTCTAAGAATGTGTCATCTCAGTACTCTACTTCTTCTGCCAATCTGGGTAATGTTTTTTGTAGAAATTCATCCATTTGGTTTAGATTGTCAAACTTATTGACATATAATTGGGCAAAATAGCTCCTAATAATTATTGTAATTTCCTCTTCCTTGGTAGTGAATTTACCCTTTTCATTTTTCATACTAGTAATTTGATTTTCTTCTTTACTTTTAAAAATAAAATCAACCAGTGGCTCATTTATTCCCCCTCATAAAACCAGCATCTAGTTTTATTTATTAGTTCAATGATTTTCTTGTTATTCAATTTATTAACCTTTGCTTTGATTTTCAGGACTTCCAATTTGGTTTTTAATTGGGGATTTTTAATTCATTCTTTTTCTAAAATTTTTAGCTGCATGCCAAATTCATCAATTCTCTATTTTATTGATGTAAGCATTTAGAGATATAAATTTTCCACCAAGTACCACTTTGGACGCATCCCACAAATTTTGACATGTTGTCTCATTGTTATTATTTTCTTTAATGAAATTATCAGTTGCTTGTATGATTTGTTCTTTGATCCACTTATTTTTTAGGATTAGATCATTTAGTTTCCAATTCATTTCAATCTATCTTTCCATTGCCATTATTGAATGTAACTTTTATTGCATTATGATCTGAAAAGGATGTATTTGCTACTTCTGCTTTTCTGCATTTGGTTGTGAGGTTTTTATGTCCTAGTACATGGTTAATTTTTGTGTAGGTTACATGTACTTCTGAAAAAAAGGTATATTTCTTTCTATTCTGAATCAATGTTTTCCAGAGATCTATCATGTCTAACTTTTCCAGAATTTTATTCACCTCTTTAACTACTTTCTTGTTTATTTTTTAGTTAAACTTACCTAGTTCTGAGAGGGGAAAGTTGAGGTCTCCCACTATTATAATTTTTTTCTCTATTTCTTCCTGTACTTTATTCAACTTCTTAAAAAAATTAGACATTAGACTATTTGATACATACATGTATGGTACTGATATTACTTCATTGTCTCTGGTACCATTTAGTGAGTTATAGTTTCTTTTTCTCTCTTTTAATTAGACTTATTTTTGTTTTGCTACCCCTTTTTTGTTGTTTGTTTTGCTTCAACTGATACATAATATATTTTGCTCCAGCCTCTTACCTTTATTCTGTGTATGTCTCTGTGCTTCAAATGTATTTCTTGTGAATAACATGTTGTAGAATTCTGGTTTTTAATCCATTCTGCTATCCGCCTCCATTTTATGGGTGAGTTCATCCCATTCACATTTGTAGTTATGAGAACTAATTGTGTTTTTCCCTCAATGCTAATTTCCACTTTTTCATCCTTCTCTCTCTCTCTTATGCCCACCCTGTCCCTCCTCAAAAGTATTTTACTTCTGATTACTGCCTCCCCCAATTGCCCCTTATTTCCATGAGTCCCCTCCCCCTTCTCTTATACCTGACCTTTTTTCTTCTTTATAGATTTCTGTCTCCAATTGAGTATGTATGTTATTCTCTTTTTGAGCCAATTCTGATTAAAGTAATATTCAGACTTTGCCCACCATACCTCATATTCTCCTCCATTGTAATACCTCTTTCATGCCTCTTTTATGTAAGATAATTTATTCTATTTTTCCTCTCCTCCCAGTTCAATCTTCTTTCTCAGCCCTTTATGTTTTTGTTTTTTTGGGGGGTATGATCCTATGAAAATAATGTTATATCTGCACCCCCTATCTACATATACCCTTAATTGCCCTTATAATAATAAAGTTCTTAAATTACAAATACTATCTTGCCATATAGAAATATAAACAGTTTGACCTTACTGAATCTCTTATATTTTCCCTTTCTTGCTTCTCTGCTGCCTTTTTATGTTTCCCTTGAGTATGTATTGGGAGATCAAATTTTTTACTCAGCTCTGTCTTTTAATTGGGAATGCTCGAAAGCCTTGTATTTCATTAAATTTTCATTTTCCCCCCTGAAAGATTATATTCAGTTTTGTTGGGTAGATGATTTTTAGTTGTAATCCTAACTCCTTTGCCTTCCAGAATATCATATTCCAGGCCTTCCAGTTCTTTAATGTGGAAGCTGCCAAATCCTGTGTAAACCTGGCTGCAGCTCCATAATATTTAAATTGTTTCTTTCTGGCTACTTGTGGCATTTTCCCCTTTACCTGGGAGCTCTGGAATTTGGCTATGATGTTCCTGTGACTTTTAATTTTGGGATCTCTTTTCAGGTTTTCTTGGTAAATTCTTTCTATTTCTATTTTGCCCTCTGGTTCTAGAATATCAGGGCAGTTTTTCTTGATAATTTCTTGAAAGATATTGTCCAGTCTTTTTATTTTTATTTTTATCATGGCTTTCAGGTAGTCCAATAATTTTTAAATTATCTCTCCTGGATCTATTTTCCAGTTCACTTGTTTTTCCAATGAGAAATTTCACATCTTCTATTTTTATGTTTTAAATTGTATTTTGATACAATTGTCTCATGGAATCATCAGCTTCCCCTTGCCTGATTCTGATTTTTAAGGAATTATTTTCTTCAGTGAATTTTTGTGATTAATAAATGCTATTTTATACTTCCTTCTCCATTTAGCCAATTCTATTTTTTAAGGAGATATTTTCTTCCATTAATTTTTGTGTATCTTTGTCCACGTTGTTGACTTTTTAATTACTCTCATTTCTTTTCCCATTTTTCCTTCTACTTCTCTAATTTGCTTTTCAAAATCCTTTTTAAGTTCTTCCAGGCCTTCTTTATGGGCCTGAGATCAAATTACATTTTTCTTTCAGGTTTTACTCATAGTCATTTTGACACTGTTGTCCTCTTCTAAGTTTGTGCCTTGATCGTCCCTGTCACCATAGTAACTTTCTGTGGTTAAGTTCTTTTGTTTTGTTTGTTTGTTTATTTTTTGCTGCCTGTTTTGTGACTTGGTATTTTTATGTGAGAGTTCAGTTCTAGTTCTGCACTGTCCTAAGCTTCTTCTGCTGTAACACAGGGTCTTGCTACTGGCTTTCACTGGGCTTCAGGACCTAGTTGCAGGCTTGTGCTAGAGGGGAGGCCTCCTGCTGGCTTGTACTCGAAAGTGGGGCCTCCCTGCCAACCTCCCCTGGGTATGGGGTTTCACAGAATGGCCTGCCCTAGAGTAGGGCCTTGTTGCTGGGTTGTTGTAGAAACAGAGCCTCCCTGCTAGCTTCCCCTGGGTGTGGGGTTTCATAGAATGACCTGCCCCAGAGGTGAGGCCTTGCTGCTGGCTTGCTATGAAAATTGGACCTTTGGTGGTGGGCCTCAGGGGTGTGGTCTTTCTTCTGGTTGGCCCTCAGGATGGAGTCTTGCTGTTAGCCAGCTGATCAGCAATGCAGGAGAGGCCTAGCTGGTGGCCTATGCTGGAGTTGGGATCACTGCGGTGGGTCCTTGCTGTGCTGCATAGACTACTGACTTGCTTATGGGGCTGCTGGGTTGCAGGAGGGTGGGGATATGCTGGTGGATTGCCCAGGCTTGGAGTCTTGATGTAGGGCCCCCTGCTGTGAGACTGGCTTCTACTATTCTCAGACCTTGCTCCCCTCCAGCACCAGTGAGACAGACCTTTCCTGCTGAACTGGTAAGCTGTTTCCATGCTCCTACATCCACTCTGAAGCGATTTTTAAGTTGTTTGGAAGAGAAGGGCTTCAAGGGGTTCCTTACTCAGTCTGCCATCTTGGCACAGAAGTCAAGTCAGACATTTCAAGAAGCAGAAATAAGAAAGGGGTATATTTTAGCCATGAGAAGACAGCCCGAGGAAAGGAAGATAGTCAGGAGAAGGAAGATCATCTTTCGAGAACAGCAAGTAGTCCATTCTGGGCTAGAACATAGAGTATGTAAGGTGGAGTAATGCTAAAGTAAGCTGGGAGGAAATTGTGGGAAGACAGTGGAATAAGGCAGAAATTTACTACGTTCTTCTAAATTTCCTGTGAAAGACCTTAAAATAATATCTCAAAGTGATTTTTAGAGTAGGAGAAACATAAAAGTTGGGGTAAAACAGTCAGCCAGCCCAAGATAACTTGGGAGGATGTTAGGAAGGATCTGACCTCCCAGTTTGGTGGTCTGGCCAGAGCAGATACTATGGAGTCAACAAACAGCAACCCTTATAGCAGCTTAACCTTTGGGAACTTTTCCCTCATGGATGGTATGTGGGTTGGATAGCTAAGCAGGGGAAGATTGGGGGTTGGCTCTCTGATGATCAGATGTGGTCCCAGGCTGTGACTGCCAGAGAGGAGGAAAAACCACTTGCCAGTGCAGTTTGTCATGGAGCGGTTGGGGGCAGGGGGCTGCTGGTTGTGTCCACTCACAGGAGAGCCAAGTTTCAGTTCAGTTCTGGGGCAGAGGGTTGAGCTGACATTTGCAACTGCCTGAGGGACCACAGGGAACAAGAGTGTTTTCAGTTGCAGTGGTGCTTGGGACCCTAGGTTAGGCTCAGGAGTGGAGAGGGGTACCTGAGAATGCCCACAGACCAAGGCCTGAGTCAGAGGAGCAGTGATCACATCTGCCCTTGGATCATAGAACACTGGAAGAACAAAAAAGTCAAAGACCCCCAGGTAAAGCTCAGGAAACAACAGCAGGAAAAACCTGAAGCCTGAGACATTGTGCCCCACAGCCCAGGAGCAGAGCGTGACCCTAAGGGAAAGCAACAATCAAGAAACAGGCCATTTTTAAAAAATGAATAAGCAACAGTGAAAGACCCTGATCATAGATAGTTACTATGTTGATAGAAAAGATTAGAGTTCAAACTCAGAAGAAGGCAATGAAGTCAAAACAGCTACTTGTATTGCTTCAAATAAAAATGTAAAATAGTCACCATTCCTAAAACAGTTTTTGGAAAAGCTAAAAAACAAAACAAAACATGACTTTAAAAATTAGATAAGAGAGATCGAGGGAAAATAAGGGGAAAAATAAAAATAATCCAAGAAAATCAACAAAAGAAAATCAACTAATTGGAAAAAGAGTTCCAAAAATTTAAGGAAGAAAATAAGTCCTTAAAAATTAGAATTGGGCAAGGAGAGGCTAATGACTGTAAGACATCAAGAAATAATAAAACAAAATTTAAAAATGCAAAAAATAAGAGAACATGAATTATCTCATTAGAAAAACGACTGACCTGAAAAATAGAGCAAGGAGAGATAATATAAGAATTGTTGGACTACCTTAAAATAATGATTAAAAAAAGGACCCAAACACTTTACTTCAAGAAATTATTTTTTATTTATTTATTTATTTTTGGAAATCATTCTTAAAAATATTACACATTTTATTGTCCTGTTGGTTTTTCCAGAAAAAAAAATTAATGAGAATGAATGCCAAAAAAGGAAAGAACAAAACCACAAACAGAGAAGCAGCCAGCCCAGCCTTTTTCTCCCCTAAGCCAGGCCCCCAGACCCTCCCATGAGGGGAATCTCGAAAGACTAGTCCCTGACAAAAGACAATGAAGAAGAAGAGGGAAAAAAATAAAAGGGTGAGGGAAGGGGAAGGGGGGTAGGGCAGAGGGCAGTTATGATAATCAGTTGATATCTTAATTACAAGACCAAGAAAGATGGCAAATATATGTTGCTAGGTGAATATATATTTATATAATAAATCTGTAAGTTAATAAAGTAAATAGTAACTCTCTGAAAGTTTTTAATTATTTTAAAAGTTTTTTGTGGGGATTTAATTCTTTTAAATTTTTTTAAAATTTTTAAATTTTTTGGTCCTTAGAAAACTTGCTGAGGAAGAGTCCAGTCAAAGTGAGAGTGGGATGCCTGGAAAGCTGGGCCTGAACCTCACTGCTCACGATGCTCACGCCCATTTTCATGACACATGGCAGATTCCTCATCCTCTGTGACTCTTCCTCCACCACCCTAGCTCCTCTCAAGTTCAGCCCTCTCCGGCTGTTGCTCCCCAACACCAATAAATGACCATGATCTAAGCTGCCCTGGTCGGCTTGTGATATATCCCTCTTTAAGCATCTTTATGGAGAAAAGAAGCAGGGGGAGGAGAAAGAAGAAGATGGAAAGAAACAAAATTGGAGGAAGAGGAGGCTATGGGTGAGCCCTTCTCTGGAAGTAGCTGAGGAGGTGCTCAGCCTGCGGGGCAGTCACCAGTGAACCCATAGTCAGAGGATTCTGGGTTGCCTCCCTTTGTCCCATCAGAGAACTGGACCCAAGAGGGTTCCTAGACAAGGCACATGGTCTTTGGCCCTGAAGGGAACAAGTTGTAATAGGACTTTGTGGAGGAGGGGAAGAGATTATCTGCTGGGATGACAAGGAAAATAGAGTGAGTGTGTACGAGTGTGAGAGAGAGAGAGAGAGAGAGAGAGAGAGAGAGAGAGAGAGAGAGAGAGAAGTGTGTGTGTGTGTGTGTGTGTGTGTGCCGGGGTGGGGGGGGGAGGGTGGGGACAACGGGGGGACATGTGCCAGGGTTTATCGTGAGGCCTGAGGAGACCAAGTCATTGCTTCTTTCAAGGTCCTGGCTGGAGATAAGAACTTCATCACGGCTGAGGAGCTTCGGTGGGAGCTGCCCCCAGACCAGGCCAAGTATTGCATTGCCCGCATGGCTCCATACCAGGGCCCAGATGCTGCTCCTGGAGCCTTGAACTACAAATCCTTCTCCACAGCCCTGTATGGCGAGAGTGACCTGTGAGCCACCTGCTCCCTCTCACCCCTGCCGCCCCTCACTGAGGAGACACAGTGACCAAACCACCCTCCCCAACCTCCACCTTTGGGGAGGGTGGGGTAGCCTCAAGCCCTCTTCTCCCTCCAGGGGGTGGCTTGCTATAGTCCAGTTTTCTCTGACCTGATCAGGTATCTATGCAAAGTGCACTCTCTCTCTTTCTCTCTCTTTCCTTCTTTTTTGTGGGATTGGGGGAAGGGGCAGGATCTCTCCTCTCAGTTGATTGGCCAGGAGTTCCCCAGCCTGGGACAGGTGTAATGGTGAAGGGGGAGTTTAGAGTAAATCATTCTGGTCTGTTATAAATATATATAATATATATTATTTTTAAAAGTAAGCTGAGGTGATACCCTCGTGAAATGGAGATTGGCCTCCCTCCCAAACTGCACAGCATCACGATGATACTTCAAGAAATTATTAAGGAAAATTGCCATGAAGTTTTACAACTAAAGGGTAAAATCGAGATTGAAAAAATCCACTGATCACCACCTGAAAGAGATCCCAAGATGAAAACTCACAGGAACAGTATAGGTAAGTTTCAAAGCTCCTGGACCAAGGACAAAACATTACAAGCAACTGGAAAGAAAAAATTTAAATATTGTGGAGCTACAGTCAGGATAACACAAGATTTAGCAGTTTCTACATTAAAAGACTAAAAGGCATACAATATGATATTCTAAAGAGTAAAGGAGCTGGGTTTACAACCAAGAATAATTAGCAAAGCTAAGTGTAATACTGTGAGGGGAAAATGGTTATTTAATGAACTAAGGAACTTTCAGGTATTCTTGAGGAAAAGACCAGAACTGAAAAGAAAATATGACCTACAAGAATCAGGAGAAACATAAGAAGGTAAACATGAAAGATTAAACATAAGCGTTTTCATAAGGTTAAACTGTTTACTTCTGATACGGGAAGATGTTTTTTGTAACTCTTTAAGAATGTTATCATTGTCAGGGTAGTACAAAAGAGTATACATAGATAGAAGGCTATGGGTTCAGTTGACTATTCTGGGAAGATCCTCAAAAATAAAATTGTATGGGGAGAGGTAAAATAGAGCAAATTGTCTCATACAAAAGAGGTGTAAATGAAAGAAATGTTACAGTGGAGAGGAGGAGAGAGTAGAGCACAAGTAGTGTGGGAAGTTTATTCTAATTGGAACTAGTTTAAAGAGGGAATAACATATAGATCTAATAGGTAAGTCTTAACTTAGAGAAATAGGAGAGTAAGGGAATAGGCTAAGGGAAGGACTTTTAGAAGGGTATGCAGATTAGGGAGGAAGTATTCAGAAGTAAACTAGTGAGGAAGGATGGGTCAAAAAGAGGGAGGGGGGATCAACAGTAAGGGAAAATATGATGGAGGGAGATAAAAAACTAGTCATTACAATTTAGAATGTGAATAGGATGAATTCACTCAGAAAATGGAAACAGCAGAACCCAACAATACATTGTTTACAAGAAACATATTTAAAAATGAGAAACACACAGAGAATAAAAATAAAAGACTGGAGTAGAATTTATTTTGCTTTAGCTAATGTAAAAAAGCAGGGGTAACAATCATAATTGCAGACGAAGTTAAAGCTAAAGTAGATTTAATTAAAAGAGATAAACAGGAAACTACATTATATTAAAAGATACCATAGATAATAAAGCAATATTAATACTAAATATATATGCACCAAATGATATAGCATCCAATTTTTAAAAGGAAAAGGTGAAAGAATTACATGTGGAAGTAGATAACAAAACTATAATAGTGGGAGATTTCAATCTTCTCCTCTCAGAACTAGATAAATCTAACCAACAAATAAATAATAAAGAAGTCATAGGAGATGAATAGAATCTTAGATAAGCTAGATATGATAAACATCTAGAGAGAATTGAATTGGAATTTTTCTTTTTGTCAGTAGTACACAGAACCTTTACACGAATTGACCATATATTAGGGCATAAAAACTTTATAGTTAAATGCAGAAAAATTAAATGTATCCTTTTTAGATCATAAAGCAAAAATAAATACATTTAATAAAGAAACAGAGATTAAAAATTAATTGGAGATTAATTACCTAATCTTAAAGAATAAGTGGGTTAAAGAACAAGTCATAGCATCTCACACAAATCAGATTGGATAATATGACAAAAAAAGAAAATGGTAAATGTTGGAGAAGATGAGAGATAATTGGGACACTAATGTGCTGTTGGTAGAATTGTGAACTGATCCAACTATTCAGGAGAATAATTTGGAACTATGCCACAAAGGCAATCAAACTATGCATACCGTTTGATCCAGCAATACCACTACTAGTCTGTATCCCAAATAGATTATAAAAAAGGGAGAGGGACCTACATGTGAAAAAATATTTGTAGAAGCCCTTTTTGTGATGGCAAAATATTGGAAATAGAGGGGCTGCCTATTAGTTGGGGAATGGCTCAACAAGTTGTGGTATATGAATGTAATGGAATGCTATTATGCTATAACAAAAGAGAAACAAACGGATTTGCAACAAACTTGGAAAGACTTGTATGAATTAATGCAAGGTGAAATGAGAAGAACCAGGAAAAGATTGTACACAATAACAGCAACACTGTATGAAGATCAACTATGAATGACTTAGCTCTTCTCAGAAATACAATGATCCAAGACATTTATGAAGGACTCACTGTGGAAAATGCTATCCACATCCAGATAAAGAACTTATGAACTATGAATACAGATCCAAAAATATACTATTTCCATTTACTTTTTTGTTTTTTTTTCGTCTTGATCTGCTTCTTTCACAACTGTGACTAATGTAGAAATGTCTTACATGATTGCACATATATAAACTATATCAAAGCATTTACCATTTTAAGAAGAGAGGAGGGGAGAGGGGAAACTAAAAATCTTGTAAAAATGAGTGCTAAAAATTGCCTTTATATATAATTGGAAAAAAATGAAATATTATTTTAAAAAGAAAGAAAAGTTTAAGCTCCATAAAAAGGAAAGATGTGAATCAGCATGTAAAATGAAAAGTGGCTATTTTTAGACTGGAGGAATTTGCTTCCCTGCTCCAGGTCATCAAGAGAGAGGAGGAGAAGGGTGAGGAAGAAAAGGAGAAGGAAGATCAGGGAGATAAGGAGGAGGAGGAAGAAGAAGAAAATGAAGAAGAAGACAAAGACCAAGATGAAGAAGAAGATGATAATGATCATGAAAAAGAAGAAGAAGAAGAAGTTCCATGTAAAAAGCATGAAGAAAATGGGAGAGTAGAAAGTACACACTGAGGAGAAGGCAGCTACTTGCCCTCCAAAGGGTGAATGAGTTAACGTATAAGAGCTGTCTGTTGAAAAGACTATTTATTTAGGAAGGAAGAGAAAAGGAGTGGTGGTTGGCTACCCTGTACTGAAAGGTACTGAAACAGCCATGTGTCAACCTGATAATGACAACAGAGGCAACTGCCATCTTTCTGGGATATGTTTCTAAGGCCTCAAACAGCTATCTAGACCAAACACAGTGCATGACTAATACCAGTGATTCAAAAGGACACAAGTAACTTTACGAGAAAGGACCTAGAAAGTATTTAACAAGGATTATAAATATTTAAGAAAGAATATGAACATCTTAAGGTTTCATCAAAGTCAAGAGATGCTATAGGCAAAGGAATGTTAGGGAAGTTAACAGCTGTTAAGAAGATGGTAACCTAGAACTCGAATAAGGTTTCTGGACAAAAGCTTAACAAATAGGAATGAGAGGCTTTGGGCCAGAGAAAAATCTAACAAGAGTTAACTGTATTTGCCTAGGGCATTGAAAGTCCAATCAATGGATAGAGAGAGGTATTCCACCTGTAATTTTATTGCTATAGGGAACTCTTAGGTGAGGAAACTAATGCTTATCAGCACCTTATCTGCAATTTAGAGTCTTGGAGAATTGCTTAGAGCCCATGTTCTAGTTAAGTGACCTCTCCAGGGTCACATAGCCAGTACGTATGAGAGGCAGGATTTGAATTTGGGTCTGCTTGGCTTTGAGGTCAGTTCTCTGTCCACTATACCATGTTACCTTTTTTAAGTCTAATCAAAAGGGCCTTAAACTGAAAAGGAAGGGAGAAATCAACACTAGTCTATATCCACCAATCTAGATACTGTAGAAAGTAGCTATAATGCAGGAAGAAAAGTGGCAGTCAAAACTCCTAGAAGTTCAGAAGTTTAAATCCAAGAAAAGATCCTGTCATAAATACATTATATTTTACAATAAGCCCCAAATGGTTATATGACCTAAAATATAAAAGGTTATATTGTAAACAAGAGAGAAACAGGGGAAAGAAAGATATACCTTTCAAAACCATTAATAGAAGGAAGAATTTTTTTTTTTGGGCAGGGCAGTTGGGGTTAAGTGACTTGCCCAAGGTCACACGGCTAGTACATGTGTCAAGTGTCTGAGTTCACATTTGAACTCATGTCCTCCTGACTCCAGGGCCGCTGCTGTACTCACTACCCCACCTAGCTGCCCCCAAGAATTCTTAAACAAGAATTAGGGGTGATCATAAAAGATTAGAATATATAATTATTTTCCTTAAGGTTGAGAACTTGCGCAACCCCTCCCCCCCCGCTCCCCTCCCCCCAGTGTTTTGATTGTACAAGTTAGAATTAGTAAGGAAACAGTTTACTGGGTGAAATCTTTGGAGCAAATTTCTCAGAAAAAGTTCTCGTGGTTTATTTTGTTTGACTATACTTACTGGTCACAAGAGAGGGCTTTGGTAGTGGATAGGGAAGCAGGGGATGGGCAGTGATACAAAATATAATAAAAGAAAGAAAAGTCCAGTGATGAAACATTAAAAATAAACACAGGAGAGAGAAGGGTACAGAGGGTAATAGGGATTATAGACAAGCAGGGCAGTTTTGTTGTTATTGTGTTACATTTAATATATTATTTGAGAACACTGTACGTAACAGTTCGCAGTTTCCTATACTACCCTCTTTTTTATTCTTTGTACATAGAAACATTCATGTTCCATGATGGTTTGTTAAATTCACAATTTAACATTAAGAATCTAGGGTTGGAGCAACAGGGTTAGGGCGTGACAGTCCCCCTTTTTTGCACTAAGGGGCTTCTTTCAGCCCTGGACCTATGATCATGGTCTGACCAGGATCAATCCTAGGAAATCGTGGCCTCTAATAAGAGAAATCAATATCCCATTTCTCATACTCTTTGGATGATTTTGTCCCTGACTCTAGCACCTAAGGTTTTAGTTTTGGCTCATTAGATCAATTACAGTTATTCAGATTCATCACATCTATGGTCTCCCCAAAGGTAGGAAGTAGGAATCAGGCATGGGACAGTTATTTATTTCCTAGACACAAAAGACTGTCATGGAAATATAGGCTGATCCAGATGGTAGAGCTAGGAAAAGCATACTAACAATTCAAGTTACCAAAAATAGAATGGACTGTCTTGGGAGATAAAGGGCTTCCCCTCATTGAAGATCTTCAAGAAAAGCTAGCTAACAACTTTTCAAGTATGTTGTTGAAAGAATACATTTTTAGGTATGGGTTGTGGGCAGTCAGTTAAGAGCCCTTTCAGCTCTGAAATTCTGTCTCTGTGATTGTCTTCCAATCTGCTTGTATCCCTTAGGAGCAGTGAAAATAACAGCTGGATATTTGGTACAGTTTATTAATCTGTGGAAGCAAGACAAGGACAGAGCTCTACCATGTAAACAAAATTCATTCTTTGCCTCCTGTTGAATTCAGCCTCTTCCCGTCTTCTCTGAGTTAAACTAGAGGACACTCTGTCCTGTTATCTTTCCTGTTGGATGCCAGGTAAGTTTCTGATCAGAAATACAGTCTGTGGAACTTGGGTCAAAGATCTGTGTGTCTAACTTAGTTCCAGGAAGGGGACTTTCCATCAGATTCTCAGGCAAAGTTTCTATCTGTAACTAGAGAGTTGTGATCAAGGGTCTTTCTATTTTGATGTTCCTCATCCATGTTTAGGTCCCTTGGTTCCTTTGGAAGTACGGCACACTTTAGAAACAGGTCAGATATAGTGCAGGTAAAATAAAAAGGGACGTGGAATTATCCTGGTCTCCTGCTGAAGGATCAGCAACATTTTTTTCTTTTTTTGCCTGTGGACTTCCTGCCAAAGACAAACAAGATTTACAAAACTTTTTTTAGGTCTAAACTGTAGGTAGGAATGAAGAAAGAAGGAAAAATGAAGGAAGGAAGGGAGGAAAGGAGAAAGGCAAGAAGAAAGTTAGTAAGGAAGAAGGAAGGAAAAAAGGAAGGAAAGGAGTCAGAATGCAGATTAGTTAGGTGACTGTGGTGGCCAAACAAAAGGACCTTTTTTACTGAAGCATGGATCTTAGAAAGTGTCATCCAGATACTGTCTCATATATGGTGCGTAATGACAGGGTGCCTGATCTTATTAAAATAAAAATCTTACAATTCTTAAAACTAAATGTAATAGAAAGTAAATAATTAAACCTGTAAATGATTTTTAGAAGTTTTGACCACTTATACTTCTGAAGTTATCAGACTTTAAAGCTGAGATTTTTGACCTCCCTGGAACAGCAGAAAATCTGAGATTGCTTTTTTTATTGTATTTTGCTTTCACTTCTTCCCTCTTCCTCCTTCTCTCTCTCCCTTCCCCTCTCTTTTTCTTCCGTCCTTCCTTTCCCTTCCTTCCTTCCCTTTCCTCTTCTTTACTTCCTTCCCCTTCCTTCTCCTTACTCTTCTTTCCTTTCTTCCTTCATTTTCCTCCCTCCCTTCCTTCCTTCTTTCTTTTTTTCCTCTCTTTATTCTTTCCTCCCTTCCTGACTCCTTTCCTATCTACCTACTCCACAAACTTTTGTGGCTCCCTATTGCCTCTAGGATGAAATACAAAATCCTTTGACTGACATTCAAAGCCCTTCATAACCTAGCCTGCTCTTATTTTTCCAGTCTTTTTATACCTTACTCCCAGTCAGGTACTCAATGATTGTTATGGTAATTAGGGTGGGACTTTTTTACTGTTTTCTCTTTTGGAGTGCTGAGGCGATCAAGTACCTTTTGTGAGTCTTGCTTTTCAAATGTAATGGCAAGCAAAGTGGACTTTTTCTTGTCTTTGTTTTGGACGTTCTTCTCAGCACTAAGGAATCTTTGATTGAATTGGGAGTCTTTGATGACCTGCTAACGTCAAGGGAAAGCCTATCATGCCCTTTGACTCTGAAGAAGTGTATATAAACTTAGTGGTTAGTGTTTTGCCTTTGGGGGCACACTCATTGAAAGAGTGTTGGTGACGAGACTCTGAGTAGCTGCTGAAGCAGGCCCCACCCCCCACTTTGAAAAACCCAGATATTGGTACTGCTCTGGTAAATATGTATTGAGATGTTGGACAGACAGCTAGAAGCCTGTCTGCTGGTTTGTTTTATTTGCTCTGTTTATACAGTTTCTGCTTGTAGTTTCTGTTTGTACTCTCTCTGAAGTTCAGAGTGCTGGCTTTCCCCGCCCCCAACTAAGTGAATTGTATATGTATGTTTAATTAAAGCAAGATTGTTAACCCCTTAAAGTTGCTTTCCTTAGAGAAGCAGATCAAAGGACCTGCCTAGTAGCCTTCCTCTGTGCTTTGGTAGTTGGTCTTTCACTCCCATAACAAGTGCTAGCAACATTGTTGTTAAATTGATCCCGCAACATTGGCCTCCTTGCTGTTACATAAACAAGGCATTCCATTTCCCAGCTCCAAGAAATTTCCCTAGCTGTCTCCCATCCCTGGAATGCTCTCTCTCCTCATCTCTGTCTCCTGGCTTCCTTCAAGTCCCAGCTAAAATCCCACCTGTTATAGGGAGCTTTCTTTTCATTTGACTTGAGAGTAGAATTCCCTCTGCAATTTCTAGTTCATCCTGCACATGTTTCCATATGTTTGTTTGCTTGTTGTCTCCCTCCATTAGATTGTGAATTCCTTGAGGGCAGGGACTGTCTCTTGACTTTCTTTGTATCCCTAATCCTTAGCCCAGTGCCCATCACATTGTAGGTAATTAATAAGTGTTTATTGATTGACTGACTGACTGAAACCTGAGCCAATAAAATGAATTGCCCAAGGTCATATAGTTAGTATCAAAACTCCTAGAATGCAGGTCTGTTCTATGTCAAACTCCCCACTTTCCAAGCATTGTCACAATTTTGGTCAGAGGTTCATTTTTCCTTCCTCTTCTATGTCTTAATCCATAACTGACTGTCCCAACAGACTCCCAGAACCTTCCCACCCCATTCTTTCCCCTTCCCCTTTAATTCTTCTGGGTGTTTCCATTAAAGGGCCCTGCCCAACACTAGTGGGGTTCCCAGGACTTCTGTCTCACATAAGAAAAGCTTTATTACTCGTCTCTATGGAGTCAGAAGATCAATGGAGCCTAAATCACTCATTGGGTGGTGGTTTGTTTTTTTTTTTTAACCAAACAAAGCACAGCATGTAGTTAGTCAGTCAACAGGCATTCATTAAGTTCTTATTATGTGACAGGCCTAGTAGAAAGTAAATTCAAAGAACCTCTCTTCCTCAAATAACAAACATTTTAAAGGGGGAGACATAATGTAAATAACTAAGTACATTTAATATATTTACAGAGTAGATGAAAGTAATCACAAAGAAGAAGAGATTAGGAGGTGTGGCATTGGGGCTGGGAATGGCCCCTCCCTCCCCCAAAGGTGTGATTTGATCACCCCAAGACAAAATCCAGGAGTAAGCTCGGCGAGCTTCCACTGCCTATTCCTTCCCTTCACTTGACCTTAGGAAGATCCATGTGATTTGCCCATTCTCACCCAAAGAACTCAAGACCTGAGTGGGTGGAGGAATGCATTTTTTTTTAAAGGTGTTTTATTTATTTTTAGTTTACCACACACGGTTCTACATAGTTTTGAGTTCCAGTTTTTCTCCCCTCCCTCCCCCCTCCCTCCCCAAGACGGCATGAAGTCTCATATAACTGTCATGTATAACTTCGCATTGAATTAATTTATGCTCTAGTCAAGTCGTGGAGAAGAATTTTGACCAATGGAATGAATCACGAGAAAGAAGAAACAGAACCAAAAAAAAAAAAAAAAACAAAACAAACAAGAAAAAAAAAACCCCAAAACCAAAAACAAAAGAGAAGCAGAAAAGGCGAGCATGTAGTGTGCCTCAGTCTGTATTCAAACTTCGCAGTTCTTTCTCTGAATGAAGATAGCATTCTCCATCGTGAGTCCCCTGGAATTGTCCTTGCCCCTTTAGGTTGCTGAAAGAAGCGCAGTATGTCAGGGTTGGTCCTCACGGAATCCACATATCTGTGGCTGTGCACAACGTTCTCCTGGCTCTGCTCCGCTCTCTCAGCATTATGTCATGTAGGTTTTTCCAGGTTGTTATGAAGTCTGCATCATCCCCATTTCTTATGGCACAATAGTATTCCATCACCTTCATATACCACAGCTTGTTCAGCCATTCCCCAATTGATGGGCATCCCTTTGCTTTCCAATTCTTGGCTACCACAAAGAGAGCTGCTATAAATATTCTTGTACATATGGGTCCTTTTCCCGCTTGCATGATTTCTTTGGGATACAACCCTAGAAGTGGTATTACTGGGTCAAAGGGTATGAACATTTCTATAGCCCTTTGGGCATAGTTCCACACCGCCCTCCAAAATGGCTGGATCAGCTCACAACTCCACCAGCAATGCAACAATGTTCCAATTTCCCCACATCCTTTCCAGCATTTATCATTCTCCTAATTTGTTATTTTAGCCAATCTGACAGGAGAGATGTGGTATCTAAGAGTTGTTTTGATTTGCATTTCTCTAAACAGCAGCGATCCAGAGCATTTTTTCATATGCCTGTAGATAGCTTTAATTTCTTCCTCTGAAAACTGCCTGTTCATATCCTTTGACCATTTCTCAATTGGGGAATGGCTTGTATTCCTATATATTTGGCTTAGCTCCCTGTATATTTTAGAGATGAGGCCTTTATCAGAGATACTAGTTGCAAAGATTTTCTCCCAATTTTCTGCTTCCCTCCTAATTCTTGTTGCATTGGCTTTTTTTGTACAAAAACATTTCAATTTGACATAATCAAAATTATCCATTTTGCATTTTGTAATGCTCTCTATCTCTTGTTGGGTCATGAATTCTTTACTTTTCCACAAATCTGATAAGTAAACTATTCCTTGCTTTCCCAAATTATTTAGAGTATCAACTTTTACTCCTAAATCATGAACCCATTTTGACTTTATTTTGGTATATGGTGTAAGATATTGGTCTATGCCCAGTTTTTTCCCTACCATTTTCCAATTTTCCCAACAGTTTTTGTGAAATAGTGAATTATTAGCCCAGAAACTGGCTTCTTTGGGTTTATCAAAGAGTAGATTGCTAAATTTGTTGATTTCACCTACTTGTGTACCTATCCTATTCCACTGATCCACACCCCTGTTTCTTAACCAGTACCAGGCAGTTTTGATGACTGCTGCTGTGTAGTACAGTTTAATATCTGGTGTGGCTAAACCACCATCTCTAGCATGTCTTTTCATTAATATCCTAGATACTCTAGACCTCTTGTTTTTCCAAATGAATTTTGTTATTATTTTGTCCAGCTCGGTAAAAAAATTTTTTGGTAGTTCGATTAGTATGGCACTGAATAGATAGATTAATTTAGGTAGAATTGTCATTTTTATTATATTAGCTCGGCCTAACCATGAGCAACTGATATTTCTCCATTTATTTAGATCTGATTTTATTCGCGTGAAAAGTGTTTCATAGTTATGTTCATATAGACCCTGGGTTTGCCTTGGCAAATAGACTCCCAAATATTTTATAGTGCCTTCAGTAACTTTGAATGGAATTTCTCTTTCTATCTCCTGCTGTTGGGCTTTGTCAGTAATGTATAGGAATGCTGAGGATTTATGTGGGTTTATTTTATATCCTGCAACTTTGCTAAAGTTGTTTATTATTTCAAGTAGTTTTTTACTTGATTCTCTAGGATTCTCTAGATAAATCATCATATCATCTGCAAACAGTGATAATTTAGTTTCTTCTTTTCCTATTCTAATTCCTTCAATTTCTTTTTCTTCTCTTATTGCTACAGCTAATGTTTCTAGAACCAAATTGAATAATAGGGGTGATAATGGACATCCTTGTTTCACCCCTGATCTTATTGGGAATGCATCTAGTTTATCCCCATTACAAATAATGCTTGTTGATGGTTTTAGGTAGATGCTATTTATAATTTTGAGGAAGGTTCCCCTTATTCCTATGCTTTCTAGTGTTTTTAATAGGAATGGGTGTTGTACTTTGTCAAAGGCTTTTTCTGCGTCTATTGAGATGATCATATGGTTTCTGCTAGTTTTGTTGTTGATATGGTCAACTATGCTAATAGTTTTCCTAATATTGAACCAGCCTTGCATTCCTGGAATAAATCCTACCTGGTCATGGTGTATTATTCTCGTAATGAGTTGCTGCAATCTTTTTGCTAATATTTTATTTAAAATTTTTGCATCAATATTCATTAGAGAAATTGGTCTATAATTTTCTTTCTCTGTTTTAACTCTACCTGGTTTGGGTATTAGTACCATATTTGTGTCATAAAAAGAATTTGGTAGGACTCCTTCTTCACCTATTTTCCCAAATAGTCTACAAAGTATTGGAATTAGTTGTTCTTTAAATGTTTGATAGAATTCACATGTAAAACCATCTGGCCCTGGAGATTTTTTCCTAGGGAGTTCGTTGATGGCCTGCTCAATTTCTTTTTCTGATATGGGGTCATTAAGAAATTTCACTTCCTTCTCTGTTAGTCTGGGCAGTTTATGTTTTTGTAGATATTCATCCATATCTCTAAGGTTGTCAAATTTATGGGCATACAGTTGGGCAAAATAATTCCTAATTATTGTTTTGATTTCCTCTTCATTAGAGGTGACCTCACCCTTTTCATTTTTGATACTGGTAATTTGATTTTCTTCTTTCTTTTTTTAATCAAATTGGCCAAAGGTTTGTCAATTTTATTGGTTTTTTCATAAAACCAGCTCTTTGTTTTATTTATTAATTCAATAGTTTTCTTGGTTTCAATTTTATTAATCTCTCCTTTGATTTTCAGTATTTCTAATTTGGTATTTAATTGGGGGTTTTCAATTTGCTCTTTTTCTAGCTTTTCCAGCTGTCTGCCCAGATCATTGATCTCCTCTTTCGCTATTTTATTCATGTAGGCATTTAGAGATATAAAACTTCCCCTAAGAACTGCTTTTGCTGCATCCCATAAGTTTTGGTATGTTGTTTCACTATTGTCATTCTCTTGAATGAAATTATTAATTGTTTCTCTGATTTGCTCTTTGGCCCACTCACTCTTTAGAATTAAATTATTTAGTTTCCAATTAGTTTTTAGCTTATTTTTCCATGGTACTTTATTAAAAATGATTCTTATTGCATCATGATCTGAAAAGGATGCATTGACTACTTCTGCTTTTCTGCACTGGATTGTGAGGTTTTTATGCCCTAGTACATGGTCAATTTTTGAGTATGTGCCATGTACTTTTGAGAAGAAAGTATATTCCTTTTTATCCCCGTTCAGTTTTCTCCAGAGGTCTATCATATGTGCCTTTTCTAAAATTCTGTTTACCTCCTTAACTTTTTTCTTATTTACTTTGAGGTTAGATTTATCAAGTTCAGAAAGGGGGAGGTTGAGGTCTCCCAATATTATAGTTTTGCTGTCTATTTCTTCCTGTAACTCCCTTAACCTCTCCTCTAAGAATTTGTATGCCTTACCACTTGGTGCATATATGTTAAGCAATGATATTGCTTCATTGTTTATGGTGCCTTTTAGCAGGATATAATGTCCTTCCTTATCTCTTTTAATTAGATCTATCTTTACTTTTGCTTTGTCTGAGATTAGGATTGCTACACCTGCTTTTTTTACTTTAGCTGAGGCACAATATATTTTACTCCAGCCTTTTACCTTAACCCTATGTGTATCCCCCTGTTTCAGATGCGTTTCTTGTAAACAGCATATTGTAGGATTATGGTTTTTAATCCATTCTGCTATCTGCTTCTGTTTTGTGAGAATGTTCATCCCTGCACGTTCAGGGTTATGATTTCTATCTGTGTCTTTTTCTCCATCCTAATTCCCCCTGTTTATGCTTTTATTTCTCCCTTTCCCCTTCTCCTCCCCAACAAAGTTTTGCTTTTGACCGCTGCTTTCCTCAGTTAACCCTCCCTCTTTATTCCCCTCCCTTATCTTACCGTTACCCACTTGCTACTTCTCCTCTTCCTTCTGCCCTCCCCCCTCCCTTTTTCCCCCCTTTCCCTCCCACTTCCCGTAGGACAAGTTAGATTTCTAAACTTATCAGAGTATGTTATTCCCTTCTTGAACTAGATCAGATGACAGTAAAGCTCAAATACTGCTCTTCTCCCTCCCTTCTTTCCCTCTACTATAATATGTTTTTTTGCCACTTCCTTTGGTGTAATTTACCCTTTTCTACAACCTCCTTACCACATCCCTCATAGCCCTCCCTTTATATCTCTTATTTATATTTTATATCTTTACATCAGTTAATTTATACAGGCATTCACAACCTATGTATATCCCTTTCATTTGTCACAATAGTTGTACCATTCACAAGAATGACTTATATATGTATATGTATATATATATATATATATATATATATATATATATATATATATATATATATAAAAAACATACATAAGATGATATAATCCCATATAAAGATGTAAACAACCTAACCTTATTGGTTAATGAAGTTTGTGGGGTTTTTCCCCCTGGTTACCTTTTTATGTCTCTCTTGAGGTTTGTATTTGGAGATCAAATTTTCCATTGAGTTCTGGCCTTTTCATCAGGAAGGTCTGGAATTCCCCTATTTCATTGAATGTCCATCGCCTTGCCTGGAAAATTATGCTTAGTTTTGCTGGGTAGTTGATCCTTGGTTGTAGTCCCAGCTCCTTTGCCCTTTGGAATATCATATTCGAATTTCTCCTGTCTTTTAATGTGGAAGCTGAGAGATCCTGCGTGATCCTGACTGTAGTTCCACGATATTTGAATTGCTTCTTTTTGGCTGCTTGCAGTATTTTCTCCTTGAGTTTATAGCTCTGAAATTTGGCTATAATATTTCTTGGTGTTTTCAGTTTGGGATCTCTTTCAGGGGGTGATCGGTGAATTCTTTCAATGACTATTTTGCCCTCTGGTTCTAGGACCTCTGGGCAGTTGTCTTTGATAATTTCTTCGAAGATACTGTCAAGGCTCCTTTTTTCATCGTGGATTTCCGGTAGACCAATAACTCTCAAATTGTCTCTCCTGGATCTATTTTCCAGGTCAGTAGTTTTGCCAATCAGATATTTCACATTTTTTTCTATTTTTTCATTCTTTACGTTTTGTTTTATTACTTCTTGATGCCTCATAGATTCATTAGCTTCTACTTGCTCAAGTCTAATTTTAAATGAGTTAGTGTTTACATTTTGCTTTTGAGCCTCCATTTTCAATTGGTTGATTTCACCTCTCAGGGTGTCCTTTTCTCTCTCTAGATTCTGAATCTCCATGGCCATTTCGCCAATCTTATTCTTTAGGGACTTTTCCATTTTTTCCATGTTTTCTTTTACCTCCCTAATTTGGTTTTTAAAATCCTCTTTTAGCTCTTCCAGCAGTGCTTTTTGGGCTGGAGACCAGATCATATTAGCTTTTGAGGTATCTGATGTATCTACCGTGTCATTGCTATCTTCTTCTATGTCGATATTTTGATCCTGCCTGTCTCCATAAAAAGAATCTATTGTCCTCGGTTTTTTTGTGTTCTTCTTCATGTTGGTTTGCCTTTTGCTGGCTTTACAACGAATTTCTATCTGTGGATCTCAGGGCTTTCTGTCCCAGCTTTCTTATTCTGGGGGTTGTGAGTCTAGAATTATAACCTTCAGTTTCCTGAGGTGTGGGGGAGGGGTCTGGCTCCCTGGCGTCTCACTCCCTGTGGGTGCTCTCCAGCACTTGCTTTTCAGCAATGGTCTCAGCTGTTTGTTGTTTGAGCTGATGACTGGCGCTTCCCCTGGGGGAGCAAGGTTACGTCTGGGCTCCTGGCTTGGCCCCCTGCCGACTCTTCCCCTGTGGGACTAATGAGCTTCTAGTATTTGTCCTGTGAAGCCCTGCTACTCTCTCCTCTGTTTCAGTTCTCTTTTTTTTTTCCCGAGGAATTCTCTGGGTGAGGGGGGGAGGGGTTAGAGCCGGTTACCTGGCCATTGAGTCTTCCGGAAGTTCAAGAAGCCGAGTTCCTGGGTTTTGCAAGCGTCAGGGCTGGGTGTTTTCGCGGCTGGTGGCGCTGGTGGCGTTGCGCTGCCTCTCGTCGCTCCCAGATACTGCTGTCCTGTGTTGGGAGGCCTGGGGATCTCTGCCGGTTTCGGTCGCCCAGCTTTCTCCCAGCCCGTCTCCCACGTGGATTTCCCGGCCAGCCGCTTCCGCCTGTTAGTGCTCACTGGAACACTCATTCTGATAGAGTTGCAGGAGCAGGGGTAACCATTCCCTCCACTCCTGCTAGAGTTACGGTTAGTTTACAATCTTTGTTTTTTTACGTAGTTTTCCTAGGTTATACAGTTTATATAAATAGGATAATAAGGATACAGAAGCAAAAGTGAAGTTAATTAGATTTTCCTTGCCTTAGTTTAGGATTAAACTATATTCTTTTACTTCCCCTACTTTCCCTCTTTAACATATGCAAATTATGCAAATCAGTAGGCCTGGATTCTTGACCAAGACCAGACCCTAGATAAGCTTGAACTGGTTCAAGTGGGTTTGGCCTCTCTAGTTCCCCAGACTGCCTTCTCAAAAAACATGCACATGCATGCGTACAAGCCTCTGACCTCTCACCTGACCGACCTTGAGGCCTGGTCTCTGCTAAAGCTGGGGTGGGAGAGGGTGGGGAAGCACACCTTTAGTTCTGTGGAAACATTTGGCTAATTCTGCCTTTCAAGGCATTCTTCTCCTCATTGGCTTTTTGGAGCTCTTTTGCCATTTGAGTTAGTCTGTTTTTTAAGGTGTTGTTTTCTTCAGTGTATTTTTCAGTATTCTTTTGGGTCTCCTTTAACAAGTCATTGACTTGTTTTTCATGGTTTTCTCGCATCCTTCTCATTTCTCTTCCCAATTTTTCCTCTACTTCTCTAACTTGCTTTTCCAAATCCTTTTTGAGCTTTTCCATGGCCTGGGGCCAGTTCATGTTTTTCTTGGAGGCTTTTGTTGTAGGCTCTATGACTTTGTTGTCTTCTTTAGGCTGTATGTTTTGGTCTTCTTTGTCACCAAAGAAAGAATCCAAAGTCTGAGACTGAATCTGGGTGTGCTTTCGCTGCCTGGCCATATTCCCAACCAACTAACTTGACCCTTGAGTTTTTCAGTTGGGTATGACTGCTTGTAGACTAACGAGTTCTATGTTCCACGTTTGGGGGGGAGGTGCCAGCTCTGTCGCACCAGCACTACTCCTTCCCCAAGAACCTCCAGCCCGGGCAGGGATTAGATCTTCAGCAGGCCGTGCACTCCTGCTCTGACCCACCACTTAATTCCTCCCACCAGGTGGGCCTGGGGCCAGAAGCAGCAGCAACTGTAGCTGCCCCACCTCCGCTGCCCCTGGGGCTGGAAGCCAAACTGCGAACTCCTTCCACTCCCGCAGCTTTTCCCACTAACCTTCTCCACAGTCTTTGGTGTTTGTGGGTTGAGGAGTCTGGTAACTGCCGCAGCTCACATATTCAGGGCGCTAGGGGCCCCATTCACCCGACTCCAAGTTTGGTTGTTCCACCCTGCTCAGGCTGGGCTCTGCTCCACTCCGCTCCTTTCCCTGCTCCCAGCTCCCAGCTCCGTGTGGGATAGACCTTACCCAGAGACCATCCAGGCTGTCCTGGGCTGGAGCCCTGCTTCCCTCTGCTGATCTGTGGGTTCTGACGTTCTAGAATTGGTTCAGAGCCATTTTTTATAGGTTTTTGGAGGGACTCGGTAGGGAGCTCACACTAGTCCCTGCTTACCAGCTGCCATCTTGGCTCCGCCCCCTCAAGCCTTACAAATTTTGTTGATGGAAGAGGCTTTAGTTAGAGTTCGCTCTGTGAGAATCCTATACCTTCTGGGGCACACTTTACCTATAAACTCAGGTAGCAGCCACCTGTGTGGTATGATTTTAGAGGCACTAGAAAAGCTCTTATATTCCAAAATATCTCCTGTATCAACCTACCACAGTGCCTGAACTTCCACCATTGGAGAGCAAAGTCTTTGGCATAGAGCATTGCCCTCTTTTACCTATATATTTACTGTCAGTTCCTGTGTGGGTTAGTTTTGCTGAAGTATTTTCCCCATCTTTTTTTTTAATCTTTGCTACAAGGGATGTGCCACTAATTGCGGGATTTTAAAATATTTGAAAATGACAATAAAACAAAAGATGCCAATAAAAATGAAAAGAAAATGTATGTTCCCCTTGAAGGTATTAATTATTGATTCTTCACTGAATTCGTGCTTCAGATCATTAAATTCCTTTCATAGATTTCATAGGGGAGAGTCAAAGGAATGTACTGGCTTTGGAGTGGGGGAGAAGTAAAAGAAAGAAGCGGAGAACCATAAGACCAATTCTGCCAGCTTCAGGAAAGGGATTTATCCACCAGGCTAAGCTCCATACTTTCTTTTTTTTCTAGTTTTAAAATTATTTTTAAATTTTTAAAAATAGTACTTTATTATTTTCCCAAATACACGTCAAAGAATTTTTTAGTGTTCATTTTTTTTAATCTGGGCAATTTATATATATATTTTTTATTAATCAATTTAGTTTTAGTTTATAACATTCAGTTCCTCAAGTTTTTGAGTTCCAAATTTCCTCCCCCTTCCTCTCCTCCCTCCTCCCCACCCAAGACGGTATGTAATCTGATATAGGTTCTACATATACCTTCACACTAAACATATTTTCACAATAGTCAAGTTGTAAAGAAGAACTATAACCAATGGAATGAACCACAAGAAAGAAGAAACAAAACAGAAGCAAAAACAAAGCCAAACAAAAAGAGAGTACATAGTTTGCCTCAATCTGCATTCAGACTCTAATTCTTTCTCTGGATGTGAATCACTTTTTCCATCATGAGTCTTTTGGAATTGTCTTAGAACTTTGCATTGCTGAGAAGAGCCAAGTCTAGTAAAGTTAGTCATCAGAGATACCATGTGTCTGTAATCATGTATAATGTTCTCTTGGTTCTGCTCCCCTCAGTCAGCATCAGATCATATAAGTCTTTCCAGGTTATCATGAAGTCCTTCTCCTCATTTCTTATAGCACAATAGTATTCCACTATATTCCTATGCCACAACTTGTTTAGCCATTCCCCAATTGATGGGCATCCTTTTGATTTCCAATTCTTTGCCACAACAAAAAGAGCTGCTGTAAACATTTTTGAATATATGGGTCCTTTCCCCACTTGTATGTTTTCTTTGGCATATAGCCCTAGAAGTGGTATTGCTGGGTCAAAGGGTATACACATTTTTATATCCCTTTGGGTAAAGTTCCAAATTGCTCTCTAGAAAGGTTGAATCAGTTCACAACTCCACCAACAATGCATCAGTGTTCCAATTTTCCCACATCCTCTCCAGCATTTATGATTTTCCTGTTTTGTCATGTTAGCCAATCTGACAGGTGAGATGTGGTACCTAAGAGTTATTTTAATTTGCATTTTTTTAATTAATAGCAATTTAAAGAATATTTTCATATGACTGTAGATATCTTTAATTTCTTCCTCTGAAAACTGCCTGTTAATATCCTTTGATCATTTATCAATTGGGAAATGACTTGTATTCTTATAAATTTGACTGAGTTCTCTATATATTTTAGAAATGAGGCCTTTATCAGAGACACTGGTTGTAAAAATTCTTTCCCAATTTTCTGCTTCCCTCCTAATCTTGGTTCTATTGCTTTTGTTTGTACAAAAACTTTTCAATTTAATGTAATCAAAATTATCCATTTTGCATTTCATAATGTTCTCTCTCCCTTGTTTGGTCATAAATTCTTCCCTTCTCCATAAATCTGACAGGTAAACTATCCCTTTCTCTCTTAGATTGCTTATAGTATCAGCCTTTATATTTAAATCAGGAACCCATTTTGACTTTATTTTGGTATATTGTGTGAGATACTGGTCTATGCCCAGTTTCTACCATACTATTTTCTAGTTTCCCAGCAGTTTTTGTCAAATAGTGAGTTCTTATCCCAGAAGCTGGAGTCTTTGGGTTTATCAAAGAATAGATTACTATAGTCATTGATTACTGTGTCTTGTGTACCTAACCTATTCCATTGATCCACCATTCTATTTCTTAGCCAGTACCAAGTAGTTTTAATGACTGCTGCTTTATAATATGGTTTAAGATCTGGTATGGCTAGGCCACCTTCCCTAGCATTTCTTTTCATTAATTCCTTTGATATTCTGGACTTTTTGTTCTTCCAGATGAATTTGAATTTGGTTATTATTTTTTCTAGCTCTATAAAATAATTTTTGGTATGGTCCTAAACAAGTAAATTAATTTAGGTAAAATTGTTATTTTTATTATGTTAGCTCAGCCCCACCAGGAGCAACTGATGTTTTTCCGTTTATTTAGATCTGACTTTATTTATGTGAAAAGTATTTTGTAATTGTGTTCACATAGTTCCTGGGTTTGTTTTGGCATGTAGACTCCCAAATATTTTATAATGTCTACAGTAATTTTAAATGGAACTTCTCTTTCTATCTATTGCTGTTGCATTCATTTTTTTTTACGAGATTTTGAGTTCCCAATTTTTCTCCCTCCCTTCCTCCCTTCTCTCCCCTCTTCTGAAAATAGTAGACAATTGGATATAGGTTATATATGTGCTATCGTGTAAAACATATTCCTGTATTAGTCACAGTTGTGAAGGAAAAAACAGATCAAAAGAAAAAAAACATGAAAAAGAATAAAGTTAATGGAAAAAATATGCTTCCATCTGCATTCAGATTCTATCAGTTCTTTATCTGGATACGGATCATATTTTAATCTGTGAATCCTTTGTGCTTGTCTTAGATCATTGTGTTGCTAAGAAGAGCTGAGTTTCATAGTGGATCATCACACAATGTTGCTGTTACTGTGTACAATGTTTTCCTGGTTCTGCTCATTTCACTTCACATCAGTTCATACATGTCTTTCCAGGTTTGTTCTGAAATCTGCCTGTTCATCATTTCTTACTGCATGATAGTATTCCCTTACATTCATATACCACAGCTTCTTTAGCTATCCCCCAAATGATGGACTTTCCCTCAATTTCTGTCCCCAGAACAGCTGGCATCAGGGTCTGCATCAGAAGTCACAGACAAATTGGACATGCTGGGGAAAGTCAGCTTCTGGGACTCTATGAGGAGTCCAATAGAAAGCAATGCCATTGGGCCCAAGAGGAATATCATTAGGGCCCCACAAAGTGGAGAAAGGGACTTCCAATAAGATGACTTCCAGGAACTGTGAGTTTTTGCTATATAAATTACTCAAAGCTTGAGCTCACTTTCCTCTGGAAGGTACTTGTGGGAATGTATGCCTCCCATTTGGGCACCTAGGTGGTATAGTTGATAGAGCATTGGGCCTGAAGTGAAAAAGACTCATCTTCCTGAATTCAACTCTGGCCTCAGACACTTACTAGCTGTGGGACCCTGGGCAAGTTATTTAGCCCTGTTTGCTTCTGTTTCCTCATCTGTGAAATAAGGTGGAGAAGGAAATGGCAAACCCCTCCTGTGTTTCTGCCAAGAAAGCCCCAAATGAGGTCACAGAGTTCAGAGATGACTGAACAATCAAAACATCTTCAATGTGGGGAAACTTTTGTACCATTTATTCTCATTATGTATGTTCTCACTATGTGTTTAGTATCATTGCTAAATACTTGTTGCTAATTAAGTCAGGCTGACTAATTGATATCACCTGATAATCAGTGGGGGGGGGGGCAGTGAATTGGCAAGGTCTCATGAGCTATGGCATTAGAAAGACTCCACCAAACCCCTCAGAGTCCCCTAAAAAGCCTGAGGAGAAAAGTAGTAACCATTCTCTGGGGACCACTTGAACAAGGCCCTTCATCTTCTGACTGAGCATTTTCACTGACTCTCCCCCATCCCTAGACTGCTCTTTCTTCTCATCTCCACCTCCTAGCTTCCTCAGCTAAAGTCCCACCTTCTTCATGAAGCTTTTCTGAATCCTTCTTAATTCCAATGTCTTCCCTCTGTTGACTGTTTTCTATTTAACCTGCATACATAGTCATTTTACATAGTTGTTTGCAAGGCATCTCCCCTCATTAAACTTAGAGTTCCTAGAGAGCAGGGAATGTCTTTTACCTTTCTTTGAATCCTGTGTGCTAAGCGCAGAGTAGGTGCTTAAAAAATGTTTGTTGAATGACCTGATATGTCAATGCAGTAGAGTCCCAGAGCATATGCCATGCTTATAACAATCCTAGGACGGAGATATTATTATCTATATTTTATAATAATACGAATAAAATAATTAACATTTATATAGTACCTTAAGATTTGCAAAATCCTTAACGTATGTTATCTCATCTGAACCTCTTAACACCCCTGTGAGGCAGGTGCCGCTATTACCTCAGTTTTGCAGATGAGGCTTAAATGACTTAAATTTGAGAGGTTAAATGACTTGCCCAAGGTCACACTATAGATGTTAGAGGTAGGATTTGAATCCTACCTTTGGACTCCCTGTCCAACACTTTTCCCACCATACTCATTTGCCAAGAAAAGGGGACTATTTAATAGTAGAAAGGAGAGATAGCTTTCAAAATTGGGAAACTGAGGAGTACTGAGCTTTTCTGCTATTTTATACAAGGTCCACAGTGCATAAGTGCTGCAGAAATGCTGCATGTGGAGACAGATATAA
Organism: Trichosurus vulpecula; assembly: GCF_011100635.1. Taxonomy (NCBI): domain Eukaryota; kingdom Metazoa; phylum Chordata; class Mammalia; order Diprotodontia; family Phalangeridae; genus Trichosurus; species Trichosurus vulpecula. The sequence goes on along the minus strand of NC_050580.1, from coordinate 64,891,409 downwards.
AGATGTTATTAGGCATTAGGCCACTGTCTCACATCCAGAGAAAGGAAAAGACAGAAGGACATCTGACTTCCTACGGTATTTACAAGACCACCCAAGTTAAATTTGGAAAGAACCTCAGAGATCATTTCCACACTCCATTTCAGAAATGAGAAAACCTTGGAGAGGTGAGTAGATGTACCCAGAATTACCTAGGGGATACATACAAAGTAGTAGAGACAGGATTTCAACTTCTGACTCCAAATCTAGTACTCTTTCTATTGTACCATGTCTGTACAACACACCTGAAGCCTATTTTCATTATTAGTTATTTTCTTCTAGCCCTTGCCTCCTCAACTAGAGCCCTGGAAAGTAGTTTCCAGGTCTTCTCCCTTTCTTAGATACTCCATGGAGTCCCTATTCTACTAAAGTAGTCTCTGTTCTAGAGAAGAGATTAGGAGCTCAGAGAATATTGTATAATGAATGAAAGAGAGAAGGAGGGAAAAGAAAAAAAGCAAATTCTCATGATGTGACTTGTCAATAAAAAGTTTCAAGAAGAAGGGACAGAAAAGGTGTGTTAGGCATAGGGGACACATAGAGAGAATGTTTATTCTACCCAATAAATTGCCAGCTTTCCCACAAGTCCTAGTAAACAGAGAGGTGGGTACTAAGTTCAGCTGTAGACTAATCTGTGGATTGAGTACAAGGGCAGGAGTCAGATCCTAATCAGATTGACCTGGGCAGAGGTGCCTCAGCATGTCCTGCTAAACCCGGTCTTCTCCTTCATCCTTTGGAATCATAGAGAGGTAGGGTTCATGGACCAAATTTCAGAGTTTTTGTGAACTTGGAGGGGAAAAATTACATCTTTGTTTTCACTATTCCTATCTGAAATTTAGCATTTCTTTGAATTATTTGAAAAACATCATTCTGAGAAGGGCTCCATCAGTGTCATCCAACTGCCAAAAGGGTCCATGACACAAGAAAAGATTAAGGACCCCTGGGGGTCAGAGGATAGCCTCTCTTGCTGTCTTTTCCTTTCTGTTTAGATCTTGTTCAAATGGAAGGCTGACCTGGCTCCTTAACTTGGATCAGAATGAGGGAATCCCAAGAATCTTTTCTTCCCCATGTAGATCTTCTCTCTGTAATGGGTAGTTTTCATTCAGGATCCTTTCTTGGGTGACCTTTCCTGATCATGCCTCCATTTGGAAGATGGGGTTAGTTCTATCCTGGCAAAGGGGAAGGGACATCAAAATCACTTTGACCCAAGTCATTGTAAATGATTCTCCTTGACATTTCCCAGGTCTGGGGTTTTAATGATGGCTCTGGGGCACCTGCTCAGTCTCTTGCTCCTAGAGTGGGCATTCATTAGATCCTGCTCAGAATCAATGGAAAATGAAGAGGCGCTATTCGATTACTCAGCCACTCATTGTAATAGTCCTTGGACCACTGGACTGCCTGGGAGAGATGGACGAGATGGGAGAGATGGACCCAAGGGAGAAAAGGGAGATCCAGGTATGTGAAAAGCAACAATTCCTAGGTAAGAGCAAAAGTGTGAGATCATAGTATTAGTCACTGAAAGGATCTTATGGAACATATCCCCAACCTCCTCAGTTCATATTTAAGAAAACTGAAAGCCATAGAAGGGGGATGATTTTTGCAAAACACACTACAAACTGTTAATAGACCTAGAACCAGAACCCAGGCCTCTGGACTCCTTTGTTATGTGCCTTTCTCATCACATCTTGCTGCATCTTTACAACATATTCTCCCTGAAGGACTTTCAATACAAGGTCTCAGTTTCTCTAGGAAACCTGTTGACTTTTTGTTGTTCAGTCATGTCCTACTCTTAGTGACCCCATTTGGTATTTTCTTGTCAAAGATATAGAAGTTGTTCACCATTTTCTTCTCCAGCTCATTTTACAGATGAGGAAATTGAGGTAAATAAGGTTAAGTGACTTGCCCTAGGTCACACAGCTAGTAAGTGTCTGAGGCTGGATTTGAACTCAGGAAGATGAGTCTTCTTGACCCCAGGCCCAGCACTCTATCTACTGTGCCACCTAGCTGCTCTCTGGACTGCTGGGACTTAATGATTCTGGGGACATATTCTGCCAATGATGGCTCAGTGGTCAAGGTTTCAATGATCTTTTCTGGAATCTTCCAATATTTCTCTTTTAAAGAAACCTTACAAAACACTCCACTGGATGTTAAGGTTAATAGGCCTCAGGGATTCCATTTCATGGAATCACTGGATTCCCATGTCCTTATAAGGGCTCAAAGCAGCAAATCCAGGATGAAACAAAGATCAAATGTTGAAGTGTAGTGTTTTTTCTCACATTCATTAAAAGAAAAAATAAATAAAACTTGTATTTAGTTTTCATAGGTGAAGGTCTGCCTGATGTGTATATGATTTATGTGATAAAATAATTCCTATTAATAGGTGAAGGGATCAGAGGCCTCCAGGGAATTCCAGGCAGGTTGGGGCCTCCAGGAGACCCAGGGCCACCAGGACCTCCAGGAATCAAGGGCATGAAAGGAGAACCAAGTGGTAAGAAGTTCTATGCTTTCTATCTTAATGAGGTATGGGAGCAGGTTGGGAAGGGGCTATCTGCAGACCAAAGGGAGGTTGGAGAGGAAATGGGAAGTCATTCTCAAGCTTTTTGAGTCTTCAGACCACTCTAATGGGATAACCTCATAAGCTAGGTGGAGGAAAGCCAGAATTGCCCCAAAATGAATATATAATGCCCAGAGAAGGGGCAGGGCTATCCCTTGAAAAAAAAATGGTTTCCTGGAGTGGGGTGGGGGAGCTGCTGAGTGCCAATTATCTTTTAATGTTGGTTCAGCCAAGGTAACCAGCAGCTCCCATTCCCAAGTGCATTCTGGTACAATTGTTCTACCTCTGCACCCCCAGGAGCAGCCAGCCAGCTGCTGCCCAGAAGGGCTTTCAGGCAAAATCAGGTCTAACCCCACCTATCCCCCTCCACGCTCTAGGGCTTGAAATCTTGATTAGACTTTCTCTCACCACGTTCAAAACAAAGGGAAAATAAGTGTAGTATGAATAATCTTAAATTTATTAAGGAATTGCAGGAAGTCTCTCTAATTTACCCTTACCCAGCATGCAACCTGGGCAGGGCAGCATTTCCATGCCTTCGGAGACAAATGATCTTATAGTGGATGATGATCTTTTTTTTTTTTTTTTTTAGTAGCAGCTTAGTATTACAAGGAAAATAAAAATGAAAGATGTAGACAAATAAAGCCTTCAAAATGTCAGCTGCTTCAACTGGCAGTTGAGAAGGGACAAAAAGGGTATCTTTTCCCTGTGCCCACCCCCCCACCCCCACCCCAATGGATCTGAGGGAAAAGCAGGGAAGTGAATGACAAAGTAGTAAATAGCAAATGGATCCCCACTGCAAGGAAGAAAGGCATAGAAAGTTTCTGCCATTCTATGTTTCTGGGAAGGAGGGGAAAAACCCAGGCTGGCTGGGAAACTGTAGCCTGAGCCCTGATATTATAAGTCAGTCAACAAGCCTCATCTGGAGACATAACTAAGCCATCCTTCCATGGACAAGTGTGTTACTCACCCATTCTACAAGACTCTTTTGACCTTGAGGACAGTGTGTCCACAGTAGACAAAGCGCAAGCAATAATTCACACACACACACGTTTCTTCCTTAAAGCAAGGGTGTCTGTTTACTGAACACAGAGGAGCCATCTAGATACTCATTACTTCAGGAAAACATTAGCTCAAAGACAAATAGGCAGTTGGATTAGAGAGCTACCATGCATGGGAGCCATATAGAAAAAACATACACAGGAAAAAGTGATTCACTCATTTTTTTCAATAATAATACTAGTTAAATAATAATAAAGTTAGCTGTAATAGCTAGCTTTTGTACAGTACTTACTATGTGCCAAGCACCGTGCTGAATACTTTATAATTATTATCCCATTTGATCCTTAAAACTACTCTGGGAGCTAGGTGCTATGATTATCCCCATTTTACAGACGAGGAAAGCAAGGCAAATGGTGTTTAAGTGACTTGCCCAGGGTCACACAGTTAGTAAGTGTCAGAGGCAGGATTTGAACTTAGGTCTTCCTGACTCCAGGACCAGCACTCTATCCATTGTGACAACTAACTGCTCCATTATCGATGTTATTTTGAAATTATTAGGGGGAGGATAAAAAGAGGGAAAGGAGAATGGTCTTCCTAACCATTTTAATGCTAGTGGGAAGGAGACACACATTTCTGTGGCCATGAGCAATGAAATTTAATATAAAAACTGAGTGAATCCATACTACATAACAAGATGTTTTTTGATAGACTTTGTTTCAAGCTTAAATCACTGCTCCTTTTTTTAGCCAGAATCCTAGAAAAAATATATTTACAATCACTGCCTCCATTTCCTTCCCTTTAACTCCTCAATCCCTTGAAATCTGACTTCAACTTCTTTATTTAACTGAAACTACTCTCTCCTCAGTTATCAACAGTCTTTTAACTGCCAAATCAGACAGCCTCATCTCAGTCCTCATCCTCCTTGAGCCCTCTATAGCATCTGACACTGTTATTCACCCTTACCTCTTGAACAGTGTTTCTTCCCTGGGTTTTCATGATACTGCTCTCTCCTAGTTCTCCTTCTATCTGTCTGACAACTCCTTCTTGCCCTTCTTTGCTAGATTATCACCCATATCATACCCTTTAACTATGGGTGTATCTCAAGGTTTTGTCCTGGGCTACCTTATATGGTGATTAAAAAGGTCCAAGGGACATAATTTCTGGGTAATTTATTCATTTTATTATGTCAGCATTTTAATAAAAGGATGGTCATTTAGCTGTCCCTCTTAGACCAAGTACAATCATAGATGGGCTCATAGATGGGAATCAACTCTGATAGGTTAACAATTAATGAGAGAATTAACTTTACAATGAGGAGCTGGACCTGAACTTTGATTAAGTCATTTACTTCTTCAGTTAAGCCCAGCATTGGGCAATGTATTCAAAGAATTTATGACCCACACAAGCCTGAGCAGAACTTAATAGCTACCCTACCTGGATGTGGTCTGAACAAGAAAGTGAGTCCAATCTCATTAATAGCAATGACCTTCAAGAGACTGAACTTTTAAAATCAGGACTTTAGAAAAAGTGAGGAGTTCCAGATCTCCCCGAATCATTTGCTATTAATAATCATTTCTCTCTCATCTTTTCTTTCTCTATATGCTCTCATTTTGTTACTAACTAATCTCCCATCATCTCTTTGTGGATGTCTCCCTGATCTATATATCTAGCCTTGATATTTCTCCAGAACTCCAGTCCTGCATTGTCAACTATCAGACATTTCAAACCAGATGTCCCATAGACATCTCAAACCCAATTCAAAAATGTCATCATTATTTGTCCTCATAGCTAGCACTTATATAATACTTTAAGGCTTGTAAAGCACTTTATATATGTTAACCCACTTAATATTCACAACCCTGGGAGATAGGTACTACTACTGTCTCCATTTTATAGATAGGCAAAGAGAGGTCAAATGCTAGAAGCTCATACAGCTAGAAGTATGAATCATGTTTTGAATTCAAGCCTTTGAACTCCGGTCCCCACACTCTATCCACTATAATCCCCTCCTCCAAAATCCCTCTCTTATTTTTACCAGAAGCACCATCATCTTTCAGGTCTTCCATGTTTCCAACATTAGTGTTTTCCTGAGCTTCTCTCTTTCTCTCTCCCTCTCTCTCCCTCTCTCTGCCTCTCTCTCTCTCTCTCTCTCTCTCTCTCTCTCTCTCTCTCTCTCTCTCTCTCTCTCCCCCCCCCACCCCACCTCATTCTCTCCCTCTCTCACCCCCATTTACGATCAGTTGCCAGATATTGCCATTACTACTTCCAGAACATCCGTCTAATCCAGCATGAAGACTTTTCCAATATTGCCAGCTCCTAGCACCATTCCTTCCAAAATTACTTTTTAAAAATTTAGTCTACATTACACATATTTGCCTGGCATATAAGAGCTGATTAATAAATACTTGTTGATGGATTGATGGGATATGCATGAATATTGTATGTATGACTTGTTGGCTTGAGCTGGCTCTTTGCCTTGTCCATGGCTCCAACAAAGATTTTCTTCTTCCCAGAAAGCTGTTCTATAAGTGATGGGCAACTGAAGGTGATCTCAGACTTAAAAATTCAACTCCTGAAGTTGAAATCTGGTAAGTCTTTGGGTTCTCCCAATAGAACAGGATTCTAGAACAGGCCACTTTGGGACCAAGGGGGTGCCTGTTGTCTGGCTGAGGATGAAAACAAAGGGTCTATCACTTATTCTTTGGTTCTTGGATTTGGGTCTTGACTGAGAGAAGGGGAAAGATAAGGGAGGAAAATGGAGACAAAAGTGAGGAAAATGAAGTGATTCTTGCCTCTAATGATATTTCATTTTGATTAAGGTAGGGTTTTTCTTTCTTTTCTTTTTCTTTAAGAAAAATCTTTTGGTAAAAGGGCAGAATATCTAATTACTTCTTTTGAAAAAGGCTTAAGCAGATCAAACCAACTGTCAAATATTCCTTTTAACCCCCAGATAATGGGAGGTACTGAAAGGCCTCCCTTTGCCTAATATATCAAAAATGGTAGTGGGTGGTGAGGTCTAGCTAGCCAGGGTAGCCTCTGAGTGAGTTATCATGGCTGACCCACTCAGTAAGAGTTCTCAGTTCATCAAACCAGCTCCAAAATAATAACTAGTGAAAATTTACATAATATCAGTTGTTTTTATAGTTTCACAGGTACTTTATAAGCATTATTTCATTTGATCCTCCCAAAAATGTAGTAAGGTAGTTTTCACTGGTATTTTTAGAGGAAGAAACTAGTTCTCAAAGAAATTCAATGACTTCCCCATGGTGCAACAATTAATAAGTGCCAGAGTGTGATTTAAACTTGGGCCTCACTTAGATTCAAAGACCAATACTCTTTCCACAATACTGTACTCCCTCGTAGTAATTCAGCATAATGAAACACAAATAGAGAAACTAATAATAATATCATAATTCATTTCAATTCTATCCCCTTTGTAGGACTCTCAGTCATGCCCCATCCCCTCCCCCCCAAATTCATCTATACCCCAGAGCTCTCACAGGCCCTCTTCTCTTTTCTCTTTGCTCTCTTTTGTGATGACGTTTTGTTCTCATGCATTCAACTATGCAAATGATTCCCAAATCTAGATATTTTAATTGTGAGCAGTAGTCCCACATCAATTCCCTGCTGAATTCCTCACATTCAACATGTCCAAAGCAGAATTTATTATCTTCCTTGCTAAATCACCGGCATCCTCCTCTTAACAGCTTCACAACCTTGGAGTAAGTCCCAGCTCTCCTCTCTTCCTCACTTTCCTACCTATTCAGGGGCTGTTCTTGTTGAGTATTCCTCCACAACATTGTGCCCGATCATCGCTTTCTCTCCACTCACATAAGCACCAGTCTTGCTCAAGTTCTCATAAGCACTTTTCTTGGACTGCTACTTGATCTCCCTGCCTCCAATCTCTCCTCTCTCCAACCTACTGCCCACTCTGCTGATGAATTTATATTCCTAGAGCAAAGTTCTGGACACTCCCTTACTCAGAAAGTATCAGTAAATAAAACTCCTCTTTGACATTTAAGGTCCTTCATAACCAGCCTCTAACCTCTCTTTCTAGGCAGACTTCAACATTACTCTCCACACACCAACCCCTCATTCCATGCACTCTCCATTCCAGCTAACTTGGTTTACTTGGTGTCTGTCTACCTCAGCAATGATCTCCTGTGTCCATACCTTTTCACAGGCTCTACCCCACCCACTCCACCCAGCCCCGAATGCTCTCCCACTTCTCTTCTGCTATTTGGAGACTAGCTCCCTTCAAGGCTGAAGCCTCACTAAGAGGCTCTTCCTGACTCCCCCAAAATTACATTCTATTTATCATATATATTTTATGTATATGTATAGGATATTTCTCCCCTCCCTCCAGCCAAGTAGAATGTAGTTTCTAGAGAACAGTAACAATTTCATTTTCATCTTTGTATTCCCAAGGCTTAGAATAGCTTAGAACACGAATGGCTTAATAATTACTCATTAAACTGAACAACTATTTATTAAGCTCCTGGCACCATACTTGGTGCTCAGAACATAAACGCAAACATGAAATGCCTGCACCCTCAAGGAGCTTACACTCTAATGTACAGAGATATGTATATACAGTGTCCCCAAAGTAATTTCAATAGAGAGAAACTATTAACAACTGGGGAAATTAAAAAAGGGCTCATTGAGGAGGTAGCACCTGAATGTGCTTTGAAGGGAGCTAGAGATTCCAATAGCAAAAGGTGCTATGGAGGCACAGTTCAGATGGAAATGTAGGCTACCATCTGTGCAAAGGAATGTCACTTATGGAGAACAGTTGGTGGTCCAGTTTAGACTCGAAAGTACATGGAGGAGAATAATAGGAAAGAAGACTATAATAGCAGCAAGAGTTGTAACAAAAACAACAGCCACAATGACAAAATCAGTAACAATAACTTTAAAGGTTGCTAAGTTTTTTTTATGCTTCATTTGAGTTTCATATCAGTCCTCTGGCATTAATAGTTAGCACATTCAGTGTTTCGAGGTTTGTAAAGCACTTTACAAATATTATCTCGATTTATCTTCAGAACTATCCTAGAACATAGGGACTATTATTATCCTCCATTTTACAGATAAGGAAACTGAGGCAGACAGCAGCTAAGTGATTTGCCCAGGTTCACTCAGCTAGTAAGTGCCTGGGGTTGGATTCAAACTCAAGTTTTCTGAACTCTAAGTACATTAAGCTATCCTAGCGGTCACCCAACTGGCCATTGTTACCTACATTTTATAGAAAAGAAAACTGAGGCCCATCAAACTTAAGTAATGTCCAAGATTACACAATTCGTATTGGTCATATAGGTAATAAATGCCAGAAGTAGCATTTGAATGCAGGTTTTCCTAGCAGATGTTTTTAAATGCCAAGCAGAGGATTTCACTGATCTATTCGGAGTGGGACATACAGAGACAGAGACAGAAAGAGTTAGAAAGAAAATAAAGTGATAGCGATGGGGAGAGAAAAACAGGGTAAGAAAGATACTTCTATGAAGAGAAATATTCAGACATGCTCATATAAACAGAGAAACAAACACAGAAAAAGTGATAAAGGGAAGCTGCCCTGAATCTGTTGCCTCTAATCTCCAGCTCTTGAGTTATATGGAAGTGCAGTTCAAGTGGGAGAAAAGTTTTTTGCCACCAGTGGCCTGGCTTCTGATTTCCTCAATGTTAATGCCACTTGCCAGAAGATAGGAGGCACTATCGCCACTCCAAGGAATGAAGAAGAGAATGCTGCCATCTTGAAGCTGGTAGCAAGGCACAACACATATGCCTTCCTTGGCCTCAGAGAGGGAAAAACACCAGGGAAGTTCTATTACCTGGATGGATCCCCCGTGAACTACACCAACTGGTATGAAGGCTCTCCAGATGGGGGAGGAACTGAAAATTGTGTGGAAATGTACACAGATGGTACATGGAATGATAGATATTGCTACAAGAGTCGCCTTGCTGTCTGTGAGTTCTGAGCCCCCGTCAGAGCTGGTCCACTTGGATGAAAGAATGAAGGACTCACTGGTAAACTTGGGTGAATCATTTAGCTCAAGGGTTCATGGCCCAAAGGGGGTAAAAATCTTCTATCTCTCAGATAGGAGTCCATGAGGAAGAGGTGTTAATAATTGCTATTTGTAGCCCATAAAACAAAATAAAAACCAGTTCTGTTTCCTCGGCCAGGAATGCCCATCTGTCTCTACCCCTTTTCTCTCCCTACGCGTTTCCTAACCCATCCTTCTAGGCCTAGCTAAAGTTCTGCCTCTCTTTCTCATGTGGCCACATATGACTCTGTAATTCTATAAAATGACAAAGTAGACTTCCACTTTGGAGTCTATATAAGTTTGTGTCACCCACATTAATGTTTACCACTTACTGCCTGGTCAAGTCGCTTATTGTTTTAAGTGGGCATACCCACCTCCCCAACTTGAGTTTAAGCTTTTGAAGGGATAGGAATTTGTCTTCTCCTCCCTTAGATTTCACGGTACCTAGCAGAGGCCTGGGCAAACAGAAGACACTCAGTAAAGGCTTATTGAGTAATTGAATCAAAACAAATTAATTTTTATGGGTTTGAATTCCTATCTGCTTTGCTTTGGGAAGTGAGACCAGAGGCAATAGACCATTATTCCTGAACACTTTCATAAGATCCTGCTGAAGGAAGGCTGAAGGTACAATGCCCTGTGATTTCACTCAATCAGCGATTACCAAGCACATGGGTGTCAAGTACCTGCTGCCCCTGTGTACCCCACCAACCCTTGTGTGCCCCAATACTCTCTGTGTACCCCATGCCCCCTGTGTACCCCACCACCCCTGTGTGCCCCACCAACCCCTTGTGTACCCCACCAACCCTTGAGTGCATTGTTCCATTCTCAATGACTGCTTTCTAGTTTTTTCTATAAACACAATCTCTACTCAGGATGTGAGTTGCCTTTCCATACAAATTAACCTGCCAGAGGAGATGCAGACTTGTCTTATCTCTCTGACACTGATGCCTGAAATTAGCAGATTCCTTCCTTAATTTTATGGGAAACTTATATATATATATATATATATATACACACACACACACACACACATATATATATACACATATATATATATACGTATATATATGGGAAACACAAATAATCTGTGGCAGACCTAGGCCTCCTTAGTCCAGGTCAATCACACTATATTGACCGACTTCTTACCCTATTGGCAGCAAGGAGCAGAGGCTTACATATACACATAGTAGGCCTCCTACATAATTTTGGAGGGGGGGCGTCTAAAGATTTTTTTAACTCTATTGAATAATTAATATGCAAATTTCGGCAGATTGCTTAATTTCTCTAAGGCTCAATTTCCCCATCTGTTGAATGAGGTTGATAATGCTTTTGCAATGAGTCTGCTGTGATGAAAGTAAACCCCAGATTGGTTTGTATATATTATGATATAATTAATATAATATATAATAGATTTATAACATAGAAAATATTATTTATCTATAAATGTAATAAAATTTAATACATATGCATATATACACATATAAACATATACACATACATACATATACATGTGTATATAGTAGAGACTATTATGGGGCAGTTAGGCAGCATGGTGGATGGAATGCCAGGACTGGGGTCAGGTAGATGAGTCTTCCTGAGTTCAAATCTGGCCTTACACACTTAAATACTGGCTGCATGACCCTAGAAAAGTCATTTAACCCTATTTGCCTCAGTTTCCTTATCTGTAAAATGAGCTAGAGAAAGAAATGATAAACCACTACAGTATCTTTATCAACAGAAACCCAAATGGGGTCAGATTATTATTACTAAAGGTCTGAGGTTTTAACTTTTCTACAACAGTTTGACAATATTAAGGCCCATGAATTGATTCTCAGTGTGGGAAGGTCTTTACTAAATAGATTTTAATAGGACTCTAATCACTTCCCCAGCCTCAGTGTTCATGGTGAGATGCAAAATTCTCCTGTACCACTTAGAAGCATTCTGGGGAGAAGGATATTGGAATCAGAAGTTGAGTTGCTGGTCCTTCTGGTTTAAGAGCTTATACACATAGAGTCTTATAGAACAAGAAGGTACGTAAGAAGTAGTAAAAACCCAACCCAACCGTGGAAAATATTTTCATTTTACAATTGAACTGCAAGTTTTGGAGATCCTGGAGATGCTCTGAAGGGGATAACGGATGCTCAAGGGACCTGAAAGACCCAAAAGGTTTTTGACACAAGAGACTAGGCAGTACTAGTTTCTATGTGCTTATGTATAAAATGAGGAGGCTGAACTATATGATCTCTAATGTAGATTCCAGCTCCAAGTTCTAAGATGCAGAACTATTGCAGAAAGCAGTAGTGATGGGAATTGTGGGAAGATGGTCCTGTGTCAGGTCTTAGAAGAGCTCAGATCACCCACAAAACACCTGTAAAGTTCAAAGAATGCTTTACCCCTCAAACAGTAAAATGAAGGAGAATTAAAAGGAAAAAAAGAACCAGAAGGAATAAAAATAAAGAAAATCAAAGAGAAACAATGGTAAGTTCTGCTATCTGCAGGGCTGTTCAAACAGGCTGCCAGAAGCAGAAAGTAATGACTCTATGATGCAATAAGAAATATAAAACAAAATCAAAAGACTTGAAAAAAAGAAGAAAATGTAAGGAATATATTTTCAAAATCAACCAGGAAAACAGGTCAAGGAGAGATAATCTAAGAATTATCAGATTACTGACTGATATTCTAGCCATACATCATAAAAAATAAGCTTTAGATTCTAAGAAATTATAAGTGAAAGAAGCCCAGATTTATTAAAATCAGAGGACAAAATGAAACTAGAAATACTCTACCATTCACTTCTGAAACAAAATCCAAAATGAAAACTCCTAGTAATGTTACTGCCAACATCTAGAACTTCTAGGTCAAATTAAAAAATAAAACCATACTTCCAGCAGCCAAAACAAGAGTTAACATACAAAGGAACCACAGTCAGGATCACATAAGAGTTGGAAGCTACAACCACAAAAAGAAGTTGAGCCTTGAATGTGGTATTCCAAAAGGCAAAAGATTAAAAACTTACAAGAATAACCTATCCGGCAAAACTGATTATATAACCATGGGGAAGAAAAGATCTTTAAATAGAGGACTTATAAATATTTCTAGGGAAAAGGCCAAAACTAAACAAAAACCAGGACAAAAAAAATACATAGAAAGGTAAGTATATTTGATCAATCAGAAGGGAATGACAAGATAATGAATTGCTTATGTCCTAAGGGGGAAGAAAAAAGGAATGTCAATGCCTTCAAGGGTCATAAAGTTAAATAAAACAGGCAGATGGTCTGAGAATGATTTTGTTCTATATTAATAGTCTCAGAAGTAGGAAATGGTAGAGGATTCTGGGAAGATGGGGGAGTAGGTCAGAAAATTCCAAGCTCTCAAGATTTTCCCCCACAAAAGAGTTAAAATAGTACCTTAGGGTGAACAAAGTGGGGTGGAGACAAAGAATAATAGGGGCACAACCAAGATCTTCCAGGGACAGTCTGAGAAGATCTGAAGAAGAGCGCCAGGACTGGGTTTGGTCCCTGTGAGGAGTAAACACCTCCAGGCTAGGTTCCGTTTTAACAGCAAGCGGCAAGCCCTGGGGTCGGTTGGTTTAAAAGGCTGCCTCAGCCCCAGCCACTGGAACTTTTTACCCCAGGATAATGAGGGGAGTTGTGCTTTTGAGCCCAGAAAGATTGCGGGTACCTCTCCTGAGGAGGAACGCCAGACCCAGCTGTGCTGTGAAGAGCAGTGGGGGTGAGAAGGAACAAACACATGCCAGGTGAGTGCAGAAGCAATGGGACAGAAAGCCCCTGACTGTGGACACTGACAGGAGGTTGGAGGTTTGGTTTTGGTTCCAGGCTAGAGGGAACTGAAGATCTGGGGCAAGAGGCACCAATTCTCACACCCCAGGGCTAGAGGTGATTATAAAAAATCAAGTTATTACCACAAAAAAAATGCATAGGCAAAGGAGAAAGAATCCAACCATAGTGTGATACTTGGAATTAAGATTACAATTTAGATCTATAATAAAGAACCCTGTTTTAGAACAGTTGTTGACCCCTCCCTACATTACAGCACACATCCATGTACCAAGAAGAAAATGCCTTGCCACACATTCCTGTAATCCCCAAGGGACCCCCACCCTCTTGTTTCAACCTGAATTTGCACAAGACCCTGTCTCAAAACTCAGGCTTTAGGAACAAGGAACTGACCTACACCCAAAGTGAACAAACAAGTCCTGTTACAGGTAGGTCCCTCAAAGCCCCTGCCCCCAAACAGTAAAATAATAAGGCAACATGAATGCAGTTAGGCCTTGAGGGGCCCCTCGAGGCCTGTTCCTGTCAGCTAAAATTATAAGGTTATGCAAAGACAGACATTTGCTAACATTCCTGTTCTTTGACCTTGTGACAACCCATACAGTTAAGGGAAGTAATTAACCCCTGAACTTCTGCTTCTGTACCCACCTGCTTGCCTTAAAAATCATTCCCTGAGCTCTGTTCGGGGCTGCTCTGATTTGGGTTGCTTGTGCCCCAGATGGCAGCCAGCTAATAAATTCTCCAATTAAAAATTATACTCTGTGACATGTCTTGCTTGCTGCTGGTATAACAATAGAAACCTATTATGGGAATAGAGATGACTGGGGTTCATCTTCAGAGGAGGACATTGAAGTAAAGAAATCCCCAAAGAGTATTGTTAAATGGTCACTTGCCCAAAAAGAATTCACAGAAGATCTTAAAAAAGATTTTAAAAATCAAATGACAGAGATGGAGAAAAAACTAAAAGTGAAAATAAAAATAATCCAAGAAAAACAAGAAGGTTATGAAAGGAAAATCAACCAATTAGAAAAGGAGATCCAGAATCTCAAGGAGGAAAATGACACCTTGAAAATTAGAATTGGGCAAAGTGAAGCCACTGAAATTATAAGAGATCAAGAAATAATTAAACAAAACATGAATAATGAAAAAATAGAAGAGAAAGTGAAACATCTTATAAGAAAAACAACAGATTTGGAGAATAGATCAAGAAGAGAAAATATAAAAGTAATCAGAGTAACTGAAAGTCATGATCAAAAAAAGTATCTTGATACAATAATACAAAAAATAATTAAGGAAAATTGTCCTGAAGCATTAGAACAAGGCAGGGAAGTAGAAATAGAAAAAATCCATCTAACAGCACTTAAAAGTGATCCTGTGAGAAAAACTCGTAGGAATATCATAATCAAATTCTGAAATTCCCAGATCAAGGATAAAATAATAAAAGCATCAAGATTAAAACAATTCAAATATGATGGTGCCACAATGAGAATTACACAAGACCTAGCAGCAGAGACATTAAAGCACCACAGATCTTGGAACACAATATATTGAAGAGCAAAAGACTTGGGGCTCTGACCTAAAATATCATACCCTTCAAATTTTGAATGAAAAAAATGGACATTTGACAAACCCTCAGACTTTCAAGACTTTGTTAAAAAAATCCTCAACTTAATAGAAGATTCAACATACAAGAACTAAGAGACACATAAAGTACATACCAAAGACTGACTATAAGGGATTTATAAGAACAGACTGCTTACCTTTTATGTAACATAAAATGTAAAATGTATGTCTAACATTCTTATTAATAATTGTTGAGCTTAAAAGAAAGATGGGGATAAACCTGACTATGATATGAATTTAAAAAGTAAAACCATTTAGAAACAGCTAAAAAGAGTAACTATTTTATACAAGAGAGGTGCAAGAAGAAGAAAGGATACAGAGGATTAAAACGGGGGAGGAGGGCTGGTAGTTCTGGTAATCTACTTTCATTGGGAATGGGTTTAAGAGGTAACATTACGTATATATGTATATATATATATACACACACACACATATATATGTATACACACACACACACACTCATGTATGTATTTAGAAGAGTATAAAAGTCTTCTAAATTTAGAAGAAATAAAATGGTAGGGGTTTAGCAAGGGGGAAGAGGACAAGGGGGCAATTAGGACAAGGGAGGGATTTTTAGAGGGGAGAATGGCAGGGTGGTTGGTGGAAGGGGGGTAGGCAAGTAATAGGAAGGTGACATAGTGGATAGAAGTAAAATAGTGAGGCAGGAAGGATAGAAAACAAAAGATATGTACAAACATAAAAAACAAAGATCAGGAATAGATTATGTTTGGGAAAGTATATGTCTACATGCACATGTATATATGTGTAAGTGTATTATATATCTGTATATGTACATATATATATATCAAGAAATATATAAATTATATTGTAGCCTTCTGGGGGTGTGGGGAGGGGAAAAAAGAACAAAATTAAAAAGTGCACAGCAGAGAACAAAAGAAAACACAAAGAAGCAAAGAAAAGATGGATGATTCTCAACACAAGGTATATTATTTATCATATAGGCTTTCTTGAAATGAGAATTTATTGTTACATATTTTGAATCCTCTCCTATGTTCTGCTGTGCACATGACATGCTTTTTTTCTTTTTTACTTTATATTTAAGTTCCAATATTTAAGTTTATGATATGTTTTTGTTTATTTTCTCTATTTTGCGTTTGTGTTCTGGTAAAATAAAATTCAATAAAAAAAGAAGTAGGAAATGGGCAAAGGGAGGATATGCTGGAGAGAAAAAGAGGAGGAAAGGGCACTACCTCATATAATAAGGGCACATGAGATGGAGACTCAACAAATATAAAAGAAGAGGTATGGGGAACTGGCATCTCCACGAACTTCACTTTCATCTGACCTAGATACAGGAAACACTGTATTTAATGCACTCACACAACCATACTTACAGACACACAAAGCACGGTATGGATATACATTAAATTCAATTGGGAAATAGGAGGGGACAAGGGAGATGAAAGGGAAAGTAAAGAGGGAGAGTAGACCAGGTAAGGGAATAGTCACAAGAAAAAGCAAAACAAACTCCAGAATCAATGAGTGGAAAATGAAGGGGTGGATTGAAAGTAAATAAAGAGTAAAAACTTGCGATCAGGGATAGGGAAAAAAGAGAAGAGGGGAAATGGAGTCAAAATAGCTTTGTTTAATTATATATCATTAATGTTATGCAAACTACTCTTTCATAAATCTTTTCTCTGTAAAGAAAGGCAAAGGGAATGGAGAAAAGTACAATAAGATAGACTAGAGAGAAATAGACAATTAGCAATTATAACCACAAGTGTAAATGGTATGAGCTAACCCATTAAATGGAAGAGGGTAGCAGAATGGATTAGAAAACAGAATCCAACAATATGTTGTTTACAAAAAACACATTGGAGACATAAATATTCACACAAAACTAAAATGAGGAGTTGGGATAAAATCTATTTTGCTTCTGCAGAATTTTTTTTTAAAAATATCAAAGATGGCAATAATAATTTCAAACAAGAAAATGGTAAAAATAGAAAAAGAAATATGATTTTTAAAAAGAGGTTAACAGGGAAGTTCAGCATTATGCTGAAAGACATCATAGATAGTTTCTGTATGAAAATTATTTCTGGACATTTCTCATAAAACTTATGTTTTTTTCCCAAATCCAAAGAATTGAGAAAAATCAATCAAGAAGTCAGGAAAAAGTATTACAAGAACTAAGAACTACTACTATTACAAGAACTAAACATTAACAATCAACATCAAGACATTACTTGTTCAAAGGAATACACTGGCATCAAGTTGAAAGCAAGAGCAGGAAACACTGACACAGGGTTGAAGGTTATCATTGACATTTTCAGGAACCAGGACAAGAGCACATAGGATAGAAGCAGCCACAATCTAATCAGTCTTGTTTGAACTCCTGCCATGTTAAATACATGTGTTAGAAGCTCTATCTGTTGAGTCATTCTTGCAAATAAAATAAATATTTATAAGTTTAAATATTTAGTATGCTTTATGGAAATCCTATTAATAATGTTCTGAGAAAGCACATGTTGTAGAAACAAAATGAATCCTTAAATTGACCATTTTGGAATGCTATTCTGTGCACTCCTGTTAATCTTACTAGAATATCTGAATGTTAAATTACTCAAATAATACCCAATCATGTTTGCTAGTGATTTCCAGTGTTGAATATTCTCTCTAGGCTATAGTTCTTTAGAAATACTACTAAACTTAATTTTCTTATTTATTAAATGAAATTTAAAATATTCACAATAATGGGTAAAGATAATGAAGGATATTTGTAGTGTTTTAAGAAATACAAAAGAAATCAATCAGTTTGTTGCCAGATATTTTTAAAAATCATTGTGTATTTATTTTTATATCATATTTTACCAAAAATATCTGAAACTTAGTATAACCTTGTCACAGAAAAGTTATTATTCCCTATTTGTTGTTATGATCACTTGTTATTATTTGACTTAGACAGCAAATATATGATTTACTTGCCAAACAGAGAAATAGCTGTCAAAGACAAAACTGGGTAAAAATTTGAACTCATTTGTAAAAATCTTACAAAAAAGGATAATAGGTGGTTCTGGGGAGAATTGTCTCATAAAGCAGAGAGAAGCTGTGAAGGGTAAAACCAATTTAAAGAAAACTTGGAAAACTTTCCAACTAAGCAAAGTTATCTTAGGGACATTTAAGGTGGAAAATGTAAAAAGTCAATCAAGTCAATAAAGTATTTTTAAAGCACTACTTATGTGAGAGGGCCTTACACTAAGTATATTCTAAGGACTATGCTAAGTATTAAGGATAGAAAAGCAAAAACAGTCCCTACCCTCAAGGAGTTGACATTTTAATGGAGGAGACAACATCTAAACAACTAGGTTCATACCCAATATATTCAGAATAGGTAGACAATGTTCAGAGGGTAAAACAGTAGCAGCTGATGGGTGGGAAAGGGCTCTTGCCAAACGTGAGTCTTGAAGGAAGCAGTGAATCTAAGAGGTAAAGGTAAGGTGGATGAGTAGTTCAGGTGTGGGGGACAGACAGTACATAAACCTGGAGGTAGGAAATATGGTGTTATATGTGAGGAATGATAGGTCATGGTAGCTGAATCACAGATACTCTATGAAGTAAAAGGTAAGTAGAGTGGAGTAAAATGTAAGAAGATTGGGACAGTAGGAAAGGTGAGGTTATGAGGAGCTTAAAATACCAAAGAGAAGATTCTACATTTGATTTTGAGGGTAATTAGGAACAATGGAGCTTATTAAATATTCTTTAGTCTTTACTTTGGGAAAATCACACTGGCAGCTGAGTAGACAATATTTTAGAGAAGGGAGAGAACTGAGCCAGGAAGACCAATTAGAAAACATTTAATAAAAAATATATTTCTTTATTCCTCCTACCTCCTTTTCCCTATTGAAAGGAAAATGAAAAAAAATGAACAAATATACATAATCACGCAAAGCAAATTTCCATATTGCTCATGTCCAAAAAAAATGTTACATTCTGTATCCTAAATCTCTCACCTCTCTATCAGAAAATGAGTAGCTTGCTTCATCTCTGGTCCTCTGGAATCATAGCTGGTTTTCATTGATTTGAGTTCATAAATATTTCAAAATTATTTGTTTGTAGATTGGTGTTGTTATTCTATAAACTGGACAACTAGTTGACACAATGGTTAGAGTACCGAACTTATTACTGAGTTAAAATCCAGCCTCATATACTTACTAGTAATGCGACCCAGGGCAAGTAATTTGACCTCTTTGTGCCTCACTTTCCTCATCTGTAAAATGGGTATAATAACCCCTATCTTCTAGGGTTGTTGTGAAAATCAAATGATGCAATATTTGTAAAGCTCTCTGCAAACCTTAAAGCCCCATATAAATGCTAGCTATTGTTGTAGTAATTATTCTGATCACTTCACCCCACTTCATACAAGTCTTCTTAAGTTTCACCACAAGCCATCTCATTTAATCACTTCTTATTACACCATAGTACGCATATATTGCTTCTTATATGATGTGAGAAGGGAAGTCTAGACCACTCTTTGTCTAGACACTATCGCTACTGTAATTGAGCCTAGGAAAAAATATTTACTTGGGTGGCTGCCATGTCATACTTTGAATCATTTTGAGCTTGTAGTTCATTGAAACCTCCAAATTACTTTTATAGGGACTCTTTTATAGGGACACTATCACCCTCACTCCATCCTATACTTGCAAAGTTGATTTCTGAACCCAAATGTAGAATTTTGCATTTGTCCCTATTAAACATTATCTCATTATATTAGTCATGTTGAAAGAGTTGGTCAAAACATTTTGGGAACTTAACTGTGATGTAATGTGTTAGCTATTTCTCCCTACTTCCCTTAATGTGCAACTTTTCCATCCAATATTGCCAATCCAATCATTGATAATATATATATATATATATATATATATATATGTATGTATCCATATATACATATACACATAAACATGTACGTACGTATGTATGTATGTATGTATGTATTTATGCATATTGAGGGACAGGACAGATCTCTGAAGTCCAGCATAAGAGACTTCCTAAGTCAACATTGACCTCTCAATGATTATTCTTGTATCTTTATTCCTTCAACCAGTTCTGACACCACTTATCTAGCTAAACTATCATCTAGCCAAGGATATTGTGAGCAGCTGTCAAATGCTTTGTAGAAATCTCTGTTATACAGATAGTGGGTATAGTGGGTAGAGTGGGAAGGTCTGCAATCTGGAAGACCTGAATTCAAATCCAACCTCAGATACTAACTATGAGATATCATTTAGACTCTCTGCCTCATTTTCCTCAACTGTAAAATGGGTATCATAATAGCACCTACCTCTCGGGATTATTTTAAGGATCAAATGAGGTAGATTTAATGAAGTATTTAGCACAGTGCCTGACATGGAGCAGATATTTAATAAATGCTTGTTTCCTATTCCCCATCCCCACATCTACAATATTCTTTTGATCCACCAGTCTAGTCACTGTATCACAAAAGGAAATTAAATCACTCTCCTATTACCTGTTATTGGTGAAGCTATGCTGGCCTTCAGTGATCATTGCTTATTTTTCAGTAAAAACTGTAGAATTTGGCCAGAAATCAAAGTCAAGCCTACGAATCTGTAGTTCACAGGACTGAACGCTAACTTTTTAAAAAAAAAATCAGAACATTTTCTCCTCTCTAATTCTATGTCACCTCTGACTCAGTAATCACATCTGCTACCTTTTTCCAGTTCCCTGGGATGGAATCAGTCTGAGCCTGGTGACTTGTAGTCATTGAGAGAAGTTAATTGTTTCTTACCATAACATGGGGACTGACCTACAGAAGGTTAGAAGGAGCTGAGCAGAATCTTTGAAACACAAATGTTGAAGGCAAGATAGCAATGTGGTAGGGTGGGCAGGGGGAAATGAAATGATAGCAATGGTTTTGTTTTTGTTTTGAAAAAGCAACACTCAAACATTTATTAAATTAAAAAATACTAATTCATAGCACCACTCTGGCTGGTCAGAGATGGCTGAATGAACTGGGGAAAGTACTGATAAAGACGAGTAAGTTTCAGGTAGGTGATATAGAATGGTGTGTTCTCATGGTACCACCACCTAAAACTGGGTTGACACACAAATCAGCAGCTTCCATTGTGGTATGAGCTGAGCATTACCCACAAGTCCCTCATGCCTAATCCCCCATCGCTCCCTACCCGTCTACCACAGTTCTTGAAATTCTATCACTCTATCTTGCCCTCTTTGAATTCTTTATTAAAACAGAAACTTTGGGGAGGACTCACACATTCAGTCCTTAACATGTAAGTGTGGATTCAATTTTAGAGCCATTTTATGGGTGGGTCAGTAGAATGAAAGAGAGAAGCCCAATGAGCTCATTGTCAGGAATTTGGGGAAAGAGGAGAGGCAAAAGGAGTGATTGGGGAGCAAAAGAGAAAAGGAGGTAACAGCAAAGAGTCATTCAACTTCTAAAGCAAATGTCAAGGGAAAGGGGAATCTAGGTGGGGGGGGGGAAGGGCTGCTAGCCATGAATTCTGTTGTACACATTATGACCATTACTCTAATGAGTTTGGGAAGTAGAGGAAGGCTCAGAACTTTTTCCAAAATGGAAAATAAAAAATGATATCCAGGGCCCTAGAAAGTTTAAGAAAAGAATGTTTTGTAGGGCTTTTTTGGTTGTTATTTCAGAACAAAAGAGCAATAATGTATTTACATTTGGGATTTATAAGCTATTGGACTACCTGAAAATCATGATCAAAAAAAGAGCCTAGATATCATCTTTCAAGAAATTATCAAGGAGAACTGCCCTGATATTCTAGAGCCACAGGGCAAAATAGAAATTGAAAGAATCCACAGATCGCCTACTCAAATAGATCCCAAAAAGAAATCTCCTAGGAATATTGTTGCCAAATTCCAGAGCTCCCAGATGAAGGAGAAAATATTGCAAGCAGCCAGAAAGAAACAATTTGAGTATTGTGGAAACATAATCAGAATAACCAGAGATCTGGCAGCTTCTACATTAAGAGATTGAAGGGCTTGGAATACGATATTCCGGAGGTCAATGGAGCTAGGATTAAAATCAAGAATCACCTACCCAGCAAAACTGAGTATCACACTCCAAGGCAAAATATGGAATTTTAATAAAATAGAGGACTTTCAAGCTTTCTCAGTGAAAAGACCAGAGCTAAATAGAAAATTTGACTTTCAAACACAAGAATCAAGAGAAGCATGAAAAGGTAATCAAGAAAAAGAAATTGCAAGGGACTTACTTAAGTTGAACTGTTTTGTTTGCATTCCTACATGGAAAGATGATGTGTATGATTCATGAGACCTCAGTATTAGGGTAGCTGAAGGGAATATGCATATATATATATGTTTATGTATATATATGTATATGTGAGTGTGTATGTATATGTATGTATGTGTGTATGTATATATGTGTATATATATATATATATATATATATATATATATAGAGAGAGAGAGAGAGAGAGAGAGAGAGAGAGAGAGAGAGAGAGAGGGAGAGGGAGAGTGAGAGAGAGTGGCAGAGAGAGAGAGAGGCAGAGAGAGAGAGAGAGAGAGGGGCACAGGGTGAGTTGAAGATGAAGGGAAGATATCTAAAAGCAATAAAATCAAATTAAGGGATGAGAGAGGAATATATTGAAAGAGGGAAATAGGGAGAGATAGAATGGGGTAAATTATCTCCATAAAAGTGGCAAGAAAAAGCAGTTCTGTAGGAAGAGAAGAGAAGGCAGGTGAGGGGGAATGAGTGAATTTTGCTCTCATCAAATTTGACCTGAGGAGGGAATACCATACATACTCATTTGGGTATCTTACCCCGCAGGAAAAAAGGAGGAAGAAGATTTAAAAAAGGTGGGGATGATAGAAGGGAGGGCAGATGAGGGTGGAGGTAATCAAAAACAAACACTGTCGGAAGGGGACAGGGCCAAGGGAGAAAATTCAATAAAGGGGGATAGGTTAGGAAGGAGCAAAATGTAGTTAGTCTTTCACAACATGAGTATTGTGGAAAGGTTTTACATAATGATACACATGTGGCCTCTGTTGAATTGCTTGACTTCTTAGGGAGGGTGGGTGGGAAGGGAAGAGGGGAGAGAATTTGGAACTCAAAGTTTTAAAAACAGATGTTAAAAAAAAGTTTTTGCATGCAACTAGAAAATAAGATACACAGGCAATGGGGCGTAGAAATTTATCTTGCCCTACAAGAAAGGAAGGGAAAAGGGGCTGGGAGGGGAGTGGGGTGATAGAAGGGAGGGCTGACTGGGGAACAGGGCAACCAGAATATACACTATCTTGGAGTGGGGGGGGGAGGGTAGAAATGGGGAGAAAATTTGTAATTCAAACTCTTGTGAAAATCAATGCTGAAAACTAAATTAAAAAAAATAGAAGATTTGACATGCAATGAGGAGCATTGAGAAAGAAGAGGGAAATAGTGTTGGGGGCAGGGAACAGGGGAGATATTAAAAAAGAAATATTTACTCTGCCAGATAAATCACCCATGTTTGCAAAAGCCCCAGTAAACATAGAGGTAATATACTAAGTTCAGGCCATGTCTACACTGGCAAAGCAAAGAAGAAGGCACAGTTGTTTTGATTTGGGAACCACCTGAGATGATTCTCCTCAAAATTTGCCAAGTATGAAGTTTAAACAATTTCTTTAACATATCTGCTCAACCTTGTGGGCCTGGAGTGAGCACTTGTTACGAACTATTCAGAAATTCATCCCTAGAAATGTAAAGAACAGATCTCTAGCTGTGCAGCCACTTTTTTATTTTGGTGTTGCTGGGAGAGACAGACAAGATGGGTAAGCAAGAAGAGATGGGCCAAAGGGAGAAAAGGAAGAAGCAGGGACATGAAAAGTAAAATTATTTTGAGATAAGAATATAGTTGGAGTATCATAGGCTCCTAGAAGTGACCTCAGAGATCATCTAGTCCAATGGCATTAATTTTACAGAAGAGGAAACTCCAGCCCAGAAAAGAAAAGTTCATGTAGGATATTCCATATTAATAATCAGTTACAAAATTGAAGAATTCCTGTCAGTCAAATTTCTCTGATCTGGAGTTTCACAGGCCTGGAAAGACCTTATTGAATATCTAGTTCAATGTCTCTAATTTCCAGATAAGGAAACTAATGGCCATCAATTGTGGAATGGCTGAACAAGTTGTGGTATATGAATACAATAGAATCCTATTGTGGTAAAGAAATGATGAAGAAGTGGATTTCAGAAAAACCTAAAAAGACTTACATGAACTGATGCAAAATGAAATGAGCAGAATCAAGAGAACATCGTACACAGTATCAGCAACATTGTGTGATGATCAACCATGAATGACTTAGCTCTGTTCGGCAATACAATGATCCAAAACAATTCCAAAGGGCTCTTGATGGAAAATACCATCCACATCCAGAGAAAGAACTAATGGAATCTGAATGCAAATCTACATGTACTATTTTCATCTTTTAATTTTTTTCATGTTATTTTCCTTTTGTTATGCTGCTTCTTTCACACGTGACTAATATGGTAATGTATTTTACATGATTGCACATATATATAACCTATATCAAATTGCTTACTGTCCTAGGGAAAGAAGAGGTAAGGGAGAGAGGAAGAAAATTTGGAACTCAAAATTCTTAAAAAATGAGCGGTAAAATTGTCTTTATACGTAATTGGAAAAATTGCTATTTAAAAAGAAAAAAGAACAAGTCATAGAAATGATAAATAATTTTATTAAAGAGAATGATGATAACATACCAAAAGTTATAGGATGCAGCAAAAACAGTAATCAGAGGAAAATTTATATCTCTAAATGCTTATAGCAGTAGAATAGAGAAAGAGGAATGAATTTGGTATGCAATTTACAAATAGAAAAAGAACAAATTAAAAATCTCCAATTAAACACCAAATTGGAAATCCTGAAAATTAAAGATGAGATACTAAAATTGGATGTAAGAAAACCATCAAATTAATAAATAAAACTAGGAGCTGATATTATGAAAAAACCAATCAAATAAATAAGCCATTAGTTAGTATGATTAAAAAATAGAGAGAAGAAAATGAAATCACTAGTAACAAAAATGAAAAGGGTAGGTACACCACTAGTGAAGATGGAATTAAAGCAATTATTAGGATTTATTGCCCAAATCAATGCTAATAAATTCAACAATTTAAGTAAAATGGAAGAATACTTACACAAATATAAACTGTGCCAATTAACAGTAGAGGAAAAAGAATATCCCAACAAACCTATTTTAGAAAAAGAAATTGAATAGGCTATAAATGAACTTAAGAATAAAGCATTAGTACTAGATGGATTTACCAGTGAATTCTACTGAACATTTAAGGATCAACTAATTCCAATTTTATATAAATTACCTGGGATAACAGGTAAAGAATGAGTCCTACCAAACTTTTTAATGAAAAATCATACCTAAATATGATACCTAAATCAGGAAGAACAAAAACAGAGAGAAAATTATAGACAATTTCACTAATGAATATGGATGCAAAAGTCCTAAACAAAATTGTAGGTAGGAGACTACAATGATATAGCACAAAGATTATACATTGTGACCAAGTGGGATTTATTCAAGGAATGTAAGGCTGGTTCAATGTTATTAAAATATTAAATTAATTAAAATATTATATCAAATGTATATAATGTATTAAAATATTATTACATAATATGATATATGTTTATATATTGTTTAACATATATAAATTATAAATAATATATGAATATATGAATATTTATTAATATTAATTACATTAAAGTATCTTGTTAAATATTGTATTAAATTTATATTAATATTATATCAAATTAAAATATTATACTAAAATAATTTATTTTGTCAATAACAAAAGTAACAATAATCATATGTCATATCAAAACATGCAGAAGAAACTTTTGACAAAACACAACACTCATTTCTATTAAAAACACTCAAAACAATAAGAAGCATCTATCTAAAACCATCAGTAAATGTTATCTGTAATGGGGATAAGCTAGAAGCCTTCCCAACAAGATCAGGAGTGGGACAAGGATACCAATTATCACCTCTATTAATCAATATTGTACTAGAAAAGCTAGCAATAGCAATAAAAGAAGAAAAAGAAATTGAAGAAATCACAGCAGGTCATAAGGTAATGAAACTACCTCTTTTTGCAGATGATATGATGGTAGACTTGGAAAATCCTAGAGATTCAACTACAGATGTAATTGAAGCTATAGTTTCAGCAAAGTAGCAGAATATAAAATAAACCACATATATCATCGGAATTTCTATATATCACCAACAAAACCTACAAGAAGAGATAGTAAGAAATATTTCATTTAAAATAACCATAGCCAATATAAAAACTAGGAATAAACCTACCAAGACAAACCTAGGAACTATATGGCAATGATTATAAAATGCTTTTTATTCAAATAAAGTCAGATTTAAATAATTGGAAAAGTGTTAATTGTTCATGGATGGGCTGTACCAATATAATAAAATGATAATTCTACATAAAATAATCTACTTATTCAGTGCCATTCCAACCAAATTACTAGAAAATATTTTATTGAGATAGAAAAAGTAGCAAAATTCATTCAGAACAAGAAAAGGTTAAGAGTATCAAAGAAATTAATGAAAAAATTGCAAAAAGAGGTCCAGCATTATCACATTTTTTAAAGACATAATTTTATTGAACATTTGTAAGACTCACTTTTATTTTATTTCAAATACTTTACAATAAAAAAATCAACTTAAAAGTACATCTTCCTTGATTTATCACTCTACAGTTTAAGCAAAAGAACATGGTATCTAAATATGAAGGTCATCCTCCAAGTATCAAAGCAGAATACTTATGGATTCACTTCATCAAAATACGCAATATTTATATATACTTATTGATAAATTTTTTCACAATTGACCAGTAAAGCACATCTACCTCTTTGGGTTTGTCTGTGTGTTTCCACAGACAGAATCCCCTTTCAAGAGGAAGGGAACATTGTCTGCATTAATTTCCAAAGAACAACCAAATGGAGCAACTATAAAGTGCCTTGCTCATGTAAAATTCTGCCAATATTTATTGGCAGGATATTTCTGAGTTTTTCTAATAGAAGGTAACCACAGAAGTCTGGAAACAGAGTATACACTTTCCACAGAGTTTAAGACCTTTTCCAGTTTTGTTCTCTAGGGAAACTGGCTTAAAACCACTCAAATATCTACTTCATGATTGCTGTATCATCTTCAGTAGGAAAATCCCATATATTAGGGGATTTTCCTTGGGTGGTCTATTATGGTAGGTTTACTATATGATCATTTCATTGGTGAATTGCAAAAGACTTAATAGAGTGTAGGTACAAACTGAGGTTGGTACCTGCAAAACATTTTTGGACATCGTATGTCAGGGCTGAGAGTAAAAGACTGAGAATTTCTTGTCAAGAATTAACAATAATCAGTGGATAGAGCAGTGGCCCTGAAGTCAGGAGGATCTAAGTTCAAATCTGGCTTCAGACACTTCACACTTACTCCCTGGGCAAGCCACTTAAATCTGATTGACTCAAAAAAAATAATTAACAATAATTTTGTTAGTTGAATAAACAAAAAATAACATTGAATAAAGGAACTATACTAAGCTATTGAGTTATGCACAGTTTGTCATAAACATCAGGGCAGAAGAAAATCATAATAAAATTAGTGACTCTTTCCACATGAAGCACCATCCCATAAGGGCACTGGACAAATTTATTATTCCTCTATGGCAAGTAACGATCATTAGATGTTATAAAGATCACAGCAGACTTTGTCAGAAAGATGAACTCAAATAGCATCTCATCACCGAAAGTGTTCTTACTGTATTCTAGAGGCCTCATACTTCATTGTTATTACCTTATCAGAACTGCTTAAAAGCTTTTTTAGCTAGCCAATAAGAACTTCAATCTCCACTAAATTTGTTCAATACCTTTTCAGCTTTGAATATGGTTATACCAAGTTTTGCAATTGAGGAAATTCAAAATAGATATTAGCATCCTGAACCTCAGAGTTAGAGATCATTTTGTCCATTGCTTTCATTTTATAGACAATTTGATACCCAGAGAGGATGGATGACTTACAAGGCCAAGACTAAAAACTCATGCCACCTGATGCTCATTCCATTCATCTGGATTATTTCACTAATGCTCTGGAAGCCATTCATTGCTACCTTATTTGAGCATGTTTTCACTGGAGGCTGGTGGGATATTTACTACTTATAAGCTACCATTAGGTTAAATTGAAAGGTTCCTGAGTGCTCTTTGGAGCCGGAGGATGTGGATCCAAATCTTGGCTTAAATGCTGTGTGTGACCTTGGGTATGTCACAACCTCTTGGGCCTCAAATTTACTCATCTATAAAATGAGGTAATAGAACTCTAAGGTTCCTGCCAACTCTATGTAAAAGCCAAGCATTGTTAATTTCTTTGATATTCTTAACCTTTTCTTGTTCCAAATGAATTTTGACCTTAGGCTAGCCCAGGCAAAGGTATACAATGAACATTTTGAAATTCTCTGCCACTGTTTTATGCCATAGAGGTTCTGCTCAAAGACCTTCTGGGCAGTATGGAAAATGCATTCCTTTCCTCAGGGAAGTATAAGAAAAGAGGTCAGACTGTTCTTTTTCCAGTGAAACATAACAGAGTTGGCATAATGGGTCCAGCATGTTTAGAGATGATTAGAAAATCAGGCAATAAACAATTAAAATTAATTTTGAAACAAAAGGAAGAAAATGATGGCAGGAAGACTCAATGGAATGAGTGCTTAATTTGTAGGCTGAGTGCCCAAGTTTGAGTCATAGCTCTGTTATTTATTGTTTTGAGGATTTTGGGCAATTTGCCTGAGCCTAAGGAAGACTAATAGCCATGTGGATGATTGGGGTGAAGAAGAAAGAGACTACAGTCAGGGAAACCAATTATAAAACTATTTTATTAGTATAGACAAGAGATGATGTGGTCTTGAACTAGGGTATGCATGGAGAAAGGGAAATGGAAGCAATGGATGCTGTGGAGGTCAAATCTACTAGCTTAGTGACTTATTAGATATGGTTGGTGAGAGAGGGGGAAGAATCAAAGATGACTCCAGAGTTATGAACCTAGGTGACCCCATTTTCAATTGCTATAGGAAAGTTTGGAGGAGGTGATGGAGAAGATGATGAATTTGAAGTATCGTCTGGAAATTTCAGTGGTGATACTTAGTAGGTGCATGGCAATGTGAGGCTATGGTTGAAGAAAACGATTAGGTTTAGACTGGAGAGTCATTTATTTAGAGATGATTATTCAACCCATCAAGAGCATATGAGAGCAACAAAAGAAGGAGAACAGAGAGAGAAGAGAAAAGGACCCAGGACAAAGTCTTGGAGGGAATAGGTGGAAAATAGATGTTATAATTCAGCAATTAAGATGGAAGAGTAATAATACAGGTAAGTGAAGAAACAGGAAAGAGCAGTGCCATATAAACCAAGGAAAGTGAGAATGCTCAGGAAAAACAAATAGTCCACCTGTGCCAAAAGCTGCAAAAAGGTCAAGAAGTTTGAAGTCAGGGGAAAGATTGACCATGAGATCCAGCAGTTAAGAGATCATTAGTCATTTCTCCAAGTGTGATTTCAGGAGATTGATTGGGTCAGAAGTTATATTGTAAGGACTTGAGAAACCAGGGAACAGGTGGTACAACAGGAAGTGGAAGTGGTAAATGTAGATGATTTTTCTTGGAATTTAGCTATGAATTAGTAGCTTGAAAAGACATTAGGATAAATCAAAGCTTTTTTTATAAGTAGACAAGAAAAAAACTGAAGATAACAGCAGAAGAGGGAGTGATCAAAGGGGCAAGCTTCTGAAAGAGAGAGAAGGGGATGAAGTCAAGTGCACAAGAAGAGGGGGTGATGTCTGTGAGAAGGGCTGCCTCTTTCTCAGTGTCTGAATGAAGGTGGAGAGAATACAAGGCAATATGGTCAGTTTCATTTAGGTTCCTTTGGTCTTATGACTCTGTGGAAACCAGGAATATTGTCTTTCATTTTGTGAATGAAATGTATGATACAATGAGAAAGTTGGTGGAACCTCCTGGTCTATCAGGGTATCATGGCTGAAGTACTTCGTGGAAGCGATGAGGAAGAGGGAAGCAATGGATACTGAAAGCATTGTGATAGCTATGGATGGCTTGGAGTAGGAAGGCAGAATGAATCTTTGGACCAAAATGGTGACAGGCTTAGGAGAAAAGGCAGGGATGGAGAGGAAGTCTGCAACCAGTCAGACCTGTGTTCTAGACCTAACTTTCCCACCAACTTGTTGTGTGACCTCTCTTTATTTGTTGTTATTATTCAGTCATTTCACTTGTGTCTGACTCTTTGTGACCCCATTTGGGGTTTTCTTGTCAAAGATGCTGGAGTGGTTTGCCATTTACTTCTTCAGTTCATTTTACAAATGAGGAAACTGAGGCAAACGAGGTTAAGTGACTTGCCCAGGGCCATACAGCTAGTAAGTGATTTAGACTCAGGTCTTCCAGACTTCAAGCCCAGTGTAGTTGTGTCACTTTACTTCTTAGGGCCTCAATTTCCCCACCTGTCAAAAAGTGTAAAATGTTGCCTTAGGAGGTAATGAGTTTTCCATTGCTGGAAATCTTTAAGAATGGATTACCAGGTTTCAAATATATAAGGATTCTTTTTTTTTTCAGGAACAGGAAGGCCTCTGCAGCCCTTCCTGACCATGATTCTGTGATTTGGCAAATCTGTGAACGTGGGCAAAGCAAATAAAAACCTTGCCCTGGTGTCAGGAGATCTGATTGCATTAGAAGAAGAGATAAATAAGCTCAATTCGGTACAACCAGGGGGTAGGGCAAAGGGTAGAGAAGAGAAGAATGGTTTGGTTGCATTGGCAGAAATCAAGGAGGAGTTGAAATCAAATATTGGTGATTAGATAGTGAGAGAACAATTAATTCTTTAAATACATTCCAATCTCTTTGCTCAGAGGATTTCTTCATAGAGAAACATCATGATACGGCAGAAAGAATGTTGGCCCAGGAAGTCAGAAGACCTGAGTTTAAATTCTATATCAGATACTTAATACCTGTGTGACCTTGTGCAAGTCACTTCAGCTCCCTGCACCTCGGTTTCCCCATCTGAAAATGAAGCAGTTGAACTAGATAGTGTCAGAGGTCCATTCCACTTCTATCTAGATCTATGGTCTACATAATATGAGAATGTGCAAATTTGTTTATAACCTTCAAAAAATATGAAGGCGAGAGGTGTCACAAGTTTGGAGTTAGGCAAACATTGTTAGAGTTTTCAGAAAAAAGCACAGAGAGAGATAGATCACAGACACTTAGTAGCTTGAAAAAACATTAGGACAAACCAAAAGTTTTTTATAATAGACAAGAAAAAACTGAAGATAACAGAAGAAGGAGGAGTGATCAAAAGGGTAAGCTTCTAGAAGAGAGAGAAGGGAATGAAGTCAAGGGCACAAGTAGAAGGGGTCATGTTTGTGAGAAGGGCTGCCTTGATTACTAGTGGTCCTTAGTGGCTATCAGAGACCCAGAAATGCCTAACTTTGAGGTCCCTGGCTAGAATAAATAATTGAAGATCACTACAAATAATGATATATGGCAACAAAATTTGAATATTTTTACTTCATTTTTCAATTCTTTTCCACCATTGTTCTATGTAAAAATATTAAGTATTGAAGGAAAATTGACCTTTCATGCAATGTCATAGCCTGATAAGGCTTTTCAAGCAGCACCAGACTGGAGATACTAGCTATTGTTCAAGTTCAATTCTCCAACATTTGTTCCATGGTGAAACGATGACCCTTCTTTTTTTCTAATCTTTTTTGATCATTCTTTACCTGGTGAAATTTAGTCCCCCTTGGACATTGAGGCCCAGGCTCAATTGGTTGGCAGGGATTGAATGTACTTTAGGGATGAGTAAGGAAGCCAAAGGAGCAGAGTGGACTTTCAGGGTGAGGGAGCTGCTGTGGCATGGAGCAGAAACTCCAGAGCCAATAGTGGAGACCAGAGAAGGTCAAATAATAGAGTCAGAGACTCAGAATCTTTGAGTTGGAAGTGACTTGAGAAGTCATTTAGTGCGACTTCTCACTCAATTCTAGAATCTTTCCTATAGCATTTTCCACAGGGTGCCAAACAATCTCTATGTGAACATTTCTGGAGACTATTTCTCATGACAGCCAGGAGATGTTGGACATCTCTAACGGTTAAAAATTCAACCTTGTATTGAGTTGAGATCTGTTTTCCTGCAAGTGACTTTCACAGAAATTGCTCTGTGAATGATATGTGTTCTCAGTGGGGATATTCCCATTTCAACCACAGCCTCCTGACTTATTATCTGCCCATTTTCCAACACTGCAGACCCTGCTTTCTGCTGTGACTGGGACCTCAGTCACTCAACCACTCCCTATTCACCCAGTCTCTCAGATAACATTAATTTCTCTGCCTGGTCTTAATTACATTGACAGTAGAGATTACAGAGCCTAATAACCGTGAACTGAGCTGAAGAAAGCTCAAAGCTGCCTATAGCTCGAGCAATTTCCATCCTTCGGCTATGTCGTCAACATTTGGATCATAGGATCACAAATCTTAGAGGTCATCTAGCCCAGCATTTTATAGATGAGGAACATGGAATCTAAAGAGATTAAGGGACTTGTCCAGGGTAATACAGACAGTAAATGGCAGATTTAGGATTTGAACTTGGGACCTATGACTTCCTATTCAGTACCCTTTGTATCATGCTACCTCCAAGGAAGAGTGCATTTTGATGGAGCCTTGATACTGGTGATCCAAGATGGTAGAAGAGGCATGGCAAACCTGCCCTGGGTCATTATGTTGGAGCTGTATTTGAGAGATCATAATGAGTACATAGTTCGTGCCGCTTAGGAAGGTGTGAGGAGGGAGAGTTAGAACCTGAGAATTGTATAGTCATAAAGTACCCTAGTATGGACTGTCAGAACCACTCCAACATCTGGAATGTGAGACATGAGTCAGCACCAATATTCAGTAGGGGTGACTTTAGGTAGATTGCTTTGAAGTACATTTCAGTCCTTTGGGTGCAGATCCCTGAGGGGCTTTTGAACGTGGAGAACATGACTACTGAGCCTGGTGGAAGTCAGTGCCAGCAACTGAAGTTGGCTTCACTAACCTATAGTTTAAATATGTTAGCCTCTTTTCTTTTTGAAAATTGGAACAATACTGTATTTATCCCCTAGTTTTGTGACACCCCTCCATTCTCAATAATCTGTCAGAGATTGCTCTCAGTCACTTGGTAATCCTATCTTTCTGTATTTTCCCATACCCTGACATTCAGTTTATCCAGGCCTGGTAACTTGAACTCATGAGGACCACTAGGGGATCCATTATGATTTCCTTATTTATCTTAAGTTCAACTCCCTGTTAACAATTGTTTTATCTATCTGAGTCTAAAGATTATTCTCCTTTATGGATAAAACAAGGAAAATGAAAATTAGATACTTCTCATTTCTCTCTGTAATCTATTATCATCGATATATCTACACGAACTATTAGTCCTGTTTGTTTTTGGATCATGCTTTTGCCTCCAACATAACTAAAAAAGCCTTCCTCTGCATTTTTTCCTATCCTTTGCATTCATACTCAATTTCAACACGTTATTCTTATGAAGCGGAACTATGGTTTGGTTTTTCCCAAATATTTAAATAATATTTTATTTTACTGCCCAAATACATGTAAAAACAATTTTTAACATTCATTTTTTTTAAAGTTTTGAGTTCCAGATTCTATCCTTTACTCCCTCCCCCAGCCCAGATGGTAATGGTAAGCAATGTGATAAAGGTTATACATGTGCAATCATGTAAAATATATTTCCATATTCATCATTTTAAGGAAGAAAATTCAAATCCCCCAAAAATGAAAGAGAGAGAGAGAGAGAGAGAGAGAGAGAGAGAGAGAGAGAGAGAGAGAGAGAGACAGGAAGGGAGGAAGGGAGGGAGGGAGGGAGGGGGAAGGAAGGGAGGGAGGAAGGAAGGAAGGAAGGAAGGAAGGAAGGAAGGAAGGAAGAAAGAAGAAAGAAAAAGAAAGAAAAAAGAAAGAAGGAAAGGAAGAAACTGAAGAATAGTACACTTTGGTCTGTATTGAGAAAGGTCCTTTTTTTTTGTTTGTTTTGGCAGGGCACTTGGGGTTAAGTGACTTACCCAAGGTCACACAGCTAGTACATGTGTTAAGTGTCTGAGTCCGGATTTGAACTCAGGTACTCCTGACTCCAGGGCCAGTGCTCTACTTACTGCACCACCTAGCTGCCCCGAGCAAGGTTCTTCTTAAAACTGGTAGCAGACAGCATGTTTTTTTCATCATGAATTCTTTCTGATTGTCTTGGATCATTGCATGGCTGAGCATAGCTAAATCATTTACAGTTGTTCATCATACAATATCATTTTTTTTAATTAAGATTTTTTATTTTTAGTTTACAACACTCAGTTCTGCATGTTTTTGACTTCCAGATTTTCTTCCCCTCCCTCCCCTTCCCCCTTTCCCCACAGATGGTATGGAATCAGATATAGCTTCTACATATATCTTGCCTTAAGCTTATTTACATAATAGTCAAATTGTAAAGAAGAGTTATGGCCGATGGAATGAATCATGAGAAAGAAGACACAAAACAAAAAAATAAAAAAGAAAAGAAAAAAAAAAGAGCAAATAGTTTACCTCAATCTGTATTCAGACTCCATAGTTCTTTCTCTGGATGTAGATAGCTCCCTCCATCAGGAGTCCTTTGGAGCTATCTTTGAGCATTGTATTGCTGAGCAGAGGCAAGTCTGTCAAAGTTAGTCATCACGGAATCAATATGCATGTGGTTGTGTACAATGTTCTCCTGTTTCTGCTCCTCTCACTCAGCATCATATCATGTACGTCTTTTCAGGTTTTTATGAAGTCCATATCTTCCCCATTTCTTATAGCACAATAGTATTCCATTACATTCATATACCACAACTTGTCCAACCATTCCCCAATTGACGGGCATCCCCTTGATTTCCAATTTATTGCTACCACAAAAACAGCCACTATGAATATTGTTGTACATACCAGTCCCTTTCCCACTTGTGTGATCTCTTTGGGATACAGCCCTGGGGTGGTATTGCTGGGTCAAAGGGTATGCACATTTTTATAGTCCTTTGGGCATAGTTCCAAATTACTCTCCAAAATGGCTGGATCTGTTCACAACTCTACCAGCAATGTAACAATGTTCCAATTTTCCCACGTCCTCTCCAGCACTTATCATCTTCCTGTTTTGTCATGTTAGCCAATCTGACAGGAGAGATGTGATACTTAAGAGTTGTTTTGATTTGCATTTCTCTAATCAGTAAAGATTTTGACATTTTTTCATATGCCTACAGATATCTTTAATTTCTTCCTCTGAAAACTGCCTGTTCATATCCTTTGACCATTTCTCAATTGGAGAATGACTTGTATTCCTATAAATTTGACTCAGTTCCCTGTATATTTTAGAGATGAGGCCTTATCAGAGACACTAGTTGTAAAGATTTTTTCCCAATTTTCTGCTTCCCGCCCAATCTTTGTTACATTGGCTTTTTAATACAAAAGCATTTCAATTTAACATAATAAAAATTGTTCATTTTGCATTTTGTAATACTCTTTATCTCCTGTTAGGTCATGAATTCTTTCCTTTCCCATAAATCTGATAGGTAAACTATTCCTTGCTCTCTCAAATTGCTTATAGTATCGGCCTTTATTCCTAAATCATGAAGCCATTTTGACTTTATTTTGGCATATGGTGTGAGATATTGGTATATGCCCAGTTTCTGCCCTACCATTTTCCAATTTTCCCAGTAGTTTTTGTGAAATAGTGAAATCTTAGCCCAGAAGATGGATTCTTTGGGTTTATCAAAGAGTAGATTGCTACAGTCTTTGACTTCTGGGTCTTGTGTACCTGACCTATTCCACTGATCCATGACTCTGTTTCTTAGCCAGTACCAGGTAGTTTTGATGGCTGCTGCTTTATAGTACAGTTTAATATCTGGTATGGCTAGGCCAACTTCCCTAGCATTTCTTTTCATTGATACCCTAGATATTCTAGACCTCTGTTCTTCCAGACAAATTTTGTTATTATTTTATCCAGCTCTGTAAAATAATTTTTAGATAGTTTGATTGGTATGGCACTGAATAAGCAAATTAATTTAGGTAAAATTGTCATTTTTTTATATTAGCTCAGCCTAATCATGAGAAATTGATGTTTTTCCATTTATTTAGATCTGACTTTATTTGTGTGAAAAGTGTTTCATAATTATGTTCATACCAGTTGTGGGTTTGTCGTGGCAGGTAGACTCTCAAATATTTTATAGTGTCTATAATAACTCTGAATGGAATTTCTCTGTCTCTTGCTGTTGGGCTTTGTTAGTAATGTATAGGAATGCTGAGGATTTATGTGGGTTTATTTTATATCCTGCAACTTTGCTGAAGTTATTTATTTTTTCAAATAGTTTTTTACTTGATTCTCTAGGATTCTCTATGTAAATCACCATATCAGCTGCAAAAAGTGATAATTTAGTTTCTTCTTTGCCTATTCTAATCCTTCAATTTCTTTTTCTTCTCTTATTGGTATAGCTAACATTTCTAGTACCACATTGAGTAATAGGGTTGATAATGGACATCCTTGTTTCACACCTGATCTTATTGGGAATGCATCTAGCTTATCCCCATTACAGATAATGCTTGCTGATGGTTTTAGGTAGATGCTATTTATAATTTTAAGGAAGGTTCCATTTATTCCTATGCTTTCTAGTGTTTTTAGTAGGAATGGGTATTGTCTTTTGTCAAAGGCTTTTTCTGCATCTATTGAGATGATCATATACTTTCTGCTAGTTTTGTTGTTGATATAATCAATTATGCTGATAGTTTTCCTAATACTGAACCAGCATTGTATATCTGGAATAAATCCTACCTGGTTGTAGTGTATTATTCTCATGATAAGTTGCTGCAGTCTTTTTGCTAATATTTTATTTAAAATTTTTGCATCAATATTCATTAGGGAGTTTGGTCTATAATTTTCTTTCTCTGTTTTGACTCTACCTGGTTTGGGTATTAGTACCATATTTGTGTCATAAAAAGAATTTGGTAGGACTCCTTCTTCACCTATTTTCCTGAATAGTCTATAAAGTATAGGAGTTAATTTTTCTTTAAATGTTTCATAAAATTCACATGTAAAACCATCTGGCACTGGAGATTTTTTCCTAGGAAGTTCATTGATGGCTTGCTCAATTTCTTTTTCTGAGATGGCATTATTTAGGTATTATACTTCCTCTTCTCTTAACCTGGGAATTTATATTTTTGTAAATATTCATACATTTCCCTAAGGTTGTCAAATTTATGGGCATATAACTGGACAAAATAATTCCTCATTATTGTTTTAATTTCCTTTTCATTGGAGGTGAATTCACCCTTTTCATTTTTGATACTGGTAATTTGGTTTTCTTCTTTCTTTTTCTTTTAAATCAAATTGACCAAAGGTTTATCAATTTTATTATATTTTTCATAAAACCAGCTCTTTGCTTTATTTATTAATTTCATGGTTTTATTGATTTAAATTTTATTACTCTCTCCTTTGATTTTCAGTATTTCTAATTTAGTATCTAATTGGGTATTTTCAATTTGCTCTTTTTCTAGCATTTTCAGTTGCAATTCATTGATCTCCTTTTTCTCTATTTTATTCATGTAAGCATTTAGAGATATAAAACTTCCCCTAAGAACTGCTTTTGCTGCATCCCATAAGTTTTGGTATGTTGTCTCATTATTGTCATTTTCTTGGACGAAGTTATTTGTTGTTTCTATGGTTTGTTCTTTGGCCCACTCATTCTTTAGGACTAGATTATTTAGTTTCCAATTAATTTTTAGCTTATTTTTCCATGGTCCTTTATTACAAATAATTTTTATTGCATCATGATCTGAAAAGGACGTTTTGACTACTTCTGCCTTTCTGCACTGGATTGTGAGGTTTTTATGCCCTAGTACATGGTCAATTTTTGAGTATGTGCCATGTACCACTGAGAAAAAAGTATATTCCTTTTTATCTCCATTTTGTTTTCTCCAGAGGTCTATCATATCTGCCTTTTCTAAAATTCTATTTACTTCCTTAACTTCTTTCTTGTTTATTTTGTGGTTAGATTTATCAAATTCAGAGAGGGGGAGGTTGAGGTCCCCCACTAGTATAGTATTGCTGTCTATTTCTTCTGGTAACTCCCTTAACTTTTCTTCTGAGAATCTGCATGCTATACCACTTGGTGAATATATGTTAAATAATGATATTCCTTCCTTTTGTATGGCACCTTTTAGCAGGATATAGTGTCCTTCCTTATCTCTTTTCATTAGATCTATCTTTGCTTTTGCTTTGTCTGAGATTAGGATTGCTACCTCTGCCTTTTTCACTTTAGCTGAAGCACAATATATTCTACTCCAGCCTTTTACCTTTACCCTGTGTGTATCTTCCTGTTTCAAATGTGTTTCTTGTAAACAACATATTGTAGGATTATGGTTTTTAATCCATTCTGCTATCTGCTTCCATTTTATGGGGAAGGTCATGCCATTCACATTCATAGTTATGATTACTATCTTTGTCTTTTTCTCCATCCTATGTCCCCCCCCATTTATACTTTTGTTTCTCCCTTCTCCCCTCCACTCCTCAAAAGAGTTTTGCTTTTGACCCCCACCTTCCTCAGTTTACCTCCCCTCTTCATTCTTCTCCCTTATCTTACCTTTTTCCCCTTGCTACTTTTTCCCTCCCTTCTGACCACCCCCCTCCCTTTTCCCTTTCCCCTCCTACTATCTGTAGGACAAGTTTGATTTCTATCTTTATCAGAGTATGTTATTCCCTTCTTGAACCAAATCTGATGAGAGTACAGCTCAAATACTGCTCTTCTCCCTCCCTTCCTTCCCTCTACTATAATATGTTTTTGTGCCTCTTCATGTGATGTAATTTACCCTTTTCTACTACATCCTTACTTTTTCTCCCAGAACCATCCCTTTATCCCTCTTAATTATTTTTTTATCATTACATCAGTTATTTTATACTGACACCCTCAGTCTATATATATCCCTTTCAATTGTCATAATAACTGTACTATTCTCAAGATTGACATATATATAAAACGTATATAAAACAATATAACCTTATATAAGGATGTAAATAATTTGCCTTATTGATTAAAAAGGGTTTTTCCCTCCCTGTTTACCTTTTTGTGTCTCTCTTGAGTTTTGTATTTGAAGATCAAATTTTCCATTGAGCTCTGGCCTTTTCATCAGGAAGATCTGGTATTCCCTTATTTCATCGAATGTCTATCTCCTTGCGTGAAAATTTATGCTCAGTTTTGCTAGGTAGTTGATCCTTGGTTGTTCTCCAAGATCCTTTGCCTTTCAGAATATCATATTCCAATTTATCCTGTCATTTAATGTAGAGGCTGAAATATCCTGCATGACTGTGACTGTAGTTTCACGATATTTGAATTGTTTCTTTCTGGCTGCTTGCAGTATTTTCTCCTTGACCTGATAATTCTAGAATTTGGCTATAATATTCCTTGGAGTTTTCAATTTGGGATCTCTTTCAGGGGGTGATCGGTGGATTCTTTCAATAACTATTTTACTCTCTGGTTCTAAGACCTTGGGGCAGTTATCCTTGATGATTTCTTGGAAGATACTGTCCAGGCTCTTTTTTTCATCATAGCTTTCTGGTAGACCACTAATTCTTAGATTATCACTCCTGGATCTATTTTCCAGGTCAGTTGTTTTTCCAATCAGATATTTCACATTTTCTTCTATTTTTTCATTCTTTAGATTTTATTTGACTGATTCTTGATGTCTCATAGAGGCATTAGCTTCTACTTGCCCAATTCTAATTTTTAATGTATTGTTTTCTTCCTTTAGCTTCTCCGTCTCCTTTTCCATTTGGTTGATTTTACTTTGCATTGAGACATTTTCTCCATTCATATTCTGAATCTCCTTAAACATTTAGCCAATTTTACTTTTTAAAGGTTTGTTTTCATCAGTGAATTTCTTTTTCCATTTTTTCTTTTACCTCTCTAATTTGGTTTTTAAAGTCTGCCTTGAGTTCTTCCAGGAATGCTTTTTGGGCTGGAGACCAGTTCACATTCCCTTTTGAGGTTTCAGATTGGGTATAGTATCCATGCTGTCCTCTTCTGAATTGGTATTTTGCTCTTCCCTGTCTCCCTAATAGGAGTCAATGGTCTTTGGTTTTTTAGTGTCCTCTTTCATGGTTTTTTTTTCCTCCTGGCTTCTAAAGTGGATCTCTGCTTCTGGGGCTCAGGGGACTCTGTCCCAAGCTTCTTGGGTTGGGATGTGTGGGCCTGCTCACTGGCTTTGTGTGCTATGGCCTCTAGTTTTGAGAAGTGTGGGGGAGGGGTGGTCTGGCTGCTGAAAGTCTCCTCTTACCCAGAACTGCCCTACAGCACAGGTGGTCTCAGTTGTTGTCTGTGCTGCTGTCTGCCACTTCCCTTGGCTGTGCAAAGGCAGGTCTGGGGTCCTGGTGTTGATGTTTGCTAGCTCCACCCCCTGGGGCTCAGTAACTCTCATTGTTCTGCTGGGGGGCCTGCTGGGACACCTCTCTTCCTGCACTAGTCTCCTTCCACCACCACAAGAAATGCCCTCTACTCAACTTCTTTCAATAAAAGGCTACTGAAGCCCCACTTCTGGCTCTTCTGTTTCTCCTGAGGGAGTATCCTCTGGGTGAAGAAGGGAGTGAGAGCCAATTTACCTGTCTATTATGGCTCCTAGAAGTTCAAAAAGGTGAATTTCAAACCTTTCGGCTGTGGGCTGGAGGCCTCCATGGTGGTTGCTCCTTTGAGTAGCTCCGGGGCATACTCCTGCTCCTGCGTTTCACTCACCCAGCACTCTTCCAGACTGGTGTGCTGGCTCTCTTACTCTGCTGTTCCTGGATAGTGTGACCTGGTGCCATTCCGCATGCCCAGCGCTCCTGCCCCTCTCAGTCTACTAGTTGCCTCTAACTCTCTCAAATCTGCTCAGATTCACCTTTTTAGATGTATCTGATAGAATTTGTGAGAGAATTCCAGGAGTTCCCTGCTTTCACAGTGCCATCTTGGCTCCGCCCCCATTGTACAATATTGCTGTCACTTTGTATAATGCTTTTCTGGTTCTGCTTACTTCATTCTGCATCAATTCATGTAAGTCTTTCCAGGTTTTTCTGAAGTCATACTGTTCCTCATTTCTTATAGAACAATAATATTCCATTACAATCAGTTGCCACAGTTTGTTCACTCATTCCCCAATTGATTGGTATCCATTCCATTTCTAATTCTTAACCACAAAAAGAACTTCTATTAATATTCTTACCTCCTCCTTTTTTTTGCTCTCTTTGGGGTCCAGACCTAATAGTGGCAGTCTGATGTTTTGGTACAGTCACTTTTCCTTTGTCTTTTGTATTTACTTTTTGTAGTGATAAGGACTAGACCTGTGATTTCATTCATATAGGAAACTTCCAGTCCCTGTGCACTACATCAAGATCATTTTACTGCTTTCCCTTTTCTTCCTTGTTTGAGCTGTGCCATTACTAGAGCCTTGGGTTTGGGAGTCAGAGAGACCTGAGTTCAAATACTGCCTCAGGTACTTACTAGCTATGTGACTCTGGGGAAGTCCTTTAATATCTCTCAGCCTCAATTTCCTCATTCATAAAATGGGGATAACAATAGCACTTACCTAGCAGGGTTGTTGTGAAGATCAAATGAGGTACTATGTAATGCTATCTGTTACTACTATCACTATTCGCATCTTCAGAATTTCATACATTGTAGTTTCTCTCTAAGGCTAACTTCCCTTCTAGTTTTTAGGTCATGGGATCTTGTTTAGACTTTCTCTGGGCTCTGAAATTTGTTTTCTCAAAATCTACGGTGTATGTTAGTTGATGTTTGATGTGGTGTCCTCCTCTCCCTGATGAATTCTAAAACAGAAT
Organism: Trichosurus vulpecula; assembly: GCF_011100635.1. Classification (NCBI taxonomy): domain Eukaryota; kingdom Metazoa; phylum Chordata; class Mammalia; order Diprotodontia; family Phalangeridae; genus Trichosurus; species Trichosurus vulpecula. Next base: position 64,849,402 of record NC_050580.1, on the reverse strand, counting down.
GCTGATTTCTCCTAAGCATCCCATCATTTTTTCCCGCAGCAACCAGTTTTTCCCTTGTTGGTAAGACCCAGTGTCTAAAGAACAGCTACTTTCATTGCTTGTTCTACTTTCTGAATGCTAGATTAGGCTAAGATTCTGGTAGAATCAAATAAGATGGAATTTATTTGGAATATATCAAAATTAAATTAACTGTCCAAGTGTAAGATTTTGGACCTATGGCTAGGCAACAGTTCGTATGAAAAAGATCTGGGGTTTTTAGTAGAGTGTATACAAGCTTGCTATGAATCAACAACATAACCTGAGTGCCAAAAATGTTGCTTCTATTTTAGGCAGCTTAATAGAAACATTGTGACCAGAACATCATAGTAGTTGACATTTGTATTGTAACTTTACATATATTATCTTATCTGAACCTCACTCCAAGGATTTATAGGTATTATTATCTCCATCGTGTAGATGAAAAATTGAGACTCGGAGAAGATAAATACTTGCCTGTGGTCATGCAGATAGTATCAGGAGTGAGCCCTCTCCTGCTTCCAAGTCCCAAACCCATTACACTACAGCATGGTGTCAGTCTAAGGGGGAGAGACATTATGAGGTCCTTCTGTATTGGACCTGATTCCCTTATATTTGGAGTACTGTGTTCAGATCTAGACATAACAGTTTTAAGAAGGCCCTTGCCAAGCTTGAGAGCATAGAGAAAAAAGGTGATGAGTATGGCAAGGGGGATTCAAAACACCAAATCAGCATCAGCTCAAAAACCTTGGGATATTGAGACCGGAGAAGAGTAGACTTTTGGGGACCATGTACTTTTGGACTGGTCATGATGATGTTGACCTCAGTACCTGGCAAAATTATAGGATAAATTATTAAACAAATGGTGAGAATTTCTAAAAGAAAGCCATGATTACTAGGAGCCAACACGAATTTACTATGAACAGATTACTCCAAGCTAATCTCATTTCTTTTTTGACAGGATAACTATGATTTGGGAAATATCATCAATAGCATATTTATCAAACAGTAGACAAAGTAACTAATGAGTATTTAACTTTCTTTTGCCCTGTGGATATATCATCACATTTATTCTTCTCCTGTAAATAAATTCCTTACTGAATTGCAATGGTGCTTCATGTTTGGAAAGAAGATAAGGACGTCTAGAGTGGCAGTGAAAAAATTTAGACAGTCTGATTCGTGTAATTAAGATATGGGAATTATAGTGGTGTACAAGCTTGATATGAGTGTACAACATGACATCACTACAAAAAATATCATTTCCATCTTAGGCAGCCAGGACGAGATGACAATATTGGTAGTGTTAATAGCATGCAACTATACACTGTCCTTGCCCCTTCCTTAGTCATCATTTTTATCAGTGACTTGGATGAAGATTTTTGAAAGTAGGCTTATCAAATTGTAGGTTACATAGAGCTGGGATAATTCTCCATTCTACTGTATGACAAAATAAAAATTTGAAAAGGTCTCAATAGGCTGAAGGAAAGACTCCAGGGCCAATCAATTGGTCAATAAGCATTTATTAAACACCTATTATGTACAGGCATTAGGGATACAAAGAAAAGTGTGCTCTCAAGGAGCTTACAGAGGCTAGTAAGGAGTCTTAAATCATAAAAAGAATGGTTGGTGTGTAGTGAGGGATATTTAGCCTGAAGAAGGGGGGGCGGAGCCAAGATGGCCGCATGAAGGCAGCTTCTTACCGGAGCTCTCTCACAAGGTCTGTCAGATTCCCATAAAAAAGTGAATTTGAGCAGATTTGAGAGAGTCAGAAACCGCGAGCAGTCTGCGTGGAGCAAATTTCCAAGCCGGGAGAGTTTGAAAGGCCAGAGGAACGAACCTGCAGGCTCGGAGAGTGCTCAGTGCGGAGCTGCTCCAGACCAAGGTGGAAGCGGCTGGCCGGGAAATCCACGTGGGAGACGGGCTGGGAGAAAGCTGGGCGCCCAAAACCGGCAGAGATCCCCAGGCCTCCCAACACAGGACGGCAGTCTCTGGGAGCGACGAGAGGCAGCGCAACGCCACCAGCCGAGAAAACACCCAGCCCTGACGCTTGCAAAACCCAGGAACTCGGCTTCTTGAACTTCCGGAAGACTCAATGGCCAGGTAACCGGCTCTAACCCCTCCCCCCCTCACCCAGAGAATTCCTCGGGAAAAAAAAAAGAGAACTGAAACAGAGGAGAGAGTAGCGGGGCTTCACAGGACAAATACTAGAAGCTCATTAGTCCCAGAGGGGAAGAGTCGGCAGGGGGCCAAGCCAGGAGCCCAGACGTAATCTTGCTCCCCCAGGGGAAGCGCCAGTCATCAGCTCAAACAACAAACAGCTGAGACCATTGCTGAAAAGCAAGTGCTGGAGAGCACCCACAGGGAGTGAGACGCCAGGGAGCCAGACCCCTCCCCCACACCTCAGGAAACTGAAGGTTGTAATTCTAGACTCACAACCCCCAGAATAAGAAAGCTGGGACAGAAAGCCCTGAGATCCACAGATAGAAATTCGTTGTAAAGCCAGAAAAAGGCAAACCAACATGAAGAAGAACACAAAAAAACCGAGGACAATAGATTCTTTTTATGGAGACAGGCAGGATCAAAATATCAACATAGAAGAAGATAGCAATGACACGGTAGATACATCAGATACCTCAAAAGCTAATACGATCTGGTCTCCAGCCCAAAAAGCACTGCTGGAAGAGCTAAAAGAAGATTTTAAAAACCAAATTAGGGAGGTAAAAGAAAACATGGAAAAAATGGAAAAGTCCCTAAAGAATAAGATTGGCGAAATGGCTATGGAGATTCAGAATCTAGAGAGAGAAAAGGACACCCTGAGAGGTGAAATCAACCAATTGAAAATGGAGGCTCAAAAGCAAAATGTAAACACTAACTCATTTAAAATTAGACTTGAGCAAGTAGAAGCTAATGAATCTATGAGGCATCAAGAAGTAATAAAACAAAACGTAAAGAATGAAAAAATAGAAAAAAATGTGAAATATCTGATTGGCAAAACTACTGACCTGGAAAATAGATCAGGGAGAGACAATTTGAGAGTTATTGGTCTACCGGAAATCCACGATGAAAAAAGGAGCCTTGACAGTATCTTCGAAGAAATTATCAAAGACAACTGCCCAGAGGTCCTAGAACCAGAGGGCAAAATAGTCATTGAAAGAATTCACCGATCACCCCCTGAAAGAGATCCCAAACTGAAAACACCAAGAAATATTATAGCCAAATTTCAGAGCTATAAACTCAAGGAGAAAATACTGCAAGCAGCCAAAAAGAAGCAATTCAAATATCGTGGAACTACAGTCAGGATCACGCAGGATCTCTCAGCTTCCACGTTAAAAGACAGGAGAAATTGGAATATGATATTCCGAAGGGCAAAGGAGCTGGGACTACAACCAAGGATCAACTACCCAGCAAAACTAAGCATAATTTTCCAGGCAAGGCGATGGACATTCAATGAAATAGGGGAATTCCAGACCTTCCTGATGAAAAGGCCAGAACTCAATGGAAAATTTGATCTCCAAATACAAACCTCAAGAGAGACATAAAAAGGTAACCAGGGGGGAAAAACCCCACAAACTTCATTAACCAATAAGGTTAGGTTGTTTACATCTTTATGTGGGATTATATCATCTTATGTATGTTTTTTATGTATATATATATATACATATATATATATATATATATACATATACATATATAAGTCATTCTTGTGAATGGTACAACTATTGTGACAAATGAAAGGGATATACATAGGTTGTGAATGCCTGTATAAATTAACTGATGTAAAGATATAAAATATAAATAAGAGATATAAAGGGAGGGCTATGAGGGAAGTGGTAAGGAGGTTGTAGAAAAGGGTAAATTACACCAAAGGAAGTGGCAAAAAAACATATTATAGTAGAGGGAAAGAAGGGAGGGAGAAGAGCAGTATTTGAGCTTTACTGTCATCTGATCTAGTTCAAGAAGGGAATAACATACTCTGATAAGTTTAGAAATCTAACTTGTCCTACGGGAAGTGGGAGGGAAAGGGGGGAAAAAGGGAGGGGGGAGGGCAGAAGGAAGAGGAGAAGTAGCAAGTGGGTAACGGTAAAATAAGGGAGGGGAATAAAGAGGGAGGGTTAACTGAGGAAAGCGGCGGTCAAAAGCAAAACTTTGTTGGGGAGGAGAAGGGGAAAGGGAGAAATAAAAGCATAAACAGGGGGAATTAGGATGGAGAAAAAGACACAGATAGAAATCATAACCCTGAACGTGCAGGGGATGAACATTCTCACAAAACAGAAGCAGATAGCCGAATGGATTAAAAACCATAATCCTACAATATGCTGTTTACAAGAAACGCATCTGAAACAGGGGGATACACATAGGGTTAAGGTAAAAGGCTGGAGTAAAATATATTGTGCCTCAGCTAAAGTAAAAAAAGCAGGTGTAGCAATCCTAATCTCAGACAAAGCAAAAGTAAAGATAGATCTAATTAAAAGAGATAAGGAAGGACATTATATCCTGCTAAAAGGCACCATAAACAATGAAGCAATATCATTGCTTAACATATATGCACCAAGTGGTAAGGCATACAAGTTCTTAGAGGAGAGGTTAAGGGAGTTACAGGAAGAAATAGACAGCAAAACTATAATATTGGGAGACCTCAACCTCCCCCTTTCTGAACTTGATAAATCTAACCTCAAAATAAATAAGAAAAAAGTTAAGGAGGTAAACAGAATTTTAGAAAAGGCACATATGATAGACCTCTGGAGAAAACTGAACGGGGATAAAAAGGAATATACTTTCTTCTCAAAAGTACATGGCACATACTCAAAAATTGACCATGTACTAGGGCATAAAAACCTCACAATCCAGTGCAGAAAAGCAGAAGTAGTCAACGCATCCTTTTCAGATCATGATGCAATAAGAATCATTTTTAATAAAGTACCATGGAAAAATAAGCTAAAAACTAATTGGAAACTAAATAATTTAATTCTAAAGAGTGAGTGGGCCAAAGATCAAATCAGAGAAACAATTAATAACTTCATTCAAGAGAATGACAATAATGAAACAACATACCAAAACTTATGGGATGCAGCAAAAGCAGTTCTTAGGGGAAGTTTTATATCTCTAAATGCCTACATGAATAAAATAGCGAAAGAGGAGATCAATGATCTGGGCAGACAGCTGAAAAAGCTAGAAAAAGAGCAAATTGAAAACCCCCAATTAAATACCAAATTAGAAATACTGAAAATCAAAGGAGAGATTAATAAAATTGAAACCAAGAAAACTATTGAATTAATAAATAAAACAAAGAGCTGGTTTTATGAAAAAACCAATAAAATTGACAAACCTTTGGCCAATTTGATTAAAAAAAAGAAAGAAGAAAATCAAATTACCAGTATCAAAAATGAAAAGGGTGAGGTCACCTCTAATGAAGAGGAAATCAAAGCAATAATTAGGAATTATTTTGCCCAACTGTATGCCCATAAATTTGACAACCTTAGAGATATGGATGAATATCTACAAAAACATAAACTGCCCAGACTAACAGAGAAGGAAGTGAAATTTCTTAATGACCCCATATCAGAAAAAGAAATTGAGCAGGCCATCAACGAACTCCCTAGGAAAAAATCTCCAGGGCCAGATGGTTTTACATGTGAATTCTATCAAACATTTAAAGAACAACTAATTCCAATACTTTGTAGAATATTTGGGAAAATAGGTGAAGAAGGAGTCCTACCAAATTCTTTTTATGACACAAATATGGTACTAATACCCAAACCAGGAAGAGTCAAACCAGAGAAAGAAAATTATAGACCAATTTCTCTAATGAATATTGGTGCAAAAATTTTAAATAAAATATTAGCAAAAAGATTGCAGCAACTTATCATGAGAATAATATACTACAACTAGGTAGGTTTTATTCCAGATATACAAGACTGGTTCAATATTAGGAAAACTATCAGAATAATTGATCATATAAACAACAAAACTAGCAGAAACCATATGATCATCTCAATAGATGCAGAAAAAGCCTTTGACAAAACATAACACCCATTCCTATTAAAAGCACTAGAAAACATAGGAATAAATGGAGACTTCTTTAAAATTATAAATAGCATCTACCTAAAACCATCAACAAGCATTATTTGTAATGGGGATAAACTAGATGCATTCCCAATAAGATCAGGGGTGAAACAAGGATGTCCATTATCACCCCTATTATTCAATTTGGTTCTAGAAACATTAGCTGTAGCAATAAGAGAAGAAAAAGAAATTGAAGGAATTAGAATAGGAAAAGAAGAAACTAAATTATCACTGTTTGCAGATGATATGATGATTTATCTAGAGAATCCTAGAGAATCAAGTAAAAAACTACTTGAAATAATAAACAACTTTAGCAAAGTTGCAGGATATAAAATAAACCCACATAAATCCTCAGCATTCCTATACATTACTGACAAAGCCCAACAGCAAGAGATAGAAAGAGAAATTCCATTCAAAGTTACTGAAGGCACTATAAAATATTTGGGAGTCTATTTGCCAAGACAAACCCAGGGCCTATATGAACATAACTATGAAACACTTTTCACGCGAATAAAATCAGATCTAAATAAATGGAGAAATATTTAGCCTGAAGAAGAGAATGCCTGAGGCAGGAGAAATATTCCTACCTCCAGTGTTTTTTTTTTACAAAGCTGTATGTAGAAGTTTTATGTAGTTAACAATGGTAAGTAGAAGATAGATTAGATTTGCTCTGTGTAGTTACAGAGGAGATAGCTATGATCAGTGACTGGAAGTTTTTTTGGCAGGGGGGGGCAGGGATTTGGATTCATTATAAGGGAGAACTTTTGAAGAAGAGCTGGCCAACAATGGAAAGAGGCTGCCTCAGAATGTAGTGAGGTTTCTGTCATTTCTATCAAAGTGGGGTCAGCACCTATTGTAGAGGGGATTTGTGCTTTGGGTGGACCCTAATTTGATCCATTTTTCAAGTCTGGTCATTCTACAATTGCTTTTGATCCATGATATTTCCAATATCATGCCGTAGCTTGCAATGTTGAAATATTTTCTTTTAAAAATGATACCCCACTCTCTGAGCTGTCACCTTCAGTCCAAACTGAAATGGCCTTTCCCCCTTTGGCCATAACCTATCTTTGCAGCTCTCATCAGATTTTCTTTACTGGCTTCTTATGTATGTCCTGAAAGCATAGTCCAAAAGTCTTTGAGAATATTCCCCATCCTATTTCATTATCCATGGAGCTTGTAGTCCAGCCTAGTTTTATTGAAGCAATTCTCTCTCTTGAGTATATAATGTCAGGCAAATTTGTGATCAATGCTATTTAAGTGATCAAGACAAATGCCAAGTTCTATTCTTATCTCGTAGATAAAGACAGAATCCCTGCCCAGGAAATCCTTTAAGAGGATGCCAGCAACACAGTGAACCCAGTTCCCCCTTAAAAACTTACGGTACAGCCTCAAGTTCACAAACAATTAGCCATTTCTCTTCACAGTGTTTATCATTCCATTGGCCATTGATGTAGAATTGGACACAGTTCTCTTTTCTACCGCCGTTGGGTTCTCCAGATGCCCAATTGGTATAGCTGACAGTTTGCCCATTCTGGTTCTGGAATTTGCCCTCTGTTCTCTCATCACTTATGCCCAGGTAGATATTCTTACCAAACTGCTTGGCCAGTTCTTGCAGAGCTCCATTCTCTCTGGCATTCTGGGGGACTGCCAGTGGGGCACCATTTTGTGAACATAATTTCTTTCCTTCTTCAAATGTCCCTTCAGGTGTTGCTACCACAAACCATTTCTCACCCACAGTTCTGATACCAGACAATATCATAACTGTAGAGGAAAAAGGAAGATACCCTAGTCACACCTTGTTAGAAGACAGACTCCCTGCCAGTGTCCAGAATTTGGTAGACAGTTGGCTCTGAACAAGGGGTCTTATGGGGCACACATGGCAGAAGGAGACTCAGAACATCATTTCACATTATCCCCACCATGCCTCCCCATCCCAAGAATAGGAGTTATAGTCAGGATGTTATCTGGTTTTTCCTACTGCCAACAGAATGAATCCTAGCATATGTTTACAGTGACCACATAGATCCTTAAAGTGGGGGATATCATTTTAAGCCAGAGATGTTCTTTTCTCTCATCCAAAACATGGGGAGCAAAGCATCCCCTGAAGTGCCTGCACTAATTCCCTTGGTGCTTTCAGGTGTCTGGAAGAAAGTCAGGTATCTGTCATCCATTGGAGTCTGGTACAGTATGTAGAGTGGAAAGGAATGGACTAGACTGAGGAAAGAGCACTGGGCTGGGGAGGCAGGCTTATTTTGCACAACTTTGGGCAAGTCAATTCACTTCTAGGGGCTTCAAACTTCTCATTGGTAAGGGGAGAGCAGCAGAGCTGGGCCAGGATTCTGCACCTGTTTGGTTTGTCTTGGTACCCTTCTCTGAGTAATGCTGTTAAATGCATAAAATAAAATACGGATGATTACAAAAGAAGCTAATTATAGACAATACAGTTGTCATGACTTTTTCTTACAAATTATCATTCAAAATGTTTTCTGGATCTCAGGTTAAGGAGCTTCTGGACTAGATGATCCCCAAATCATCTCCAAAATCATGATTCTGAAATTCAGCCAATTCTTCAGACTTCTAACCTGTAGAAGAACTTGTCAGGTTCTGTGGCTTGAGCAAGGGACCAAAAAAGCATTGGAATTGGGCTTCCAACTATTCCTCCTCCTATTCCTTTTTTTAAAAATTTCTATGTGACTTTAGTCTTCTTCCTCTACCTCTCTGTAGTTTTGTCTCTGAACTTCTAAAACTTTTGGTAAAAGTGTTCCCTAGAGATCATACAATCATAGAATTGCATCTATAAAGAACTGAGGCAGTCACCGTATGCAATCAATTCATTTTTGAGCCAAATAATCTGAGGCCCAGAGAGGTAAAAGTTAACTGCCCAAGGTCACAAAGCTAGAAAATGTCTCATATGGAATTTAAACCCGCATCTTCCTGACTTCAGGTTCAGCACTTATATGCTAGGACATGGGTAACTAGCAAAACTTTCACTTTAATTAAAGGCTATAAGAGTGGTTCTGCCTCTTTAGTATGATACTCCATAGATCAGAGTGTGACTGTCACATTTGGGTTTGGGAAAACCTGAACCTAGGGTGCCACTAGAAGGGAAACGTATGAGGAAGGGTGGATGGTACCAATCTCATAAGGAAACACCGTAACTCATATTCTTAAAGTTATATGCTTTACCTTTTCTATATTTGTTGATGAAAGCCTGCAAAATCCTGATTTCTTCTTGCAAAGCAGTCATTTGTGCCTTGAGTGAAATCAGTTCTGAAAGACAAAAATGGTTTATCATTTCCATTGGGTCTTATGTAATGCTTCTGAGAGATCAAGGTTTTTTGATTTCTTTTTCTCTAGTGAGAAAGACACATCCTATCCACAGGGGAGCTTCGATACCAGGGCTCTCATTCCACCCCACTTTGGAATAGACCAGGCCCTGAAATCAAAGACCCCAGTAATTTGGAAGTATAAAAGAGGAGGGGAAGGAATTAATCTTCTGCCTTGTGTCACATGATGAGATTTATTCACAAGACGGCTTCCTGGGATATTCCAGTGGCCACATCAGGTGGTACTGGGTCTCAGAGATAATAGAAAAACAGCTTCTCTTTCCCATCCTCCCTCCATTTTATAATTTTCCTTTTATCTCCTGGCCCAAGGTTAATAAGCTTCCCTCTATGCATTTGAAACTCATTTTTCTGCCTTTATTACCTTCCTCACCATTCCTGTTTCTACCACTGTAGTTTAGGCCAAAAGAAATTATAATTATCTACTAAATCGCCTTTTATTTCTATCCTCTTTTCCTCTCTTTGTCATCCCTTCCCTTCCCTTTTATCCCTTTCTTTCTCTTCTCTTTCTCTTTCCTACCCGTGTGACTCTACTAGCTTTTCTTTCTATTTACTTTTACCATGTCCTTCTCCTAACACCATACCTTTAGGGACTCCTCCTTACCTAGAGGCTTAAGTCATAGTTCATTATTTTATCCTTCAAAGCTGTCTGCTGTCAACTTATCAACTCTTATCTAACCCACTAATCTTCTCTCCTTTGCATAGTCCACTCTGGTTGGACCAGTCTTCATATTGTCTTTTCCCTGCTCATTCCTTACCTTTATTGATGCCTAGAAAGGCATCTGTTTAAAATGCCCTTCCCCATTAAAATCCTTTCCATCTTTAAAAGTCCAGCACCTTCACAAAGACTTCTTGTAATTATTTCTTTTTAAAATTTTTATTAATTTTATTTTCAATTTAAGGAATAAATAAGCATTTTCATAATATAGTATAATAAAAAAGATGATTGCACTGCAATCTATTGAAACTGCAAATCTATTATGTCCAACTTGATATATATATGTATATATATGTATATGTATATATATATATATATATATAATCATGTAAATTTCTTTCTCTTTTTTCTTCCCTCCCCTCTCCCATTGCTCTAGGGATGGCTACCATTAGAAATACATACATACATACATACATACATATACATACATATATGTACACACACATATAAAAATTCTATACATCTATTTATCAGTCCTTTCTCTGAACGCAGATAGCATCTTCCTTTATATGTCCTTTGCAGTTAATTTGGGTATTTATAATCGTTAAAATGATTTATTTGTTCAAAGTTGGTCTTAAAACATTATCACTGTTACTGTATATAGTGTTCTCTTGGTTGTGCTCATTTCTCTCTTTATTATTTCATGCAAGTCTTTTCATGTTTTTCTAAGATCGTTAGACTCATCATTTCTAATAGCACAGTAGTGTTCCATCACAATCGTATACCACAACTTGTTTAACCATTCCCAAATGATGGGCATCCCCATAATTTCCAGTTCTTTGATACTACAAATTATTTCAGCCCATGCTAATTTCCCGTTTCTCTACATTCCTAAAGAAAAATATTGCATGTACAAGCTATTAGTTCTCTTGTTCAATTGTGTCACATAAGTTCTAGCTCTGCAGCTGGACTGTGAGATCTGGAGAACAGAACTGAGTCTTGGCCTACCAGAGTAGATCCTGGATAAATAAATATTGAACTAAATTGAGGAGAGTTGAAAAAGTCCCCCCCTCACCTCAATTTTTCCATATAATCATATTTTTTTTTTGCTTACCTTCTACTTTTCCCATTGCATCCCAGTTCTCTTCCAAGTCAAATACATAATTCACCTTGAATTTCTCCTTTGTCTCCTTTTAGTCCTCTGGGTCCCAGAGGACCCTCTTCTCCTTTGATACCATTGGGGCCAGCTTTTCCAGGAGGGCCTATCATTCCTCTTTGTCCTTATCATCAAATGAATTGAAGACAAAAGACAACAATCAATATTTGGGCCTTCTTCCTTCCATGACTATGAGCAGGCCAAACTTCTGTTTTGGAAGTGATCCTGAGGCTTACTGGTGGCCAAAGAAACTGCCCCATTGTGGCTGGGTGTTTAGAACCCAGGAATGTCAACAGAGTACTGAACCAAATGAGCTTGCCCACTGGGGCTTTGGTTTGCTGTTGTTTCTCCCCAGAGCCTTGGGATGTGCCTCAGTCTCCATCCTTCCTTTCAGAGGTAAATCAAATCCCCAGCAAAAAAGACTTTCCCATGCTCTAGTGGGGGAGGTAACAGGTGTGTGAGATCCTGGTACCAAGTTTTTTTGAGTCAGGGACCATGTCTTAGCAAACTTTGTTCCTTCACAGTTTGGGGTATGATGTCTTGCCCTAAGTAAATGTTTAGCAAATGATTGTCGAGAAGATGAAGAGAATAATAATAAATGACATTTCTATAGTGGATTAAAAGTTTCAAAGAACTTTACATACATCAACTCATATGTGCACCACAAGAGCATTGTGAGGTAAGTACCAATGGTATCATTATCTCCCTTTTATAAATGAGGAAAATGAAGCTCAGTGACATTGTTTTTATGCATGGTCACACAGCTCAAGTTTCAGAGGCAGGATTGGGATCCAGGTCTTCCTGCCTTTAACACTTTTTCTGTAATATAATTCCTATAGTGAAATCACTTAAGGAGATCTGGTTTACATACCTGGGTCCTCTTTTTCTCCTTTTGAACCCTGGTTCCCATCTCGACCTGGTAACCCATTGCTCCCAGGTAGTCCACAGGGCACAATATTGCATGTGTTTGTTTTTGGTTCATGGTTACATATGTCTTGGGCAGAGGCCATAATCAGTGATATTGCCGGTAGGAGAAACTGGAAAGTACCAAGGAGGCACATCTTCTCAGATCTAGAGCTGAAGGGATAAAGAGTGAGTGCCATCAAGCTGACAAGAACCCCCCTTTTTCTCATTTTGAGAGACCATTCTGACTCATCACAGTTGCAATCCAGTTAAAACCTTGTGTGTGTTTCCCAGGCCTTGCTTGAGTTACAGAGTTAGCTCTTATTCCCATTGCCAGAATTCCTGTTCCTTGATGTCTTGTGTCTCTATTTTCAGAGGGATTTTGTCTGTCAAATTCCTCTACCTCTTTAAAAAAATTCCCCTCTCCTCTATCTTCCGGGTAACAAATAATAAAAAAATAACAAGTAGTGTTTATATGGTAACTAAATACTTTACAAATATTATCTCATTTGATTCTCACAAGTCTAGAAAGTAAGTACTATTATTATTCTCCTTTTACAGAGGCAAACAGAGGCTAAGTGATTTACCCAAGATTAAACAGCTAAGAAGTATCTGAGGTCATATTTGAACACAAAGTCTTCTTGACTTCAGGCCCAGCACTCTATTCACTGTGCCACCTAGCTTCCTAGAGCTCTAATACCACCTTCTCAGAGAAGCTTTCTGTGGTTCCCTCAGCTGTTAATGTTCTCTCCTCAAATATTCCTTACACAATTTGTCTAATCTCTCCTTTGAACACTTTGTGTCCCACCTTGTCTTATACATATCTTTGTACAAGTTGAAAGTACAAGTATCAGTGTATAAGATCATTGGAAGATCATGAAATGTAGGAAACATTAGCAAATATCTAGAAAAAGAAATGAGAAACACATAACTGCACCTCTGTTTATGGGAAAAAATGGAGGACATGTAGGCAAAAGGCAGTGAAAACAGAAAGTCTATTTGGAATCTTCTGGTTGGAATCATAATGCATAAAAGATGTGGTATCCAGCTAATGAGACACAGAGCTGTAGACCAGAAGTTGTGGCAATCAGGGCAGGTAGAGTTGTTGTGCTGAGTGCACTAGGAAATGTTGGACCATGCTGAGAGGAAAATGCCTGAGATGTTGTGCAGGGGTGGTGAGGCCAAGCAGATGGAGCCTGAAGCAAAGAAAGGGTACCTTTCACCAAGGGAGCTCAATTCTATTTACAACACTAGAACTTCATTAAACGTTAGAGGGTGAGGTGTTGTTATTGGTTTGAGAAGGTGAGAAGATTATGACTGAACCTCTGGGGAAAAGGAAAGAGTTCACCAAAGAGAAGCTATAACTATTGCTTCACTAATGGGGCTTGGATGGAATCCCCTTCTCAATTATTGCATTGAGTAAACCTATTTTATGCTTAGTACCTCTGGCACATGGGTGCATGTAGTGGGCTAGGAACCCTTTGAAAGAAACAAACCTGATTTTGATATTTCTAGGGAGACCTTCTGAATGGTGCTGAAGCCATAGAGTTCATAATTAGTGGTAAGAACCCAAGATTGAATTTGATCTACATGGCCTGAGGAAAAAGCTAGTTCTTCAATTGATATATGATTTATAGGATGATGTGAACATGGTCAGAGGTCTCTAATGGAGTCTCTAATGGAACTCTAATGGAGTACCAAGGTTTAGTACTTGTACTCTAGTGTTTAACGGTTCTATCCATGCCTTGGATAAAAGTATTGGTAGAATGTTTCCAAGATGCAAACCCCCCCACAAAACTGAGAGAGAAAGATAATGTATTGGATGACAGAATCAGGATCCAAGCAGACCTTGGCAAGACGGAACATTCGACTTAATCTATTAAAATGAAAGTTTATAGGGATAACCACCTCAAACTAATGGAGGATGGGCTGATCTGCCTCAGAAATTCCTCACCAGGAGCTCCCTGTACTGTTGTTGTTTATCCTTCATTCTTGAAGAGGACCATGACATCAGGGAGGTGATGCCATGACATGCAAGTGAATAAGATTTAAGTGAGGGAAGGCTGTGCAAAGTCACCAGACTCACTTTCTCCCCTGGAGATATCTGGGTTCAGTGGCCAGATCTAGATGAGGATGACTGAAGATGGCCCAGGATGCAGTGGAAGACCTTGACTTTTTTAAGCTAAGGTCTTTAACAGGACTCAGTTTGACTGAGGCAACACCCATTCAGTGATTAAGGCTAGGTAAGAATTGAGGCAGAGAATAACCTCTTTTACCTAGTTAAAAAAAATCAGCCTGGAGGAAGAAGACCTTTAGGGTTTGAGGCTAAAACAGAAACAATTGCTGTTTACATTCACTCAGAGTCAATTGAGACCCAAACAATGAGCAATTGGGGCTTGACCTGAAACCTATTGTTGGTCAATCAGTGAGAGCCAGAGTGATTTGAGTTTAAGGCATGGTCCTTAAGAAAAAAATCTAGAGCTCTGGGGGGGTGGAGCCAAGATGGCCTCATGAAAACAGCTTCTTACTGGAGCTCTCTCACAAGCTCTGTCAGATACCTACAAAAAGTGAATATGAACAGATTTGAGAGAGTTAGAAACTGCTAGCAGCCTGAGTGGGGCAAATTTCCAAGCCAGAAAAGTCTGAAAGGTCGATGGGACAGTCTGTAGGCTGGGAGAATGCTCGGCATGCGGAGCTGCTCCAGACAGCACCAACACAGAAGTAGCTGCAGAAACCAACCAGCGAGACAGGCTGGGAGAAAGCCAGGCACCCGAAATGGGTAGAGATCCCCAGGCCTTCCAACACAGGATGACAGTCTGTGGAAGCGACAAGAGGCAGCAGCACAATGCCACCGGCCATGAGACATCAACTCCTGAGGCCTGCTGCCCAAAGGTATGAAACGTGTCTTCTTGAACTTCCAGGAGACATAATGTCCAGGTAAACAGCTCTAATTCCTCACCCCCACCCCCGACCCAGAGAATTCCTCAGGAAAAATGCTGGAATAGAGGAGACAGAAGTGGGGCTTCAGTGGCCAAGGAATGGGAGTTCCTGAGTCCCAGAGGGGCAGAGCTAGCAGGGGTCAACACCAGGAGCCCAGACATACCCTTGCACCACGAGGGGAAGTGGCAGACACTAGCACAAACAACAAACAGCTGACACCATTGCTGAAGAGAAAGAGCACTGGAGAGCAGCCCCAGGGGAAGAGGAGACTTCAGGAAGCCAGACCCCTCCC
This sequence comes from Trichosurus vulpecula, assembly GCF_011100635.1. Taxonomy (NCBI): domain Eukaryota; kingdom Metazoa; phylum Chordata; class Mammalia; order Diprotodontia; family Phalangeridae; genus Trichosurus; species Trichosurus vulpecula. The sequence goes on along the minus strand of NC_050580.1, from coordinate 64,834,031 downwards.
CCACACCTCAGGAAACTGAAGGTTATAATACACAAATCCAGTAAGTAGACTCACAATCTCCAGAACAAGAAACTTGGGACAGAGAGCCCTGAGCTGAAAAAGCATAAATTCATTGTAAAGCCAGGAAAAAGCTAACCAACATGAAGAAGAACACAAAAAAAATCGAGAACCATTGATTCTTTTTATGGAGACAGGCATGATCAAAACACCAATTTGGAAGAGGATAGAAATGACACTATACCCACATCTGATACCTCAAAAGGGAATGTGAACTGGTCTCAAGCCCAAAAAGCATTACTGGAAGAGCTAAAGGAGCACTTTGAAAACCAAATTAATGAGGTAAAAGAAAAAATGGAAAAAAAAGAACAGTGATGAAATCGAGTCCTTAAAGAATAAGATTGGTGAAATGGCTACGGAGATTCAGAATCTAAATAGAGAAAATGACACCTTGAGAGGTAAAATCAACCAATTGGAAAAGGAGAATCAAAAGCAAAATGAAGGCAGCAACTAGTTAAAAATTAGAATTGAGCAAGTGGAAGCTAATGACTCTATGAGGCATCAAGAAGTAGTAAAATAAAATGTAAAGAATGAAAAAATAGAAAAAAAAATGTGAAATATCTGATGGGAAAAACAACTGACCTGGAAAATAGATCCAGGAGAGACAATCTAAGAATTATTGGTCTACCGGAAATCCATGATGAAAAAAAGAGCCTTGACTGTATCTCTGAAGAAATTATCGAAGATAACTGCCCAGAGGTCCTAGAACCAGAGAGTAAAATAGTGTGTTAATACAATTCAATGAGGTTCGGATTCGCTCCTATAAATGACACTCCCCAACACACCAGGAAAATAGAAAATGGAAATTTATTTAGAGAAGGCAAGGCACAGATAGCTTAAATTTGCATAGAAAACATACAATAATGAGAATAACCAATAACACAACACCAATCAAGATAACCGGTAAAGGAAGAGAATACATCACCAATTCAAGGGAACCTCCAAAGTCAATCAATGGCTGGGAGCCCCGTTACAGCCCATGCAAACTTGAATTGTGTAGAGAGTTTTCCTGGGCGAAGCGTCCTTCCCGCGGGTGAGGCTCAGCGGGCTTACAGAACGTAGATTTTTATACTGTTCTAAACAAAGAAGGCTTGGAGCCAAGAGGTTTTTGGCGCATGCGCTATGCATGGTTTGTTCAGTACACATCTGGCCCAGTCACGTCCCATCCGCCTGAGGCTTGGTACTTGTTTTCTTTAATAACATCATGTTTCGCAGGGAGGGAAGCCAACCCTTCGGGTCAACGTGACCTAGGAATGGCTAGTTCCTGGAATGTTAAGCCAAGAACACTCAGGGGTTATAGAACGGTTATGGCCGGGAGTTGAACTGAACCTATTTATGTGAATGATCTTATTAATTTAAAGGGGATTTTCAATTTCCATTTCAAATAGTCATTGAAAGAATCCACAAATCACCCTCTGAAAGAGATCCCAAATTGAAAACCCCAAGACATATTATAGCCAAATTTCAGAATTACAAAGTCAAAGAGAAAATACTGCAAGCAGCCAAAAAGAAACAATTCAAATACCATGGAACTATACTAAGGATCACACAAGATCTATCAGCTTCTACCTTAAATGACAGAAGAAATTGGAATATGATATTCCAAAGGGCAAGAGAGCTGGGACTACAATCAAGGATCAACTACCCAGAAAAATTAAGCATAATCTTTCAGGCAAGGAGATGGATATTTGATGAAATAAAGGAATTCCAGACCTTCCTGACGAAAAGGCCAGAACTCAATGGAAAATTAGATCTTCAAATACAAAACTCAAGAGAGACATAAAAAGGTAAGAGGGGGGAAAACCCCCCACAGACCTTGTTAATCAATAAGGGCAAATTATTTACATCTTTACATAGGATTACATCATCTTATTTATGTTTTTATATATATATATATACATATATATACATACATATATACATATTTTTATATGTCAATCTTGAGAATAGTATAGGTATCTTGACAATTGAAAGGAATACACATAGACTGTGGATGTTAGTATAAAATAACTGATATGAGGATAAAAACATAATTAAGAGATGTGAAGAGAGGGTTATGGGAGAAGAGGTAAGGAAGTACTAGAAAAAGGTAAATTACATCAAATAAGGAGGCACAAAAAGACATTATAGTAAAGGGAAAGAAGGGAGGGAGAAGAGCAGTATTCGAGCTTTACTGTCATGGAATCTTGTTCCAGAAGGGAATAACATACCCTGATAAGTACAGAAATCTAACTTGTCCTACAAGCAGAAGGAGGGGAAAGGGGGGGAAAAGGGAGGGTGGTGGTCAGAAGGGAGGGAAGAAGTAGCAGGTGGAAAACAATAAGATAAGAGAGGGGAATCAAGAGGGAGGGTTAACTGAGGAAGGTGGCAGTCAAAAGCAAAACTCTGTTGAGGAGTGGAAGGGGAAAGGGAGAAATAAAAGCATAAATGGGGGACTGAAATAGGATGGAGAAAAAGACACAGATAGAAATCATAACTGTAAATGTGAATGGGATGAATTCTCCCATAAAACGGAAGCAGATAGCAGAATGGATTAAAAACCATAATCTTACAATATGCTGTTTACAAGAAACACATTTGAAACAGGGAGATACACACAGGGTAAAGGTAAAAGGCTGGAGTAAAATATGTTGCACTTCAGCTAAAGTAAAAAAAAAGCAGGTGTAGCAATCCTAATCTCAGACAAAGCAAAAGTAAAGATACATTTAATTAAAAGACATAAGGAAGGACACTATATCCTGCTAAAAGGCACCATAAACAATGAAGGAATATCATTACTTAACATATGTACACCAAGTGGTATAGCATGCAAAGTCTTAGAGAAGGAGTTAAAGGACTTACAGGAAGAAATAGAGAGCAAAACTATAATATAGGGAGACCTCAACCTCCCCCTCTCAGAACTTGATAAATCTAAACTCAAAATAAATAAGAAAGACATTAAGGAGGTGAACACAATTTTAGAAAAGGCAGGTATGACAGACCTCTGGAGAAAACTGAATGGGAATAAAAAGGAATATACATTTTCTCAGTGGTACATGGCACATACTCAAAAATTGACCATGTACTAGGGCATAAAAATCTCACAGTCCAGGGCAGAAAGGCAGAAGTAGTGAAAGCATCCTTTTGAGATCGTGATGCAATAAAAATTATTTGTAATAAAGAACCATGGAAAATAAGCTAAAAATTAATTGGAAACTAAATAATCTAATTCTAAAGAATGAGTGGGCCAAAGAACAAATCAGAGAAACAATTAATAACTTCATTCAAGAGAATGACAACAATAAGACAACATACCAAAACTTATGGGATGCAGCAAAAGCAGTTCTTAGGGGAATTTTTATATCTCTAAATGCTTACATGAATAAAGTAAAGAAAAAGGAAATCAATGAATTGGTCATGCAACTGAAAAAGCTAGAAAAAGAACAAATTGAAAATCCCCAATTAAATACCAAATTAGAAATACTGAAAATCAAAGGAGAGATTAATAAAATTGAAACCAAGAAAACTATTGAGTTAATAAATAAAACAAAGAGCTGGTTTTATGAAAAAAAAATAAAATTGATAAACCTTTGGTCAATTTGATTAAAAAAAAGAACAAAATCAAATTACCAGTATCAAAAATGAAAATGGTGAATTCACCTCTAGTGAAGAGGAAATTGAAACAATAATTAGGAATTATTTTGCCCAATTGTATGCCTATAAATTTGACAACCTTAGGGATATGGATGAACATCTACAAAAACATAAATTGCCCAGGTTAACAGAAGAGGAAGTAAAATTTCTAAATAACCCCATCTGAGAAAAAGAAATTGAGCAAGCCATCAATGAACTTCCTAGGGAAAAAATCTCCAGGGCCAGATTGTTTTACATGTGAATTTTATCAAACATTTAAAGAACAATTAATTCCTATACTTTATAGACTATTTGGGAAAATAGGTAAAGGAGTCCTACCAAATTCTTTTTATTACACAAATATGGTACTAATACCCAAACCAGGAAGAGTCAAACCAGAGAAAGAAAATTATAGACCAATTTCTCTAATGAATATTGGTGCAAAAATTTTAAATAAAATATTAGCAAAAAGATTGCAGCAACTTATCATGAGAACAATATACTACAACTAGGTAGGTTTTATTCCAGATATACAAGACTGGTTCAATATTAGGAAAACTATCAGAATAATTGATCATATAAACAACAAAACTAGCAGAAACCATATGATCATCTCAATAGATGCAGAAAAAGCCTTTGACAAAACATAACACCCATTCCTATTAAAAGCACTAGAAAACATAGGAATAAATGGAGACTTCTTTAAAATTATAAATAGCATCTACCTAAAACTGTCAACAAGTATTACTTGTAATGGGGATAAGCTAGATGCATTCCCAATAAGATCAGGGGTGAAACAAGGATGGTCATTATCACCCCTACTATTCTATTTGATACTAGAAACATTAGCTGTAGCAATAAGAGAAGAAAAAGAAATTGAAGGAATTAGAATAGGCAAAGAAGAAACTAAATTATCACTTTTTGCAGCTGATATGATGATTTACTTAGAGAATCCTGGAGAATCAAGTAAAAAACTACTTGAAATAATAAACAACTTTAGCAAAGCTGCAAGATATAAAATAAACCCACATAAATCCTCAGCATTCCTATACATTACTAACGGAACCCAACAGCAAGAGATAGAATGAGAAATTCCATTTAAAGTTACTGTAGACACTATAAAATATTTGGGAGTCTACCTGCCAAGACAAACCCAGGGCCTATATGAACATAATTATGAGAATAAAGCCAGATCTAAATAAATGGAAAAATATCAGTTGCTCATGGTTAGGCTGAGCTAATATAATAAAAATGACAATTTTAGCTAAATTAATTTACTTATTCAGTGCCATACCAATTGAACTACCAAAAAATTATTTTTCAGAGTTGGATAAAATAATAACAAAATTCATCTGGAAGAACAAGAGGTCTATAATATCTAGGGTATTAATGAAAAGAAATTCTAGGGAAGTTGGCCTAGCCATACCAGATATTAAACTGTACTATTGTAATAGGAGGGCAGAGTTTATAATCTCAAAGAGGATCATAAACATGTCTGAAAGGTTCGGAACCGCCGGATATAAGAAACTCTCAAAGTAGAAGGCAGAAGAATCAAAACATTTATTTAGGCTCCACAGTAACCAACCCATGAACCAGCAACCCCATTTTGATATATTGATCAAAAGCTTCCAGGCCCAATAAGTACGCCTTGAAAGAGTAACCAGGAGGCTACAGAGAAGCATGATTGCGTAAAGCAAAATCATGTTTCCCCCTCTATGGTAATAAGATTACCCACTGGCCTGAAGTCTTTGTTCAGCTTTCTCCCGTAGGTCAGCTCTGCTACTGGCAGCTCCTGCTTCAGCTGTGTCTGTGGCTGTGGCTGTAACTGACGTAACTGCCGTAACTGCCTCTGTAACTGCCTCTGGCTCCAACTGTCGCTGTAACTGTCGCTGTAATGGCCTGAAGTCTTTGTTCAGCTTTCTCCCGTAGGTTAGCTCTGCTACTGGCAGCTCCTGCTTCAGCTGTGGCTGTAACTGACGTAACTGTCGTAACTGCCTCTGTAACTGTCGTTGTAACTGTCTCTGGCTCCAACCGGAAAAGGAAAAGAGAGGATCTTCAAGCTGTCCTCTCCCCTCTTATAGAGTTTTTGACATCATCAAGCACCGCCTGAACGACCAGGGCCGATTGGTTCTTGACTTGGCCCCTCCCCCTAGCATAGCCGTTAACACCTCCCCTCAGCCAGCCCCATGACTCCTCACACAGGAAGCTGTCTGCTTCCCTGGAATGCTCTTTGGGCCTCCTGCCCCGGAAGAGCAAGCCACAGTGTCCAGAGGCTCAATGAGGTAAGCTGAGTCATTCAAAGAAAACAAAGGCCATTCTGGCTACACTCCACCCCTTGTTATAGGATACATAATCTAATCAGCCATGTATCCTAGAACATACATTGTGATCCAATTACAAAGGAAACTAAAACATATCATTCATTATAAAGCAAAACATATCATTTGGTGACATTCCTAAATATTGGTTTACGATTCAAATGTGATCCACCCCTAGGTCCCAGCAAGATAATCTCTTCAATCAATCATCCCCAAAATAATTATTAATAATTCAAATGTCCACCCCTAAATCCTTGTATCCATTACATAGGGTCAATAATATCATAACAATAAAACAACACAGCAAGGATAACACAAAATAAGTAAACAGAACACTATCATCATTTCCACCCCCCTTGAACGATTGGGGCTCAAAATCTTGGGGTGAGGGGTGAAGGTCTCATTTTCCATAGCTTCTTCATGCTGAAATTGGATGTAGAGATGGCCCTGCCCCCAAAAAGTCCCATTCCAGAAGTCATTTCTTTAACAAGCTGGCAGGAATTCCAAGAATGCTACATGCTTAGGCAGTCACCGGAAAGTGCAGGGTGCTTAAGCCTGAAGGAAACAAAACTAGCAACAAGGTTAACCAAAACAAAGGACAGAAAGAATAGACAAGTATGGACTATAATTCTTCAAATAAAATCATCTCAAGTTTGGTTGAGATTTCAGTTATGCAAAGATCCAACATCAGAGCCAAACTCAGGTGGGAAATGTTTCTTTTCAAAAGGAACATAATGAGGAAGCCAAGAGGATCCCACCCTAGATAGAGACTAAGATTGTCCTCCCAGCCTTTCCCCAAATGTACAAGTTTTCATCCGTTAATCACACAAGGTCACCTTCAGTCTGAGTGGCTTGTGGGCTTGCAGGAGCAGTTCTTATTTCCCTATTTCTCGTGTTATCAAGTCCTCTATACATTCTGTATAATTCATTGGTTGGAATTCCATCTATCATTTCAAAACCTACCCCTGCTCTCAATAAAGCAGTAAACATTTCTTTCCTTGTTACTCTCCTTTGGTGCCAAGTTTGCTGGTTATTCACCCTTCTCTCTCGAGGAGATCTATCCCTTCCCCAGTCACCTAAGTCATATAACTGTAAAATCTTATTTATCACTGTTGTAAGACGGCTCCCTACTTCTCCAAGCAATAAATTCAAAATTAGTTGTTTATAAGCAGGGGGAGCTGTCCTAATTATTAAATTCCTATGAGGCAGTCCCATTGGATCATTGTAATATTTGTCTGCAGTTCCTATCATAATGGCAGTCTTCATTACCTCCTCCTTTAGTCTCATGATACAATCTCTAAGTGAATACCAGGGTCTGTGCTCAGTGGGCCACATAGAATCAGTATCATATCTCTTATTGCATCCCACAGCGGCTAATGCCAACAGAGTAGTCCTGCTATCACCATCTCCTTGCTGATGATGTTCCCTAAAAGCTTGTTGAACTAGAGGATCATGGCTGATACCTATGAATCTCATGCAGTCTGTCCCATCTACTGATATTCCACTGGCCCCTTGATCACTGAGTCTTACCATCCAAGATATCAATGGTTCTCCTATTCTTTGGCTGAATCTACTCAAAATATCTGTGACCTCTTGCGGTGAGAAATCTTCCTGAATTTCCCTTGTAACTGAATCTTCACCTCGGGTTTCTGTCTTCCTCCTTTGTATGGGTCGAGCCCTTGTCTGATCATTTAACCATCTCCTATTCTCTGTGTGAGGCACATCCTGAACCCCAGTAGTGTTTTGTGCCTCAGCCCCTAACATTGTCTCATTCTCCCCCCACTCACTTCCTCTGCCACCATGGCTAGGACGAAGCAGGCAGTCAGGCTCTTTCTGGGCTGGGTTGAAATGCACTCTGGGTTTTTTTGGTCTCCTGTTGCTCTTAGCCACATTAATAGAAAAGTTCTCATTTGAGTCAGTTTGGTCTCCTGCTATCTGAGATTCCTCTTCTTCCTGTGGGGTAGGAGTGCCCCCATGTCTTTCACTTAATCTCAATCTTTCGTATACTAGCCGGTAGGCTGATAACACTATCCAGCTTTGCCTAGATAGTGATGCCCCTGACTGAATCCCAACTTCTCGTAAACACTTTTCCAAATCCCTAGGATCTCCTCTCCGTAGCCTTGGTTCCCAGTTTTCACAGGGTCCAGCTTTTTTAGCCAATTCTTTTGCTAGGGAGGAATAAAATGGATCCTCCCATCCTGGGATATTCATCTCTTCCTCTGGAATTGTTCTGCTTCTAAATAGAGATCTTATACCTAGCGATCCCATCCTGGTCGCCAAATGTAATAGGAGGGCAGAGTTTATAATCTCAAAGAGGATCATAAACATGTCTGAAAGGTTCGGAACCGCCGGATATAAGAAACTCTCAAAGTAGAAGGCAGAAGAATCAAAACATTTATTTAGGCTCCACAGTAACCAACCCATGAACCAGCAACCCCATTTTGATATATTGATCAAAAGCTTCCAGGCCCAATAAGTACGCCTTGAAAGAGTAACCAGGAGGCTACAGAGAAGCATGATTGCGTAAAGCAAAATCATGTTTCCCCCTCTATGGTAATAAGATTACCCACTGGCCTGAAGTCTTTGTTCAGCTTTCTCCCGTAGGTCAGCTCTGCTACTGGCAGCTCCTGCTTCAGCTGTGTCTGTGACTGTGGCTGTAACTGACGTAACTGCCGTAACTGCCTCTGTAACTGCCTCTGGCTCCAACTGTCGCTGTAACTGTCGCTGTAATGGCCTGAAGTCTTTGTTCAGCTTTCTCCCGTAGGTTAGCTCTGCTACTGGCAGCTCCTGCTTCAGCTGTGGCTGTAACTGACGTAACTGTCGTAACTGCCTCTGTAACTGTCGTTGTAACTGTCTCTGGCTCCAACCGGAAAAGGAAAAGAGAGGATCTTCAAGCTGTCCTCTCCCCTCTTATAGAGTTTTTGACATCATCAAGCACCGCCTGAACGACCAGGGCCGATTGGTTCTTGACTTGGCCCCTCCCCCTAGCATAGCCGTTAACACCTCCCCTCAGCCAGCCCCATGACTCCTCACACAGGAAGTTGTCTGCTTCCCTGGAATGCTCTTTGGGCCTCCTGCCCCGGAAGAGCAAGCCACAGTGTCCAGAGGCTCAATGAGGTAAGCTGAGTCATTCAAAGAAAACAAAGGCCATTCTGGCTACAACTATAAAGCAGCAGTCATGAAAACTACCTGGTCCTGGCTAAGAAACAGAGTCGTGGATCAGTGGAATAGGATAGGTACAAAAGGTGGAGAAGTCAATGACTATAGCAATCTACTGTTTGATGAACCCAAAGAATTCATTTTCTGGGCTAAGAATTCACTATTTCACAAAAACTACTGGGAAAATTGGGGTAGGGCAGAAACTGGGCATAGACCAATATCTTACTCCATATACCAAAATAAAGTCAAAATGGCTTCATGATTTAGGAATAAATGCTGATACTATAAGCAATTTGGGAGAGCAAGGAATAGTTTACTTATCAGATTTATGGAAAAGAAAAGAATTCATGACACAACAAGATACAGAGAGCATTAAAAATGCAAAATGGGTGATTTTGATTATGTTAAACCAAAATGTTTTTGTATAAAAAAAAAGCCAATGCAACAAAGATTAGGAGGGAAGCAGAAAACTGGGAGAAAATCTTTACAATTTGTTTTTCTGATAAAGGCCTCATCTCTAAAATATACAGGGAACTGAGCCAAATTTATAGGAATACAAGTTCTTCCCCAATTGAGAAATGGTCAAAGGATATGAACAGGCAGTTTTCAGAGGAAGAAATTACAGATATCTATAGGCATATGAAAAAATGCTTGAAATCACTACTGATTAGAAAAATGCAAATCAAAACAACTGTTAGGTACCACATCTCTCCTGTCAGACTGGCTAACATGACAAAACAGGAAAATGATAAGTGCTGGAGAGGATATGGGAAAATTGGAACATTGTTACATTGCTGGTGGAGTTGTGAACTGACCCAGCCATTCTGGAGAAGAATTTGGAACTATGCCCAAAGGGCTATAAAAATGTTTATACCCTTTGACCCAGCAATACCACTTCTAGGGTTGTATCCCAAAGAGACCACACAAGTGGGAAAAGAACAATATGTACAAAAATATTTATAGTAGCTCTTTTTGTAGTAGCAAAGAATTGGAAATCTAGGGGATGCCCATCAATTGGAGAAAGGCTGAACAAGCTTTGGTATATGAAGGTAATGGTATTGTGCTATAAGAAATGGAGATGATACGGACTTCATAACAACCCGGAAAAACCTACATGACATAATGCTGAGTGGGCAGAGCAGAGCCAGGAGAATGTTATATACAACGACAGATATATGGATTCTGTGAGGACTAAACCTGACAGACTTTGCTTGTCTCAGCAACACAAGGTACAAAGGCAACTCCAAAGGGCTCACGATGGAGAATGCTATCTACATCCAGAAAAAGAACTATGAAGTATGAATGCAGATTGAGGCACACTTCATGCTTGCCTTCCCCCGCCCCCTGCCTTTTTTTTCTCTCTTTGTTTTTTTTTGGTTTTTTTTTTTTTGTTTTTTTTTCTTCTTTCTCATGATTCATTCCATTGGTCATAATTCTGCTCCATAACTTGACTAGTGTGTAAATTAATTCAATGCGAAGTCATCCGTGGAAGTTATATGGGATTCCATGCCGTCTTGGGGAGGGAGGGAAGAAAATCTGGAACTCAAAATTATATAGAACTGAGTGTTGTAAACTAAAAATTAAAAAGTAATAAAAAAAATAAGAAAGAAAGAAAGAAAGAAAGAAAGAAAGAAAGAAAGAAAGAAAGAAAGGAAGGAAGGAAGGAAGGAAGGAAAGAAGGAAGGAAGGAAGGAAGGAAGAGAAAGAAACAAAGAAAGAAAGAAAGAAAGAAAGAAAGAAAGAGAGGGAGGAAGGAAGGAAGGAAAGAAGGAAGGAAGGAAGGAAGGAAGGAAGGAAGGAAGGAAGGAAGAGTAGTATTAATCTGATGGAAGATCTTCCCCATCCATTCAATAGGGCTGAGGTGGGCCTAGGTGGGAAGGCCTGATTGTGTCTTTGTTTGTAAATATTCCTAAAGACCCTATTTACTAGGTGTTAAGCCCATGTGGGCCTGAAGCCCTCAGTGCCCTAAAGAAGGTTGCTAAGACCAGAGCCAATGGTATGGCTGAGTTCTAGTCAATCAGAAGACAGCTAGGACTGTATAAAAACAGAGCCTAGAAATGGGTGCAGCAGAACTGAGGGCTGGGAGCAGTTGAGCAGAGAGCAGCAGGATTCAGAAGCAAAGAGCCACCATTGGGAGAGTGCTGAACCAGAGAGTTAGGAGAGCTGCAGGAGAGAGTGCTGAGGAGAGAGTTAGGATTTGTGAGTGATCTTTTATAGGAAGGCCCTAGCAGTGAGGGGAAGCTACAGGATGGCTTGGTTCCTTGCTATAATATTTTGTTATAATTTCCTTATTACTGCAGTGAGGTAGGCTTATCAGTTTTGGAATATTATTGCTACAATGTCAAATTGTGGGCATTGGTCCTTGAATCTAATCCTCTGGAGTCTAAATAAATGTTATACTTCCTCTGCTGTCTACCTACAGAATTCCTTATACTTCGCGATTCCAAACCATTCAAGCATGTCCATGGCCCTCTCTGAGGTCATGAATTTTGCCTTACTGATATAGGAAGGAAGGAAGGAAGGAAGGAAGGAAGGAAGGAAGGAAGGAAGGAAGGAAGGAAGGAAGGAAGGAAAAGGGGGGAAGAAAGAAAGAGTTGTGTTGTGCAACTGCCTAGTTCTAGTTGGGTCCCCAGTGGGGCAGCTCCTATTACTACTCACAGAGGTTGCTTTTGTCCTTTGCTATACCAGTGGAAGCGTTGATTCATTTTCTATTCCAAAATCTCATACTTGGTTAAAAAAATCACCTTTATAAGAAAGAATCAGGGCAACTTTGGATGGATAGTAATTTGTCCAGGAAAGAGCTGGGAGGATTAGTTGACTTCAAGCTCAGCATGAGCCAAAAGTGTGTTATGGCTGCCCAAAGGACCAATGCACACCTAGGCTGAATTAAGAGAGTCCTAGTGTTGATTGAGAACAAGAGAACTGACAGTCCTAATATTCTCTGCCATAGTCAGACCAGAACTGGAATATCATGTTCAGTTCTGAATCCTATGTTCTAAGAAGGCCACTGAGAACCAGGAGAGGGAAGGATTCAAGAATATGTGAAGCTAGGACCAGGTGAATGACCTAGAGATGTTCATCCTGGAGAAGAAAAAGCTTAGAGACAGTGTGATAGAGCTTGTCTAGTGTCTGAAAGGCAAGTGTACAGAAGAGAAGCTAGAGGTATTCTACCTAGCCAGAGAGGGTAGAACTGGGAGTAAAGGAAATTATAAAGATGGAGAATTTGTCTCAGTTTTGGAATAAATTTCTTAAAAACTGAAGCTATCTCAAAGTTGAAAGGTCTGCTGTGGGCGGGGGGCAGCTGGGTTCCCATTACTTGAGGTCTTCAGGCAAGAAGAGGTGAGATGACCTTTCTCTTGGATGTCAACTGCTCACATAGTAGGGTTTTACACTTGAGAGCTATATTGGAACTTAGAGGTGACATGGTACAGTTTCCTCAGGGTTTGTTTCAGTAGTGTCTAACTTTCCCTGACCCCATTTGGGGTCTTCTCAGAAAGACAGTAGAGTGGTTTGCCATTTCCTCCTCCAGCTCATTTTATAGATGAGGAACTGAGGCAAACAGGTTTAAATGCCTTGTCCAGGGTCATTTAGCTAGTGTCTGAGGCTATATTTTAACTCATGAAGATGAGTCTTCTTGATTCCAAGCCCAGTGATCTATCCATTATTCCACCTCACTGTACACAAGAATTAATTGGTGAACAGAGTTTTTGAATCACTTTAGGTAGCGCAGGCTATGAGAAATAGAACCAGCAGTCAAGCCCACGTTTTGTTTTGTTTTTTTTACTTAAAAGCTAGTGTTCATTATTTAAGCTCAATTGAAAAAAGAAGAGGGAGAAAAGAGGAAAAAAATCTATTTGCTGTATACACCATGGTTAGAGATCTGGATAATACCCTCGGTATTCTTTTTATTGAGGATGGGTATGTGTTGGGGGCGGGGGGGGGGAGGCCTCTCTAACTTGTTTTCTTTTAGGTTGGTTATGGGTTTGAAATTACATTCTTGGCCATCAAGTACCTAAACATAATGGGATCATTCTTGCTCAAGGCTGTGTTTACATATGATTATCCCTGAAATGTTTTTTGGATTTTGAGAAAAGCAGACTTAAAGCCCACACTGAGAACTTCTCAGATAACTTTGCAATCACTTTTTTGATAAGCCACATTAAGCCTGATTAAGAGTCTTTAATTCTCAGCTTCTCCATCTTTAAAATAGAATTAATGGTGGTTGGATAAACTACCTCATAAGCTTGTTTTGACTTCAATACTTTGTAAACTGTAAAGTAGCCCATAAAGACAGCTCTTACTATGGTTAATCCTGCCCTAGCTTGGGAGTTAAGCAAACCTACTTTCTCATGGATGGTCCCCTCTCTCAACTGGAGTAGCAGTGGTCAACAATTTGCTTACCTTCTATTCTTTTTTTGTTTTCTGTCTTTCCCAACATTCTTCTTCACCATCATCAATCACTTAAACCACTTACCAAAGAGGAAGGTTTCTATGCTCTTTGTTGTCCTCCATTTTCTAGACACCCTAGCTACTGTTTTCTCTAGCTTTCACAAGACCCATGCCTTAATCCTCCAGCTGTGCGGACCCTTGCAGATATCTGTCCTTCTGTCTCCACCTACTGGCTCAGACCTTGGAGTGTCAATCTCCTCCTTGTCTTGGCCACGTGTCCTTGGCCACATCTAATCTCATTTAAAGCAATTTCCTTTTCTGCTCAGATCTCAGAGAATTGAGTGTGGACACTGAACATAACCAACATCTTCCTTTTCCTCTTGTTACCAACATAGCCATCACTGTGCTGTGTGCAATGATATCTAATAAAGCAGCTCTAAACTGCATGAGTTGAAAACAATATGTTTGGGAAACATTAATGAAAGACAGGAGGTATTTATTAATAGGAATACCTGTACCTTGTGGCTTCTGGGATCCTTATAGCAAAATGATATTGATCCTTAGCTGCTGAAGCCGTGCTTGTCTTCTTTTATTCTGATAGGAGTTGACCTCCTGCCCTTCGACTCCCTGTCATAGGAACTCAAAGTATTCTCCACCCAGAGAAAGTCCAGATGTCCAAGTGGCAGCTATAGGATTGCTGGGCTCTCCCTCTCTCATGGAGTTAGCAGCAGAAATCCCAGAGCACAAAGGTCCTAGATCATTCTTGGAAAGGAAGTTGAGTAATTAGTTCAGGGTCACCTGTGGATTCTGAGGTGTAGCTGTGGGTGCCGTCCCTGTAGATGAACTTTGGGATGTGGAATGGGGCATCTGGGTTCTATTTGCTTTCTGTGGAGCAAGATGGGAACAACCCTAGCTTCTCCTGTGCTATCATATGCAAAAGCTGCTTCTGCAGCAGCAGCAGCAGCATCTGGAAGCAGTTTCTCTGCTTTCAGATGATGTCTTCAATGACCAAATGAAGGGGATGTTTGAGTAGGAGTTTATTTGAGTTTACTGAGTCTGTATGTGGCATGGTCAGTTCTGAGCTTTAGGAAAATCAATCTGGAATGGAGACAGACTTGAAGTAGGGAGACCAATTAGAAGGCTATAGCAAGAGTCCATGGGAGAAGTAATACAAGCCCTGCATTAGGATGGTGGCTATGTGAGAGAAGGTGGTGTATGGAAGATATGTTGTGAAGGCAGAAGGAAATAGATGGAAAAATAGATTAGATTTGTGGAATTAGTGCACATGAGATTAAATTCTCAATAACCACAGGGAATTTCTTTGAAGTCTCTAATGTGGTAAAATGGGGCTGGGTACATGATTGAGGTGCTATCTCCTCTACATGTTGGCTTCTTCACAGAATCTTTTTAATTCCTCTAGAGATCCCTCCATGAAGAGACCCTAGAATCTTATGTTTCCTGTCTCTAGAATTCAAAAGCTTGAGGACTTAGGAGGTCTCCTCTCCCAAGCTCTCACTGGCTTTGTCTCTCACACAAGCATGGAGTATCATTTGTTCTTTACCAATGAGGAGAGTTTTATTCCAATGGGCTTGAGCCCTAGGTCACATACAGAGGAGAAGATGGAGGCCAAGAAATGTTAAGTGGCTTGCCCAAGGTCACCCCAGCGACAGAGATGGGATTTGAATCTAAATCCCCTGACTCACAATTCAGCCTTCTTTCCATTTCTCCATGAACTTTTATAATAATGATTATAATGCTATCTCCTATTTATAGTGTGCTTTACAATTTACAAAGTGCTTTCCTCACAGCAGGCCTGGGTCTGAGTGCTTTAATGATTTGTTGAAGGTTATATGACTAGTTAGTAGAGGAACCCTGGCTCCAAATAAAATGATCTTTCCATAAAATCGCCTTCACTCTTCCTTTGTCTTTTCAGGGCTTTGGAGAATGGGGATTTGGCCATCTGTGATCCCACAGTTCTGAGGCAATCTTTCTTGCATAGCACGGATATTCCTTGCTTGCTCTTTCTCCTGTCATAGACATCACAAGGAAGTAACTCCTGTGGAAAAGCAAGTAACCATCCCCACCAACTGCTAGCAAGTTGCCACCCATAGGATAGATAGGTCAAACTAGATGACATAGCAGGGCACCCTGAGAGAAAGATAGGAGATAGCATATGCCAGACAGGCCAAACCACCACCAATACCACCTTTAACACAATCTCCTCTCTGACTCTGATGGAAACAACCTAAAGCCTTGAACCCAGGATCTTTGGGAATAGTAATGCCGCTAGTCCAGTGCCCACAGTAATTATCCTGGCAGTGAACCCCTATAGAAAAGCAGCCTGGACCTGCTTGTGCAGATACTATAGGCATAGCTCCTGAAGAACCAGAAAAGAAGGGTCTTGCTACCAAAATCCTTGGCACCATCAAGCGATTCAACATTAGAAACTGATATGATATGATATGATATTTTTTCAGTGGGAAAGAAAAGGCTTTAGCATTTGTCATTGCACTCTAAAGATAATGGCACCTTTCCACCTGACTTACTATAGAAATCTTCAATATGTGATGTCTTCCCCATTAGAATGTGAACTCCTTGAAGGCAGGGGCTGTCTTATTTTTCATTTTTGAATCCTCAGAGGTTATCACAGTCCTTTGCACATAGTAAGTGTTTAATAAATGTTTTTATATTCATTCATTCATCAAACAGAAGTCAATCTATACCTTTTGGCATTGATGGTCTGCTGAAATAGCTCTATTTCATATCACAACTTACCATTTTTTTCAAACTAAAGCTCATTTATCAGTCTCTCTCTTTTATTTCCTGTGTTGCTCTTAGCTTTTCTTTTGGTCATTTCAAGGACTCAGAATGTCAAATCTCTAAAAGAATTTAAAGATCACTTGGGAAAGAAGGACTTCAGGGAGCCAAGATGGCAGAGCAAGAAATAATTTGCTCTCACTCTCCCTTATTGACATCTAAAAACCCAGAAAATGTCACCCCAGGAAAAATCCTGAAACAGCTGAGTCAGCAGAAAGATGGGGTACAGCAGTCTTTTAGCCTTGGAAGCTCAAGGGATTAACAGGAAAGGTCCCTTGCCCTCTGGTGGAAGGGGAGCAATACAGGATTGGAGGTGTCCCAGTAAGCCAGTGGCAAGCCCCACCTTGGCAAACCAGTGGGAGATCCTGAGCCCCAGAATGGTGGAGCAGGCAAACACCAACACCAAGACCCCAGAGTGCCTTGGCACAGTCAGGGGAACTGGTAGACTCCAGCAGCCAAACCTCCCTGTGCTTCAGCACAACTCCAGGAAGCATATCTCTAGGTGATGTGGCCAGAATGGCCTTTGTTTTCTTTGAGTGACTCAGCTTACCTCATTGAGCCTCGCTGGGTGCTGGGGCTTCTTTTCTGGGGTAGGAAGCCCAGCGACCATGCCTGGGAACAGAGAACTTCCTGTGTGATGAGTCATGGGGCTGGCTGAGGGGAGGTGTTGACTCCAGAGCCACGCCCTTTTGGGTGTTAACCTCGTCTATGCTAGGGGAGGGCCCAACTCAAGAACCAATCGGCCCTGGTCATTCAGGTGGTGCTTGATGATGTCAAAAACTCTATAAGAGGGGAGAGGACAGCTTGAAGAGCTCTCTTTCCTTTTCTGGTTGGTGTGGGAGCAGTGGCAAGCGTGACTCTGGGCCAGCCCTTGCTCTTGGGCCAAGCCCAGATGTTGGTAACTATGAATTGTATTAGGTCTGTCTGTTGATATTTGTAATTTGTTTGTATTTTGGTTTTGAGGTTCGGGGTGCTGGTTCGTTTCCCCCTAACTAAATGAATGTTCTGAACTTCAGGGTGCTGGCTGTTTGTTCCCCTGAAATAGCTGACTGTAATCTGTATTTGGCCTGTCTGTTGATGCTTGTCTCTTTGCTCCCCTGAACTAATTAAATGCTAACTGAATGCTGGAGTTTTCCCCTGAACTAAATGAATGTTGTCTGTATGTTAACTGAATTCTGGATTAAAGTAAGCTGGTCAACTCCTTCGCCCAGCTTTCCTTGTTTAAGCAGATAAAAAGAACCTCTGCTTTTCCAAACACCCCCACAGAAGCTGCTAGCCAGATTGTTAATACAGTGGGCAGGCATTCTCCATCAGCCAAACCTTCTGGTGCTTCAGAGCAGCTCAGGTGAGCAGGCATCCTCCAAAGGCCAGACCCCCCCACCCTTACCCTGAGAGCTTCGGTGTTGCTGACCCCAGCTCAGCACCAGGTAAACTGCCAGACCCCTATAGCTTCCATCTTCCAACACCTGAGGCCCCAGCACACAAAGCCAGTGACCACATCCATGGTCCCCATGCTACAGTAAGAGAGCTCAACTTTAAAAACCAGGAAATAGGCAAACACCATGAGCAAAAAGTAGGAATGGACAATGACCATAGATTCTTTCTATGGGGACAGAGAAGATCAAAACACAAATTAAGAAGAGGACAACATGGTCAATATACTCACATCTGAAACCTCAAAGGGGAATATGAAGTGGTCTCAAGTCTTGGAAGAGCTCAAGAAGGATTTTAAAAGTCAAATAAGGGAGGTAGAAGGAAAAATGGGAAAAGAAATGAGAAGTATGCAAGAGAGAGTTAATAGCTTGGAAAAGGAAGGACAAAAATTGAGTACAGAAAACAAGTCCTTAAATATGCAATTGGCCAAATGTAAAAAAGTACCCTGAGGAAAATAACTATGTCCAGAACAGGGTAGTTGGGTGGTGCAGTGGATAGTTTCAGGGTCTAGAGTCTGGAAAATCCAAGTTCAAATCTGGCCTCAGGGCATAGAACCAAGATGGCAGAGTAAGGCAGGAAGTCACCTGAATTGTCCCCAATTCACCTGTAAACAACGATTAATGATGCCTCAAAACTAATTCTGGAATGGCAGAACTAACAAAATGAGAGGGTGAAACAATTTTCTATTCCAAGACAATTTTGAAGGTTGGCAGGGAAGGTCTATCTCACTCAGGTAAAGGGGGAGCATAGTCCTGCACAGGTGCCCTTTGGGCAAGCCAGCAGCAGGCAGCACCTCAGGAAGTCAACAACAGGCTCAAGCCAGAAGTGAGGGTCTGCACTCCCATCCTAGGCTAGCACTGAAGCTCTGTGCCCACAGCAAAAGAAGCTTAGGATAGTGCTCCCTCTACACTAGAAGCAGAGTCCAACTTTAACTTACAGGTAAAAGTCACTACATGGGTTGGGGAAATGAATAAAACCCACCACTAACAAAAAAGAACTGGGCTACAAAAAGTTACTATGGTTACAGGGAAGATCAAAACACAAACTCAGAAGAGGACGACAATGTCAAAATGCCTGCATGTGAAGCCCCAAGGAAAAAGGTGAACTGGTCTCAGGCTCCCCTCCCCCTCCCCCCAAAAAAACCTCCTGAAAGAGCTAAAAATATTTTAAAAATCCAGCTAGTGAGACTCCAGTGGTAAATTTTTAGTGTATCCATTTGGACAACAGTAATCTAGTGTTTGACAAGCCCAAAGACTCAAGTTTTTGGGACAAGTACGCATCTGACAAAAACTGCTGGGAAAACAAAAATAGTATGTTAGAAATCAGGAATAGAACCACATCTTATACTGTAGTTAAGGTCAAAATGGGTACATGATTTGGACAGAAAGGGTGATACCATAAGCAAACTAGGGAAGCATGGAACAGTCTCCCTGTCAGATCTATGGAGAAGGGAAGAATTTATGACTAAACAATAGACAGAGAACATTAAGAAATACAAAATGGATAATTTTGATTATAGTACATTAGAAAGGTTTTTTTTAACAAATAAAACCAATACAACCAAGTTTAGAAGGAAAGCAAAATGCTGGGAAACAATTTTTACAGCCAGTGTCTCCGATACAGCCTCATTTCTCAAATATATAGAGAACTGAATCAAGAATACAAGTCATTCCCCAATTGATAAATGGTCAAAGAATATGAACAGCAGTTTTCAGATGAAGAAATTAGTCATATGAAAAAATGTTCTAAATCATTGTTGATTAAAGAAATGCAAATTAAAACAAATCTGATGCAGCATCTCATACCCATCAAATTGACTAATATAACAGAAAAGAATAATGACAAATGTTGTTGGGGATGTGGAAAAAGTGGGACATTAATGCACTGTTGTTCAAGTTGTGAACTGATCCAACCATTCTGGAGGGCAATTTGGAACTATGCCCAAAGAGCAACCAAACTGTGCAAATCCTTTGATCTAGCAGTACCATTACTAGGTCTATATCCCAAAGAGATAAAATAAAGAGGAAAAAGGATCTATTTGTACCAAAATATTTATAGCAGCTCTTTTTGTGGCAGCAAAGAATTAGAAATTGAGGGGATGTCTATCAATTAGTGAATGGCTAAACAAGTTGCGGCATTTGATTGTAATGGAATAATATTGTGCTATAAGAAATGATTAGTAGGATGACTTCAGAAAACCTGGAAAGACTTACATGAACTGATGCAAAGTGATACGAGCAAAACCAGGAAAGAGTATTGACAGTAACAGCAATATTTTACGATGATCAAATGTGAACGACTTAGCTATTCCAAGACAATTTTGAAGAATCCAAGGTGAAAAATGCTATCTACCTGCAAATAAAGAACTGATGCAGTCTGAATGCAGATCAAAGTAAACTATTTTTCATGTTATTTTTTTGGTTTATGTTTTCTCTTACAACATGACTAATGGGGAAATATGTTTTACACGATCACCTATATCCCCTTGCTAGCTCATACCAGACAAAGCACAAGTCTTTCCCCACCAGTGACTCAAAATTGACAAATGATAAGACGTGATTCCCCACATGCTTTGTCATTCCATTTGCCGTTGGTATATATTTCAATGCAGTCCTCTTTATCCTGATCATTGTTAGGCTCTCCCGGGGCCCAGTTGGAATAGCCCAGGGGTTCTCCTGTTGGATAGATGAACTTGCCCTCTGTCTTAATGTCAGTCATACCAAGGAAGGCTGCCTTATTGTATGCTGTGACAATCTCCTGAACAGCTGCATTCTCTGCTGCATTCCTGGGGGAGGCTATTTGCCCATTAGCTTGATTGCATGATTGTGACGCTTTCTCAAAGTTGCTCTCATAGCCATTGGTCTTGAATATCTTCTCTCCAACTGCTCGGCCACTTGGAAACAGTACGACTAGGACAAAAGCACAGGAGAGGATGAGGCATATGAATAGAGAGACTAGCTAATTCTGAGGTTAGGGTGGCATTCAGGATACCAAGAGACTAAAGAGGTTTGGTTCTTTCTTAGAGAAATTAATTGTCCAAGGTCACACAGACAATAAGTGTCAGAGCTGGGACTTGAGCTCACAAGCTTTAACTCCCAAGCCAGCCTCTTTTCCATTTTGTTGAACAGACTATCTTATATGACTTAACGTGGCTAGTAAGACCACATCTGATGTTAAAGAATACGCTGGCTCTGTTAGCACAGAGGTAACAGCTGGACTGACAACTCCTCCATGAAGTGCTCCTGGCTTGATGTGCCTAATCCTTGATTTAAGCAGATAAAAAATTATTTGTTTTTCCCGAACATTACAATATCTTAGACTTAGGTTTGGAAGGGGTCCTTAAAGTCATCTGCTTCACCCTCTTCGTATTACAAATGGGGAAACTAAGGCCCAAAGAAGTTAAGAGATTGGCCCAAGGTCACAAAACCAATAAATGGCAGAGCTGGGAGTCTGAATCGAAACTTGGTGGTTTTTCCATTATACTTTAATCATTTGTAGTCATTTAATGTCTATCTTAGACATTAAAAATTCATTTTCTTTCACCCAACCAATACTGACCATAAAATGGAGTAGTTGGTGAAGACAGTGCGGTTAAGGGGAGTGTGCAGGGACTGAATGAAGACTTGGAGAGCTTTGAGAAGCATCTAAAAGTCTGAATGTTTCTTTTCCTTTAGCCTGGGACATGGGGGAGGGGAGCCTCGAACTGGGAAAACTCATGGTCAGCATTAGTATCTATTTTCTGCCTTACCTGTTCTAAAGGCTCCAAGGCCAAGTGATAGCAGAAGGATGAAACATTGTTCTCACTGTGACTTCCAGCCTGCCTAGCCCAAAAGTCAAATTCTCTCTCCAGCCCACAGTTTTGTGATTTTAAGGCCCAGCTGCAGCTGTGCAAGCCTTCATCTGGATGAATTGAGTAACTCAGACTCCTACTGTTGGCCATGGAGTTAAATCAAGCCTCCAGCACCTTGTGCCACAACCAAGACCAAGCTGCTCTCATCTGCTCTGGGTAGCTCACAATCTCAGCTTGTAAGCGTCTAGTTGGAGGCCTTGACCCTCACTGCATTCTAGTGCGTTACCATAATTCCATGCTACAGGAGGAAAACCTTGAAACAAAGTCCTGTTCTCCCTGTTTCCTTTAACCTCAATTGAAATCTTCCTCTCCTTTAAGTCACAAATTTGTGTTACTAAGAGAAGATACGAAGTATCATTCCCAACCTATCCACTTAAAGATGAATTTCTAAGTGATGAGGATTCTTGGATCTCTGAGGCAGAGTGGCACCATGGATAAAGAACGCTGAAGGTGGAGACATGCCCTGAGCCTGTCTTTGACTCACTACTTGTATGACCTTGGGCCAGTCACTTATGCTCTTGGGGTTTCAGTTTCTTCATGTTTAAAATGTGGGCATTAAATTAGACTTAATCAGATTAGATTAAATGAATTTAACTTAATTAGATTTAAAGGATCTTTAAGGGCTTTAGGGCAGCTTAGTGATACAGTGGAAAGAGTGCTGGTCTTCTAGTTAGGAAACCCTGAGTTCAAATCAGGCCTTAGATACCTCGGCTGTGTGACCCTGGTCAAGTCACTTAGCTCTGTTTGCCACAGTTTTCTCATCTGTAAAATGAGCTGGAGAAGGAAATGACAAAGCATTTCAGTATTGTTACCAAGAAAACCCCAAATGAGGTCATGGAGAGTCAGAGAGGACTGAAAAATGACTGAACAACAAGGGTCCTTCCAGCTCAAAGTCTAATATTCTAAGCAGGTTTTTTCTTTTCCTTCAACAAATTTTCTACACAGTCCTTCAAAAGGATTTATTAACATCCTTTCCTCATCACTAGGCAGGAGATCAGCCCTGGCTCTGAGAATGAATAGCAATAAACCAGAATTAGAAAGCACAGTAAAAGCAGTTTGTGTGCAGAGAACCAGGGAGGGAGTAGAAATTGGGAAGAGCCATTGCCCCAGCTGCAAATCACTTACCTTTCTGGTACTTGGAGAAACTTGTTTGGAGGATTTTCATCTGTTCCTGTAAGGCCGCTACTTGCTGCTTCAGAACATTGGTTTCTGTATGAGGAGAGAGGTTTTGGAAGGGCCTCAGTTCAGTACAGGTGGCACCTTGGATAAGGCCCAGGGCACTCATTGCAGTGAGTGGGGGGGGGGGGCGGGTAGTGCAACTTTCCAGTATAGCTGAAGGACTAAGAAGCCATGGACTGAGGTGAACTTCAGCTATTTCTCACATGGTAGTATGAGGCTTCCTGTAGACATCAAAACTCCCTGACTTCTCCAAAGGGTTGTATGGGAATAATTGAGAAGACACCCAAAGTGATTTGGCCATGGAACCCTTTCGTTCTTGGACTATATTAAGAACATATATAACTCCTTTTATATAAGAAATATAATATAAGAAATATATATAAATGCTGCTCAGAGTGGGGATAAAACAGAGACAGGGAACTCTGGGGAAAATTTTTTCTGTTGATAAAATTGTCATATCTAATAAGTATCTTTGATACATGCTTAATTTCACATTCATCATTTAAGAAAATAAATTTCACTAGTATGGAAATTTTCTCATGGACCTCTATTCACATCATTATTCATCCCTCTTTCACATGAAGAGGTGGTCCTTCTTGTCAAGACAAGGTCCTCTAACTGCCCAAGTGATCCTATTCCAACCCGTTTTAAAGAGATTGCCCTCTCTCTAATCTCTGTGCCTACTGACTGCTTCCTTACTGAGTAAAAACATGCCTGTCCTCAACAATTTTCTCTTGGTCCATCCATCCCCACTCTCATCCCAAATCTCTTCTACCTTTTGTGACTAAAATCCTTGAGAAGGCTCTCTACAAGAGGGTGGCTTCACTTCCACTCCTCCCACTTCTTAGCTCTTAACAATTTGGCTTCTGACCTCATCATTCAACCAAAACTGCTCTCTCAAAAGTTAGCAATGATTTCTTAATTGCCATATCAATGGCCTTTCTCAGTCGTCATTCTTTTCAGCCTCTCTGCATGTAGCCCTTGACACTGTTGATCACTCCCTGCTTTTTGATCCTCTCTTCTCTCTAGGTTTTTGGAACTCTGGACTGGGGTGAACACTGGTTCTCTTTCTATCTATCTTACAGTTTCTTCTCTTTCTTCTTCGCTAGATTTTCACCCACATCACGCCTTCTAAACTTGGGTCTCTGTGGGAATAGCTAGGTGGCTCAGTGGAGGGACTGCTATTCCTAGAGTCAGGAAGACTCCTCTTCCTGGGTTCAAATCCAGCCTTAGATACTTACTAGCTGGGTGACCCTAGGCAAGTCACTTAACTCTGTTTGTCTCAATTCCCTCATCTGTAAAATGAGCTGGAGAAGGAAGTGGCAAACTTCTCCAGTATCTCTGCTGAAAAGAAAAACCCAAAGGGGTCACAAAGAGTTGGACATGAGTGAAAAACAATAAAAGTTTTTTTCTTATGCCCTCTGCTTTTCTTGTTCTATTTTTCACTTATTGATCTCATCAGCTCCCTTAGATTCAATTATCTTTTGCTGATGATTCTCTAGTTACCTCAGTAATTGGTGACTTCAAGGCCAAGTTGGTTGGGGAGGTGGAAGGTCAGGGGACAATGAAAACTGGGACAGAAAATATGATTCAAAATCAAGAAACAAAAGCAGTTAAAGACCAAGGAGTATTCGGGAGCGTGGTTGTTATGAGTATTCTCTTCAAGAAGAGATCAGGAAAGTTCTTGGATATCTTGGATACCTGAAAACAGTACAGAGAATGAACTTTACTGTAGTTTGACAGGTGACAGGTAACCCCTGTGGACCAAAGATGGAAATCAACACTGCATTAGAAGAAAGTATAAAGATAAGAGAAATAGGATGAGTGATTACTGGAGCTCTACCTCATTCATTCAAAGAAGGTTTTTTCTTTGGAGAAAAAAATTGGAAATGGATAAAAGTAAAGACATTTCTCCGGTTGCTATTATTTTTAAAAGAATCATTGAATTCTGAATACACATATTTCCCAAGGCAGAGATGGGGGAAGTGGGGCTAAAGAGCCTAGCTATTGTCTCAGGTAGCAAATTTAAATGACAAGTGGGAAAAAAGTGGTAGTCAAAGGCAACATCTATTGGGAATACATGCTCATTTATAAAAGCATCAGAGAGGAGGAGGATGGCAAATTACAAGTTGTATCACCTCAAAGAATAAGAAAGAGCAGTGGAGGGGAAAATGAGCCCAAAGAAAGTTTGTGATCAAGCACAACTGAGCTATATTCAGTAAGCTTTTCAATTCAACAAGCAATTATAAAGTTCCTATTATGTGCCAGGCTCTCAGGACCCAAAGACAAAAATAAAACGGTTCTTGAATTTGAAAACTTCTAGGCTAAACAAAAGATAATTTGGGGGATGAATTAAAGCACTAGAAATTAGGGGAATCAGGGATCATTTAGGTCATGGATCCTAAGCTTCTACTTGAATGAGGATGGAGTATGGAGTATTCTCAAGGCATGGGCATCGGCTATAGGAGGGCATGGAAGCAAGAGATGGAATAATTTCTATAAGAAATTGCTAATAGGCCAATTTTGCTGGAATGTGAAATTCATGAGGTAAGTAAGATTTAATAATGTCTAATAGTGCCTTTTATGTACTAGGTGCTTTGGCACTTAGTAGGCACAGAGTAGGCTGGAGCCAGACAGTGTAGAGTTTTAAACACCTAGCTGAAGTTTATAGTAGAGACAATAGACTAAAATTTCTGTTTTTCTTTGTTCAAGGGAGTGACATGGATAGAACTCTGTTTTGAGAGCACTTACAGATGAAGCTAAAAAGAGTATAATAAATATATAAACAATCAACCAACAAGCATTTATTAAGTGTGCACTCATACTGTGTGGTGGCTACTGAACTAGGTACTGGGGATACACAGAAAAAATGAATGAATGCCTCCATCAAGGACCTTACATTCTATTAGGGGAGATAACATACATATACAATATATGCAAAATAGAATCAAGATAATTTGATTGTATGGGTACTATCAACCAGGGGAGATATGAAGGAAAGAATAGGCATGTGGCACAGCCTGTACAAAATCAGAGACTGGAGACATCTTGTCATGTCTGAGCAATAGCATTAAAGCTGTTTTGACTGGACCATAGTGTGAAGAGGAGAAATAAATAATAAAGCTGAAAATGTGGATTGTACTCATACTGTGCAGAGCTTTACATGTCAATCATAGGAGTTCATATTTGATCCTCAAGATAAAAATGGACTATTGATGAATCACAAGCACTTATTAAGTACCTCCTATGTCTAGGCATTCTGCTATGTTCTGGGGAATGCAAATGAAGTAAAAAAAAACCCAGTCTCTGTCTTCCAAGAATTTACATTTTAGTGGCAGGAGGGGACTTAAATTCTAATAGAGAAACATGGTTAGATCTGTGCTTTAGGAAAATAATCTTGGTAGCTTTGTGTAGGGGAAGAAGACACTTGAGGCAGAGACAGCATTTAGAAAGATATTGTAGTAATTCATGCGAGGGGTAAGAAAAGCCTGAACCAACGTAGTAGCCATTTGAATACCAAGAATGTGGTGAGATCTATGAAATGTTATGGCAGTCAAACTGAGTTGAATACAAAATTAACTGGAAATATGGGATGAAAGAGAGGAGTAGAACAGAGTGAAACATCTGTCAGCATTTCTGTAGTGATCTATCCTTACCACTAATGACAATAAAGTAGAGATTATTTTATCTTTCATATTTCCATCCCCAGTGTGTAGCAGAACCTGACATATAGAAGGCCCTTAATAAATGCTTGTTGGTTGACTGCCTGGGAAACCGATTGAACCACAATGGGCTCAATTGCCATGATCCAGAGCTTGTATTTGGTTCTATAGACAATAGAGAATGATCTATCTTCATCATTAATGTTATGAGAATAGGGACTGTTTCATTTTTTTTGCATCGATAATCTCTAGCACCTAGCACAGTGGATGGCACAAAGTAAGTTCTTAATAAATGCTTATTACTTGATTGATAGAACCAATGTATTTGGACTCTAATACCTTCCTAACCATTGTACTATGTGAAAACATGCCAATGGCATTTTAAAGATGAACTTCGAAAAGAGCAGCTAACACTTGTCATAAATGCCCAGAAGACATCTGTGACAAAGGTAACAAGGCACTGAGCAGATGATATAGAAGACACATTAAAGAGAGGAAGATACCAAAGGAACAGAAAGTATGAAGAGCTATTCACTAAGATTGTATATGAGAATGGTCTACACATGCACACACTGAAGGTATCCTTGATGAAAATGGGAGAAGGGAATATGTAGACTTTCACAGACAATATTCAATTCGACTATTTCAATAGACAATTTCCATAGCTATTCAATTTACTGTGAAATACAAAGAATAGAAGATACTTGAGTGTATATTGATTTTTTAAAAGATGTGGAATTCAATAAGTCAAAATTACACCTTAGAATCTTTCCTCTAACATCGTGTATGTTGAGATTTTATGAAAGAAGCAACCACAAAAAACTTTCTTTAACGTTCCTTAGAGAATCATGAAAGAAAGTATGAACAAGAAGGTATATCCTCTGTAAAAGTGTTTGCCAGAATGAACTGCATATAGTCTAATGAACAAATGGATTCCCTAGAAGAGGCATTGACTTTCTTCCTGTCTCCAAGATTTCCAACCTTTAAAAAATCCTCAATTCTTCACTGTTCTCTCCCCACATATTTAATCAGTTGCCAAGTCTTATCAATTCTGACTCCATCTTGATGGCTTGACTTTGAGGCCTCCTGATCCTGCTTTGTCCATTCTCTAAAATTTAAGAAAATAGGAGGACCATAGCGCTGGAGAAAGCTACCTCTCCATCATCTGCTTGGCTGACTTACCTGTGAGACCACTTTCTCCTTTGGCACCCTTCTCCCCAGGTAATCCTCTGTCACCTTTTGGCCCAGATGAGCCTTTTGGCCCTGAGGGGCCTGGAATGCCAGGGATTCCAACTGGGCCTAATGTTGGATGACAAGAAAGACCAAGAACGAGTCAATTTACAGCATTTGGTTGTTCGCAGAATGTTCCCCATCTTGTTCAAGTCCTGAATAAACTTAAGCTTCCAACTTCCCTTGACTCTTCAACATAAGGGGTGGCCCTGCCTCAAATATTACATAAAAGAGACTTCAGAGCTTAAGGTGCTAGAAGACAATCTTTTTTTAGATTCCCAGGTCCTGCTTCCCATCACTCACCAGTTGCTCCAGCATTTCCAGGAGGTCCTCTTTCACCTGATACTCCTTTCTCCCCCTTAGGGCCTGGTAGGCCTCTTGGGCCTGTGGGACCTTGTGCCCCTTCTTTTCCTTCAGGTCCTGAGGGTAGAACAAAACAGCTACTCATTACTTAAGGATATTTTGGTTATCGCTTTTTCATTTCTCCCTTTATTTGGTGGCAGTGTACAGAATATGGAATGGAGAAAGGTTCAACAATGGCTTGATCTTGCCATTGAGTCATGATTATCATTACCTTTCAGATCTGGCAGGAGAACTGCTTAGAGGAGGCAGCAGTTGTATAGTAGAAGGAATGCTGGATTTGGACCCAGGATCAAATGTCCTGCATTTGAATTCTAGTACTTTCACATGTTTGCTGTGTGAACCTGGGTGAGTTCCTTTTCCTCTTAGGGTTTCACCTTCCCCATCTTTAAAATGAGAGAGCTGTATGGACTAGATGGCCTCTGAAATCCCTTCCACCTCTAACCATAGGGTTAGAACCCCATGATTCCCCCAGAAGTACTTCCTTATTAATCACTTTGTGCACCTAATACTTCCCATTCTCTCAGTACTTGGCTAGAGTTCATACTCTGTTTTAATACATCCTCAACTTCTTCCTTGTGTATGTTCTTCTCCCTTAAGGGCAGGGACAGTGTCTTATATTTCTCTTATATCTTGAAATATGATCACAGTATTACAGACGCAGAGCTGGAAGGGACATGAGAGGTCATCCAGTCCGTCCTTCTCATTTTCTAGATGAGGGCACTGAGGCCCACAGAGAGGTTAAGTGTCTTGCTCAGTATCACCTGAATAGTAAATGTAAGAGTTAGGATCTGGACTCCAAAACCAGAGCTCTTTCTACGGTACCATGATGAATGGCTGGGGGATTCCCTTGTAACATTCAGTAGAAGTGTGGACATACAGCAGTTGTAAACGTTGCAGGAACAAATGAAGAAAAGACTTAAGAGTGACAGTTATGTCCCTCAGGTCATGGGTGGGTATTAACAAGGATGATAGTATCTGCCCCTTAGGGCAGAACCATTGCAGAAAGAAAGGATGCTCAGCTTTCTTGACAGGAGGTCTAGAGAAGGACTTAAAATGCCATTTGGTCCAGTGCCTTCCCTTTATAGTTGAAAAAAACTGAGGCTCATAGAGGGCAAAGATGAAATGATGAGTTCAAAATCAGAGAACTGGTGAGCAGCAGAGTTCAGTTTGATTTCTAGTCCTGACCTCTTTCCACTGCCAAACACTTCAGATGACTTCTATTCACTTTTAAATCGTGGACTAAGTGTCAATACTCCTTCAGCCCAGCCCCAGTACCTACCTTTGTCTCCAGCTTCTCCCTTGGGTCCCTGTTCACCTTGGGGTCCTGCATTCCCTTCTTTTCCGGGGGGACCAATTTTTCCAGGAGGACCAGGCACACCTGGGGCTCCAGGGAGTCCTGAGGGAAGAACAGATAAGATAAACTGTGGTCAGTGCTAGATAAGACAAGACAAGCACGACAAGATAAACTGTAGTCAGGCCACCATTTTGTGCCCATTTGGAGGTGGGAAGTAGTATGAGTAACAACATAGAAGGAGCAATATGGGGGAAGTCAGTAGTATTTCACAGTGAGTTTTTATTCAGTTATTTTTTGTCATGTCCAACTTTTTGGGACCCCGTTTGAGTTTTTTGGGTTTTTTTTGCCAAAGATGCTGGAGGTATCTTTGCCATTTTTGGCATCAATGCCATCACTGCCATGTAAGGTTTGCCATTTCCTTTTCCAGCTCATTTTACAGATGAGGAAACTGAGACAAATAAAGTTAAGTGACTTGCCCAGGGTCACAAAGTCAGTGCTTATCAGAGGTAGGACTTTAGCTTAGGTTTCCTGACTCTGAGGCCTTTTCAATAGATACTATACCATACTGCCTCATATATATAACTATATATATATGTGTGTGTATATATATATATATCATATATATAACTATGGGTGTATCTACATATGTATATAAACATATTAACAAACCTGTATATGTATATGCATTTATGTTTAATTGTAAAATTCTATATAACATGATATGATATGATATCATGTAACTAATATAAACAAAATTTCTATAAATGTCAGATTCCAAAAACACACAATTATTTAGGTCTTAATTTCTATTATCTAATTTAATCCTCATAATAACATTATTAGATAAAGAGTAAAAAAAGTTATTATTGCTATTTGACATGTAATGATTCTGAGGCTCAGAAAGGTGATGTTACCAATGTCAAAGAATCATGGAACTGTAGAGGGACCTTAGCAACCATCAAGCCTGTCCTCCATTTAAGTTTAAGAAACTTGGAACCAGCGCTGAAAGGGTGAAGAGATATGCTCATTCTCATTAATTAGTAATAGAACTAGGACATAGCACGAGGTCTTCTTTTCACTGAAAAATATAGTATTTTTTCCTACCACACCAAAGCTTCCTTCCATCCTGGAACTTACCTTTTTCTCCAGTGTCTCCCTTTGGGCCTGGATCCCCCATGGATCCATTTTCCCCTTTAGGTCCAATGGGACCAATTTCTCCGGTTAATCCTGCTGGGCCTCTAGGTCCTGATGGTCCTGTTCCAAGAAATGAATAGACTTTCAGTTGGAGCCAGTATAAAGTCAGTCAGAGGTCGTTTGTGGGATATGTTGGCTAAGAACTCATGATACCCGGTGATCTTTTGCTTCCCTTTTTCCTAAAGCAAATTGAAACGGTGGTCACAAAGCACTGCTAAAATATGTCATTATTCAAATGATTTTATTGATCATCTATTATATGCAGAGCACTGTGACAGTCATAAATATTCATCTGTGGCCCCAAGATTCCAGGAACTTATAGGACCTTTGTGGACATTAATATATATGGGGCACAAGGGAAAGTGCAGGATTTGGGAGTCAGGCTTCAAATCCCTTTTCTGCTAATTAATGACTGTGTGATCTTGGGCCAAGTACCCTCAGTTTGTGAATCTCTAAAGCACCAAGTTAGGACTAGAGGAGCTCGAAGGTCCTTCCAGGCATAACTGGGATTGTAAGATAATGTAGCTGATAATATAGCTGTGATCATAGGACTTGGAGGAGGAAATTGAACTTATATGTCATCTAACCTAAATGAGA
Source organism: Trichosurus vulpecula (assembly GCF_011100635.1). Classification (NCBI taxonomy): domain Eukaryota; kingdom Metazoa; phylum Chordata; class Mammalia; order Diprotodontia; family Phalangeridae; genus Trichosurus; species Trichosurus vulpecula. The sequence goes on along the minus strand of NC_050580.1, from coordinate 64,802,876 downwards.
TGCAGAATTTTTTTTTGTGTACTGACCATTGAAAGAATTTGTTTTGCTTAACTGCACATATTTGTTATAAGAAATTTGCTTTTCTTTTCTTTTATTCCAATAGGGAGGGGAATGGGAAGAAGAGAATGTAGATTTCTATTATTATTATTTTAATACAGAGACAAAGAATTCTACAGATGTGAAATTTTGTCAAAGCACCTTTAAGAACACCTTGACCAGTTTCTGTTTTGTTTAAAGCCCAGCCCTGATCTTCTGGTTCTTTCAGGCTTTTATCTTTCACCATCACTGAGAAATTTAGATGGAACTTTCAAGCCATTTCAATATATAGATGAGCAAATAGCTTTCATTCTACTAGGGAAACAATTTTTCAAGTAGGGCTGATGTCAAGGGAACTGACTACTGAAAAATCGACCCTCTACTAGGAGCAGTGAGAAATTGAAGAGCTTTTTCTTTAGCTCTGAAATTAATATTTGCCTAATTTCAAAACCTGATCAATGTAAATGGCAATTTTTTTGTTTTCTCATTTTGCATTTAAGTGTAAAATTTTTAAAAATACAAAAATAAATAAATAAAGGGGAACACCTCCCATCCCCCACCAATCAAGACATTCAACTCAGCAAGGGAGAGAGAAACTCTGCCAGGAGAATGTATGTGTCTCCTAGAGACTTAAACCCAAAGATACTTCTATACCTGGATCTCCCTTTTCTCCTCTGGGGCCTTCTCTCCCATCTCTTCCATCTCTTCCAGGCAATCCATTTCCCTCAGGGTGGCACATGATGATGGCACAGGCATCTGGGACTGCTCTCTTGGAAAAGGGTGTCATTCCTGCAGCTTGGGCATTTAGGGTGTGAGTAAAGAGGACCAATGCGGAGATACAGAGCAGCAACATGGCCCCTGGCTCTGAGCTACACAGGGAGTGAGAGGGTTAATTCAGCTCGTTGCTATTGCAGGACAGAGGGAGGAATCAATCACAGCAGCAGCTTGTGGCCAGAGATTCTATTCTCTCTTTTTATTAAGGATTATGGTCACTCATTTGGAATATCTGAGCAGTAAGGGAATTTGTACTTATTAACATATTTAGCAAAGTGATGTGTTTCTCACTTCAGTCAAGCCACTATCTGTGTGTCATATACATTAACATGTTGAGAATGTGTCCACCCACATTTGCTGTCCTTAATGTCTGCCTCAATGTTAAGCTTTTTATAGTAGAGAGAAAGAAAAATGAAACTGAATTATGACACATTCTTCCCAGCCTGCTTCAGCCATGACACCTCTACTCTAGAATTACATCCCCACCAATAACCTGTGCTTTGCTCCTGGATCCCTTAATTCTAATAGGTCCAATTTTGCCTCATCTTGGTGAGTCTTTGACCTCCATTCCTCTTATAGGGTTATCTATTTTTAGAGCTTTATCCATTCATCTATCTATCTATCTATCTATCTATTTATCTATCTATCTATCTATCTATCTATCTATCTGTCTATATCTATCTGATCTGTCTGTCTTTCCTTTCTGTCTCTCTCTCTCTCTTCTGTCTCTCTATCTAGATTATAATAATATATAAATTGTCTATCCAACTTCATATCACGGTCTAGTCAATACATATTCTTCATCTACTTGCTTTTTTCCTGTGTAGGTAATTAGGCTGAACTTCTGAGTGATCCTGGATTCCATTTATGAGGTTTCTAGACCTTGATACAAATAGAATAATGTAGACTGCAAACATGAGCATAGGGAGGACCTCTCCATCTATAATAATACTTGGATTATTATTTGGTAATATGGGAACTGATACTAAGTACAATTAAGTGGCATCCCTTAAAGTCACTAGGTGAGTTTATAGCAAAACTAGAATTACAAACCACATTTCCTTGTTCTTAGTCTAGAGTTCTCTCTATTATGACATGCTGCCATGCTTGAATATGATGTCCTTCAATTTCTTATTCTACTATAGGGAACATACATGTAGAGGCTGATAATGTGAGAGTGTGCAATCTTGTGAGTGATTATTGGATTATATTGGATCATAAATTCAAAGTTTGAAGTGACCTTAGAGATCATTGAATCAACCATCCCACTCCCTTAGTTAGAGGAAACTGAGGCCTAGAGAAATTAATGACTATCCTTGAGTTATAGAACTAGCAAATATCTGAGCGAGAATTTAACCCAAGTCTTCCTGATTTCAAGTCTATCTACTTCCGTCTGTATGTGGAATCACACACACACACACACACAAGTTTATAGATATATGGCATATATGTATACATGTATATATATATGTCAATATGGAAGATCATAAAGTGAAATAAAGAATTTTAGAAAAATCTTTGTAATTTCCTAAAGGTAATCCAAATATATCTGTACAATCTATAGATATATCCATGCATCTTGGGCATTATGTATGTATGTGTACATTTTTATATATGTGTGTATCTGTCTGTCCACCTCCTATCTAGCTAGTCATATATCTTGGATACATACTGCAAAAAAACCATGAGTTAGGTTCAGGACTGAACAGAAAGAAAAGAATGGGCTAGATTACCTTTGGGAAACAGCCAGTTTCTTTTAATAATCATAAATGTCTTCCTGAAAGAAATACACATCTTAAAAAAAAACACCAATATTTTTCCAGTTATCTTATGTAATTGTGAGTCATGGAACACAATAGTCTCAGAATAATTGAAGTTGAAGATCACCCAAAGAGGTAATGGAGGCCTGCCTGGTTACCAGAAAGGTTGAGAAATGAAAGCTAAGGTCAAAGGATAAAGTATAAATGAGGACATAGCCTGCCTGGCTAAAGGGTGAAGGGAAAATACAGGAAAAAGAAAGTAAACAACGTCATTGAAGAAGAAAGACCCTAACAAGAGAACTTGGCAAGACACTCAGCATATTGGGTGAACCTCCTCCCCTAGCCTCCTGGAAACTTAAAGAGACACACAAAGGACAGGTAGACATGGCTGGGTCATGATCTGCATCTCTGGAGGGAACATGAACATCGACGAGATCTCATAGAAACATTATCTCATTTGTTCCTCAAACAATTCATTGAAGTATATGAGGAAACTGGGGCCCAGGAAAATTAAGTGATTGACTCACAGTCACATAGCACATAAGTGATAGAAATTGGATTTGAATACAGATCTCTCTGGTCTCTGAATTTAGCGTCTACCATGGGGTTAGACCAGCTGGCCTCTAAAACCCTGGGATCTTATTATTTCTCATCTTTTTTACCCAGTCTTTGAGGTTTGACATTTCTGCTAATTCAACACTGAATCTAATGTTAAAATAGAGATTCTTTGCCAGTAGCTATAGTTTCCTTTCTGCCATTTATTATTCTAGGTCTTACGTTCAGTATCTTAGCTGTTTCCAACTGATACTTGGGGCTTTCTGGCCTAATATTTACTGACTTGAGGACACATCTTAATTAATACAGGTTTATCTTGATTCTATGGGCTTACTTGTCTACTTTCTCTATGGAAGGTCATCTGGGGAAGGGTATCCCCATGACATGGTCTTTGTTCCCTAGAAGAACTTAAAAAACATCAGGAAGCTGAGACAGAAAAGGGCCTGAGAGCAGGTAAAGTATCCAGGGTAAAAGTTTCTGTCTGGTCTTTTGGCTGGTGGACCACAGAATAGACATCTGAGCATGTTTAATATGAGCATGTTTCAAGTATACATAGTAATAATAAATATATCTAACATTTACATATCACCTGAAAGTTTATAGAACACTTTACAAATATCTCATTTGCTCCTCACAGCAACCCTAAAAGTTAGGTGCTATTATTATCCCCATCTTACAGATGAGAGAAACGGAGACTGATAGAGGTTAAGAGACCTGCCCAGGGTCACATAACTAGCAAACCTCTGAGCCAGAATTTGAACTTGGGTCTGCCAGACTCCCCATCCAGCATGCTATCCATTATGCTTTCTTAGGTTCTTTCAGGTCTCCAACTGAATCCCACCCATCCTAGAAGGCAAATTGTACATGTACTAAATTAGTGATCCCTAAACCATGAAGATGGGAGGCAGCAGGTAGTACTCACTCGCTTGTGCCTCCTGGACCAAGCAAAGGTATCAGAACCAAAGATGGATCCATGAGTCCTTACCTCCACCAACTACCCTGAGCCTAGAGGATCCAGAAGCCAGGTTGGGGGAGCCAGGCAGTAGGGTGATGGACAGAGAGCTGAAGAAAAGAGTGGGGAATGGGGCACAGGAATATTAAACTCCTCCAGTTTCCCAGGAAGGCTCACAAAACAGGTTTTATGAGAGGCTGTGTCCTCATTTATATTTTATCTCTCGACCTTAACTTTCATTGCTCAACCTTTCTGGTAACTTACCTCAAGGAAGTTGCAAAGTTTACCTTTTTTATGAACAAGCTCATTTTCAACACAGCAAGTGTATCTTATGAAACTTGAGTAAGTTGTTTCTTCTTTCTCATGATACATTCCATTGGGTATAATTCTTTACAACTTGACTGTTGTGTAAATAAGTTTAATATGAAGATGTATGTAGAAGCCATATCGGATTACATGCCATCTTGGTGGGGGGGAGGAGATGGAGAGGGAGAAAATTTGGAACTCAAAAACTTGTGGAACTGAGTGTTGTAAACTAAAAATAAAAAAAAAGAAATTAAAAAAACAAACTTGAGTAAGAAAGGTTTTAGGGGAAGTCATTACATAGCAGGCTTGTAAAAGGTTTTCGAGGGAGCAATTAGAGAAAATTCTTCTAACACCCTGATCACCAGGGTTGTCCATATTAAATGCAAAGATAACTTTCACAGGACTTAGGAGACCTCTCACACCACTCCCTTCATTCAGGTTACTCAACCAAGGGTGACTTAAGGAAGTGAGAAGGTGATATAATTATGTAATCTTGGAAGAAGGAAAGCTTATCTCAGATGCATTTCACAATCTAAGAGAAGTTAAATTTCAATTCATTCCAATTGGATGAATGTTTCTAAGTACTTCCTGTATATAGAACACCGTTTGGACACTGGAGAAATAAGGTTTGAAGAGGAAATCTAAGCTGTTTGGCTGTAAGTCAAGGAATAAATGTGACAGTCTCCAAAGAATTAAAATTTATGGTCATCCTAAGTACAGCAGAGAGGTACATGCTGGGAGTGTGATACCTCTAACACTTTATGAATGAAGAATTAAGTGAGAGAAGCAGAGTAAGGGCATCATAAAGGAAATGTCTGACTAGAAAAAATTATGGGGCAGACATGGAGAAACACTGAGTCGTAACTGATAGGTTGCCATGTACTCCATTGGTATCCATGTGGTCTAGAAGAAAGCCCCCATCATGTTGGCTAGACTTTTTGTGGAGGGTTTATGGGAGAATATTGATATGAGTCATGTAGGATGGGCAGGCATAGGTAGGTTGCAATGTGCATCACTGAAGGTTATATCTGCACTGGCAAAATCACAGATCCATTGAAATATCAAAGAAGATATCATCTTTGCCCTCATGGAATTTTCTGTTGTTGTTTGGTCATTTCCGTTGTATGTGGCTCTTCGTCACCTCCTCTGGACATGCTTAGGCTTGATGATATCCACCTTTAAATATTGGCCCTTGAACTGATTTTAATGCTCCCAATGTGGCATGATCAGGGATTTTTACCCATGGTCCTGGGAACTATGCCACCACTTGATGCAACTTAAGATTTCATTGGTTTGCTTTGTCTACTGTTACACTATGGAATCAAGTTGAGCTCACAATCCACTAAAACTCCAAGTTCTTTCCCAACACACACATGTCCCCTGTTGCGCTTCTATAAAACCAAATGAAAAACTTCTTATTTATCCCCATTAAATTTTAATTCTTGGCCAGGTTGGGGTTGAACTAGACAGACTTTGAACTGCTTTCTAGCTCTGAAGTTCTGTGATTCTGAACCTGAATCTAGGTTGTTTTTGTGTTTTCTTTTGTTTTATTTTATTTTGTTTTTGCAATTTCTTGTGTCATAAATTTAGGACTAAAGATAGTTTTAGAGATAATTTGTTGCAACTCTTCTTTTTACAGATAAGGAAACTGAGGACCAGAGAGGTTAGACTACTTGCCCAAGGTCACACAAGTAATAAGTGGCATAATCAAGTTTTAAACTCAGCTCCTATGACTCCAAGTATAGTCTTTCAAGTACGCCATGTTGTTTTCCAACTTCTACCCATTGCTCTCTGTCTTCCCTCTGAACAGATCAAGTATAATTCTTCCTTTGCAAGATCATTGAAGATAGCTATCATGTGCCCCCTAAGTCTCCTTTTCCTAAGCTAAACATTTTCAGTTCCTTTGATTTTGTTTTTAGTATGGCCTCCAGTTCCCTCTCCATTTTGGTCACCGTACTCTGTATATGCTCAAGCTTGACAATTTCCATCTTAAAATGTTACTCCTAGAACTGAATTCAATATTCCAGATGAGATATAATCAGGGCAGAACCATCGGGATTATTACCTCTCCAAGGTGACCCAGGCTTTTTAAAAATTTTTGATAATATTTTGATAATAGTTTTAAACTTTTAAAATAATATTTATCATATTATAAAATGCCAAGATGATCATTTCTCAAATTTCTGTCTCTCAATAAAGGGGTAATAGCTCTTTCTTTTGCATTAAAATTCCAAGAGAAATGAAATTTCTCTCTTATTCATAGATTCTTTGAGGTTCTTGTAGCACCACCCAAGATTTTTCCAAAGTATTCTTTAGTAATTTTCTCTATTTTCAGGGTGATTTCCAAGGGGGTGGTGTGGAAGATCATGATCTTGATTTCTGTCTCCTGTCTTCATTGAGCCAGTACCCTTCCTATATTCATGGGCTTTGACATTTCTGGTATTTTAAAAATGCTTCTTAAAAGTCCATTCATGGGTGAATGCTGAAACCACAACATTCCCATTCTGATTCTCAACAATTGTTCCTATGTAGTGCTAGGTCTGCTCAACTTGCAACCTGTTCCAATACCCACCCCTTTATCTTCCGTGCTAAAGTAAAACATTCTAAATTTGGGGGTGTCCTTCTTAATGGATGCCATATTTATGAACTTGTGTCTCCTTCATAAGAATGCCCTTATTCTGGATGCTTGTCAGCTCTTTGGAGAGGAATGATTAACTCATGGCTATTGTACATATAAGCCTCACCCTAGAACGTGCCCTTCAAAGGAAAGAAAATGGGTTTGGCATACATGAAGAACAGACTTGGACCCTTGGGGGATCTTTGAGGACACTGAACTAAAAGTATTACTATTCCCAAAGTTCTAGGGTTCAGAGTCCTGGACATACTTAACAAGATTTGATGGGAAATGGTGGTCAAAGTGGTGGTAGCCTGGTGCATGCTGCATTCTGTCTCTCTCTTAGGGCTCTGTCTCCCTTGCTGCTTCAACTAGGCTGGCATGCTTACCCTCTGGGTGGCAGTTGGTGGGGACAGCTTACCCCTTTTCCATAGGAATCGCTTTCCCAAATGATGGCTGGTCTGAAAGCAAGAATGGTGGTTTGTAGGGGGTGTTACCACTCCCTAGGCTCCTATCCCAACCTGTCTGTTGGTGGCACTTGGTTAGTAGTTGTTAATATGATTATATTATTGCCTAATCCATATATCCTATCTTCTCCACAAGGATAATATGAAATACTTTATTAAAAGCTTTGCTAAAATCTAGTTAAACTATATCCATAGCATGCACTTCATTTATTGGTTTAATAATACTGTGAAAAAAAGAATTTAAGTTAGTCTGGCACTAGTCCTTGGCTATTTATAATCACCTCTTCCCTTTCTAGCTATTTATGATAATCCTTTAATGATCCATTCTAGAATTTTTCCAGGCTTCAGAGTGAAACTCACTGACCTGTAGTTTCCAGACTCCGTACCCATTTTTTTTTAAAATTAGGATATTGTCCCTTCTCCAAATATCCCTGTTATCACATCTGGCAATTTTTTCAGGATCTGAGGACATGATCAAGTGACTTGAATTTAGTAAGGATAGCTAGGTGCTCTCTTATCATCTCCTTACTTATCTTGGGTATTCAGGGAGAACTAATGTCTCTGGTGTGAGGGCTTTCTGTTCCCTTTTCAGAGCTACTCATCTACCTTTTGGTGTCCACCTTTCACCCAATTCTCACCCCTGGCCCCAAGAAGCTGTAGCATGCATAGCAGGCACACTCTGATAAAACTGTCTTGGCAGATAGGCTAAACTAGGTTGGTCAGTGAAGAGAATTTCTTCCCCAAGCATATGAAGACTTCGCCTAGTGGAATTTGTAGATGAGGACAGTTTGATCCGATGACCATGAAGGTGGCAGAAGCAGGTCCTATGGAGCACTTAGAGCTTGACAGATATTGAAGACACCATGGTCACCCACTACATCATGGGCCATAGCCATTTGTCCTGACGTGTCTTGCCACCTACTTTGATGACTCTGGAAGAGAGTGAGGCTGATACATTTATGCAGCTCTGCCTCATTTAAATCCAGTTCATGGACAAGTCAAAATATTGCCCCATGATGTCACTGGTACTGTTCAAAAATGAAGGATGAACAACAACTTATCTTGAGTATCAACTCTCCATTAGCCATTTTTGTTTCCAATATAAAGATCATTCTCCTTTGCAGAAGAAATAAATAAAATGAAAATTAATCCCATTCCTTTGCCTTGCCATCTGCCCTGCTTGGATTGCATTCTCTCCTTCACTCAATCTCACAGAGTCTTTTTCTTCCTTTAAGATACAGATCAGGCACCATTTTTGACTACATGAAGCCTTTCATGGCCCCCTACCTGCTAGTGCCCTTCCCCTCAAACTACCTAATATTTAACAACGTCTGCATATACTTATATCTATTAACTTTATATTCATGCTGCGTATATTTTATATGTGCTTGTTTATTGTCTCCTTCTTTGTACTCATATCCCTATTACCTAGCACAGTGCCCAGCACTTAGTATATGCTTAATAAATCCTACTTGATTGATTCTTTTCTTTATCATAAACTCTAGAAGGAAATGATTTCTTTCCTCCTGTTCCCATCATTTTCACCCCTTGGCAACCAATTACTCCATATTAGTGAGAATCCAATCCAAAACACAATTTCTCCTTGTTGTCTCCTCCACCTTGAACAGGCTAAGTTATCACTACGGCAAGTCAAAAAGCTATTAGCTGCTTTGTCAGAGAGCAAGCTCAAAGCAGATATCTGGATAACTGAAGCCTCTCATCACTATTATGCCTCTATGTCTGACTTGTGACATTCCTCATTTTTTTGCTTTTTTGCCCCTGTGGTCTATATTCCATCCCCATGACAAAAATCATTTCTATTTTTCTGTCCTTTGACTTTTATCTTAATATTCTCTATCATGTTTCCATGCTCTGATAATTGGACTTCATTGCAAGTATGCCTGCTTACACTGAAACCTCTTTTACTTCCCCTGTTTATTCTGAATACAGTATGCAGATCCAGAGCCATAGTTCAGTCATGACTTTCTTCATATCTAGTCTCAGTGATATCTATGAATTCAACTTTGCCCCCTTACCTTAAGACTTTTACTTCCTCTTGTATATAGACACTTGAGGGCATGATTTTTACTACTGACTCCTCATGTCTTCAATTGTTGTCTCCTGTGAATTAATGGGTATTCAAGCTGCCTCAATTTACTCATCTGTAAAATGGTAGGGGGGAAGAGGAATTGGATCAGTGGACTTTTAAGGTACCTTCTGCCCTGTGATTCTAGGATTATTTGGGCCTCTTTGCTGTTCATCTATTAATGAAGTGCCACCGCCTGCCCCTTCCTTACTTGGCCAGGAAATTGGGAACAGATAAATGGGGGGTTTTGTGTCTCTTGAGTTGATGGTTGGAAGGAGTCAAATGGAAGTAGAAAACAGATGCTAAAAATGAAGCTATACTGGAAACAGCAGTCACTGAGGATTGTATTTATTTCCACAGTACATTTTGATAGCTTGCTTAACCACAGGCACCAAATGGGAAATAAAAGCAATCCATTTTCATTCCTGCCACGTTCAAGAAGTTAACGCAATCAGCTTTCCAACTGAGGGCAGTTCCTTGGGCTCAGAGTAATGTAGCACTCTCTCTCAGAAAGATATTTTGGAAGTCTTGCATCAGGGAGAAATCAGAGTCCTTGGGACACTATAAAATCATCCTGGAAAATCCTGGAAACAAATTCCAGAATCTTGAAGTAGGAAATCTTCTAAGAAGTCCTATCTAAGCTCACACCCAGAACCATAGACAACAGAGTTGGAGGGGACATTAGTACACCTGAGGCAGTGTGGAACATGGACAGTGCTGGGCTGGACGTCAAGGAGAAACTGGGTTTGAATTCTACCTTATATACTTATTAATTTTGTAACTAGAGAATCATAGAATCACATTTTTCTAGGAGGAAAAAAGTCTAAAGGTTATCTATCAACTCATTTACTTTACAGATGAGGAAACTGAGGCTCCTAGAAGTTAAATGACTTGTCCTGAATAAAGTAGGTATTGAATGAGTTGGTGGCAACAGGAGAGGATTACTCAAGGTCATGACAACTGCCCGGGGAAAGTTTTCACTTCTGCTCTAGAATGTGGGAATTGCAAATTTTGCAGGGTGAAAGTGGGGAGAAGTATGAGTTCTTTCTAGGTCTCTGAGTATTGTTTGCTGTTTAAGAAGTAGGACAGGAAAGCAGATGGATATGCAGAGGGTATTTCTTTCCTCAAATACTACCATCAGTTTTTCATTTGTATTCTTATTGCCTAGCACAATGCCTGACACATAGAAGAAGCTTAATAAATATTAACTGATTGACTGACTGATCTAAATGTTCAATGTTAGGGCCAGTTTCAATGGTCAGTAAGCCCTCTTACATTGATCTTCCATAGTCCCATCTTTTGTCAAAAAAGGTTTATGAATAAATCTACAAGTTTTTACTGACTGCCAATAAAATTCTCCCCAAGTGTCTCATACCAGCATCATGGTGACTACTGGTTCTGAAAAACTGTACCAGGTGAAGGAAAGCTAGAAAGCTTTAGCTCTAGTCTGGCTAGAAAGGCTCCTCACTAGAAGGCTGAACCATAGGTGATGAATTTTATTTTGGTCAAAGTACCTTGCAAAGACACCTAAATCTACAATGGAATAGAAAGATTGATATTTGCATTGTCACAGGGAGTGAAATTCATCTTTGAAGATCTGAAGCAGGTATATACACAGCACCATGGGGACTGCAATGACTAGAGGTATGATCTTTGCTCCACAATGGGCTTATTGCCTAGGCAGAGGAACAAACATGATTTGGAACCAATTAAGTGCTAAAGAAATGGGTCCTGATTAAAATTGTTACGGGAGATCAAATCAATGTAGGCTACATTAGTTGTTGAGTTGGGCTGGGATTTTAACAGAGAAATGGAACTTAAATCAGGGGAGAAGGAAAAGGGATATATTCCAGATGTTATTAGTGAAAGTTGTTCCAACAAAAGGATCAGAGAGGAGATAGGAGTTCAATGCAAACACAGCAGAACTACTCAGCTCTGGTTTTGTTTGTATTTTTGTTCTCTCCTTCCCACCAAAAAAAAAAAAGGAAAATGGTAGTCTTCAACTACTTCAATGGCATAGCGTACTTCATTTTTATTCCCAGAAAAACCCAGACTATCGTAAAATGTTTTGTGTGTGTGTGTGTGTGTGTGTGTGTGTGTGTGTGTGTTTGCATTAGAAAAGGAAAGCAATGATCACTAGAACCAACATAGCTTCTTCAAGAGTAGACCATGCCAGACTAACTTCATTGTATTTTTTAAATGGTTTATTAGACTGAAAATGTTTAACAGTACTTGTTAGATGAGGAAATGCTATAGACATAGCATGCCTCCATTTTAGGAAACCATTTGGCAAAGTCTATCATGTTATTTGTATGGACAATGTAGAGGCATTGGATAGACACATAAAAGTTAGGCAGCTTCATCTCTAATTGATTGGCTGGACCCAAAGTGTGTTCATTAATAAATTAGTGTCAACCTGGGGGTTTATCTCCAGTGGCTTGGACCAAAGAAGACTCACTGACATTTTTATGGGTGAAAGCCCCACCTCCAAAAGCCTTAGAGTATCCTGGAACTCTGAGGGACATTGTAGGAAGCCTGGCCCCAAGAGAATAAGGCCAGAGCATACATGCTACTTGAAGAAAAAAAAGGGTTGAGTCCTTTAAGAAGAGAAAACTGAGTGAGAGAAGACTTAGAAGCTCTTTCAAAGAGAACCCTGAGCGCTCCAGATTTCCTCCACAAACAAGACAAAATAGTGCTTCATGGTGAATGTAGAGTGGCAAAAATAAACAAGATTTGGGGCAGGGCAGTTGTCCTCCTGGGACAACTGGAGAAGACCCCAGGATGAAATTTCCACCTGAGTGAACTACAAACCCCTCCAGGCTATCTTTACCAAAACAATGAACCGCAAGCCTTGTCAGCTGGGTTGGGAGCCTCACCTCACAGTGTGGGGGGGTCAGACATCTGAGCAGGGGAAGATTGAAGGACCCTCTGCTGCTGAGGGACACCAGGTCTAACTGTGCTGCTGATCCGTAGTTCCAGGCTGTGGTTGAAGGTGAGAAAAAACCAGTACGTGCCTAGTGAGTACAAAAGCAGTGGTGCAGGGACTCTGCTGCCTATGGAACATACAGGAGAGCTGAGTTCGTGACAATAGTGAGCGGAAAATGGGATGGAGGGAAATACACAAATATTAATTATAACTTTGAATGTGAATGGGATGAATTCACCCGTAAAACAGAAATGTATATCAAAATGGGTTAAAAATTAGAATTGGACAATATGGTGCTTACAAGAAACATTTAAAAATAAGAGATACACATAGAGTTAAAATAAAGGGCTAGAGTAGAATGCATTATGCCTCAGTCACTGCAAAAAAAGGCAGGGATAACAATCATGATATCAAAGTCGAAGCTAAAATAGATTTACTTAAAAGACATAAAAGGGAAATGACATTATGATAAAAGGTACCATAGATAATGAAGCAATATCCATACTAAACTTATATGCACCAAATACTATAGCATCTAACTTTTTAAAAGAAAAGTTAAATGAATTATGGGTAGAAATAGATAGTAGTACTATAATAGTGGGGGACTTTAATCTTCCCCTTTCAGAACTAGACAAATCTAACCAACAAATAAATGAAAAAGAAGTAAAAGAAATGAGTAGAATTTTAAGTAAGATAGATATGATAGATATCTGGAAAGAATTGAATGGAAATAGAAAGAAATACACCTTTTTCTCAGTGGTGCATTGTAACTTTACAAAGATTGACTGTATATTAGGGCACAAAAAGTTTATAGGTAAAAACAGAAAAGCAGAAATATCAAATGCTCCCTTTACAGAACACCACGCAATAAAATTATATTTAGCAAGGGAGCATGGAAACACACAAAACAAAATAATTAGATACTAAACAACCTAATCTTAAATAATCTATGGGTTAAAGAACAAATTATAGAAACAATCTGTAATTTCATTAAATAAAATAGCAACATAGCAAAACCTATGGGATACAGCAAGAGATAGAAAGAGAAATTCCATTCAAAGTTTCTGTAGACACTGTAAAATATTTGGGAGTTTATCTGCCAAGACAAACCCAAGGCCTATATGAACATAATTATGAGACACTTTTCACACGAATAAAGGTAGATCAAATAAATGGAAAAATATCACTTGCTCATGGTTAGGCCAAGCTAATATAACAAAAATGACAATTTTACCTAAATTAATCTATCTATTCAGTGCCATACCAATTGAACTACCAAAAAATTATTTTACAGAACTGGATAAAATAATAACTAAATTTATCTAGAAGAACAAGAGGTCTAGAATATCTAGGGTATTAATGAAAAGAAATGCTAGAGAAGGTGGCCTAGCCATACCAGATATTAAACTGTACTATAGAGCAGCAGTCATCAAAACTACCTGGTACTGGCTAAGAAACAGAGGTTTGGATCAGTGGAATAGGACAGGTACACAAGATGGAGAAGTCAACGACTATAGCAATCTACTCTCTGATAAACCCAAAGAGGCCAGCTTCTGGGCTAAGATTCACTATTTCACAAAAACTACTGGGAAAATTGGAAAATGGTAGGGCACAAACTGGGCATAGACCAATATCTTACACCATATACCAAAATAAAGTCAAAATGGGTTCATGATTTAGGAATAAAGGCTGAAACCATAAGCAATTTGGGAGAGCAAGGAATAGTTTGCCTATCAGATTTATGGAAAAGAAAAGAATTCACAACCCAACAAGAGATAGAGAGCATTACAAAATGCAAAATGGATAATTTTTATTATGTTAAATTGAAATGTTTTTGTACAAAAAAGCTAATGCAACAAAGATTAGGAGGGAAGCAGAAAATTGGGAGAAAATCTTTACAGCTAGTGTCACTGATAAGGGCCTCATTTCCAAAATATACAGGGAACTGAGCCAAATATATAGGAATGCAAGTCATTCCACAATTGAGAAATGGTCAAAGGATATTAACAGACAGTTTTCAGAGGAAGAAACTAAAGTTATGCTCTAAATCACTGCTGATTAGAGAAATGCAAATCAAAACGACTCTTAGATACCATCTCTTTCCTGTCAGATTGGCTAAAATAACAAAACAGGAAAATGATAAATGCTGGAGAGGATGTGGGAAAATTGGTGGACAACACTGGTGGAGTTGTGAACTGATCCAGCCATTTTGGGGAGCAATTTGGAACCATGCCCAAAGGGCTATGAAAATGCTTATACCCTTTGACCCAGCAATACTACTTCTAGGATTGTATCCCAAAGAGATCACACAAGTGGGAAAAGGACTCATATGTACAAAAATATTTATAGCTGCTCTTTTTGTGGTAGCTAAGAATTGGAAATCAAAGAGATGCTCATCAATTGGGGAATGGCTGAACAAGCTGTGGTATATGAAGGTAATGGAATACTATTGTGCTATAAGAAATGGGGATGATACGGACTTCATAACAACCTGGAAAAACCTACATGACATAATGCTGAGTGAGTGGAGCAGAGCCAGGAGAACATTATACACAACCACAGATATATGGATTCTGTCAGGACTAACCCTGACAGACTTTGCTTGTCTCAGCAACACAATGCGCAAAGACAGCTCCAAAGGACTCACGATGGAGAATGCTATCTACATCCAGAGAAAGAACTATGAAGTATGAATGCAGATTGAAGCACACTTCATGCTAGCCTTTTTCTCCCCCTTTTTTTCTCTCTTTAGTATTTGTTTTGGGTTGTGTTTTTTTTTTGGTTTTGTTTCTTCTTTCTCATGATTCATTCCATTGATCATAATTCTTCTCCACAACTTGACTAGTGTGTAAATTAATTCAATGCGAAGTTATACATGGAAGCTATATGGGATTCCATGCCATCTTGAAGAGGGAGGCAGGGAGGGAAGACAATCTGGAACTCAAAATTATGTAGAACTGAGTGTTGCAAACTAAAAATAAAAATAAAAAATAAAAAGGAAAAAATAAAAAAATAATAAAAACCTATGGGATACAGCAATAGCAGTAATCAGAAGAAAATTTATGTCTCTAAGTGCTTATATCAACAAAAAAAGGGAAAAAGAAGACCAATGAATTGGACATGCAGTTAAAAACTAGAAAAAGAACAAATTCAAAATCTCCAATTAAAACATTAAATTGAAAATCCTAAAAATTAAAGGTGAAATTAACAAAGTTGAGTGTATGCAAATCACTGAATTAATAAATAAAACTAGCAGTTGGTATCATGAAAAAATCAATAAAATCAATAAACAATTGGTTAATATGATTTAAAAAAGAGAGCAGAAAACCAAATTACTAGTATCAAAAAGGAAAAACGTGACTATTTCACCAAAGATGCAAAGCAAGTATAAGGACTTATTTTGCCCAATTATATGCCAATGAATTTAACAACGTAAGTGAAATGGGAGAATGTTTACAAAAATACAAACTGCCCAGATTAGCAGAAAAGAAAACAGAATATCTAAATAGACTTATTTTAGAAAAAGAATTTGAACAGGTCACAAATGGGCTTCCTGAGAAAAAAGCACCAGAACCAGATGGATTTAAAGGTGAATTTCATCAAACATTTAAAGATCAACTAATTTTAATATTAAATAAATCATTTGTAATAATAGGCAGAAAGGATTCTACCAAATTCCTTTTATGACACAAATATAATGCCAATACCCAAACCAGGAAAAGTAAAAACAGAGAAAGAAAACTATAGACCAATTTCATTAATTAATATGGATGTAAAAATCCTAAATAAAATATTAGCTAAAAGATTGCAACAATATATTACAAAGATTACACATTATGACCAAATAGGATTCATACCAGGAAGGCAGGGGTGGTTTAACATAAGGAAAACTATTAACATAATTGATTATATCAATAATAAAAGTAACAAATTCATGTGATAATATTAGTAGATGGAGAAAAAAAAGTCCAATCCTCATTTATACTAAAATCAATTAAAAAGAACAAAAAAAGTATAGGCATAAATGGGGTTTTCCTTAAATCAATAAAAAGCATTTACCTAAGGCCATTAGCAAACATTATTTGTAATGGGGATAAGCTAGAAACCATCACAGTAAGATCAGGTGTCAGCTAATATTATTCAATATTGTTTTGGAAATGCAAGCAATAGCAATAAGAGAAGCAAAATAAATAGAAGGAAACAGAATAGGGAATGAGGTAATAAAACTCTCTTTTTGCAGATGATATGATGATATACTTGGAAAATTTTAAAGACTCAACTAAAAAGTTATTTGAAACAATAATTTCAGCAAAATGGCAGAATATAGAATAAACCCACAAAAATCATCAGCATTACCACATATTACAAATAGGATACCCCATTTAACTCTAGATCAGGGGTGGAGAACCTGTGGCCTCGAGGCCACATGGGGCCTGCTAGGTCCTCAAGTGTGGCCCTTTGACTGAATCCAAACTTCACAGAACAAGTCCCCTTAATAAAAAGATTTGTTCTGTAAAATGTGGACTCAGTCAAAAGGCCACACCAAAGGACCTAGAAGGCCACATGTGGCCTCAAGGCCACAGGTTCCCCACTCCTGCTCTAGATAGTATAAAATACCTGTGAATATACCTAACAAAACAAACCTAGAACCTATATGAACAAAATCATAAGAAACTTTTACACAAATAAAATCAGATTTAATTAAATGGAAAAATGTTCACTGTTCATGGGTAGTCAGGGCCAATATAAAAAAATGACAATTTTACCAAAATTAATGTATATATTCAATGCCATACCAATTAAATTACCCAGAAAATTATTTTATGGGGTTAGAAAAAATAATAACAAAAGGCCAAGAATATCAAAGCAACTAATGGACAAAAATGTAAAGGAAGGGGGTTTAGCAATAGCAGATCTTAAACTGTATTATAAGGCAATAATTATCAAAACTACCTGGTACTGGTTAAGAAATAGAAAGGTAGATAAATGGAACACAGGAGACACATAATCCATAACAGCACACTAATACAGTTACCCAGTATTTGACAAGTATAAAGACTCAAGTTTTGGGGATAAAAATTCATTATTTGGTAAAAATTGTTGGGAAAGTTGGAAAGTAGTCTGGCAGAAATTGGGCATAGACCAATATCTTACACCATTTATCAATATAAGGTCAAAATGGATACATAACCTAGATATATCTATTGCAAGAAAATTTGAAAAACATGGAACATATTACCTGTCAGACTTATGGATAGGTGAACAATTTATGAATAAACAAGAGATAGTTGTGAGATGCAAAATGAGTAATTTTGTTTACATTAAATAATAAAGGGTTTTCACAAATAAAACAAATGTAGCCAAGATCAGAAGGAAAACAGAAAACTGGTAAAAAAAATTTCTATAGACAATACCTCAGATAAAGGTCTCATATCTTAAATATTTAAAGACCTTTGTCAGATCTATAAAAATGCAAGTCAAAGGATATGAACAGGCATTTCTCTGAAGAAGAAATCAAAACAATTTGTAGTCCTATGAAAAAATGCTCTAAATTATTATTGATTAGAGAAATGCAAATTAAAACAACCTTGAGATATCATTACACCTATCGGACTGGCTAAAATGACAGAAGGTGAAAGTGACAACTGTTGGAGGGGGTGTGGAAAAATTGGGACCTTTACTCATTGTTAGTGAATCTGTGAGCTGATTCAGCCATTTTGGAGAAAGATTTGGAATTATGCCCAAAGAGTTAGTAAACTGCTGATGCCCTTTGACCCAGCCATACCATTATTAGGTCTGTTTCTGAAGAGGATTAGGAAAAATGGAAAAGAAGTTACATGTTCTAAAATATTTATAGCAGCTTTCTTTGTAGTGGCAAAGAACTGTAAGTTGCAAAGATACCCATCAATTGGGGAATGGCTAAACAAATTGTGGTATATGTTCAAGACGGAATATTACTCTGCTATAACAAATGATGAGCTCAGTGGTTGTAGAAAAGCATAGAGAAACCATGAAAAAATGAAGATCAAAATAAGCAAAACCAAGAGAACATTGTATACAGTAGCAGCAATATTATTTTAAGAACAACTTTGAACAACCAAGTCATTCTATAATAAATATTCAAATTTACCTCAAAGATCCTATGAAGCAGCACGCTGTTTGAATTCAGAAAGGATTATTGCTGTGGTGTAGGAAATGATGAGCTGGTTGATTTAGAAAAGCATGGAAAGACTTGGATACGAAAGAAGATGCCTCCAGGAAGGAAGACCTCCAGAGAAACACATGTGATAGGAGGAAATAAGCATAGTAGTCTTACGTATATGTTTATGAGTGTATATGTGTATATATGTCTGTGTTTATAGATATCTATGTATATGTATATATAGCCATGCTTAATTCTAGCCTTAATTGGGGGTGGAGGGGAAGTAAAAAGTGCACAGCCCAGAATGAAAGAAAACCAACAAGGAAGCAAGGAAAAGCTGGGCAGACAGCTTTCAAAACAATGTGTAGTATTTATTACATAGAGTTTCTTGAAATGGAAATTTATTGTATTATGTAAATTCCTCCCTTATGGTCTGCTGTGTACATGGTAATTTTTTTCCTTTTCTCATTTTGTATTTATGTGTAAAATTTTTAAAAATTACCAAAAAAAGAGAAACCTGAATCACTGTTCCTCCTGACCTCACTAAGTGCAAATTTATTGCTACCAGGAAGACTTAAACAATCTGAGTAGTCTCTTGAGGAGGCAATAGAATTATGAGAGGCTGTAATGCAAATCCCAGAAACTTTTAAAAATAGCTTCAGCTATCATCTTTCTAGACAATTTGGGTTACACTTTCCTAAAGATTAGGGATTACAGTCAAAGACCTCTTGAGATCTTTTCTAGCTTGGGGGTCTTCAACATGATAGTTGTCTTTAAGTATCTGAAGGGCAATCACATAGAAGAGCATTTAGATTTGGAATGTGAAATTAAGAGTAATGGGTATAAGTGGAAAAGAAGGACATTTTAGCTCATTGTAAAGATAAACTTCTATTTTAAAATAATATTTTTACATGTAAAATTTTTTTAGCATTTTTTTCTTGTAAAGTTTTGAGTTCCAAATTTTATCCTGTCTTCACTCATCTTTCCCCTCTCTGAGTTGGTAAGCAATCTGATATAGGTTATATATGTGCAATTATGTAAAACATTTCCATATTAGTCATTTTGTGTAAGAAGACTTGAATGAGACAATAAAGAAAAAGTTTAAAATAGTATGTTTCAGTCTATGTTCAGACAACATCAGTTCTTTCTCTGGAGGCAGACAGCATCAAGAGTCCTTTGGGATTGTCTTGGATCATTACATTACTGAGAATATTAAGTCATTCATAGTCATGCAATAGTGCTGTTACTAGGTACAATGTTCTCCTGGTTTGCCTCACTTCACTTTGTTTAAAGATAAACTTCTTAAAAATTAGACCAGGGATTCTTAACCCAGAATCTGTGACCTTTTAAAAAATAACATAAATAAACAATAAAAATACTATTTTTATAACTGCATTTAAAGATAATTGATTTCCCTTGTAATTGTATTTATTTTATTTTATACATTTAAACATATTATTCTATAAAGCAGTCCATTGGCTTCACCAAATTGCCAAAGGGTTTTCAAGACATAAAAAAGGTTCAGAACAGAGCTATCCCAAAGTAGAAAGAGCTACTTTGAGAGGCACTGAGTTTCCCATCACTAGAAATATTCAGCCAAAGGTCTGAAGCCAATAGAAGACAGATGACCACTTGTCAGTGGTATTAGTTCCCCAAATAGTAGAACCTTAGGCATTAGAGACCATAGTCTAATTCCCACCCTGTACACAAGAGGAAATTGTTGCCCACAGCATTTAAGTGACTTGCCTAAGCCCATATAGGTTGTGAGTGGCAGAGTCAGGAGTCAAATATAGATTTTCTGACTCCAAAGCTGGTGTTCATCATTTAGGTTCAGCTGAAAAAGAAACTAAAACAAAAAAGAGAGACTATTCCCTGTTTACTAGATGGATTTTTTGAAGTCCTGATTTGTCATTGCATTGATCAGGGGTCCAAAGTCTTTGAAAGTTATTTCTCTTGATAAGCAGCATATATTGTTCTCTTAATTCTGCTCACTTCACTCTGCATCAACTTATAGAGGGCTTCCCAATATTCTCTGAAATTTTTTATTTTGTCATTTTTTTGTGATACAGTAAGACATTTTTCCATGTACCACATTTTGTTTAGTTGTTCTCCAATAAGCAGGCAGCCCACGAATTTCCAGTTTGGGGCCACTACATAAATAGCTACAATAAATATTTGTGTAACATGGATTCTTTTCATCTTTCTTTGGATCTTTTTGTGATGTAGACCTAGTAGTGGCCTAGCTGGGTCAGAGAATATTCACAGTTTATTAACATGTTGAACATAGTTCTAAATTTTCCAGAATAGCAGGACCAATTTCGTAGTTCCACCCACAGTGCACTAGCATAAATATTTTCTCACAGCCACTCCAATATTTGTGATTTTCCTATTTTGCCATCTTTGCCGACATGATGGGTATGAGGTGAAACCTCAGAATTGCATTGATTTGAATTTCTCTACTGATAATCTGGAGGACTCTTTTTTCCTTATGGATGTTAATACCTTAAATTTTCTTTCTTTGAAAACTGCCTGCTTGTATCCTTTGACTATTTACCTGTTGGGGAATGGCTTAGTCATAAATTTGAATCAGTTCCGTATATATCTTGTTTATGAGATCTTTATCAGAGAAACTTATTGTAGTGATTTTTCTCAGTTTCATTTCCTTCTAATTTTAACTGCCTTACATTTGTTTGTGCAAAAACTTCTCAGTTTTACATAATAAACACTGTGCATTTTATTTTCTGTGATCTTCTTTATCCCTTGTCTCTTTGCCTGTCCATAGATCCAAAAGGTAATTTCTTCCAATTTTTATGATGTTTTTTTTTATGTTTAAGTTATGTATCCATTTGGAGTATTATCTTGGTTTATGGTGTGAGCTATTGATCTATACCAATTTCTGCTAAACTTCTTTCCAGTGTTTGTGAACTAATGAGTCCTGACCTCAGTGCCTGGAGTCTGGGGGTTTATACAACATTATGCGGCTCTGCTCTTTTGTTTGTATGTTTTACCTATTCTGTTCCATCAATCGATTTCTCTACTTTTCAACCAGAACCAATTTTAATAAAATTATCAAATGTTTAAAGGCGAACACTTATCATATTTATTTCCTAGTTTAAGAACTTGACATGCTTTCTCATTGACTTCCCCCTCTCTTGACTAGAACCCTTGAGCAATAGTCATCAATCAGCTTGCCTCCTTTCCTTTCTTTGCTTTCTCCCTTTGTCATCCTCCTTGTCGACAGTCTTTGATCACTTAGAATGACTTACATAAAAAAGTTTCCATATTCATGTTGCTTTCCATTTTTTAGAAGTCCAAACTCATATTTTCTCTAGATATTCCAAGAGCTATGCTTTTTCTTTCTAGCCCCTGCAAAGGTAAATACTGTGGCAGAATCTCCCAGATTTCTGTCTTTCTGTCTCCACCTACTGGCCCAGCCCTTAAAGTGTCAGTCTTGCCTGGTCCCCTGGTCATGTCAGATCTCATTCTGTCTGTCCATTTAACAAATCTCCTATTCTGATCAATTCTCAAATAACTGACTGTGGACACTAAGCATAATAATAAACCTCTTCCTTTAATCTTCTTACCAACACTGTCATCACTGTCTTGTTGATGATAGTCCTTATTTTTTTTTATTTATTTATTTATTTTTTAAATGCAATTTATTTATTTAACATATTTGGTTTTCAGCATTGATTTTCACAACAGTTTGAATTACAAATTTTCTCCCCATTTCTGCCCTCCCCCCCCACTCCAAGATGGCGTATATTCTGGTTGCCCTGTTCCCCAGTCAGCCCTCCCCTCTATCACCCCCCTCCCCTCTCATCCCCTTTTCCCTTCCTTTCTTGTAGGGCAAGACAAATTTCTACGCCCCATTGCCTGTGTATCTTATTTTTTAGTTGCATACAAAAAGTTTTTTTGTTTTTGAACATCTGATTTTAAAACTTTGAGTTCCAAATTCCCTTCCCTCTTCCCTTCCCACCCACCCTCCCTAAGAAGTTGAGCAATTCAACCTAGGCCACACATGTATTATTATGTATAACCCTTCCACAATACTCATGTTGTGAAAGGCTAACTACATTTTGCTCCTTCCCAACCCATCCCGCTTTATTGAATTTTTTCCCTTGACCCTGTCCCCTTTCCAAAGTGTTTGTGTTGATTACCTCCACCCCCATCTGCCCTCCACTCCATCAAACTCCGCCCTTTTATTTTTTTTTTTATCTTCCTCCCTCTTCTTTCCTGTGGGGTAAGATACCCAACTGAGTATGTATGGTATTCCCCCTCAGGCCAAATCTGATGAGAGCAAGGTTCACTCATTTCCCCCTCACCTGCCCTCTCCCCTCCTCCCATAGAACTGCTTCCTCTTGCCACCTTTATGCGAGATAATCCACCCCATTCTATCTCTCCCTATCTCCCTCTCTCAGTATGTTACTCTCTCATCTCTTAATTTCATTTTATTTCTTTTAGATATCTTCCCTTCATCCTCAACTCACCCTGTGTCTGCTCTCTCTCTTTTACATATATATATATATATACACATACATACACATACATACATATACACATAGATACATACATACATACACATTCACTTATATATATACTTAAACATATATATATATATATATATATATGCATATATATATATGCATATTCCCTTCAACTACCCTAATACTGAGGTCTCATGAATCATACTCATCATCTTTCCATGTAGGAATGTAAACAAAACAGTTCAACTTTAGTAAGTCCCTTGCAATTTCCGTTTCTTGATTACCTTTTCATGCTTCTCTTGATTCTTGTGTTTGAAAGTCAAATTTTCTATTCAGTTCTGGTCTTTTCACTGAGAAAGCTTGAAAGTCCTCTATTTTATTGAAAGTCCATATTTTGCCTTGGAACATGATACTCAGTTTTGCTGGGTAGGTGATTCTAGGTTTTAATCCTAGCTCCATTGACCTCCGGAATATCGCATTCCAAGCCCTTCGATCTCTTAATGTAGAAGCTGCCAGATCTTGGGTTATTCTGATTGGGTTTCCACAATACTCAAATTGTTTCTTTCTGGCTGCTTGCAGTATTTTCTCCTTGATCTGGGAGCTCTGGAATTTGGCAACAATATTCCTAGGAGATTTCTTTTTGGGATCTATTTGCGGAGGCGATCGATGGATTCTTTCAATTTCTATTTTGCCCTGTGGCTCTAGAATATCAGGGCAGTTCTCCTTGATAATTTCCTGAAAGATGGTATCTAGACTCTTTTTTTGATCATGGCTTTCAGGTAGTCCAATAATTTTTAAATTATCTCTCCTGGACCTATTTTCCAGGTCAGTGGTTTTTCCAAGGAGATATTTCACATTGTCTTCCATTTTTTCATTCCTCTGGTTCTGTTTTATAATATCCTGATTTCTCATAAAGTCACTAGCTTCCACTTGCTCCAATCTAATTTTTAAAATAGTATTTTCTTCACTGGTCTTTTGGACCTCCTTTTCCATTTGGCTAATTCTGCCCTTCAAGGAATTCTTCTCCTCATTGGCTTTTTGGAGCTCTTTTGCCATTTGAGTTAGTCTATTTTTTAAGGTGTTGTTTTCTTCAGTGTATTTTTCAGTATTTTGTTGGGTCTCCTTTAGCAAGTCATTGACTTGTTTTTCATGGTTTTCCCGCATCCTTCTTATTTCTCTTCCCAATTTTTCCTCTACTTCTCTAACTTGCTTTTCCAAATCCTTTTTGAGTTCTTCTATGGTCTGGGACCAGTTCATGTTTTTCTTGGAGGCTTTTGTTGTAGGCTCTATGACTTTGTTGTCTTCTTTAGGCTGTATGTTTTGGTCTTCTTTGTCACCAAAGAAAGAATCCAAAGTCTGAGACTGAATCTGGGCGCGTTTTCGCTGCCTGGCCATATTCCCAACCAACTAACTTGACCCTTGAGTTTTTCAGTGGGGTATGACTGCTTGTAGATTACAGAGTTCTATGTTCTACGTTTGGGGGGGAGGTGCCAGCTCTGTCAGAGCCGCACTCCTCCTTCCCCAAGGACCCCCAGTCCAGACTGGGCTCAGATCTTCGGCAGGCTGTGCACCCCTGCTGTGATCCGCCACTTAATTCCCCCCACCAGGTGGGCCTGGAGCCGGAAGTAACAACAGCTGTAGCTGCCCCACCTCCGCTGCCCCCGGGGCTGGAAGCCGAACCGCGAACTCCTTCCACTCCCGCGAACTCCTTCCACTCCCGCAGCTTTTCCCACTAACCTTCTCCGCAGTCTTTGGTGTTTGTGGGTCGAGGGGTCTGGTAACTGCCGCAGCTCACATATTCAGGGCGCTAGGGCCCCCTCCGCCCGGCTTCTGGTCTGGATCGTCCACGCCGCTCAGGCTGGGCTCTGCTCCACTCCGTTCCCAGCTCCCAGCTCCCAGCTCCGTGTGGAATAGAGCTCACCCAGAGACCATCCGGGCTGTCCTGGGCTGGAGCCCTGCTTCCCTCTGCTGTTCTGTGGGTTCTGCCGTTCTAGAATTGGTTCAGAGCCATTTTTATAGGTTTTTGGAAGGACTTGGGTACGGAGCTCACTCTAGTCCGTGCTTACCAGCCGCCATCTTGGCTCCGCCCCCCCCCCCCATGATAGTCCTTATTAAAGCAGGTTTAAACTGGATGGATCAGGGGAATGATACGTGTGGGAAACTGTTGAAAGATAGGATATACTAGTAGGAACACCTGTACCTTGTGGCTTCTGGAGTCCTCCTAGCAAGGTGGTGTTGGTCCTTGGTTGGTTTTTGCCATATTTGTCTTCTTTTATTCTGACAGGAGTTGACTTCCTGCCCTTCAACTGCCTGTATTAGAAACTCAAAAGAGTTCTCTACCAGGAAAAACAGCAGATGTCAACTCCAGCAGCTGGAATGTGGCTAGGCTGTCCCACCCTCACTGAGCAAGCAACAGTGATCTCTGAGAACAAAGGTCCCAGATTGTTTTTAGAAAGAAAGTTGGGTATTTAATTCAGGGTCAACTATGGATACTGTGTTCTGGCTCTGGATGCTATCCCTATAGATGAAATCTGGTATGTAATGTGGGCCATCTGGGCTGCTGTAAATCAGGTTCTGTTTACTTTCTGTGGAGCAAGATAGGGCAACCCTGGCTGCTTTCATGCTGTCATCTGCAGCAACAGCATCAGAATCTGGGAGCAATTTCTCTGCTTTCAGGATATATTGTTAATGGCTAAATGGAGGGGATGTGACTGAGTGTGGACCAGATGTATGTGATCTGTGCAGGCAAGTCTGCAAAATTTAAGACGGCAGGTCTATTTTTTTTCTTTCTTAAAATGAGGATTTAGGGATTAATTTATTGGATGAAGTGTCTTTATTCCACTTCACAAAGTTCATATACACATAGTCCACAAAAACTATTCCTGCCTGTGAATTTATACTCAAAGCAATATATGTTCTTCATGCTGGACAAAGCAAACAATCTTTTATAACTGCCATTTTAAGGCTTCAGGGTTACATGACAATACTCGTCATAGGATGATATGATCACACCTTTAGAGAGAGAAGGGTGTCATCCATTCGATACCCCTCATTATCAGGGGCTAGCATTGAGGCCCAAAGTACTCCACTCCCTATAAGATCCCTTCTAGCTGTAAATCTGTGATCCTACGATTCACAGCAACTTGATCAAGATCTCACACCTTTTCCTCCCTCCAAACCTTTACACTAGCTGTACTCCATTCCTAGAATACTATGCCCCCTCACTTCTAACTCTTACTTTCCATGGTTCCTTCAAGGCTAAATTCAAATTCTATTTTCTACAGGAAACCTTTCCCAGCCTCTACCTTCCTCCCACTCTCACTTCTACTCCATTCCAGCTGCTAATGCCTTCACTTCTCAGTCTGGCTTTCATTTGTTCTGGTTATAATGTGTATTTACCATTTACATGTTGTCTTCCCCATTCGAATGGAAGCTTCTCAAAGGTAGGAACTTTTCCTTCCTTCCTTCCTTCCTTCCTTCCTTCCTTCCTTCCTTCCTTCCTTCCTTCCTTCCTTCCTTCCTTCCTCCTTTTTTATCTTCCTCTTTTTTAGTTTCTTTTTTTAGATTTTTTATTTTTAGTTTACAACACTTAGTTCTACATTACCTAAGTTTCAAATTTTCTTCCCTTCCCTCCCCTCCCCCTTCCCCCCAAGATGGCATGCAGTCCAATATATATTCTACATAAACCTTTACATTACCTTATTTACACAATAAGTCAAGTTGTAAAGAAGAATTATGACCAATGGAATGAATCATGAGAGAGAAGAAACAAAACCAAAAAAGAAGAGAAAAAAAAAGAGAGAGCAAATAGTTTGCCTCAATCTGCACTCAGACTCCACTGTTGTTTCTCTTAACGTAGCTAGCTTTTACAATCATGAATCCTTTGGAGCTGTCTTTGAATCTTGTATTGCTGAGGAGAGCCAAGTCTATTGAAGTTAGTTATCACAGAATCAATATGTCTGTGGTTGTGTACAATGTTTTCCTGGTTCTTCTCCTCTCACTCAGCATCAGATCATGTAGGTCTTTCTAGGTTATTATGAAGTCTGTATCTTCCCCATTTCTTATAGCACAATTGTGTTCCATTACATAGATATACCACAACTTGTTCAGCCATTCCCCAATTGATGGGCATCCCCTTGATTTCCAATTCATTGCCACCACAAAAAGAGCTGCTATGAATATTTTTCTACATACTGGTCCCTTTCCCACTTGTGTGATCTCTTTGGGAGTGGTATTGCTGGGTCAAAGGGTATGCACATTTTTATAGCCCTTTGGGCATAGTTCCAAATTGCTCTCTAAAATGGCTGGATCAGTTCACAACTCCACCAACAATGCATTGATGTTCCAATTTTCCCACATCCTCTCCAGCATTTATCATTTTCCTGTTTTGTCATGTTAGGCAATCTGACAGGAGAGATGTGGTACCTAAGAGTTGTCTTCATTTGCATTTCTCTAATCAGTAGTGATTTCAAGCATTTTTTCATGTGCCTATAGATATCTTTAATTTCTTCCTCTCAAAACTGCCTGTTCATATCCTTTGATCATTTCTCAATTGGGGAATGGCTTTTATTCCTATAAATTTGACTCAGTTCCCTGTATATTTTAAATATGAGGCCTTTATCAGAGACATTGGTTGTAAAGATTTTCTCCCAATTTTCTGCTTCCCTCCTAATCTCTGTTTCATTGGTTTTGTTTATCCAAAAACTTTTCAGTTTAACATAATAAAAATTATTCATTTTGCATTTTGTAATACTCTCTATCTCTGGTTGTGTCACAAATTCTTCCCTTTCCCATAGATGTGATAAGTAAACTATTCCTTGCTCTCCCAAATTGCTCAAAGTATCAGCCTTTATTCCTTAATCATCAACACATTTTGACTTTATTTTGGTATATGGTGTAAGATATTGGTCTATGTCCAGTTTCTGCAATACTATTTTGCAATTTTCCCAGCAGTTTTGTGGAATAGCGAATTCTTAGCCCAGAAGCTGGATTACTGGGTTTATCAAAGAGTAGGTGGCTGTAGTTGTTGACTTTTGTGTCCTGTGTACCTAACCTATTACACTGATCTACCACTCTTTTTCTTAGCCAGTACCAGGTAGTTTTGATGACTGCTGCTTTCTAGTACAGTTTGATATCTGGTATGGCTAGGCCATCTTCCCTAGCATTTCTTTTCATTAATTCCCTTGATATTCTGAACTTTTTGTTCTTTCAGATGAATTTTGTTATTATTTTATCCAGCTCTGTAAAATAATTTTTTGGTAGTTCAATTGGTATGGCACTGAATATGTAAATTAATTTAGGTAAAATTGTCATTTGTATTATATTAGCTCGGCCTGACCACAGGCAACTGATATTTTTCCATTTATTTAGATCTGATTTGATTTGTGTGAAAAGTGTTTCATAATTACGTTCATGTAGGCTCTGGGTTTGTCTTGACAGGTAGACTCCCAAATATTTTATGGTATCTACAGTAACTTTAAATGGAATTTCTCTTTCTATCTCTTGCTGTTGGGCTTTGTTAGTAATGTATAGGAATGCCGAGGATTTATGTGGGTTTATTTTATATCCGGCAACTTTGCTAAAGTTGTTTATTATTTCAAGTAATTTTTGACTTGAATTTCTAGGATTCTCTAAGTAAATCATCATATCATCTGCAAAAAGTGATAATTTAGCTTCTTCATTGCCTATTCTAATTCCTTGAACTTCTTTTTCTTCTTTTATTGCTACAGCTAACATTTCTAGTACCAAATTGAATAGTAGGGGTGATAACGGCCATCCTTGTTTCACCCCTGATCTTATTGGGAATGCATCTAGCTTATCCCCATTACAAATAATGTTTGTTGATGGTTTTAGGTAGATGCTATTTATAATTTTAAGGAAGGCTCCATTTATTCGTATGCTATCTAGTGTTTTTAGTAGGAATGTGTGTTGTACTTTGTCAAAGGCTTTTTCTGCATCTATTGAGATGATCATATGCTTTCTGCTAGTTTGGTGTTGATATGGTCAATTATGCTAACAGTTTTCCTAATACTGAACCAGCCTTGTATATCTGCAATAAATACTACCTGGTTGTAGTGTATTATTCTCATGATAAGTTGCTGCAATCTTTTTGCTAATATTTTATTTAAAATTTTGGCATCAATATTCATTAGGGAAATTGGTCTATAATTTTCTTTCTCTGTTTTGACTTACTGGTTTAGGTGTTAATACCATATTTGCGTCATAAAAAGAATTTGGTAGGACTCATTATTTGCCTATTTTCCCAAATAGTCTACAAAGCATGGGAATGAATTGTTCTTTAAATGTTTGATAGAATTCACATGTAAAACCATCTGGCCCTGGAGATCCTTTCCTAGGGAGTTCATTGATGACTTGTTCAATTTCTTTTTGTGAGATGGCATTATTTAGGTAATTTACTTCCTCTTCTGTTAACCTGGGCAATTTGTATTTTTGTAAATATTCATCCATGTCTCTAAGATTATCATATTCATAGGCATACAATTGGACAAAATAATTCCTAATTATTGTTTTAATTTTCTCTTCATTGGAGGCGAATTCACCCTTTTCATTTTTGATACTGGTAATTTGATTTTCTTTTTTTCTTTTTTTTTAATCAAATTGACCAAGCATTTATCTATTTTATTGGTTTTTTCATAAAACCAGCTCTTAGTTTTATTAGTTCAATAGGTTTCTTGATTTTAATTTTACTAATCTCTGTCTTGATTTTCAGTACTTCTAATTTGGAATCTAATTGGGGATTTTCAATTTGTTCTTTTTCTAGTTTTTCAGTTGCATGCCTATTTCATTGAACTCCTTTTTATTTATTTTATTCATGTAAGCATTTAGAGATATAAAACTTCCCCTAAGAACTGCTTTTGCTGCATCTCATAACTTTTGGTATGTTGCCTCATTATTGTCATTCTCTTGAATGAAGTTATTAATTGTTTCTATGATTTTTTCTTTGGCCCACTCATTCTTTAAGATTAGATTATTTAGTTTCCAATTAATTTTTAGTTTATCTTTCCATGGTCTTTTATTATAAATAATTTCTATTATGTCGTGATCTGAGAAGGATGTATTGACTATTTCTGCTTTTCTGCACTGGATTGTGAGGTTTTTATGCCCTAGTACAGGGTCAATTTTTTTTTGTTTGTCACTGTTTTATTGTTTTTTTTAAATTTTTTTTAAAATTTAAATTTATTTATTTAACATATTTAGTTTTCAGCGTTGATTTTCACAACAGTTTGAATTACAAATTTTCTCCCTATTTCTACCCTCCCCCCCCACTCCAAGATGGCATATATTCTAGTTGCCCTGTTCCCCAGTCAGCCCTCCCCTCTATCACCCCCCTCCCCTCTCATCCCCTTTTCCCTTCCTTTCTTGTAGGGCAAGATAAATTTCTATGCCCCATTGCCTGTGTATCTTATTTTTTAGTTGCATGCAAAAACTTTTTTTTTTGTTTTTGAACATCTGTTTTTAAAACTTTGAGTTCCAGATTCTCTCCCCTCTTCCCTTCCCACCCACCCTCCCTAAGAAGTCTAGCAATTCAACCTAGGCCACATGTGTATCATTATGTATAACCCTTCCACACTACTTATGTTGTGAAAGACTAACTTCATTTTGCTCCTTCCCAACCCATCCCGCTTTATTGAATTTTCTTCCTTGACCCTATCTCCTTTCCAAAGTGTTTGTTTTGATTACCTCCACCCCCATCTGCCCTCCCCTCCATCACCCTCCCCTTTTATTTTTTTTTATCTTCCTCCCTCTTCTTTCCTGTGGGGTAAGATAACCAACAGAGTATGTATGGTATTCCCTCCTCAGGCCAAATCTGATGAGAGCAAGGTTCACTCATTCCCCCCTCACCTGCCCTCTCCCCTCCTCCCACAGAACTGCTTCCTCTTGCTACCTTCATGCGAGATAATCCATCCCATTCTATCTCTCCCTGTCTTCCTCTCTCAGTATGTTGCTCTCTCATCCCTTAATTTCATTTTATTTCTTTTAGATATCTTCCCTTCATCTTCAACTCACCCTGTTTCTGCTCTCTCTCTTTTACATATATACATACATACATATACACATAGATATATACATACACACACATTCACCTATATATATACTATATATATAAATAAACATATATGTGTATATATATATATATGTATATATATATATATATATGCATATTCCCTTCAGCTACCCTAATACTGAGGTCTCATGAATCATACATGTCATCTTTCCATGTAGGAACTTAAACAAAACAGTTCAACTTTAGTAAGTCCCTTGTAATTTCCGTTTCTTGATTACCTTTTCATGCTTCTCTTGATTCTTGTGTTTGAAAGTCAAATTTTCTATTCAGTTCTGGTCTTTTCACTGAGAAAGCTTGAAAGTCCTCTATTTTATTGAAAGTCCACATTTTGCCTTGGAACATGATACTCAGTTTTGCTGGGGAGGTGATTCTTGGTTTTAATCCTAGCTCCATTGACCTCCGGAATATCGCATTCCAAGCCCTTCGATCTCTTAATGTAGAAGCTGCCAGATCTTGGATTATTCTGATTAGGTTTCCACAATACTCAAATTGTTTCTTTCTGGCTGCTTGCAGTATTTTCTCCTTGATCTGGGAGCTCTGGAATTTGGCAACAATATTCCTAGGAGATTTCTTTTTGGGATCTATTTGCGGAGGCGATCGATGGATTCTTTCAATTTCTATTTTGCCCTGTGGCTCTAGAATATCAGGGCAGTTGTCCTTGATCATTTCTTGAAAGATGGTATCTAGGCTCTTTTTTTGATCATGGCTTTCAGGTAGTCCAATAATTTTTAAATTATCTCTCCTGGATCTATTTTCCAGGTCAGTGGTTTTTCCAATGAGATATTTCACATTGTCTTCCATTTTTTCATTCCTTTGGTTCTGTTTTATAATATCCTGATTTCTCATAAAGTCACTAGCTTCCACTTGCTCCAATCTAATTTTTAAAGTAGTATTTTCTTCAGTGGTCTTTTGGACCTCCTTTTCCATTTGGCTAATTCTGCCTTTCAAGGCATTCTTCTCCTCATTGGCTTTTTGGAGCTCTTTTGCCATTTGAGTTAGTCTATTTTTTAAGGTGTTGTTTTCTTCAGTGTATTTTTCAGTATTTTTTGGGGTCTCCTTTAGCAAGTCATTGACTTGTATTTCATGGTTTTCTTGCATCCTTCTCATTTCTCTTCCCAATTTTTCCTCTACTTCTCTAACTTGCTTTTCCAAATCCTTTTTGAGCTCTTCCATGGCCTGGGACCAGTTCATGTTTTTCTTGGAGGCTTTTGTTGTAGGCTCTATGACTTTGTTGTCTTCTTTAGGCTGTATGTTTTGGTCCTCTTTGTCACCAAAGAAAGAATCCAAAGTCTGAGACTGAATCTGGGTGTGCTTTCGCTGCCTGGCCATATTCCCAACCAACTAACTTGACCCTTGAGTTTTTCAGTGAGGTATGACTGCTTGTAGACTAACGAGTTCCATGTTCCACGTTTGGGGGGGAGGTGCCAGCTCTGTCACACCAGCACTCCTCCTTCCCCAAGAACCCCCAGCCCGGGCAGGGCTTAGATCTTCAGCAGGCCGTGAACTCCTGCTCTGATCTGCCACTTAATTCCTCCCACCAGGTGGACCTGGGGCCAGAAGCAGCAGCAACTGTAGCTGCCCCACCTCCGCTGCCCCTGGGGCTGGAAGCCGAACTGCGAACTCCTTCCACTCCCGCAGCTTTTCCCACTAACCTTCTCCTCTGTCTTTGGTGTTTGCGGGTTGAGGAGTCTGGTAACTGCTGCAGCTCACATATTCAGGGCGCTAGGGGCCCCATCTGCCCGACTCCAAGTTTGGTTGTTCCACGCCGCTCAGGCTGGGCTCTGCTCCACTCCGTTTCCTGCTCCCAGCTCTGTGTGGAATAGACCTCACCCAGAGACCATCCACGCTGTCCTGGGCTGGAGCCCTGCTTCCCTCTGCTGTTCTGTGGGTTCTGGCATTCTAGAATTGGTTCCGAGCTATTTTTTATAGGTTTTTGGAGGGACTCCATATGGAGCTCACAGTAGTCCCTCCTTACCAGCCGCCATCTTGGCTCCGCCCCCCAAGGGTCAATTTTTGAGTATGTGCCATGTATCACTGAGAAAAAGTATATTCCTTTTTATTCCTGTTCAGTTTTCTCCAGAGGTCTGTCATATCTGCCTTTTCTAAAATTCTATTCACCTCCTTAATTTCTTTCTTGTTTATGTTAAGGTTAGATTTATCAAGTTCAGAGAGGGGGAGGTTGAGGTCCCTCACTAGTGTGTTTTTGCTGTCTATTTCTTCTTGTACCTCTCTTAACTTCTCCTCTAAGAATTTGCATGCTATACCACTTGACACACATATGTTAAATAATGATATTGCTTCATTGTTTATGGTGCCTTTTACCAGGATGTAGTGTCCTTCCTTATCTCTTTTAATTTTATCTATCTTTGCTTTTGCTTTGTCTGAGATTAGGATTGCTACCCTTGCTTTTTTCACTTTAGCTGAAGCACAATATATTCTACTCCAGCCTTTTACTTTTACTCTGTGTGTATCCTCTTGTTTCTAATGTGTTCCTTGTAAACAACATATTGTAGGATTATGGTTTTTAATCCATTCTGCTATCTGCCTCCATTTTATGGGAGAGTTCATCCCATTCACATTCATAGTTATGATTACAAGCTGTGTCTTTTTCTCCATTCTGTGCCCTCCCCTCCATTTATGCTTTTATTTCTTCCTTCTCCCTTCCGCTCCTCAAAAGAGTTTTGCTTTTGACAACTGCCTTCCTCAATTTACCCTCCCTTTTGATTTCCCTCCATTATCTTACCCTTTTCCCTTTCTACTTCTTCCCTCCCTTCTGACTACCACCCTTTTCTTTCCCCTTTCCCCTCCTACTGCCTGTAGGACAAGTTAAGATTTCTATACTTATCAGAGTATGTATTCTCTTCTTGAACCAAATCCAATGAGAGTAAGCTCATATACTACTCTTCTCCCTCCCTTCTTTACCTTTACTATAATATGTTCTTTGCCTCTTCATTTGATGTAATTTACCCTTTTCTATTACTTCCTTACCTTTTCTCCCAGAACCCTCCCTTTATACCTCTTATGTTTTTTTCTCATTATATCAGTTGTTTTATATTGACACCCACAGTCTATGTGTATCCCTTTCAATTGTCATAATAATTGTACTAGTCTCAAGATTGACACACATGTATATACACATACATACATATATATGTATATATATATATAATATATATATATACTTATATAATACAATATAATCCTATATAAGGATGTAAGCAATTTGTCCTTATTGATTAACAAGGTTTGTGGGAGTTGTTTTCCCTGTTTACCTTTTTATGTATCTCTTGAATTTTGTGTTTGAAGATCAAATTTTCCACTGAGTTCTGGCCTTTTCATCAGGAAAGTCTGGAATTCCCTTATTTCATTGAATGTACATCTCCTTGCCTGAAAAATTTTGCTGAGTAGTTGAGCCTTTGTTGTAGTCCAAGTTTTTTTGCCTTTAGGAATATCATATTCCAATTTCTCCTGTCAGTTAATGTAGAAGTTGAAAGATCCTGCACGATCCTGACTGTAGTTCCACAATATTTGAATCATTTCTTTTTGGCTTCTTGCAGTATTTTCTCCTTGACTTGATAATTCCGAAATTTGGCTATAATATTTCTTGGAGTTTTCAATATGGGATCTCTTCAGGGGGTGATTGGTGGATTCTTTCAATAACTACTTTCCCCTCTGGTTCTAGCACCTCTGGGAAATTATCTTTGATAATTTCTTCAAAGATCCTGTCAAGGATCTTTTTTACATTGTGGCTTTCCAGTAGATCAATAGTTCTTAAATTGTCTCTCCTGGATATATATTCCAGGTCATTTGTTTTTCCAATCAGATATTTCATATTTTATTTTATTTTTTTATTCTTTACATTTGGTTTGACTACTTCTTGATGCCTCATAGAGTCATTGGCTTCCACTTGCTCAAATCTAATTTTTAATGAATTTCTGTCTTCATTTTGCTTTTGAGTGTCCTTTTCCAATTGGTGGATTTTAACTTTCAGGGTGTCATTTTCTCTACTTAGATTCTGAATCTCCTCAGTCATTTCACCAATTTTCTTTTTAAAGATTTGATCTCATGGGTGTTTTTTTTTCCATTTTTTTTCTTTTACCTCCCTAATTTGGTTTTCAAAATCCTCCTTTAGCTCTTCTAGGAATGCTTTTTGGACTTGAGACCAGTTCACATTACCTTTTGAGGTATCAGATGTGGATATAGTGTCAATGTTGTCTTCTTCCAAATTGATATTTTGATCTTCCCTTTCTCCATAAAAAGAACAATGGTTCTCAGTTTTTTTTGTGTGTTCTTCTTCATGTTGGTTAGCTTTTGCCTGGCTTTACAATGGATTTCTGCTTTTGGGGCTCACGGAGCTCTGTCCCATGTTTCTTGTTCTGGGAATTGTGAGCCTAGTTACTGGCTTTGCTTGTTATGGCCTTAGGCTTCTTGAGGTGTGGGGGAGGGGTTGAATGACTGCTGGAAGTCTCCTCTTCCCCTGGGGCTGCTCTCCAACACGGGTGGTCTCAGCTGTTGTATGTACTAGTGTCTGCCACTTCCCCTGACTGTGCAAAGGCATGTCTGGGTTCCTGGTGTTGACCCTTGCTGGCTCCACCTATCTGGGACTCAGGAATTCCCACTGTTTGGCTGCTGAAGCCCCACCCCTGTCTCCTCTATTCCAGGGTTTTTCCAAAGGTATTCTGTCTGGGTCATGGAGGGAGGGAGGAGAGCCATTTACCTGGCCATTATGTCTCCCAGAAGTTCAAGAAGGTGAGTTTCAAACCTTTGGGCTGCAAGCATCAGGAGTAGATGTCTTGCGGCCGCAGGTGCTGTGCTGCTGCCTCCTGTCACTTTGACAGACTCCTGTCCTGTGTTGGGAGGCTTGGGGATCTCCGCCAGTTTCAGGCACCCAGCTTTCTCCTAGCCTGGATCAGGCTGGTTTCTGCAGGTGCTTCAGCTTTGGTGTGGTCTGGTGCAGCTCCATGCTCCAGGTGCTCTCCCAGCCTACAGATCTGTCCTGTTGACCTTATGGCCTCTTCTGGCTTGGAAATTTGCCCCACTCAGTCTACTAGTGGCTTATAACTCTCTCAGTCAGATTCTCTTTTTGAGAGGTATCTGACAGAACTTGTGAGAGAGCTCAAGTAGGATGTTGTTTTCATGTGGCCATCTTGGCTCCACCCTCCTTCTTTCCTTCTTTTCCTTCTTCCTTCCTTCCCTCCTCCCTTTCTCCTTCCTTCCTTCCTTCCTTCCTTCCTTCCTTCCTTCCTTCCTTCCTTCCTTCCTTCCTTCTTTCCTTCCTTCCTTCCTTCCTTCCTTCCTTCCTTCCTTCCTTCCTTCCTTTCTTTCTTTCGTATCTCCATTGCTTAGCCCAGTGCCTGGTAGATCACAAGTGATATTGACACAGTTAATAACTGGTAGAGCCATCAGGTTCTTGATCCCAAAATGGGCCCGCAGATTTCATTCTATTTCACAAGTAAAGTACTTAGAGACCATCCAGTATAATATCCTAATTTTATAGACAAGGAAACTCAGGCCAAGAGAAGTTATGTTACTTGCTCAATGTTGCATGAATAGTAAGTGGAGGAACCAGAATGTGAACACAGGTCTGCTGGCTCCAAGAACAGGATTTTTTCTATAAAATCACACTTACTTTTGTTTGACCACTTAGTACTTGGAAATGTGGCATTCTATCATTTTACCATTTGATGGGAAACTTTTTTCACATCATAAAAAGTTTTAGTTCACTCTTTCCCTTGCCATCAAGCAGAAATTGATCAATGCCTCTTGGCAATGATGGTTTGAATGTCTCTTCCCCATGGGCCAACTTTTTACTTTTTCCATACTAAAATCTAGTTAAAATTCTTTGTCATCTTTCCTGCAATTCTGTTAGTTTTTCTTTTTGCACATTTCATTGAATCAGAGTGTTAAACTTGTAGGATATTAAGGAGGTTCCATTCTCCTAGGCTATATGGCATTGGGGAGGCACTGTAGTGCAGTGGGTAGAGAGCTGACCTAGGTGTCATAGGATGTCAGTTCAAATTTTGGCCTTTTGGCTCTCTAACTGTGTGACTTTGGACAATTACTTCTCCTCTTTGGGCTTCAGTTTCCTCACCCATAAAAAGAGGATGTTGGACTAGTTGATCTCTAACCTCCTTTCCACCTCTAAATCCAGCATTTAGGCAGAGAAGTAAATTCCAAGTAATCTGGGAGAGGTTAAAAATACCAATAACTCAGGGAGGGGTGAAGCTTTCTCAAAGTAATTTGGGAGAGGAAAAAAGAACCAATAACTCAGGGTAGTGAGCAAGGCTTTTCAAAGATGCTGGTGCTCAAAGCACTGAGGGCTTTTACCTATATGACTTACAGTTCAGCACTTAAACACATGCCTACAGTGGAAAACACTTTCATTGTTTTTTACTGCTTAGTGGATAGAATGTTGGGCCTGGAGTCAGGAAGATTCATCTTCCTGAGTTCAAATCTGGCCTCAGACACTTACTAGCTGTGTGACCCAGGGCAAGTCACTTAAACCTGTTTGCCTCAGTTTTCTCATCTGTAAAATGAGCTGGAGAAGGAAATGTCAAACCATTTAAGTGTCTTTGCCAAGAAAACCCCAAATGGCATCATAAAGAGTTGGACATGTACAAATTGTTTTCCTTTAATGAGGCTGGGAGCTTCCTGAGGTCTGGAATCCCATTGTCTTCTTTTGTGCTCTGTACTGAACCAATGTATTCCCAAACTTCCTGCCAATGTAGTGATTCTTGGTTCCCTCCCAAAGGAAAGGTAGAGGGTGGGGGTGGAAGGGGCAGCGTTCAGTCTTGTGCTCTATCTCCATGTCCTCTAGACCATAGTTACATAACTTGGGGACTATGAGCTTGTATTTTTAGTATTTGGATAGCTATTTCAGTTTAATTGGTTTTCTTTCTACTTTATGTATTTTATTTTGTGCATTTAAAAACATTTTAAGGAGTTCATAGGCTTTACCAGATGGTCAAGGGAAACTATGACACAAAGCATTTAAAGAAACTCTGCTTTAGACATATATTGTCATCCGACATATCAATGAACCCTAAGGTTGATTTGGCCATCTGCACTACCGCTATATTCTTTTTTTTTTCTTGTTTGGGATTTCTTTTTTTTTCTTTTGATTTTTTTTATTTAGTTTTCAGCATTGATTTTCACAAGAGTTTGAATTACAAATTTTCACCCCATTTCTACCCTCCCCCCCACTCCAAGATGGCGTATATTCTGGTTGCCTTGTTCCCCAGTCAGCCCTCCCTTCTGTCACCCCACTCCCCTCCCAGCCCCTTTTCCCTTCCTTTCTTGTAGGGCAAGATAAATTTCTATGCCCCATTGCCTGTGTATCTTATTTTCTAGTTGCATGCAAAAACTTTATTTTTGTTTTTGAACATCTGTTCTTAAAACTTTGAGTTCCAAATTCTCTCCCCTCTTCCCTTCCCACCCACCCTCCCTAAGAAGTCAAACAATTCAACATAGGCCACATGCGTATCATTATGTATAACCCTTCCACAATATTCATGTTGTGAAAGACTAACTATATTTTGTTCCTTCCTAACCTACCCCCCTTTATTGAATTTTCTCCCTTGACCCTGTCCCCTTTCGAAGAGTTTGTTTTTGATTACCTCCACTCCCATCTGCCCTCCCTTCTATCATCCCCAACTTTTTTATCTTCTTCCTCCTTTTTTCCTGTGGGGTAAGATACCCAAATGAGTATGTATGGTATTCCCTCCTCAGGTCAAATTTCATGAGAGCAAGATTCACTCATTCCTCCTCACCTGCCTTCTCTTCTCTTCCTACAGAACTGCTTTTTCTTGCCACCTTTATGCAAGATAATCCACCCCATTCTATCTCTCCCTATCTCCCTCTCTCAATATATTCCTCTCTCATCCCTTAATTTGATTTTATTTCTTTTAGATATCTCCCCTTCATCTCACCCTGTGTCTGCTCTCTCTCTCTCTCTCTCTCTCTATATATATATATATATATATATATATATATATATATATATACACACACACACACATACATATATACACACATACACACACATATATACACACATACACACTCACATATACATATATGTACATATATATATATATATATATATATATATATATATATATATATATATATATATATGCATATTCCCTTCAGCTACCCTAATACTGAGGTCTCATGAATCATACACATCATCTTTCCATGTGGGAATGTAAACAAAACAGTTCAACTTTAGTAAGTCCCTTGCAATTTCTTTTTCTTGTTCTTTTTCTTGATTACCTTTTCATGCTTCTCTTGATTCTTGTGTTTGAAAGTCAAATTTTCTATTCAGCTCTGGTCTTTTCACTGAGAAAGCTTGAAAGTCCTCTATTTTATTAAAATTCCACATTTTGTCTTGGAACATGATACTCAGTTTTGCTGGGGAGGTGATTCTTGGTTTTAATCCTAGCTCCATTGACCTCCGGAATATTGTATTCCAAGCCCTTCGATCTCTTAATGTAGAAGCTGCTAGATCTTTGGTTATTCTAATTGTGTTTCCACAATACTCAAATTGTTTCTTTCTGGCTGCTTGCAGTATTTTCTCCTTGACCTGGGAGCTCTGGAATTTGGCAACAATATTCCTAGGAGATTTCTTTTTGGGATCTATTTGAGGAGGCTATTGATGGAGTCTTTCAATTTCTATTTTGCCCTGTGGCTCTAGAATATCAGGGCAGTTGTCCTTGATAATTTCTTGAAAGATGACATCTAGGCTCTTTTTTTGATTATGGCTTTCAGGTAGTCTAATAATTTTTAAATTATCTCTCCTGGATCTATTTTCCAGGTTAGTGGTTTTTCCAATGAGATATTTCACATTGTCTTCCATTTTTTCATTCCTTTGGTTCTGTTTTATAATATCTTGATTTCTCATCAAGTCACTAGCTTCCACTTGCTCCAATCTCATTTTTAAGGTGGTATTTTCTTCAGTGGTCTTTTGGACCTCCTTTTCCATTTGGCTAATTCTGCCTTTCAAGGCATTCTTCTCCTCAATGACTTTTTGGAGCTCTTTTGCCATTTGAGTTAGTCTATTTTTTAAGGCATCGTTTTCTTCAGTGTGTTTTTCAGTATTTTTGGGGGTCTCCTTTAGCAAGTCATTGACTTGTTTTTCATGGTTGTCTTGCATCCTTCTCATTTCTCTTCCCAATTTTTCCTCTACTTCTCTAACTTGCTTTTCCAAATCCTTTTTGAGCTCTTCCATGGCCTGGGACCAGTTCATGTTTTTCTTGGAGGCTTTTGTTGTAGGCTCTTTGACTTTGTTGACTTCTTCTTGCTGTATGTTTTGGTCTTCTTTGTCATCCCAAATGGGGCGGAGCCAAGATGGTGGCTGGAAAGCAGGGACTAGAGTGAGCTCCCTGCCGAGCCCCTCCAAAAAACTATAAAAAATGGCTCTGAACCAATTCTAGAACTGCAGAACCCACAAAATAGCAGAAGGAAGCAGCGCTCCAGCCCAGGACAGCCTGGATGGTCTCTGGGTGAGGTCTTTCCTGCACAGAGCTGGGAGCTGGGAGCAGAGTGGAGCAGAGCCCAGCATGGGCTGCATGGACCAACCAGACCAGGAGCCGGGCGGAGCAGGCCCTACTGCCCTGAATCAGTGAGCTGCAGCAGTTACTAGACCTCTCAACCCACAAACACCAAAGACAACAGAGAAGGTTAGTGGGAAAAGCTGTGAGAGTGGAAGGAGTTCGAGGTTCGGCTTCTGCCCCGGGGGCAGCGGAGGTGGGGCAGCTACAGAACTACAGCTGCAGTTGCTTCAGGCTCCAGGCCCACCTGGTGGGAGGAATTAAGTGGCAGATCAGAGCAGGAGTGAAGAGCCTGCTGAAGATCTAAGTCCAGTCCAGGTTGGGGGTTTTTGGGGAAGGAGGAGTGCTGGTGTGGCAGAGCTGGCACATCCCCCCAGGCTTGGAACATAGTTCTCTTAACTTTACAAGCAGTCACACCCCACTGAAAAACTCAAGGGTCGAGTTATTTGCCTGGGAATATGGCCAGGCAGCGAAAACGTACCCAGATTCAGTCTCAGACTCTGGAATCTTTCTTTGGTACCGCTATATTCTTAAGACCACCAGGATCTTCCATCTATCCTATCACAGAATCTTCAGGTGTGTGTTTTGACTTCTTCCTTTAGAATGTGAGCTCAGTGAACACAGGGGCTGTTTCTGTTTTATACTCATATCCCTAGTGACTGGGACAGTGCTTAGAAGATAGTAATCAAAAAATGCCTTTTCATTGATTCCTTAAAGTAGACATTCCAAGTAAGTACTTGCTGAATGAAAAGCTTAGTTGAATGAATGAATGAATGAATGATAATACATTTATTAAATGCTATGTGCTAAGCAAGGAAGTGCCAGGAAAGTAAGACTTTGTGATTTTTTAAAAGAGCAGGGCCCGGCACAATGAATGCCACAGTGTTTAGTGAACATTTAATGAGCTGAAAAGGTGGGACTCAGCTTGAAGACTTTTAGTAAGGTAGATTTAGAGCACCAGGTTGTGTGGTGGCCACACCATCAAACCTTTCTCATCTGAGGCCCTGGTAGAATTAGCTGGAGTCGCATTTAGAGAAGCTATAGCTAGCACAAAGTATTGATATTTTTATTTATTAGCTAGGAACAGTAAGATGACCCTCCACCTGACAATTTCCTGTGGCCCCCTTCACGTGCATAAGCCACAGGAGCATGTCCTCTCCTTATCTCACACCACACAAACCACATGTCCTCCAACTGCCAAAGCTCAAAATTCACAAATGATGAGATGTGGCTCTTCACATGGCTTGTCATTCCACTTGCCATTAGAAAAGATCTCAATGCAGTTCTCTCCACCACCCTTGTTATTGGGCTCTCCCGGTTCCCAGTTGGAATAGCCCAGTGGGTCTCCTGTTGGATAGACGAATTTGCCCTCTTTCTGGATATCAGTCATGCCAAGGAAGGCTGCCTTGCCATATCTTGAGACAATCTTCTGTACAGCTTTATTCTCTGCCTCATCTCTGGGAGAGGCCACTGTACCACCAGCTGCTTTGCATGATTTTGTTGCCTTATCAAAGTTGCCTTCAAAGCCACTGGTCTTGAATATCTTATTCCCAACTGCTTGACCACTTGGGAAGAGTTCAACTGGGAAAAAAAAGCATAGGAAAACATAAACAGAAGAGTTAGTTAATCTGGGTTTGGGATGACTAGAGAAGTTCAATGCTGACTACATCATTCCCTGGCTCAACAATCTCCACCTCTCCCTATTGAATTTCAAACAGTATTTCATAACCTTTTGTGTTTCATGGACAACCTTTGACAAACAGTCATTTTCTCAGAATGTTTTTAAGTAATTGAAGGAAAAATTAAATTTCTGTTATAGATCAGCAAAAATAAAGATGTATTTTTTCCCATCATGAACCCTCTAAAATCTATCTATGGATTCACTAGGGATCAATAGACACCAGGTTAAAAAGCCTTGATATAGAATAAAATACAAACTCCCAAGCCAGGGATTGAAGACCTTCTTCCATATGGGTCCAATCTCTCTTTCAGCCTTTCTTCATATTACTATTTTTTTTCGTATTCTGTGTTCAAGCCAGACAAGTCTACTTGCTTTTCCTGAACTCACCATTCCAGAGCTTGCCTCCATCCAGCTGCACAATTCATCCCCCATGTATAAAATGCACTTTCCCCCCTTAGGTTCTGATGCTCAGAAGCTTCAGCACTTAGCCCAGTGCCTGGCACAGATTAGACACTTAATAAGTGTTGATTGATTCCTCCTTTTTCAAGGCAAAGTTCAGGTACCTCCTCCTTCAGGAAGCCTTCCCAGATATTCACCCTCTCTAATAGCATGTAAATACCCTGGGAGCAGGGTGGCTGCTTTTTCCTTTTCCTTTTTATTTATTTATTTATTTATTTTGTATTTTTGTTCTTGGCGTTGATCGCAGTCTCTGGTACGTAGTAGGGTCTAATGAAGATTTGTTGAATCGAATAGTATTCTTTTTTCCCTCTTTTTAAGAATAGTATTTTTTTTTCCAATTATATGTAAAGACAATTTTTAGAATTCATTTTTATAAGATTTTGAGTTCCAACAAAAATTTTTTTTCTCCCTCCCTCCTCTCCCCTTTTCCTAGAATGGTAAGCAATTTGATATCGGTTATATATATACATACATACATATATATATATGCAATCATGTAAAATATATTTCCATATTAGTCACAATTATGGAAAAAAAGAAAAAAGACCAAAAGGAAAAACAAAACACAAGAAAATAGTATGCTTAGATCTGCATTCAGAGTCCATCAGTTCTTTATCTGGATGTGGGTAGCATTTTCCATCATGAGTCCTTTGTCTTAGATCATTGTATTGTTGAGAAGAGCTAAACAGTTGATAGTTGATTATCACACAATGTCGGTGTTACTGTGTACAGTGTTTTCCTGGTTCTGCTAATTTCACTTTACATCAGTTTATACAAATCTTTCCAGGTTTTTTTTTCCTGAAATTTGCCTGCTCATCATTTCTTATAGCACAATAGTATTCCATTACATTCTTCTACCATAACTTGTTCAGCCATTCCCCAATTGATGGGCATCCCTTCAATTTCCAATATTTTGCCAACACAAAAAGGACTGCTATACATATTTTTTTGCACATGTTTTCACTTGTTTATGATCTCTTTGAGATACAGACCTACTAGTGATATTGCTGGATCAGCAATGTAATTTTGCCATAGCCACTAAGTAATCTGTCTTTACATCTCTGTTACTGATGTTGTAGATCCTGTTCCCCATGTCATAAGTTTGTAGGGTAACTACTATCACAACAACAAAAATCTGTATGAATATAGCCTATTAATATAGAGGATTCAGGAGATGTCACTAAAAAAATGAATGAACATTTACTAGACCATAGCTTGAGCTAACTCTTTGGATTCCAGAGCTGGGAGAGTCCTTAAAGAAGAGATGCTTCAAGCCCTTTGTTT
This sequence comes from Trichosurus vulpecula, assembly GCF_011100635.1. Taxonomy (NCBI): domain Eukaryota; kingdom Metazoa; phylum Chordata; class Mammalia; order Diprotodontia; family Phalangeridae; genus Trichosurus; species Trichosurus vulpecula. Next base: position 64,758,710 of record NC_050580.1, on the reverse strand, counting down.
TCTAAATGAAGAAAGTGATATCTGGAGTGTGGAAGGGAGTTTTCTAAAGTCTAAATTCTGCCAATTAGTGCCAAAAACAAAATTAGCATTCAATTCTCTCAGGTTTCATGAATGGCTTTTCTGCCTTCACCGCATTCACAAAACGCTATGTGATAAATTTCCATTTGGAACTCTTGATGGGTTTTCCATTGGAATTCATGTTATGGTGGCATTGAGATTTCCAGACAAGCCCATGAAAGCTCATTGGAACCTTAACTCTTAGGGATAAGCATTGGAGCTAGTAGTTGAACCTCTGGGCTTCCAAATGCAAATTAAATATTCTTTCCACTATTGCATGATGTCTCCTCCATATTCATCTAAGATAATAAGATTTTGAGCTCAAAGGAAAACTGAGTGGCCCTGTAGTGGCCCTCATTTTACAGATGAAGGAAGCAAGGCCCAGAGAAGTCAAGGAACTTGTTCACCATCAGATAGTAAATCAACGGTGAAGTTGGGATTTGAACTCAGACCCTCAGACTCCTCATCCTTTACTCTTTCTACTCCACTATGTACCTCTTGGATTTGCATTTACTCTGTGTGTTTCTGAAGGTGCCAGGTACATGAGTCAATGGTGCCAATGACTCTGTTAACATATCATGTCTTTGACATTAATGTTTGAATTTCACCACCCCTCCCCATCCCCAAATCCACCATGATTATTTGGTCTGGTGTTTCCAGTCCTTTAGTTTAAGCAGGTCATGAAGTATTTTTGTTTCTGGAGATTAGATTCTGAATTGTAGACCTATAGTGTTGGCAGCAACCTTAGAAGTAATCTAGTTCATTCCAAAAGTCCCAGGGAAGTCAAATTAATTATCTGAGGTCACCTATGGGCAGCTAGGTAGTATACTGGATAGAGTACTGGGCCTAGAGTCAGAAAGACCTGAGTTCAAATCCAACCTCATTTACTAGCTATGTGACCCTAAGTAAGTCATTTAACCCTGTTTGCCTCAGTTTCCTCCTCTGTAAAATGAACTGGAGAAGGAAATGGCAAACCACTGTAGTATCTTTACCAAGAAAACCCCAAATGGGGTCATGAAGAGTACAACATGACTGAAAATGACTCAACAACAAAAAAGTCACCTAGCTAGTAAATGGCAGAACTGAGACTGAAACTCAGGGCTCTGATTCTAAACCAGCATTTTCCCCAGTATACTGTGCTTTCCTTAGTCACTCATACCTATTTAGCTTCCTGACACATTAAGATTCCTTTTTTTGACTCAACTAGCTCTTTCCAAATAATTACCACAAAAAGAAGATTGGACAAAATTTGAAAGAGACTTGGAGAGCTTCTAGAATCATCTAAAAGTCTCTCCAGACTGGAACATGGGAGGAGTCTTAACATGAAGCATGGTCCAAATTAACATTTCTTTGCTCTTTTTGCCTATTCTGAAGGCCCTGCAGTAGAAGAGAATCCCAAAGTAACAACAGAAGGATGCAATGTGCCATCATCACTCTGGCTTCCAGGCAGCTTGGCTCCAAAGATAAAGTTCTCTCTCCATAATGCCTGGCTGCAGCTCTGTAAGCCTTTCTGTTGGGGAATAGCCCATGGGAGAATGAGCAGACCAGACTATGGTGCTAAATAAAACCTCTAGCACTACACCTCTTGCTAAGACCAAGCTGTTCTCATCTGCCCTGGGTAATTCACAAGCTCCATTTTTGTGTCTAAGCCTGGATGCCTTGTTACTTAGGCATCCTAGGGCACTAACATAATTCCATGTTGAAGGCTTCTTGCCTTCACCCTATTTAAAAATGAAGTCAGAAATGTTTGAGACCTTTGGTGCAATGGAGATATAATACTCTAGGTGGAGGCAGAGGATTGGCTTTGCATTCTAGAGATTCCACCCACTCCCAGTCTGGTGTTGGGCAAATCCCTTAAACTGTCTGAGTCTGGTTTTTTTTGTCTTTAAAATAAGGGGGTGGGGGTAACCTCCAACATCCCTTCCAGCTCCAAGTCTAGAAGCCCGAACACCTTTCTCCTTCCCTTTCCTTGGCAGAATTTTCCATTCCCTTCAAATGGATTTATTAACATGATCTCCTCATCACTAGGCAGGAGAGCAGCCCAGGTACCAAGAATGAGGTTTGAAAAGCAAAAAAAACCAGCTTCAGAAGAGTTGGTAAAAAGCAGGGTGTGTCCAAAGAACAAGAGAAGAGGCCGAGACTAAAAGAAGACCTTGGCCCATCCTCAGCTCTGAAGGACTTACCTTTCTGTTGCTTGGAGAGTTGTTTTTGGAGGTCCTCAACTTTTGTGTGCAATTCAGCCACTTCCTGCTTCAGCTTGTTTATTTCTGCATGAGGCGAGAGAGGTTTTGAAAGATTCTCAGTCTAGCATAGGTTTTTTCTTGTATTAACACCCAAGGCTTTCAAGAGGGAGAGAGGAAAGTCTTTGAAGATACTCAGGGAACCAGCAGTCAGTAAGAGGTGCCTGGCATAAAGGCTGATGCTGGGCAGAGGCCTTAAGATTTGGCAGCTGTTTCTCTGCCTGGAAGGTTTTCTATCCCTCCTTCCCCATCCTGCCTAAAAGACTCACCAGCTACAGTGAGTAGGAGGCTAGTGCAATTTTCTTTTTCTTTTCTTTTTTTTTGTAGGGGGCGGGGCTGGGGGAGGCAATCAAGGTTAAGTGATTTGTCCAGGGTCACACAGCTAGTAAGTGTCTGAGGCTGGATTTGAACTTAGGTCCTCCTCACTCCAGGCCCTCCACTCTGTCTGCTGTGCCTGTGGTGCAATCTTCCATGAGAGTCTAAGGGCTGAGAAGCCCTAGCCAGGGGTGGGGAACCTGGGGCTTCAAGGCCACATGTGGCCCTCTAGGTCCTCAAGCCTGGTAATTTGACTGAATCCAAATTTCACAGAACAAATCCCCTTAATAAAAGGATTTGTTCTGTAATACGTGGACTCAGTCAAAGGGCTGCACTTGAGGACCTAGAAGCCCACATGTGGCCTCGAGGCTGCACCTTCTAGCCTATGGCTGAATTTCAATCATTTCCTACTTAGCAGCCTGTTTGCCTGAAGAAATGAGAATTCATTGACTTCTCCACAAGGTGGAGTGAGATTAGCTGTGAAGATACCTGCTTGGGTATTTGTCTGAAACGGTTTGGCCATGGAACATTTTAAAGCACTTTAATCTCTACACAGTCAGGAATAGGTTGTGATTACCGTTACATTTCCACCCAAAGTCATCTCCAGAGTAACAGCATAGAGCACTTGGACTTGGAATTAGGAAGAACTGTGTTTAAATTCTGTCTTAGACACATAAGATTTGTGAGCTGGGTAAGCCACTTACCCTCTCTGTGCCTTAGTTTCCTTATCTGTAAAATGAGGCAGCTGGACCTGATAGCTGCTAAGGCATCTTTCTTTCACTTTCTTTTCTACTGCTAAAACATCTCTTGCACTTGTCTCCTCCCTACTACCACAGCCTCATTACCTCTCACTTGCACTACTGTAGTGGTTTCCTGATTGACCTCCCTTTTCCTATTCTTTCTACCTTTCAATCCATCCTTCACACATCTGCCAAAGTGATTTTCCTGAAGTACAGGTCTAACCAGTTTGCTTTCCTACTCAATAAACTCTAGTGGTTCCCTATGGACTCTACACTTAAATATTATCTCATCTTTTAATTTCTGTTTTTTAGAAGTTTTAAAATATTCATAATTATTAATATCATAGTAGAGGTATCTAATTTATAAATAAGTAGATATAAAGAATGTGTGCAAAAATTATTTTTACTTATGGGTGCATCATCAAAAAATTTGGAGCTCTGGCCTATAGCAAGACCCAGTGCTTAGATCAACCTGCCTTGAATATAAAGACTGTGATGGTTTAGTTGAAGGAGGTTAAGTATTAGCCTTCTTACAAGGCAACTAACTTTGAGACCATATAGACCAGAGAGCATACTTGCTGTGAGTATGATGAGGTCCTTTTGAGGATTTTTCAGGGATGGAGGCATTCTTTCTTGATCTGCATTCAAATACCAACAACAGACATCCAAGTCTAGAAATCCCCTTGGCATTTCAAACTCAACATATCTCAAACAATTCATTTTTGAAGAATTGGACTTGTAGTTAAAGAGATCTGAGAACTTAAATCTTACCTTCAACACTTAATTATCATGGAAGGGTTGCTTTCCTTCTCTCAGCCTCAGTATCTAGATCTTTTCAATGGGAATAATAATATCTTTAGTAATACACAGAACTAGGAGTCAGGAGACCTGACTTCTATACTCAGCTCTGTCACAAATTAGCTGTGATCTTTCCAGCAAGTTGTCTACCCTCTCTGGTTTTCAGTTTCCTCATCTTTAATTGGGGATCGGAGTTGGATTAGCTCATAGGACCATAGATTTAGAGTTCAAGAAGGGCTTAGGCTATTACCCTCTAAGTTCCCATTCAGCTCCATACTTTTATCATTTAGTATCATACTTTTCATTACAAGCATCCTACTCATCTGTCCTATCATGGCATAGATGTGACCCTGAATCCTCAGTATGAAGCAAAAGCAGTGGAAGGTTTTGCAAAATTGAAATGCTTGGATTGCAAATACAGTAGCTTTCTCTCCTTTCAGAGGATCCCCCTGGTTAAATGCAGAGACCACCTTCAGAATGGTGGCTATGGGGTGATGGATTCTTTGGTAATAGACCAAGGTACAGAGTGGTCCTTTGTCCTGTAAATGTAAGTGAGCTTACATTTCCAAGCAACAATCGTGTGGTAATGAGAAAGGGAATACTTTTGCTTTTAAGAGAAAGCAGTGAAATACACAACATTATACCTTCTAAGAACATTAATTTAACTATTTATACGCATAGTTTGACATCTTTGTTTACCAACCAAAATGTTAGAGGAAAAGTATCCCATCAACACCACCTTTCTTATTTTAAATAGAATGAGGAGAGGTAAGAAGTTGCATCTTAGGAAAGATAGCTTACAGGTTCTCTTCAGAGGGGCAAATAAAGGGGTTGACAGTTAAATATTATTTCTTCAATAGAAGGCAAGTTCTTTGAGGGTTGGGACTCTTTCACATTTGTCTTCACATCCTTAACATCAAGCATAGTGCCTGGCACATAGTAGGGTTTAAAAATGCTTATTGATTGCTTGGTTTGATCACTTGGTTAAAGTCAACAAAAATGTCCTTTTGTGGACTATTTGGTCACCTGCCACAAAGTACTTTTTTAATGTAGGAAGACAGACTGACATAAAAATAAGTGTATGCATTAACATCTCTTGAAGATGATAAAGAAAAGGAGGAAAATCCGTGAAGAACTTCACCAGATCCTCTACCCTAGCTTATAGATACATTGGCAGTTGGTGACTTCAAGGCCGCTTGGGCTTGGGGTAAGGAAGGAAGAGTGGGATAGTGAAAAATGGGACAGAAAACATGGTTCAGGATCAAGAAATGAACACTGAGAAACCCATTTCTCATTAATAAGACTGCCTTCCAGAAGGGAGTACGAAGCTTCTAGGGTATAGACGACAGGTACAGAGAAGGAACCTGAGTATGGCTTGATAGGAAATGACAACTACCCCATGAAGGCAAAAGTCCAAATCAACACCAAATTAGGAGAAAGTATAAAAGTGAGAGAAACAAGTCCAGCCATCATTATAGGAGCTCCAACCCCTTTCATTCAAATAAGCTTTTGACTCTGGAGAAAAAAAGGAATATAGACAAAAATACAAACATTAGCTCTAATAACTGCTACTTTAAAAGAATCTTTTAACTATAAATCCATATCTTTTCCAAAGGAGGGGGTCAAGAAATCCCATAAATTGCCCCAGGCAGCAAGCATTTAATTTCCTTGTCAAGGGGGAAAAGCTGAAAACACGGGCAACACCAGTATAATTTCATTTACAAAACAAGACAACAACAACAACAAAAACAAAACCATCATGGAGAAGGAGGATGGTAGGTGACTAGCTGTGTCTCCTTACAGAACAGGAAAAAGCAATGGAGGGAGAGAATGAGCCAGAGGAAGACAGGCTGTCAGGCACAGACAAGCCAGATGCCATAAGTCTTTAAATTCAACAAGCATTTATGAACTGTCCAATGTGGTCAGGGGGGATTGTTGTTGTTGCTGCTTTTGTGGAATCATTTTAGTGGTATCTGACCCTTTGTGAACCCATTTGGACATTTCTTGGCAAAGATACTAGAGTGGTTTGCAGTTTCCTTTTTTAGTTCATTTTACAGACGAGGAAACTGAGGTAAAGAGCATTAAGTGACTTGCCCAGGGTCACACAACTAGTAAGTATCTGAAGCCAGATTTGAAGTCAGGAAGAAGAGTCTTCCTGACCCCAGGTATGGCACTGTACCCGCTGTGCCAGCTAGCTGCCCCAAGGAGGTAAAAAATTCCCTGCCTTCAAGTAACTTGCATTCTACTAAGCGATTTACTATGAAAAGGATGAATAAACAGATTATAATTTGAAGTGGGAGAGGGTGCTCATAACCAGGAGAAGCAGAGATTTCTCAGGTCCTCCAATCTAAGTATGTTTCACATAGATCAAAAATAAGAATTCTAAGAGGTAAAGAAAAGGAAGAGTATATCCCAGGCATGGGAATCAGCTTATTCAAGGGCAAGAATAGTTAATAGGTCAGTTTGACTGGAATATAGAATACGTGAAGGGGAGTAATGCAAAAAGGTCTGGCTGGGTAGGCTGGAACCAGACCGTACAGGTCCTGAAATGCCAAGCTGAGGATGTTAGCTGATCCTAGAGTCAGTAGTGACTTCTGAAGTTTTGTGAGCCCGGGATTGATATGAACAGACCTCTGTTTTAAAAGCATTTATCAATGAAGTCTAGAGGAAGACAACAAACTATTTCAATCTGTCAACTCATTAAGCATATACTATGTTGTAGACGCTGTCCTGGGCAATGTGAATCAAAGGCAGAAATGAAGCGGTTCTCACCTTCAAGGATCTTGTCATCCTATTTCCCTTTCAGATGTTATCTCTGACTCTCTCTGGACTTCATCACCAGTTACCTTCTCACCCTATAACTTCATTCATCATCTAGGGGTGGGGAACCTGTGGCCTTAAGGCCACATATGGCCATCTAAATCCTCAAGTGCAGCATAATTGGATTCAGTACAAAGGCTGAGAATTTAGAAGGCCACATGTTCTGCACTTCTGATCTAGGGCGTTCTCACCCTGAAACTACTTTCCATTCTGCCAGCCTCCTGCTGCCATTGGTGAGTTCTTTCTGGGGCCTCCATTTTGTGGATGCACCTAGGATGGCCATGCTTCATTCCCCTACTGGCTGTGCTCTCTAGACTTTACCTCCATATCCCTGAGCCAGTAACTTCGTCTCCTCCATTTTAGGTGTTTTCTTCCCCCATTAGAATGTAAGCATCTCAAAGGCAGGAACTGTCTCTCTTTTTGCTTATATTTGTATCATAATACTTAGCATAGTGCCTGACACTTAAACACTTAATAAATGCTGGCTGGTTGGTTGCCTGTCTATGGAGGGGAGACAACATATACATAATATATAGATATAAAAATATACAAAATTTTGGGTAGAAACAAGAAGAGAGTACATTCCATACCTGCAAAGGCACAGACATTGAAGATGAGGTGTCATTTCTGAGGAGCCGATTTTTGGCCAGTTTGACATTCTACAGTTTGACTGCATTGTAGAATATATGAAGGACAGTAATATGTAATATATTTAGAAAGATAAGTTGAAATCAGACTGATTAAGGCATTAAATGCCAAACCAAGAAGTTTAGATTTATTCCTAGAGATAATAGGGAATTATTAGAGTTTACTGAACAGGGGAGTTAAATGGTGGGACCTGTACTTTCGGAGATTTACTTTGGCAGCTGTGGAAAGGATAGATCATAGTGAGGAGTGATGAGGCTGGGAGCTCAACCAGAAAGTTAGTGCCATAGAGGTGACTGGGGCTTATACCAATGTGTGGGCTGTGTAAACACAAAGAAGAAGATGGATGCAAGAGATGTGGTATCCATGGATTTGACAAGAGTTAGTGCCCAACTGGAAATGAGGAACAAGGGAGATTGAGAAGGAAAATAGAAGGAAACAGATTTGCTAGCATTTCTTTAGCGATCTATTCCCAACCACCACGTCTGGACTCTAACACCACCCTGAAGTGTTGTGTTATATGAGAAAATGGCAATGGCTCTTGAGGATGGGGGGCAAAAGCATCTGGACCAGACCAAACAGCCCCAGAAGCAACATGTGCTGGAGAAAAACAAGTCATTTAGAAATTACTTTTCAAGGTATCTTAAAAAAAAGGATGATACCTAAAGAAAAGAAGTTATAATTCAAAATGAATACATATGCACACACTGAGAAGACATCAGCAATTACCAAACAAGTTACCCATTTTTATGTCTAGAAAATATTTATGGGAATAGTCGATATATGCACATATTGAGGGTTTTCTTGATGAAAATATGAGAAGGTACTAGCTGTGTGATCCTGGGCAAATCACTTAACCCCAATTGCATCCAAAAAAGAAGAAGATAAAGAAGAAGAAAGGAAAAAAGGAAAGAAAGGGAAAGAAAGAAAGAAAGAAAGAAAGAAAGAAGGGAAAGGAAGGAAGAGAAAGAAAGAAGGGAAAGGGAGAAGAGAAAGGAAGGAAAGAAGGGAAAGGAAGGAAGGAAGGAAGGAAGGAAGAGGAAGGAAGGAAGGAAGGAAGGAAGGAAGGAAGGAAGGAAGGAAAGAAAGGAGGAAGGAAGGAAAGAAGGGGAAAGAAGGAAAGAAGAGAAAGGAAGGAAGGAAGGAAGGAAGGAAGGAAGGAAGGAAGGGAAGGAAGAAGGAAGGAAAGAAGGAAGGAAAGGAAAAGAAGGAAGGAAGAGGAAGGAAGGAAGGAAAGAAGGAAAGAAGGAAGGAAAGAAGGGAAAAGAAGGAAGGAAGAGAAAGAAAGGAAAGAAGGAAGAAAGAGGAAGGAAGAAAGGAAGGAAGGGAAAAGAAGGAAGGAAGAGAAAGGAAGGAAGGAAGGAAGAGGAAGGAAGAAAGGAAGATATTAGAGTGGTTTGCCATTTCCTTCTCCAGCTCATTTTACACATGAGGAAACTGAGGCAAACAGGGTTAAATGACTTGCCTAGGGACACACAGCTAGGAAGTGTCTGAGCCCAGACTGGAATTCAAGAAAATGAGACTTCCTGGGAGCTCTCTTACTCACAGCAGTGGTGGCATGCGTAACTCTGGGCCAGCCCTTGTTCTGAGCTCCCAGGCTGAACCTAGATGTTGAAGTGAAGGGACTCTGAGTCCTGAAGTCTCTAAAACCATAGTGGAAGGGATCATAGAAGAAGAAGAGGAGAATGAAGAAGGAAGTGAATCTGTTAATAAAAGAACGAGGATGATACTGAGACCAAGAAGGACCATCCATACACCCAGAGAATTGAACTGGCAAAAACAGAAAAGTATTGGGATGGTTGGTTCAGAGGCTTATCCAATCTCTTCCTTAGCTGCCTTATCCCTAATCTACTGCTTCTGGCAGGTGCTGATAGAACTAGTGTCCCCAACACATGTAAAATATCTACGCATATTCTTGACAACATTTTGTTCAAGACCAGTGATGTGCATCCATCTCCCCAATTCCAAACTTCTTCGGGACCCCCAAAGCTTTCTTGTCTCCTTCCCATCCCATCCCATCCCATCCCACCCCACCCTACTCCCCTCCTCCCAAGAGGGGCCATATTCGCAAAACCAAAATGACCAGTTGTAGGGTGGAGTTGCCACATTTTTGGCACTTTGGCTGAAGCTCCTAAGTGAGCTCCTTGCTTTCAGTCTCGGGGAAACTTAACTGGGTCCTGCCAGTCTCCTCTTGGGGAGACAGGGCTGTGGCCTTGTTCAGTACTGGGAATTCTCTTTGCCATTCTTGGGGTGGCAATGGGAAGGATAAGGGTAATGAAGGGAATTTTTCTTTGGCCTAGCCCTAGACATCCAAAGTACACACGAAAATTACTTCATAGCCATGTTTAGGGATGAGGAAGCTTTTTTCCTTCAAATAAAATGACCAATCAGGTTACTATTTTCTGCATGGTTTGATCCTTTCAGCACACTCTAGAGGCTATGTGCTTCTGCCCAGGGGTGACAGTGACCCAGACTTAGGCACAATTCCCAGTGTGGTTCAGGCACATGGGATCACGGAGGGAGGGTACTGCATGTACCAGAGCCTGCCAGGGAAACCAGGTAGGGCCCATTCCAAGCACATTATGCCAACACCTTCTATTTAACCTGTACAATGGGTACTGTACTATCCTTTCTCTTAGATAGACCACACCAGACTGTACTGTCCTCTCAACAAACTGCCCACACCACACACTGAACTCTGGCTGGCTTATATTACTCCCTACCTGGAGGGGGGTAATCACCTACCAGCTCCCCTTGGCTGGCTTTCCTGCCTCCCCAGTGCTACCCTATCTGCCACTGACTGACCTTGCTTGAATGAGTGCATCCTGTCCAGGGAGTTGCCAGGATTAAGCCCATTCGTTGTTTACTATTGAGCTGTGGTGTGGTGCAAAGTGTGTGTTTGCCTTTCCCAAATCCACCTTTTCATAGCCTGAGTAGTTTCCATGGGTTTTCTTTCATAGACGCAGCACAGCTGAGCCCTCCTTGCTCCCTCCACCACAAGGGGAGATGTCATGTTACCCTAGTGTTTGAGGGAGGTCCCCCCCATCCCTATTCTGTGTCTTAGGTGCTGCTTCTGCCCTACCCTGCTCCTCAACTCAAACCACTCTGTCCTACTACACAGGCATCTGGGACCCTCTGTTCCTTTATTTATGATCTTGTTTAAAGAAAATAAATATTCCCAGCCTATCTGGCTAAAAAAAATGAGACTTCCTGACTCCAGGTCTGGCACTCTGTCCTCTGCACCACCTAGTTGCCCATAAGCTTTCTTTAACAATTCTCAAAGAATTATGAATCAAGGCATAAATAAGGTATATGCTCTGAAAGTATATGGCAGAGTAAATTGTGCAAAGTCCAAGCAGAGGAGGGATTCCCTAGCAAAAGTACCACCTACCTTCCTGTCTCCCAGGTTTGTAATCTTTAAGTCATCCTCATCTCCTTATTCTTCCTCACCCCCCATATTCAAATGTTTGCCAAATCTTGTTGATCCTACCACCACAGGATCTTTCGCATCTGTCCCATTCCCTGTATTCTCATCACCACCACCCTATTTCAGCCCCTCACCATCTGCTTACTACACTATTGCAACAACATCCTACTCAGTCTTCATGTATCAAGTCTCTTTCCTCTCTAACCCAAAATGATTTTCCTAAGGAACCCATGTCTGATCTTGTCACTTCCCTAAGCAGTGAAATCCAGCATCTTCCTACTTAGCTCTAGGGTCAAATGTAAACTTTTCTGTCACTTAACATCCTTCACAACCTGGATCTAGTCTACCTTCCCAACCTTATCACACATTCATCCATACAAATTCTTTAGTCCAGCCAACAGTCCTTCTTACTGTTATTCACACCCATCCTAGCAGCGTCCCCAGAAGACTAGGGATTAGTCTCTGCATTGGCAGTTGAGGACAAACTAGAGACACTGAGGAAAAGCAGCTTTGGGATGCTACAAGGGACACAGAGGAAACTTCTTACTATCCAAGCTTCCATCATCTCAAAAAAATGAACAGAGGTTGCATTATTGGATGATGGTGGAGTAGGTCAGAAATTTCCAGGCTCACTAGACTTCCTCTACAGAAAGAAAATTGCTATGAAATTAATGTAGAAAAAAGTAAGTAAAAAAATGCAGTAAAGTTCTTAAGGTCCTGCTTTTGCCAAGGCAGGGTAGAGAAGGAAGAGAGACTATAACCCTAACCTCCTACTTTTTCAAAAACTCTTCAGCATTCTTAGAGAATTTTTTAATCTTTCTTCTCCTATAGTGAGAGTCATTCAACAGTGCTATGAGGAACTGGATGACTTGGTCAGTTGGAGGTGTTGATTTCAAGTTTTTAGCACTAATTATTTGCAGACTCACCCATCCTGTGTCTTTGATGTTAGCATGATACATGTGTGTTCTAAATATGATCTTGGTGGGGGGAAGAAAAAAATTACATGATAATTTTTTTGTATATTTGGAAGGAATAGCAGGTTGTACATAGTAGATTTGCAGTTTCATGTGCAATCATCTTTTTATTGTAATGTTATAGAAATGCTTGTTTCATATCATAAATTAAAACAAAATAAATTTGATGTTAGGTCTTTTGAATGGACACTTGTCCGGCAATATGTTATACATTGTGATGGCTCCCTTGTCATGTGGAAGGTCAGCTTCATTGACCTAAATATTAGGAAAGTTTGTAATGTCCATTTTGATCACTTTGTACAGTTCCTCCATCACCTTCCAGCTGGAAGGAAATGTGGATCTCCCACCTAGAGTGACCTTCTATGATTCGGCTTTGATATCTCCTAGTACTGCTTTGCCCATTCGCTAAAATTCCAGAAAATAGGGAAGCACCAAGCTAGAAAACTGACACATGCCAAAGGCAGATGGGGTACCCCTGAGGGTTGGCTGACTTACCTTCCAGAGAACTTTTTCCTTCCTTCCCAGGTGATCCTCTATCTCCTTTTGGCCCAGGGAGGCCCCTTGGTCCTGTGATGCCTGGAATGCCAGGGATTCCAGGGGGCCCTAATGTTGAATGATGAGAAAGAGACCAAGAAAGAGTCAGTTTATAGGACCTGGCTGTTAGCAAAATGTTTCCCATCCTGCCTGAGCAATGGATGCCTTGAGTCTTCCAGCCTCCCTTGACCTTTCAGCATAAGAAGGTGTGGGTCTGACTTAAATGCTATACAAAAGAGACTTCAGAGCTTGGGGAACCTGAAGAGAGATGGCTTTTTCGGGAGTCCCAGGTCCTGCTCTAAGATTTCCAGGAGGTCCTTGATCTCCTGATTCTCCTTTCTCTCTCATAGGGCCTGGGGAAGGGGTGGGGTGGACATTGGGCTTAGGGGGCCTAGTACTCTTAGTGTTCCTGCTCCTCCAGAGGGTGGAACAAAAATCACTTAGGAATATTTTGGTCATTGCTTTCTCTTGTCTTTTCCCTTTTAATTGGCAGCAATGTACATACAGAATGTGCTTTGAACATTTCTCTGGAAATGGGCTGTTAGTGAACAGCAAGGTTACATTTTCATCTTTCTGTATGTTATCTTTCCTCTGCATGGAGGCAGGTAATTTCCAGCATGATACTACAAGAGGCCCCAACTCCACTTAGCCCACAATTGATTTGGGGCCAGATTCAATCAACCAGTCCACAAGTATTCATTGACTGTATACCCAGTCCTTTACTCCACAGACACTGTAGAATATAGGAGAAAGAAAAGACAGTTCATTGGATCATAACACCACAGATCCAGAGGTAGAAGTGACCCCAGAGGTAGTCTAGTCTCACCCCTTCATTTTACAAATGGGGAAACTGAGGCTCAGTGATGCCCAAAGTAAAAAAAAAAGTATCAAAGGTAGGACTTGAACCCAGATCCTCTGACTCCAGCGTACAATGTGGACACTGTTCTCTTTCTCAAGGAGCTTTTTGCTTCATAGGGCAGAAGACATTGACATAAAAGTCTAACTAGAAACTTTTGCACTTGGGTCACAAATGCCCCAAGCCATATCTGAATTACTACATCTGAACTACTCAGAAACCACTAAATTCTATTACCTTAGAAAAGCCGTATGTGCCCTACCTTCATTATACTGCTGGACATATTAAAAAAAATAGAGAGAGTAACACAGGACTGCAATCTAAAAACACATGTTAAAATTGTTGGTCTTGACTGCGGGATTTATGGAATAGAGGCTGGAGAGACCAGTAGAGGTAGGGTTTACTTGTTAGGTGGAATCTGGAAAGACTGAGAAGGAAAGGACGTTTTTGCATATCAAGTGCATGGTAAGCCAGATAGCGCTATTAGAAAAAAGACATGACAGCTATGATTTTTTTTTGTGCCAGACCAGTGATTTCACTGTCCTAAAGAAACCCCAGTGAGGAAATTACCTTTATGAATGTAGACAAGCTCCTTTTCTTAAACTTAAAATCTTAAAGGCCACTAAAAGAGTCCTGAGAATGACAATGATTTGTCAAGGGTGGCAGCCAGTATTGGCAGAGGGAGGGCTTGAATCCTTGATCCTGGATTCTTATGAATCCTGAGTCCATCTTTTTAACAACTATACCTGCTATCTCTCTTTGTGAGCCTGGTGCTGAATCTGCCCTTCTGTGAGTTGCAGGAAAATGAGGGACAATAGGAAATATCCAACCATGATGATAGTTGTGTGGTGGAGAAAGAGCTCAAGCTTCTATCACAGAATCTGGAGTTGAATTTAAGCAGTTTTGCTTACTCTTGGTATGTGCTTCTACTCTCTGGGTCTCAATTTGCCCATCTATAAAATGGGTGGGTGGAGCTGGAATGGACTAGATATCTTCCAACTCTAAAGTTCTACCTCTCCTAGAAGCTTTCCCTTACTAATTGTTCTTTACATTGATTGCTTTCTATTCTCTAGCTAAAGGTCATACTTGACTCTACTATATCCTTGACTTCAACCATATTTCTGTGTGTGTGTGTGTGTGTGTGTGTGTGTGTGTGTGTGCGTGTGTATGTGTGTGTGTTTAATTTTTCCAACCACTCTGTAATTTCCTTAACTGCAGGAACAGTGTCTGATACTTCTCTTGTAACCTGAAGGTACTGAGAGGATTGTGGATTTAGAGCTGAAAAGGACATGAGAAGTCATTTAACCAGATGAACCCCTTCATTTTCTAGATGAGGGCCCTGGAATTCACAGAGAAGGATGTATCTTGCTCAGCATCATGCAAATAGCAGAGTCAGAATTAGGATTTGAACCCAAGTCCAAATCCAGCACTCTTTCTACCACACCATGGTGGATTATTGTGGGATTCCCTGGCAAAATCTAGTAAAGGTCTGGGCATACAGTAGGCACTCCATAAATATTGCTGGAATGAATGAAGAGACTGAGGAGTGACAGTTATGCCCTTCGGGTCATGGATAGACAATTAAAAAGGATGATGCTAACTTTCAAACCTGTGGGGTAGAATTACTGAGGAATAAAGCATGCTCGGTTACCAGGTCCCTTCACAACAGAAAGATTTATGTATTAGAATCATACACCTGAAGAAGGACTTCACAGGCCATCTGTTCTAATTCTCTCCTTTTCAAATCAGAAAACTGAGACTTCTAGGGGCCAATATGAAATGATGCATTAACTAATGGCAGAGGAGGATTGTTGCATTTCTAGTTCTGAGCTCTTTTCACCCCCAAATACTTGAGATGACTTATTTCACCTGCAGGGGCACATCATGGAATAAATGTCAACACTTCCCCACCCCAGCTGCACCACCTACCTTTGGCTCCATCTTCTCCCTTGGGTCCCTGTTCACCTTGGGGTCCTTTGTCCCCTTGGGGTCCAGGGGAACCTCTGCTTCCAATAGGACCTGGAGCTCCAGGAGATCCTGAAGGAAGAACAGTTAAGATAATCTGTAGTCAGCTCTTTTAGGTCCATCATTTTGTTCCCAACTGGAGGTAGGAAGTGGAATGGAGAGTCATATTCAAGGAATGATTTAGAGGAAGTCAGCAGCATTTCACATGAATAAGTTTCACTGTTAGGCATTTCTAGTTCAAATTCAATTGAATTCATTTTGACCAATATTTACCCACTACTTGTAAGATACTGCTGGTACCTTAGAAAGACAAAACCATAGCAATCCTTGCTCTCAGGAAGCTTACATTCTACTGGAGGAAATAAACATATACACAAATAACTTCCTAGTATTACCTCTTATATAAAACTACTTCTTCCTTTTAGATGTGTGTGTGCTTTTTGTCACTTTGTTTCAATATTTCCTATTCTTTGTGATTTCCTTCTCTTGGTAAAGATACTGAGGTGGTTTGCCATTTCCTTCTCCAGCTCATTTTACAAAGGAGGAAACTGAGGCAAACACAGTTAAGTGACTTGCCCAGGGTTACACAACTAGTACACAACTAGTCTGAGACCAGATTTGAACTCATAAAGATGAATCTTCCTGATTCCAAACCCAGTGGTCTATCCACTGCATCACCAGCTGCCCACACATCAGTGTGCTTATATACTCATAAGTATCACAAATGCTAAAATATATGATTAGTATCCCATAGTGCTAGGATGCTAGGAAAATGATTTACTCCATTCAATTCTCATATATATATATATATATGTAGGTATATGTGTGTACATGTATATATGTGTGCATACCTATCTCTCCATGTATAGTAGAGATTACTAATCTCTCTCCTCAGCATGTGGCCACCCAAATTAGGAGGATCCGGTGCTATGTTCCCTGCTGTCTTCTTTTACCCCTTTCATTTTCTAGTTGTGCCAGAAAGCAGCCTTAGGTAATTTGAATAACTGAGTTCAGAAGCTCTGGTGGAAAAGGATAGAGAAATAGGCAGGGAGAGAGTGAACCCATGAAGAAATGTGGGTATTAGCTAGAGATAGTGTCTAGGTGTTGGAGGAGAGAGGTAGAAAATGGTAATAAGTCACAATGAGACTACATGGGGCTGGCAACCAGGACACATTTTGTTTTTTTAAAATATTTTATCCCCCAATTATGTGTAAAAACAATTTTTAACATTCATATCTTTTCAAGTTTTGAGTTCTGAATTCCATCTCTTCCTTCTTCTACTCCCCTCTCCCTGAGATGGTAAGCAATTTGATATAGGTTTTGCCATCATGTAAAAATATATTTCCATATTAGTCATTTTGTGGAAGAAAAATCAAAAAAGAAAGAAAAACAGAGAAAAAAGAAAGGAAGGAAGGAAAAAAGAAAGGAAGGAAAAAATAGTGTGTTTTAGTCCACATTCAGATGCCATCAGTTCTTTCTCTGGAGGTGGGCAGCATTTTTCATGAGTCCTTTCGGATTATCTGATTTTGGAGGCTGAAGAAAATATCATTTCTTTAACTCCAAGATGCATGAAACTATGGAGAAAGGGTGCGATATAGGACTTAAAAATAATGGAGGTATGTTTTTGAGCTGTGAATATACCTAGGGGTCATTTTCATATCAGTCTGAGTTAGAGAACTAGTCCCCTGGAAAATATTAAGTGTGATCTAAAGAATGACAGGGCTTAAGACAGTGAGGTGAGCTGGCCCTAAGCAGAATGGAAATTGAGGAGATAAAGCAGGGGAGGATAGAGAGGGCCCTTCAATATCACCTAATGTAAACTTCTCCATTTATAGAGGAGGAAATTGGCTCAGAGTTGAAAAAGTGAAGTGATATACCTTTGCTCACAGAGTCAATTAGTGCTAGAATCAGAAGTTGAACTCAGGTCTTGTGACTTCAAATACATCATTAAAAAATTATACCAAAGCTTCTTCCTATCCTAGCACTCACCTTTTTCTCCAGCATCTCCCTTTGGACCTGGATCCCCAGGGGGACCTTCATCCCCTTTGGGTCCAATGGGACCGGTTTCTCCTGGTGGGCCTCTAGGTCCTGGCGGTCCTGTTTCAAAAAAAAAAAAAAAGAAACAGGTTTTTGATCGGAGTCAGTGTAAAGATAAGAGAAACTCTTTTGTAGGATATGCTAAGAACCTTCATGCCAGGTAAGCTTTTGCCTTCCTTTTCATAAAGCAAACTCACTTCTAATAGAAATAGCAGCCAGCTGCCAAAACAAGCCATTATTCAGAATGTTTTTCTTGATCACCGAGTGTATGCAGAGCATTGTAACAATCATAGATATTTATAGATATTCAATCATAGATATTTATGAAGCCATAATTCATGGCCTCAATTCCCCTAGGGACTTATAGGACCTTTGCAGGTATGAGCAAATACACCTGGGGCATAGAGGAACGTGGCAGATTTGGGAATCAGAGGACCTGGCTTCAAATCCCTTTCCTGCTGATCAATGACTGCGTGATCTTGGGCAAGGACCCTCCGTTTGTTAATTTCTAAAACAGAGTTAGGACTAGGAGAGTTCTAAGGTCTCTTACAGGTATAACTCTGGAATTGTAAGATAACGTAGCTGTGATCATAGGAAATGGAGCTTACATATCATCTAGCCCAAATCTATCTTTTTATAAATGAGGAAACTGAGGTACAGAGAGGTTAGGTTACTCCCCTAAGGTCTCGCAGGTATTACATGATAGATTGGGGTTTTGAACCCAAGTTTTCAGTTTCTCAATCAATGCTTATTCCTTAACACCTGGCTTCCTCTCTAAGTAGCAGTACAAAGCAAAAGGTTTCATAAAAGCAGTCCTAAAGAAAAGGTGCAGACTGTTAATGCTATTAGTTTAGAAGGAGAGGCACATCTGTGAGGGCCGGCATGAAGGATGTGAGGTCTGAAGGAGGGCTAGCACTCAGGTTAGTGGGAAAAGGGGATTATGGTCTCGTGGAACGGGGCTTGATGTAGAATTCTGCTTGTCACTTACTAGCCATGCACATTTGAGCCATGATTCCTTCAAGGCATTGCCCCTTAGGGCTCCATTAGAGTGGCTCTGCACTGGACTGGTTAATGAGGGCCCTAAGAAACCTTCTTTGAGTCAGCAGCTTGTGGTCTGGGAGGCTGAGAGGCTTTCCTCTCCTCCTGGGAGAGGTTTGCATGCATCTGCTCAGATAGAAGGTCAGACAGCCATAAGCGGAGGAAGTAGTCACATATGTCAGACCAAGAAGGCCTCCTTGACCCAAACACTTCGTCCTCCAGCTCAGTGATATCTGAGATTGCTTTAAGGCAAGGCTTTCCATGATAGAATGAGAGACTTAAAATGCAGATGACCCTGGGGGAGGGATTTTTTTTCTGTACTTGTAATTTCATCAATGATTCCATCCACAGCTGGAACTCCATTTGAAGTACACTGTCTACCAATGCAGATCTGAATCTTCTTTGGGTGGAGATAGATTAAATGACATATCCAGGGTTATATAGCTTCTAAGTGTCAAGGGCAGTATTTGAAATCAGGTTTTCCTAACTTAGGCAGGTAGATGGCACAGCGGACAGAGCCCTAGACTGGAGTCAGGAAAACTTCAGTTCAAATTCAGCATCAGACAGTTATTAACTCTGTGACCCCAGGCAGATTACCTTTGTCTGCCTCAGTTTCCTCAGCTGCAAAATGGGCATGATAACAATAGCACCTGCCTCTCAGGGTGGTTGTGAGGATCCAATGAGATCATATTTATAAAGCATTTAGCACATAGTAGGCACAATAGAAATGCTTACTTATTCTCTTCCCTTTCCTTTCCTAACTCCTAGGCCAGCTCTCCTTCCACTGTACCATATAGCCTTATAGCTCACATTTCTTGTGCCTTTTTCACAGTCCTACTGTGAGCTAGTTAGTTCAAATATTATCATCACACTTAGTTTATAGCTGAGGAAACAGGCTTACAGAGTTTAAGTGAGTTCCCTTTGATCATATAAATTCAAAATGGGAGTCAGGACTTAAACCATATCTTCTAATCTTCACACCATTATGTATAAAATACAAATGACCAATGTCAGAACCTTTCTTGAGAGCAGGCTTTGTTAAGGGAGAAGAGAGAAGAGCACAGGGTACTTGGGTGCCTGAGAAGAATGGGGACTGATACTAATGGGGAGAGGGTGCAGAAGAGGGCCAATGGGCACCCGAAGAAATCTTTGATTTTGATTTTTTTACATTTAGTTTAACAATTTGTCCTGCTCTTCTGGTTAGTTCAGGGTTTTATCTTTCACCATGTATGGAGTGAGACAGGACCTTCAAGACATTTCTCTCTATAGATGGGCAAATAGCTTTATTCTACTAGGGAACCAATTTCTCAGGTGAGGTTGAGGCCAAAGGAACCTGAGCGACTGCTAAAAAACTGACCCTCCGCCAAGAGCAGTGAGAAGTGGAAAACCTTTTTGATAGCTCTGAAATTAATATTTTTCTTAATTTCAAAATCCAACTAAGATGCATAATACAGAGAGAGAGAGAGAGAGAGAGAGAGAGAGAGAGAGAGAGAGAGAGAGAGAGAGAGAGGGAGAGGGAGAGGGAGAGAGAGAGAAACCTTGCTATCAGAATATATGTCTTCTAGTCAGTCAAACTCATAGATACTTCTTTACCTGGATCTCCCTTTTCTCCTTTGGGACCATCTTTCCCATCTCTTCCATCTCTCCCAGGCAATCCATTTTCCACAGGGCCACAAGTGATGAGGGCACAGGCATTTGAAGTTTCTTTATTGCAGGAGGGTGTCAGCTCTTCATCTTGGGCAGCAAGGGGAGTGGGTTTGAAGAGTGCCAGTACAGAGAGGTAGAGAAGAAGCATGGCCCTTGACTCTGAGTCACAGTGGGAGAAGGAGGTTAATTCAACTCATTGTCTGCTCCAGAACAGGGGGAAGGATCAGTCATAGTGATAGCTTATGGCCAGAGAGTTTGTTCTTCATTTTAGCTAAGGAGTGTCAACAGAAGGCATTTGTGAATGTTTTGGAAATGTTGCGTTTAGGTTTCTAACTTCAGTCAATGACCCCTCTACCTAACAAACATCCCAACAAATCTGTCCCCACTAGCTTGTATGTTCCCTCACATCTGCCTTTACTTTGGCCCTCCCTGAAGTAGAACAACCACCCAAAACCCAAATGGACAATGAAATACTTATATTTCCTAGCCTGTCACAGCAGAGGAAGAGGGGGAGGCTTTAGAATGTGACTAAGAAGGATGGGTTTCTATTGCTGGCTCTGCTACTAAGTCAGTTTGTGACTCTGGTCAAGTTACCTCCTTGAACTGCCACTTCCTAATTAGGAAATAATAATAAAGTTCTTATTTTAGATGGTAAGATTCTCCAGATGTCTCTTTTTGTAGGTGACATTGTGATGATTTCACCAAGCCCCAGAGCAACCAAAATTCTGCTAACTGAAATCCTGAAACACTCAGAAATATTTAGCCTAATTCTCTATACAGGAAAAACCATGTAAATAAAGATTACTTATTGTCCAGAATAGTTTATGATAATGGATACAGAAGCTAAAGAATTTTTGTACTTATTTTTCTATATATGTATTGATCTAGACTGTTACTTATATAATGGTTGCCCATCCAATTGCACATCACATATGTGTGTATTTGTATTTATAAAGATATATAGACTACAGATATAAATATAAATATAGATAAAGATACAGACATAGTCACAGATATACACATGGACCCAAATAGACACACAGAGATAGAGGCAAAAGACATAAATACAGATATAGAGAAACAGAATTAGATATGTCATAGACCTAGAAAAAGATATCTTGGATATATGTTGCAAAGGAACCTTGTGTCGGGTCTAGAAATAAACAAGAAGAGAATAAGCTGAATTATCATTGGGAAATTGCAAAACTCTTTTAATGACCAAAACTCTATGAAACAAAGACCTATCTTTTGTTAACACTGATATTCTTCCACTGATATGGTATGACTATGAGTCAACTTATAGTTTCTAAAGTATTAAAGCTGAGGATTACTCAAAATGTGATGAAGGCCAGTATAGAAATAAGCTTGCTAAAACATTACGTACAAGGGAATTATATAGGAAAAGCCCTGTAAATGATGTCATTGAACAAGTAAGACCAGAATAAAAGAAGTATGTCAGATGCATATCTGGAGAGAAGAATAACTAAGGGATAGGCCGCATGCTCCATTGGTTTACATATAATATCAGGAGCACTTGAATAAAGGAACTAGCATACTGAGTGGACCCCTGACCACTTTTTCCTACCCCTACTGCTCAACTTCCCCCACCCCCCAGTAAATTTATGAATCATACAGGACAGACAGATGTGGCTGGACTGTGACATTGAAGAGATCACAAATACAGTGGAGTAAGGCATTTTATATATGTTATCTTACATGATCCTCATAATAACTCATTTTGATGGGTGAAGAAATGGGCTCAGAAATTAGGTGAATAAAAGTTTGGAGGTGGGATTTGAACCCAGGTCTCAAGTCCAATACTCTAACAGAGTATTGGACCAGTTGCCTTATAAAACCCTGTGATTCTATTATTTCCTATCTTTATTTTATTGAGTCCTTGGAATTCGACATTTCTGCTAATTCAAGACTGAATCTAACCTTAAAATAGATATTTGAGGTTCTTTGTAGTAACAATAGTTTCCTTTCTGTCATTAATTATTCTGGGTCCTATGTCTCAGAACCTTAACTGTTTCCAACCAGTACTCAGGGCTTTCTGATATAATATCTACTTAGCTTGAGGATACATCTTAATTAATATGTTTAGTTTAACTCTATAGGTTGCCTTGCCTGCTTCTTCTATGAAAGGTCATATGTGGAAGGGTGTTCCATTACATAGCTTTTGTCCTGTAGATTAACTTGAGAAATACCAGGAAGCTGAGGCAGAAAGAAGGCTGAGAATAGGGTTGGCTCCAAAGGTAAAAGCCAACTGGTTGGTCCATTGGCCAGTGGACTACAGCCTGGACATATCAGGATAAATCTGATACAGTCTTGTGCAAATGCAAATGATCATTCAGAATCTCAAATCAAATTCCACCTAACTCAGAAAGCAATGTATAATGGGTAACTCACAAAGGAGATTGGAGGCAGCAGATAGTACTCATTCATGCTTCCTAAAACACATAAGGGAACCAAACTAAATCATGTATTATATGGATCCGTGAATACTTACCTCCACCAGCTACCCAAGGCCTATGAAGTCCAAGGGTCAGCCTGGGGGAGCCAGGCAGTAGAATGGCCAACAACAAAGCTTGAGAGAAAGCTAGAGAATGGGACTCGAGGGTATTCAATGCCTCCACTTCCCCTGGAATACTCACAGTACAGTTTTTCAGGGAGGCTGAGTTCTGCTTTATATACTATCTTTCCATCTAGGATCTCATTGCTCAATGTCTCTGAGAATTTGCTTCAAGGAAGTTTGAGATTTGCTTTTTCAGTTGACAAGCCTATTTTAATAGTTCAACATAGCAAATGTTTCTTGTGTACTTGAGTAAACAAGACTTTAGGGAAGTTGTTACATCCTAGACTCAAAGTGTTTTGAGATAGCAAATAAAGGAAAAAGAGGTGGCATGACCTAGTGGGTAGAGCGCTGGCCTTAAAGCCAGGACCTCAATTCAGTATCTGTTTCTAACAACATGCTGGCCGTGTAACCCTTGATAAGTCATTTAACCTAGAATTGCTCTAAACAACTCTAAGAGTGTGAGTTACAGAAAAACTGTTGACCTAGACTGGTTGAACAATTTCCCTTCTCTAGGAGTTTATTGTGCTCATGGATTCACAAGTCCAAGTTCTATCCCAAGAAAAGGAAAGAGAATAATATCCCAGCTCACCTGGAAAGCCATCAATATCCCTCCCTGACAGAATTGTCCCAACTCATAATCACATAAAGGAATTACATTCTCAGGGAGTCCTCTCACACCTCTTTCCCCATTCAAGTTACTTACCTTATGGTGATATAAGAAGGAGGGAGAGTGATATAAACAGATTATAGGGTTTTAGAAAGAAAGCTTATATCCAGTTCATTTGCAATCTGAAATAAGTCTTGTTTCAATTTAATCCAATTCAATGAACTATTGCTAAACATTTGCCCTTAGAGAACTGGGAGGATAAACAGTTTTGTTAAGACTACGATCATCCTACTAGTCATGGAATGCCAGGGTTTCCAAAGAATTAAAGTGAACTGTCCTGCAGAAGGCAATGGAAAACTTCATGGTATGAGAGTGTGACCTTTAAGAAATTGCAAATGAAGAATTAGGAGAAATTAAGGACGGTATAAGATAAATGTATCATCAGAAAGCTAGATTGCATGCCACATTGATATACTTCTGATATAAAAAGATCCAAAAATAGTCCCCCATTAGGTTGAATGGATTCCCTGTGGACGATTTATGGGTGAAAAGAGCCACACAAGGTAGACAAGTACAGATGGGTTGTTTTCTGCATCGTTTACCCATATCAATGAGATCACAGATTCTTTGGAATATTGAAGAAAATACCATGTCTGCCCTCATGAAACTTCTAATCTAGTAAAGGAATGTGATACACATACAAATAAGTACAATACAAAACCAGAATAGTAGAATCACAGCATCTCTGAGTTGGAAAGGGCCTCAGAAATTTAGTATAACTGAAATGTGAAAAGCAATCTTCTCTAACCAGCTAGCATTTAGATAGCATTTTAAGGCTTACAGAGCACTTTCCAAATATCTTTGATCCTTACAATACCCCTGGGAGGTAGGCTTCTATTATTTTCCTTGTTTTACAGATGATGAGACTGAGGATGAGAGAGGTTGGGTGGCTTCCCCAGACTCACCCAGCTAGTTAGTGTCTTAGGCTAGATTGGAACTCAGGTTTTCCTGACTCCAGGACTAGTACAGTGCTCTCCCAACAAATACTTATCCAACCTTTGCTTTAAGCATTGCAATAGTTAATCATACTTATAGTTTCTCTAATATTGAGCCAGCCCTGCATTGCTGGTATAAATCCCACCTGGTCCCAGTGTGTGATCTTTGTGACATATTGCCATAATCTCCTTGCTGGTATTTTATTTAATTTTTTGCAACAATACCTATGGAAATTGGTCTATAGTTTTCTTTTCCTGTTTTTGCTCTCCCTTGCTTAGGAATCAAAACCATATTTGTGTCATAAAAGAAATTTGTTAGGACTCCTTCTTTACCTATTTTTTCAATATAGTATTAGAATTAATTGTTCTTTAAGTTTTTGGTAGAATTCACTTGTAAATCCATCTTATCTTGGGGATTTTTTTGTTATGGAGCTCATTTATGATGTTCAGTTTTTTCCCTCTGGGATGGGATTATTTAAATATTATTTAAGTATACTATTTTCTCTTCTGTTAATCTGGACAATTTATATTTATTTATATTTATTATATTCATCAATTTTAGACTGTCAGTTTTATTGGCATATTATTGGGCAAAATAGCTCCTCATAATTATTTTAAGTTTATTTTCATTGGTGGTGCATTCACCCTTTCTATTTTTGATATTGATAATTGTTTTTCTTCTTTCTTTTTTTAAATTAAGTTAACCAATTTTATCTATTGTGTTGGTTTTTGAAAAAATAAAACAAGCTCCAAATTCAATGACTTTTTTTCCTTTCAATTTTATTAATCTCTCCTTTGATTTTCAGGTTTCTATTTTGGTGTTTAATTGGGAATTTTTCATTTGTTCTTTTTCTAGTTTTTTTTTTCAGTTGCATGCTCAATTTGTTGACTTGCTCTTTTTCTCCTTTATTGATGTAAGCATGTAGAAATATAAAATTTTCCCCAAGTGTAGCTTTGACTGCATGTCATAAATATTGCTACATTGTTTCATTGTTGCCATTGTCTTTAGGGAAATTATTGATTATTTTATGATTTGTTCTTTTACCTACTCATTCGTTAGGATTAGATTATTTAGTTTTCAATTAGGTTTTTTATCTATGCTTCCGAGGCCCTTTAATGAATGTAATTATTTATTATGTTGTGGTCAGAAAAGGGTGCATCTAATATTTCTGCTTTTCTTCATTTCTTTGTGAGGTTATTATGCTCTCACATGTGGTCAATTTTTGTTTGATATGCCATGTACAGCTAAAAAAAGGTAGACTCCTTTCTATTCCCATTCAATTTCCTCCAGAGGACTATCATAGCTACCTTACCATCTCCTAAATTTCTCATTTATTTTATGATGAGTTTAATCTAGTTCTGAGAGGGATAAGTTGAGGTCCCCCACTAGTATAGTTTTGCTGTCTATTTCTGCACCTCATTCAACTTTTCCTTTAAGAATTTGGATGCTATGCTATTTGTGACATATATGTTTAGTACTAATATCACTTCATTATTCATGGTAACTTTTAGCAAAATGTAGTTTCACTGATTTTCTCTTTTAATCAGGTCTATTTTTGCTTTTCCTTTGTCTGAGATCATGATTGCTATCCCTACTCTTTTTAATCTTCATCTGAAGCATAATAGAGTTTTCTCCAGCCTCTTCTTTTCCCTCTGTGTGTTTTTTTTCTATTTCAACTGTGTTTCCTACAAACAATGTATTGTTGGATTCTAGTTTCTAATCCATTTTGCTATCTGCTTCCATTTTATGGGTGAGTTCATCCCATTCAAATTCACAGTTATGATTACTATTTGTATATTTCCATCCATCCTATTTTCTTTGTTTCTCTCTCTCTCTTTTAAACCCTGTCCCTCTAAAGTCTGTTTTGCTTCTGAGCACTATCTCCCTTAAATCTGCCCTCCCTCTTCTCACCCCTCATTTCTTTTATCCTCTTCCCCTCCTACTTCCATGTTGGGTAACATAGATTTCTAAGGCCAACTGAGTGTGTAAAAATATTCTTCCCTCTTTGATCCATATTTCATATGAAAATGAGGCTCAACCACTGCTTGGGCCCTCACATTTACCCCTCTACTAGAAGTGCTCTTTCTTATGTGCCTCTTCGATATGAGATGATCTCCCGCATTCTTCTTCTCCTTCATCTTGATGCATACCTCTTTCTCATCCCTCCATTTTTTGAGATCATTCCAACATAATCAACCCATATCCATACCCTTGGTCTATGCAGACTTTTTCTAACTGCCCTAATAATGATAAAGTCCTTATGAGTTACATGTATCATCTTTCCATATAGAAATGTAAATAGTTTAATGTTACATTCCTCAAAATTTCTCTTTCATATTTACCTTTTCATGTCTCTCGAGTCTCATGTCTGAATGCAAAATTTTCTATTCAGCTCCAATTTTTTTCACCAAAAATGCTTGAAAGTCCTCTATTTCCTTATCATTTCTCTTCCCCACACCCACCCCCCCCCACCTCAGAAGGATTATACTAAGTTTTGCTGGGCAAGTTAGTCTTGATTATAATCCTAGCTTCCAGAATATCATTCCAAGGCTTCCCCCCTTTTTTATTGGGGTAGCTTCTAAATCTTGTGTGATCTTGACTGTGACTCTGCTACATTTGAGCAGTTTCTTTCTGGCTGTCTTCAATATTTTCTCTTTGATCTGGGAGCTCTGGAATTTGGCTATAATATTCCTGGGAGTTTTTATATTGTGATGTCTTTTGGGAGATGATCAATATGTTCTTTCAACTTCTATTTTGCTTTCTGGTTCTAAGCTATCAGGGTAGTTTTCCTTGATAATTGCTTGAAAGATGATGTCTAGGCTCTTTGGGTTTTTTGTGGCTTTCAGGTAATTCAATAATTCTTAAATTATCTTTTCTCAATCAGTTTTCCAGGTAAGTTATTTTTTTCTGATGAGAGATTTCGCATTTCTCTCTCTTTTTTTCATTCCTTGAATTTTGTTTTATTGTTTCTTAGTGTCTGATAGAGTCATTAGCTTCCACTTCCCTAATCCTAATTTTTAAGGAATTATTTTCTTCATTGAGCTTTTGTACATTCTTTTCCATTTAGTTTATTTTGCTTTTTAAGAGATTATTTTCATCAGTGAAATTTTGTATCTCTTTTACATGACCAATTCTGCTTTTTAAATAGTTCTTTTCTTCAGTGAAGTTTTGTTCTTCTTGTACTATTTGGCCAATTCTGTTTTTAAGGTGTTATTTTCTTTAGTATTTTTTTTTGTTCTTTTACCAAGTTAATTCTCTTTTCATAGTTTTTTTTAATGTTCTTATCATTTCTTTTCCTGAGTTTTCCTCTACCACTCATTTGATTTTCAAAATCTTTTTTTTGGCTCTTTTTATCTATTTCTTTAGCTGTCCTAGGAATTCATGTTGGGTTTGAGTCCAATCTTCCTTTTTCTTTAAGGATTTCCTTGTACCTGTTTTCATGTCAATGTCTTGTATTGATCTTCTCTGTCACCATAGTAACTTTATCAGATTCTTTTGTTGTTATTGTTGTTGTATGCTCAATTTTCTAACCTATTTCTTGATTTTAAACTTTATGGTAAAATTGGACTTTGCTTACCTGGGGGCAGTAGTGGTGGTATTGTAACAAGCTTTGGGCTTTTTGCACTGCTGTTTTCATAGCTAGTTCTCAAGGTCTGTAAATTTTTGGTGCTTCCAAGGTGGTGTGGTCCAGGGAGAGGTGTGGTCACTATTCTTCTGATCCATCCTCTGGTCCTTACCCAAGAAGGGCCCTTGCTCCTTTGCAACTATAACCACTAGCCATCCTCTCCACCCTGGAACTGCAACTAGGGCCCCTAATCCCTTGTTACCACAAATGCTCTTCCCCATCCTGGAACTGCAACTCAGAAATGGGTAATGGGCAGTGGAATTACCAAACAGCATTGTGTCCTTTGCCCAGTGCTAGAACAAGAAAGAGTCCCTTGTAATCTCTTTTGACACATTGTTCAGTCCCCTTACTGTCTCTAGGCTGAGATTTCCCAAAGCTGCTGCTGCTGCTGCTGCTGTCATAGCCACCTCCAAGGCCCATAACTGGTGTTACTATTGAAAGTGCTCTGGGCCACACCCAGTGTCACAGACCTTTCCTTCAGACCACCTAAGTTGTCTTAGACTAGAAAAATAACTAATCCTGACCTTTTGTTGGCTATGCCACTCCAGAATTTGATTGGAATGTTATTTTAAAGTTGTTTAGAGAGGAATATTGGGAGAATTTTTCTGGAATGCTCCCTCCACCATCTTAACTCCACAAACTAAAGATTTTGTTAGTTTGTTTTACCTACACCATTATATTACTGAATCAAGTTGAGTCAGCAAAACTCCAAATTCTTTTTGAACAAACTTTTATTTAGCTAAGCACATTTAGCTGGGAAAGTTGAAAACAAAAGCATTTTTTTTTGTAAATTGCATCCTGTGTTACACAAATTTTTGATGCTCCATGAAAGGCTTTTTGTTTTTTTGGTGGTTAATGCAAGGAGTTGGACATGTACCATAATCTGTTTTGTCTTTTCTATATCTGAATCTGCCTCAATGCATCAGATAGAGCTCCTGCCCAATACTTAAATGTGAATAGTTCCCAGGCAATGTGTCCAAGATACTATGATCAGTAACTTCTGAAATTAGATGAGATCTCCATTTGAAAAAAACAACTCACATAATAAAAATCATGCTAATGGTTAATGAAGGACTTGGATAACTTGGACAACTTATCAGCTATCCATTCTATACCAACTTGGTATGATAAGCCAATCTGGGATATTCAAACTTCAAAATATAGAACATAGGAGGAATTTTAGGGCAAAATAAAGAGATTGAGTTTCACTTTCAAGAATTCTTTCATCTTCCTTTGGATTTGGAATAGATACAGCATGATTTTTAAAATTCTATTTTATTGATACCTTTTAATTTTGATATCAAGGTCATTTCCTGGTATCTCTTGTCTCACTGAATTCCCCTACCACTATCTCCTTAATTTACCTATGCCTCTCCAAATCCCCACCTTCCTTCAAAGCTAAGCTCAAGTGCCATCTCCTAAATTAGACCCTTTCTGATCTTTCCCCAATTGCTAGTGACCATTTCCTATAAATTACTTAGGACACATTATGTCCCCTAATAGAACGTAAACTCCCTGAGGTAACAGACTGTTCATTTTTCCCTTTGTAGCTCTAGCTAGCACACAGCACAATGCCTGGCATTGGCAACAAATTTGTTTGATGACAGCTTTTACTCTACTGCTCCTTCCTACTTCCTTATTTGGAATGTATTGCTGCCTGCTCACATCCATCATGGGTCTCTCCATTTGTCTTTTTGTCTAGCCCTAACTTCAGTTCTTTGGAGACTGTGCTGTTCCATGACCCATGGTGATAAACCAGTATAAATATCAGTAGGCTTTGCACATGCCTAGATCACTTAGCATGGTAGCATTCTGCTTCTAGGAGAAGACACCCTGAATTTCACTAGAATGTGGGTGGAAATACCCTTTTCCCAATGATTGTGTAGCCAAAACCGTCTTTAAATACTGCCAGACTGAGACATTTTCTTTTTTCCAGTTCCACTGAGAAAGATTGTGTGTCAAAGTTCACTCACACAAGGACACCATGAGCTGGTGGGGGAGGGAAAGACTACCTTCCCCTCTCTTTTCCCCCTTTACCCTGTGGACCCAGGATACAGTTTGGAGTTAGAGTTTTGTGCTGGATAGCTCTGATTTGTTTGTCTTTCTCAGTCTTAGAAGAAGGAGGTGGAATCCCCACTAGACATGAGAACTTGAGCCATGACAACATAGGAAGTATGATTCCAGGCTGGATGTTCAGCCAGCCCACCCAGCAGGGAAACCCTGAGAAGCCAGGGTACCCAGGACTTGAGCCCAGATGGGGCTTTGGACTTGTAACTTGGTAGGAATGTGTAAAATAGGAATAAACTAATCTAGACATTCCTCAGAGTTTTTTCCTCTCCTCAGAGACTGAGATGGTTCTGGGGAGGCTTATTCCACCAGATAGATGTCAGGGGAATGTTAGTGTACTTGCCCTCCCTAAACTTTGAAGTAAAGGTTTCTTTGTAAAAACTAATCTGCTCGTTAAGAAGTTATTGGAACTGGGGTACATGGTATCCTCCTATAATTGGGGAAATAACATTGGTGGGGGCTGGCGCCAATGGCAGAACTTAGATACCTCAAGCCCCTCAAGGGTGCTAGAGAACCCTAGGGGAGGGTAAAATATAACATACCTAGCCTTTAGGCAGTAGAGACCTGGTTAATCACTGTTTTTTGAGCTCTAGGAGATATTGGTATTTTAAGCGTACTGAAAAGTAAATTGGAGTTATATTAAAGAAAAAGAAGGTTAACTAAATTTCTATGCCCTTTGAACCATAAATCCCACTGTTAGGCATATAACCTAAGGAGGCTAAAGAAAGAAATGTCCCATATGCATCAAAATATTCTTAGTAGCACTTTTGTGTCACAAAGAATTTGAAACAAAGCTGATGCCTATTTATTGAGAAATAGTTTAAAAATTGTGGTACATGAACATAATGAGATGTTACTGCATTGTAAGACAGGAAAAAAGTCATGTATTCAGAAAATCATGGCTAGATTTCTAAGAACCGGTAGAGATAAGCAGAACTACAGAAGTTATATATAACAAGATAGATGGAAAAAATAACACCAAAAATGACTGCGTATCTTGATAACAGCTAGCATTTAGATAGCTCTTTAAGGTTTGCAATATACATTAACTTATTTGATCCTCATAATAGCCCTGCCAGGTAGGTGCTAGCATTATTTCCTTTTAATACATGAGGAAAGAGTTAAACAGCTGTTGAGAGTTTGAGGCAGGATTGGAACTCAGGTCTTCCTAACTCTAGGCACAGTGCTTTATCCTCTGTACCCTCTACATGCCAACAATGGTATGTCATATAACAAGAACTATTAAGGTTGGCCCTGGGGAAGAGTTGAGAAATTGCGCCTCTCTCTCCTCTTGATAGAGGCGTAGAGATATGGGTGCAGATTATTATACATAGTGTCAAACATGATTAATTTGTTTGGCTTTGCTGAATTGATTTTTTTCCTCTTTCTTCTTAAAATCTTTATTACAAAGCATCCTCTGTAATAACTTAATAGTTGGGGAAAGGAAAGGTATAATCGGAAGTGAAGGCAATATAGAAACAAAGGATATCAAAGATAAGCTTAAAAAAGGAAAAAATATTGGTAATAAAAGGATGGAATTTTGTTTGAGCTCATCAAAAGAACTTCAAAATTTCTCATAGGAAATCTGCTTAATTCTCTTCCTCCTATTCATTTCTAGGATCAGTTCACTGTCCATGTGTGTCTGACTAAGACATATACTGAGAGGAAGCTCTTCAGATAATCCACCCAAATTCATATATATGATAAGCAATCTTCATCCACTTGGTTTTTCCTTTGAGAATAGTTAGACCAACATCTTTTGAGTGATTATGGATCTTTTTTAAGAGACTCTGAAATGTCCTAGAGCTTGGCACAATTGGTACAATGACATCTACAAGTGGGAACATCTGCAATGAATCCCTTTTCAACTTGGACTGTGTTCTGGATCACTTGCATGGCTGGTGAACAGCTTCAAGGGGGATGTCCTCTTGTCTTTTAAATGATCTCTGTTACCTCTCAGGGAGTCTTGCATGAATGACATAAGAGATACCTTGTTGGATGAGAGATTTTAAAGTGGTATTTTGCTGTACCAAATTTTAAAAAATACACCTTAAAAACTAACTCAACAGACAGTAAGAATTAGGTAAAAAGAGTGGGCATCAGAGTAGCATGTTTCTACTTGGACTGGCTTCAGTGTAGCTCAGTCTAGAGGCAGGGGGATGGCTTAGATGAAGTTTTGAGTTTCTCTTTTAGAGCAAGTAGTCTATGAAATGGATTCTTGGAACCATGTATCTAATATTCTACACACACACACACACACACACACACACACACACATCCTCCTCTTTCCTTCTATAGTAAGCAGATTAAGTGATGAGTCATAATTTTACAGGAAAATGATTTCTAATGTTGAGCTATTATGGGAAAACTCTGTGTGCTCCACTTTTAGAAAAATGGTCTTCAGTTACCATTTCAAGAGGACAGATTTTTCTTGAAGGACTCTGGAGAATAAGGGCACAGAGCAAGTGAGAGTGAACTAGAGTAGATGAAAGGGAACATTTTGGAGACACTTTCAGGAGGATAAGCTCTCTTCACTAAGGGGAAATCCAGGCCAACGTCAAGGAAAAGACAAAAATTAAAATCCCCTTCAGGAAGATGAGTATAACTTTACCTTTATTATCTGCCACTACCACCTCAATATCACCCCCTCCAATGCTCACCCTTCATGGTGCTGAGTGAGGGACTCCAGGAATCTACATAATGGCTATTTCAGAGAAACCAAAAAGTTTCCCCACCCAGACTCTAGACATTTGCGACCTGGGGAGTGACTGACTCTGTCAATGGGATGACCTCATTTTGGAGTAGCCTGGTGAGCTCTGGTGAGCAGCACAGACAGAAATGAAGGGCATGGATATATTATCCTGTCTGAGGAATCTTTGCTGATGGTACAATGTCCAGTTTTCCCTCTATTGTTCTTTGTCTTTACCTGACTCTGACTCTCTGTCTATGCTTGACTGTCTCTTTTTTGTTCATTTTGTCATCTCTCTCCAAACCTCTGTTTACCTCTTTGGGTATTTCTATTTATCTCTTACTACCTATGTGACTCTCTTTTCTCTGTCTGTCTCAGGTCATAAAAACAGGAGTCTAAAGGAAAGTATGGAAAAATGTCATAGAATTGGAACTTTAGAGCTAGAAGGAAATTTAGAGGTCATCTGGCCCAACCCTCTTATTCTCCACAGGAGCAACTCCAGAAGTCTGGAGGGGCTAAAGCATGGGCTCTCAAAGATCCACATACTTGACCATATGTTCACATCACAGAGTAAGGGAAAAGACATTCATTAGCATTGTGACCATGGACAAGGAAGTCATCCAACCTCTCTAACCCTCAGTTTCTTGCTATGAAATAAAGGGAGAACAGTATCAACTACTCCACTAAAGTCCTACTCTGGGGCACCAGTGCAGTGTGGTAGTGACCCGAGTTTTGAAGGCCAGGTTGGTGGAGGTGCTAAGTTCTGGCAGGTCCTACCAAGTTGCTTTGAATATAGGCCCAGTGATGGGTGGTTGTTAGCAGACCAGCTGAATTAAATTTGGAAAGATTCACCTCTAGGTTGGCCATTTGTGTGACAACTCTTGAAGACCACCTATTGAGTGGCTGAAGGGTTGTGATTTACAATGGTGGAGAGACTACCCCCATCAACTGAATCATAAATCTTCACATTCTAAAGGGTATGGGGTATGGGGGAAAAAGCAGGATTTGATGTCAGGGGACTAGAGTTGAAACCCCAGCTCTGCCAATTCAGCAAGTTACATCATTTCCCTGGTCCTGTTGGATTCCATAACTTCAGAGATTCATTCCAGATCTGAATTCATGATCCTATCTTTACCTTCACAAGGTTGAGAAGATCAAATGAGCTTAATATATTAACAAATTTGTGTGGGTTTGTGAGGAAAAGTGTATCTTGCAGGCAGTCATAGCCTTTTCTATCTGCCAAGGCACATTCCTGGACCCTTGGATTTATAAGAGACAGCCAAGCCCAGGGAGGATTTTGTGTCCTTCCTTCATCTGCATATCATTAAAAAGCATGGTCCTAAGAGTTAAGTGACTGCTTAATTAACTTTGACATTGAGTACCTTGGCCAAGTGATGGCCTATCTGGACCTCCATTTGTTCAGTTGGGTTTGACTCTTTGTCCATGGGGTTTTCTTGACAAAGGTACTGGACTGATTTGCCATTTCCTTCTCCAGGGATTAAGGCAACCAGAGGTTAAGTGACTTGCCCAGGGTCAGACAGCTAATAAGAGTCTGAGGCCTGAGTTTTGAACTCAGGTCTTCCTAACTCTAGGCCCAGCACTCTCTCTATTGAACCACCTTGCTGCCTCCGGGGACTTTGGTTAATTTATCTATAAAATGGAGAAGAGGGGTGGGCGTGGGCCTCAGACTAGATGATCTCTAAGGTCTCTTAGGCCCTATGATTCTAGATTCTTTGACCTTCCTTGCTCTCCTGTTTTAAGGAAGTGACAGTACCTGTCCCCTTGAACCAGGACTTTAGGAATGGCATAAGTGAGCACTTTTATTTCCCATCAGTCACTAAGGCTTGTATCTCTCCCGCACATTTCAGTAGCTTGTTTAACCATAGGCAGTAAATGGGAAATAAAAGTGATCCATTTTCATTCCTACCACATTAAAGAAGTTAATGTAATCAGTTTTCCAATTAAGGGCAGTTCCTTCTGGAAGGATTCGTGAAAGTCTGGCACAAGGGAAAAATCCAGATTCTCAGGAGACTGTAAAAACAAAAAAAGGAAAACCAAGCCAAAACACCTCCCTCCAAAGCCTTGGAGACAAATCTCAGAATCTTAGAGAGAGATACAACCTAAGCAGTCCTGGCCAGCCTCCCACTCAGAGCCACGCTCTCTAGAGCTGGAGGGGCAGCCTGAGGCAATGAGGAAGAGTGGGCAGAGTCCTGGACTGGACTGGGTTTGAATTCTCTTTCAAAGAAAACCTGGGTTTGAATTCTCTTCTCACCTCTCCCTCCCTGCTCTAATCTTATTAGTTATATAACCATAGAAGGACAATCCTATATTTACAGTTTCAGGAGACCATAGAGGCCATCTAATCCAACCCCTTTATCCTACAGATGAGGAAACAGAAGCTCCTACAGGTTACGTAACTTGTCTTGAGTCATACAGCTAAAAGTTCCACAGGTGAGATTTGAACCTGGGTCTTCCTTACCCCAGGTCTAGCATGCTAGCAGATCCAATCACTATGCCACATTGCTTCTCATTATGAATAAGTCTTTTAACCTTTCTGAGCCCCAGCTTCTTCTCTATAAAATGTGGATAATAATGTCTTAGCGCTTCTCTCATAAGGTTGTTTCGAGGCTCATACAAGATAATGTATAGAAAGCACATCATAAAATTTTAAGTGCTATATGAATATCAGTTATTATGAGACCAATCCCCTAATTTCACAATGAGGAAACTTCATACAGCCAGTAAGTGGCACAGCCAGGACTAGATCCTGACCCCCATTGACTGGACCCATGACCTCCCAATTTTCTTCCTTCCTTCCTTCCTTTCTTTCTTTCTTTCTTTCTTTCTTTCTTTCTTTCTTTCTTTCTTTCTTTCTTCCTTCCTTCCTTCCTTCCTTTCTTCCTTTGTTTCTTTCCTTTCTTCCTTCCTTCCACTAGAGATAAATGACTTGCCCAGGATCACACAGTTAGTGAGTGTCTGAGACTGTATTTGAACTCTCAATTTTCCCTTTTTTCTTTTTCTTCCTTCCTTCCTTTACTTCCTTCCTTCCTTCCTTCCTTCCTTCCTTCCTTCCTTCTCTCCTTCCCTCTTTCCCTCTCTCCTTCCTTCCTTCCTCCCTTCCAAGACAGGCAGAAGTTCAGTGACTTGCCCAGGATCACACAGCTAGTAAGTATCTGAGGTTGGTTTGAACTGGAGTCTTCCTGATACCAGGTCCACTGCTCCATCCACTTAGCCATCTTGTTACCTTTAACATTTTGAAGTATTTATCAGCACTATGGGGCTGCAAATACAGGAGGCTTTACAGCCCAGCTAAAAGGAGAAAAACATGATTAAAAGCAATTAAGTGCTAATGAAGTAGATCCTGACAATAAATGTGGTGAGGGGTCAGATCAATAAAAAATTTAAATGCATGGGTTGAGGAAAGGGGAAATACGGTTTTCCAGATGTTGTGAGGATACAGTTTTCTAGATGTTACTCCAACAAAAGGGCCAAAAAAGAGGTAAGATTTGTGTTTCAAGTGGATGAGACCGTCACAAAAGATAATGGAAAAAAGACAAAACCAATCAACCTTTATTTTATTTCTATTTTTGTCCTCATTTTTTAAAAAGGAAAATGGCAGAGTTTCGAAGTATAGGCCAGTGAGCTTGACTTTAATTTCTTGCAAAATTCTAAAATGAGCTATCAAGTGGATTTTTTTTTGGTACTACTGTTCAGTCATTTTTCAGTTGTGTCTGACTCTTCATGACCCCTTTTGAGATTTTCTTGGCAAAGATATTAGAGTGATTTGCCATGTCCTTCTCCAGCTCATTTTACAGATGAGGACACTTCGGCAAACAGGGTTAAGTGACTTGCACAGGATCCCATGGCTAGGAAGTGTCTAAGGTCAGATTTGAACTCAGATCTCCTCCTGACTCCAGCTCTGGCACACTATCCACTATGTAACCTAGCTGCATGTATATGTATATGTATATGTATATGTATATGTATATGTATATGTGTATGTATATGTGTATGTGTATGTGTATGTGTATGTGTATGTGTATATATATGTATGTGTATGTGTATATGTATATATATGTGTATGTATATATGTATGTATTTGTATGTGTATATGTACGTATATTTATGTGCATATGCATATATATACATACATGTGCGTGCATTTATTTATTTATTTATTCATCCATTCATCTATTTATTTATTTATTTGTTTGTTTGTTTGATTTATTTGTGGGCATTCAGTAAGGAAACCAGCGATGATGAAGAACCTATGTGGTTTCATTAAGAGTGGGAGGTAATGCTTCTTACCTCTCTGGAAATCTTCAAAGGCTAGATGATCAGCTAACCACTGGCCAGGTGTGTTGTACAGCTGATTCATTTTTAGGATGGACTAGATGGCTCCTGAGGTTTCTTTAAATCATAGATTCTGGGGTTCCATGAACATTGTCTAAGAAGGAAAATTGTCTAATACCTAGATTGGTCAGCCCCTTTAAAAATAACTCTTACATTAGCGAATGATCTTTAACTTTGATGTTATGAAGTGGAATGGACTACCCTGAATGACAGATGTTTGTGGACTCTCTACAAGAGCCGCCTAGAAGATCAGGAAGCTGCCGAGGGATGGGCAAATCAATGGATGCCTGGGAGACTGTGGGGATTTTTGCCAGCTCACTCATCTTAATTAGCTTTCCCCACTGACTGTGTGAAGGGCTCTTTGGGCCCTGGCTTCATGCTGCTTTGAGGAACAAAGTGATTAGGATCTGGCATTTGCTTTACTCTGGATGCAGCTTCCCTTCCCCCTCAATTGTTACTGTTAATGATGACACCCAGAAGGAATCGTTAAGATTGTAGAGCTGTTCAAAGAAGACTTCAGGCAAACTGCATAGAGCAGCAACTTCCAAATTCTGCTCACTTGCTGCCAGGTACCAGCTCCCTCCATCCTCTGCTTACTCATTGCTGGATTCAGATCTTATGTCTGATGCTCACTATTTGTGTGACCTTGGGCAAATAGCACTGGGTTTGGAGTCAGGAAGAACTGAGTATAAATCCTGCCTCAGACACTTACTAGCTGTGTAACACTGGACAAGTCACTTCTGCTCTCTCAGACTCAGTTTCCTCATCTGTAAAGTGAGGAGGTTGGACTTAAAGGCCCCTGAGGTCCATTCCAGCTCTGAATGTATTATCCTATGATACTAAGTCATTTAAATCTCCTAGGCTGAAATTTCCTAATCCGGAATTAGAGGTGGCTGGATTAGATGCAATCAGAGGTGCCTCCCAGATCTATGTCTATAATCTTTTGATTATATCATCATTTCATTGCTCAAAAGTCTTCAATGGCTTTCTATTACTTCTAGGATAAGACCTAGATGACTCAGCTTGATATTTAAGGCTTTTTATACTCTGGATCTGACTTACCTTTTCAGGCTTATTTTGTACTAATCCACTTGACTAATGGGGCAGCTAGGTGGCCCAATGGATAAAATGCCAGACCTGGAGTCAAGAGGACCTGAGTTCAAATCCAGCCTCAGAGACTTACTAGCTGTGTGATCCTGGGCAAGTCACTTAAACCTGTTTGCCTCTGTTTTCTTATCTGCAAAATGAGCTGGAGAAGGAAATGGTAAACCACTGCAGTATCTCTGCCAAGAAAACCCCCAATAGGGTCATGAAGTGTTGGACAAGACTAAAATGACTGAAAAATTTGAGGAACTCTTCATTCTAGCCCAAGTGGATTATTGGCTCTTCTCCAGACTTAATGCTCCATCTCCCATTTTCTTACATTTACAGATGTCATCCATCCCCTATGCCTGAAATGCACACAATAGGTGTATAATAAATGTTTGTTAAATTTAATCAAACTAAATCCAACTGAATTGAAAGGGTTAAACAAAATGGCAGGCATTAATTTAGTTTCCCTCCTTTCCCTTATGCGAGAGTATCCAGTAGTCTCAGCTTAAAAGTAAGGTGATCATGGTTGCCCCAATCAAGTTTTCAAAACAGATGGCAGGGAACAAACACTTGGCAGTATTCTCTGGCCCTTTTATTTTTTCCTATTTGCAGAAGTAATTACAGTAGCTTACATTTACATAGCTTTTCCTTATAGCAATCCTTGAAGGTGGATAGTTCAAGGATTATTGCCCTTCCTACTCCACAAATGAGGAAAAGGCTTAGGGTGTTGATGACTTTCCAAGGTCAAACAGCTAATAAGTGTCTGAGCCAAAACTCAATTCAGAATCAGTGGGTTTTTTCCCTACTATCCTGCCTCAGCTAGAGTATTGACTTGTGTTTCAAAGTCTTTAAATGGTAGAATTTATCAGTCACTTATAGCCAAATGTGAATGCATTTGGGATCCTTTCCTGATTACTAGATGGCTGTTTTGGGGGAATCTAGGGACTGACAAAGGGGCTGGGAAAAAGTTATAGAAAGACCACTGAAGACAAATTTCATTGATTCCACCATCTTGCTGAGGGAGAACTACCGTGGTAAACAAAAAAACTGAGTCAGAGGACTCTGAGTTAAAGAGAACACCTCTTATTTTGTCTAACCCTTTTAGTCTGATTCAACTCAAGGCCTCTCTCTTATGAAAATCTAAAAGTGGCCTTCCTGCATCTTGACAGGAAGGCCTTTATACTGGTGGTGTCAAATTCAAATAGAAATGGGGACCAAAATCTTTCCTTAAGGTTCCCCTATGGGTGCAATGTTGACAGTTTTGAAATGTAATATTTTATTTGATATATTAATATATAGTATTAGATGTATCAGTAACATAATATGCAAGTATATTGTATATATTACTGACAATATAATTGATATATATTTTATTTCATAATATTTAATATGTAATACCTATGTTCTATTGTATTTTTATTTCTTTTATTAAATATTTCCAAGTAACATTTTTAATCTGGCTCAGTTCAGACTTGAGAGTGTTGCCAGTCAGATTTGACATCTCTGCTTTACACTAAAATAGCCAATCACATATGCTTTAAAACATAGCAGACCTGGTGATGCCTCACCCTTTACTTAGGCGGTTCACTGTACCTGGAATGCCCTCCCCATCTCTGCTTCTTTCGAGCCTATTCATCCTTCAAAATCCAGATCAATGTCAATATTCTGACCACTCCAGTTCCCACTGATCTCTCCCTTCTTGGAAATCCAAACCTACCCCATGCAGGGGGTTCTGTGGGGTAGTAGAAAGAATGCCGGGTTTGGAATTCCAGGACCTGGATTCAAACTCTAGCTCTATTATTTGATCCTCATGTGACCTTGAGGAAGCCAGTTACTCACTCTTTTTCTGTGTGTGCAAGGCAATTGGGGTTAATGACTTGCCCAGGGTCACACAGCTAGTAAGTGTCAAGTGTCTGAGGCTGAATTTTAACTCAGGTCCTCCTGATTCCACGTCTGGTGCTCTAGCCACTGTGTCACCATAGCTGCCTCCTAATTACTCACTCTTGGCTTGACAATTTTTTTTTCTGTTCTTCTCTCTCTCTCTCTCTCTCTCTCTCTCTCTCTCTCTCTCTCTCTCCCTTTCTCTCTCTCTCCCTCTCCCCCTTCCTTTCTCTCTCTCTTCCTTCCTTCCTTTTTTTTTGTGAGACAATCATGTTAAGCGACTTGCCCAGGGTCACAACTTACCAGAGTTTTCTTATCTTTAAAATAAGATATTTGGGCTAAGGTGCTTTCAGGCTCTCAATCTTTGCTTAGACGTTCTTTTGTATTTCATTCTCTTACATGTACCCTGCCTCCCTAACTTGAGGGCAGGCACAGTGTTTCCTTATTCCCCTATAATCACCCCCTCCCTCCCCCCCCTGCCATCTGACAGGCACACACCCAGTATCTTCCACAGGGCTCAATAGTTAGTCAAACATTTATAAGAATCTATTATAAGCCAGGCACTGTGCTCAGCATTGGGGCTACTAAGAAAAGTGAAAAGTCCCTGGAGTAGCTCATAATCTAATGGGAAATTCTATGTTGAGTGATGGATTCATCCATCTTAGGGATGCCCTAAGAGGCTTGCTTCAACACATGCCTTTTGGACGAACACCTTGTCTGATAGGTGAGCAGATAGCCTCCAGGAGCCAAGCTTGCATTTAGTTCCTAGCATCAGGTCAGGGTTTCCATTCTTCCTACTCTTGAAGTCCCGGTGAGGAGGGGTGGTCTCCTTGCTGTCTGCACAGCCCAATGACCCATCAACCAATGGCATGACAGCTTGCTCCCTAGCAAACAGCATTTCATTAGCGGAGAAGATTGTTAAATTAAGTAGAACTGGCAGCAAACACGCTGAAATCTCTTCGCCTGTTAAATCCCTGACATATACAGAGGTGGGGGAAAAACCATATCAGACAGCCCCTGGTGAATCTGCAATGATTATGTTCAGGATTCTTGGTTTGTTGCCCTGAATTTGCCTCTAAAATGCTTTCTCTTCTTCCTGTGTATTAACTAATATCCAAATAATTAAGAATGCCTTCAAAATGTTCTTTCTGAGCAAAATTAATTCATTTCTAAACTATGTCTCCACAGGTGTCTCCCCTTCCCCCCTTTTATCCAGCCATTGTCTTCTCCATTCAAATGTAAGCTCCTAGAGGGCAAGAACTATCTTGCTTGATTGTATATGGATTCCCAGGGGTTAGCACAGTGACCGGCACATAATAAAATTTCAAATCATCATCGTCACCCTCATCATTTTCTTAACAATTCCCACCCACTCCCAATAAGGATGTGTAAGATTACAGGATCATAGATTTATACTTGGAAGACACTTTAGGAAACATGTAAGAGAAACTCTTTATTTTATAGTAGAGGAAAATGAAACCCTAGAGAGGTTCAGTGAGCTTTCCAGGGTCACAAAACTAGTGCCTGGGGCAGGATTCGAACTCAAGTCTTCCTATTGCCAACATTTTTTTCAGCAATTTCTTCCCCCTCTCTACAAAGCCTTGTAAGATCATGGACTTAGAGGCAGATGGGATCTTAACCATCTAGTCCAACCAACTTCTTTTGTTTGAGGATAAGGAACATGAGGCCCAGAGACTTGCCCAAGGTCACACAACTAGGTGTATGGCCTAGGTGTAATATGAACTCAGGTCTTCCTGACTCCACCTCCAGCATTCTATCCACTACACCACACACCAGCTCCCTCTCTGAGTAGTTTAACTCTGTCAAACTTCTGACTTTTAATGCCAGATAGCCTTATCCTTCAATCATAAACAGTCATGTTTCAGAGAAGGCTTGCTTTCCTAATTCTAGGAGGGGTTATCTATTTATAGAGAAAGAGTTATTCTTTCTAGTTCTATAATCAGTTGCTGGTTATCTTCCTAGCTACTCTATCTTCCATCCAGGTGGCTGCCTCTGGGTGAATGGCAGCTCCTGAGTGTATTTTCACAGTCCCAAAGGAAAGTTTGCTCCAGTCCAGGCAACTTGAAACCCTCAGAAACAAGCACAGGATATGCCTGATTACATGGCCAGCTTGGCAAAATGAAATTATCACAGTATTT
The DNA here is from genome assembly GCF_011100635.1 of Trichosurus vulpecula. Lineage (NCBI taxonomy): Eukaryota > Metazoa > Chordata > Mammalia > Diprotodontia > Phalangeridae > Trichosurus > Trichosurus vulpecula. The sequence continues at coordinate 64,716,573 of NC_050580.1, read as the reverse complement.
CACTGCAAAGATTTAGTAATTGAAGCCACAGTCAGGGAGATACTGATCTAGCAAGACTCAATTTTATTTTCCAGTTATTGATTTTTGCATTTGCTGAGTGCCTATTATGTGCCCAGCCTGGTGTTAAGTGCTGTTGTTATTGTTCAGTCTTTTCTGTTGTGTCTGATTCTCTGTCACCCCATTTGGGGTTTTCTTGGCAAAGATATGGGAGTGGTTTGCTGTTTCCTTCTCTAGCTCATTTTGCAGATGAGGAAACTGAGGCAGAGTTAAGTGACTTGTCCAGGGTCACACAGCTAGTAAGTGCCTGAGGCCAGATTTCAATTCAGGTCCTTCTGACTTCAGGGCTGACACTCTATCCACTGTGTCACCTAGCTGCTCAGGTGTTAAGCACCGAGGATACACAAATACAGAAAAATTGTGTGACATTATTAGCTTGAAGAACTCCATTCCATGACTTAGTTAGTCTGGAGGCCCACTGAGGCTGTGTCTTGTCCAAGGTCATAAAGTTAGTAAATCTCAGAGGTGGGATTCAAAGCCACCTGACTCCTAGGTCTTCCTGAACATAGTGAATAAAACGCTGCTTCTCCTAGGAATACTGATGCATAAAAAAAATAAATCTCCAGTCCTTTAGATCTTATAGTTAGGAGGAAAGACATAAATATATGAATAGTTAAATAACAATATAGATTATCAAATGCCACATGCCAGTTTGGAGACATGGGAAAAGAGTACTCTGCAGGGAAGAGAAGGGAGAGACCATCCAAATCAGAGAGGGCTTCAAGAAGCAAAAGCTTCAGGAGAACAACTTACATGACATTGCCAAGATGAACAAGTTTAAAAGACTTCAGAACTCTAATAAATACAATGACTGACCATGATTGCAAGGGACTGAAGATGAAACACACTACACTCCTCACAGACAGGTGGTAGCCTGAGGGTGCAGAACAAGACAAGCATTTTTGGATATAGCCAATAAGGAATTTGTTTTGCTTTACTGTGCATATTTGTTACAAGATTTTTTTAATGCAGTATAGTTAGAAGAGGAAGAGAAAATTAATGCTTGTTAATTGAAAAAATTTATAGTTTTAAAAAGAGGAGTGGGAATTGAGCCCAGTTTTATGCCACTGTCACTCTGGGGGATTAAGTGTCAAACTGAAGCCAGGAAAATAAAGGCATAGAACAAATTTGAGTGGGCAGAGGGCAGAGTGGCCGCCTTGTTGATTCTCTTTCACTACAAATTATAAAGTGCATTATGTTTCATTTATAAGCATTTCTCTATTTTGAGGAATGAACACAAACACACAGATGTTTGAGAAAACAAGTCTCATGAAACATGGGAGAGACTTTAAAAGATCTTGGATTGAGAGCCAAAGAGACCTTAGAAGCCACTGAGTTTACTTCCATTAGATTCTACTACTGGCACCCTATAACTGAGCCTTCCAAGGCCTAACATATAGTGACTACTTAGTAAATACTTAGTGATTCATGGAAAGAAACACAAAATCCCAGAGTGAGAAGGGATCACAGAGGGATCTATTATGTTGAATTCAGTTTGATCCCAATTTGAATGATAGACATTATCAGTCACTTGTACCCAAATGTGAATGTTTCACGTCCATTCCTCAGAAAGAGGGGAAGGAAACTGTCAGATGACAGGAGGACCTAAGGGTGGACAAAGACATCAGAGGAAGATTGTAGAAATACTCCCGGACTCTCTCTGGACTTCTATTTCCTCATCTATAAAATAGAGAAAATGATATTCAGGTCACCTAACTGAAAGAGTTAATTATCATTATCTCATTTATTCATTTAAAGAGCTTGCTAAGCCTTTTGTGTGCATAGCATTATGATAGGTGTTGGGGGTAATGGACAATCTAGATTATGTAAAGTCCCAGAAATGGGTCGTCTAGAAGGTTGTAGCAAAGATGACATGGACTTCAATCCAACTTGCCATTGCCACTCACTTGACTTTGATCTTGCCACTGAACTTGGATGACTCTGGAGGAGAGAGTGAGGTTGACTTTGTGTAGCTCTGCCTCACTTAAATCCAATTCTTGTACAAGTCAAGATATCGCCCTCCTGATGTCATTGGCCCTCTTTGGGAATGAAGCACCAATGACAATAACAAGCGGCGTGAACAAGCACAGGGGGCAAGTTCCATAACCCAGCTGGGCTTCATTTTCCTCACTTGTAAAATGGAAAAACTGAACTAGATAATACCAAATACTTCTTCTAGCCCTAAATCAATGGTTCTATGATTCCTCACAGAGCCTGAGAATGGGGCAATATCACAGAAAGCATGAAGGGAAAGAGGGCACTCCTCAAGGTCTATATCCTCTATTAGTTCAATCAGGGACTGGCTTGAGACGTGTCCCTTTTATGTTCCTGTGAATTTAGACAGGTAATAAACAAATTATGACTTTTAAGATACATCAGAACTGGTTTATTTTGTCCTTAATATTAGCCTAAGCAAGTAGACACATTGAGACAGCTATGTCACCAGAATATTTGCATCCAACAGAGAAAGGGGCAGCCAGCCAAACTTGCCCTCTAGCTATTCCTCATCCACAATATTCCCTACTGTCAGTCTGTTTTCGTGTCTGAAATGTGCTCCCTACTCATTCTTGTTTCTTAGAAGCCTTGGCTTCTACCAAAGCTTGGCTCTTATAGGAAATCTTTCATGATCCCTTGAGTAGGAATGATTTCATTTCTGTCTTCATATCTGCAGCACCCAATAGAATGCTTGATATACAGTAGGAGCTTAATGAATGCTTGTTAATGGATTGATTAATTAAAGAAGCAGGGAAAGATTGTGAGAGCCACATAATGCCTAAGACCAAATGTAAAGGCCAGTCATTTCAACTGGTGGGAGGCAGCAACAGACCCAGACACAATCTATGAATTGAAGGCACTGGAACCACTCTTCCCCCAATGGCCTATCCCAGTGCTTCAGATTTTGCCATTGGGATTCATTCCTTTGGGTTCAACTTTGCTGTCTATGGGCCCTTTTTAAAATATGCCAAACATCAGGTAGAGGAACATATTCAGTTTGGTGCCTCAGCAAGGTCATGGATTGGAAGACTAAAAGGTAAAATGCATTAGATTATAAGCTCCTTGAGAGTAGGGGCTGTCTTTTGCTTCTTTTTGTATTCCTAGAACTTAGCACAATGCCTGACATATAGTAGGCATTTAACAAATGGTTACTGATTGTTTGAAACACAAACTTTGGCATTTTTATAAGAGGGTGACCATAGTTTTTGAGCTACAAACTAGATCATGTAGCCTGACAAAGGATATTTCTTTTGAAAAGTTTAGTTAAAAATATTTTCTTCTCTTAAATTTGATCCTATGAAAGCAGGGGACTGATGGTTGCTATATGAATACTGCCTGTAACCCTGCCTCAAGTCACAGGAAAAGTCTATGAGTCCATCTCTGGAGGGAGTCATGAACATTTCAATTGTCCTGTTTTGGTGAATAGGTCACTGGTTTCTGCTAATACTGAAAAAGTATTTCTGCTGCCTCCAGGGATCTAATCTGGGAACACTTGCTGCTTCCTGAAATGGGGCTATGTGGTTGTTGAATGCTTAGATTTAACTTCTCAAATCTCTTCAAAAATGGTTAATGATGACCATTTAACTATGCCAGAGTATCCCAGGACCACTTTTGTGAACATCATCAGCTCTTCCATAGACAGAGTACTGTAGGCAGTTGCCTACTGGTGTGCTTTGGAGGGTGTGATGTACTCACCAGCCTCACTTTCTCCTCTGGTCTCATCTGCGCCCAGTGGCAAGATACAGATCAGTATGACTAGAGATGGCCCCAATGCAGTGGGAGACCTGGGCATTTTTAAGCTAAGGTCTTTCCTATGTCTTGGTTTGACTGAAGCAACTGAGGCAATTCACTGATTAAGGTTTGGTAAGAAATGAGGCAAAGAATGGCTTCTTTTACCTAGTCAAAACACAAATTAGTCTGGGAGAGGAAGACCCTTAGGATTTTTGGCCAAAATAGAAACAGTTACTATTTATATTCACTCTGAATCATCAGCGCCCAAACAATGACCAGGTGGGGCTTGGGCTGGGACCTATAGCTGATCAATCAGTAAGAGCCAGAGTGATTTGGGTTTAAGGCATGGTCCTTAAGAAAGAAATCTATTTGTGGGAAAATTGGAACACTAATGCATTGTGGTTGGAGTCGTGAACTGATCCAACCATTTTGGAGAATAGTTTGGAACCATGCCCCAAGGGCTATAAAACTGTGCATACCCTTTGATCCAGTAATGCCACTACTAGATCTGTATTCCAAAGACATCATAAAAAGGGAAAATTGCACCTTTGTGCAATGTGAATGTGCAAAAACATTTATAAGCAGCTCTTTTTGTGGTGGCAAAGAATCAGAAATTGAGGGGAAGCTCATCAATTGGGCAATGGCTAAAGAAATTGTGGTATATGAATGTAATGGGATACTATCGATGTATAAGAAATGATGATCAGGCAGATTTCAGGGAAGAAAAGCCTAGAAAGATTTACACAAACTGATGTTGAGTGAAGTGAGCAGAACCAAGAGAACATTGGACACAGTAACAGCAACATTGTGTGATGATTAACTATGATAGACTTAGCTCTTTTCAACGATGCAAGGATCTAGGACAATCCCAAAGGACACATAATGGCAAATGCTAATAACATCCAGAGAAAGACCAATGGAGTATGAATGCAGATCAAAGCATACTATTTTCACTTTTTTTGGTTCTTGTTTTTTCTTTCCCTTGGTTTTTTCCTCCTGTTCTGATTCTTCTTTCACAACATGACTAATGTGGAAATATGTTTAGTACGATTGTACATGTATAACCTATATCAAATTGCTTTCTGTCTTGGGAAGGGGGAGGGAAGGAAGGGAGGTAGAAAAATTTGGAAATCAAAATTTTGCAAAAATGAATGTTGAAAACTACCTTTACATGTAATTGAAAAAATGAAATACTATTAAAAATAAAGTAAAATATATTAACCAGCTCAAAAAAAGAAAAGAAACCTCATGATATCTTGAAGAATCAAAATTTATATTCCTTTGGATAGAGCATTGGCAGGTAAGGGTATGATTCCCTATGTGGAAAGAGGGAGAAAAGGAAGGGAGAGGAGGGAGGGAGAAAAGGAGGAAAAGAAGGGAGGGAGAGGAGGGAAAGAAGGAAGGAAGGAAGGAAGGAAGGAAGGAAGGAAGGAAGGAAGGAAGGAAGGAAGGAAGGAAGGAAGGAAAGGAAAGGAGGGAGGGAGGAAGGAAGGAAGGAAGGAAGGAAAGGAAGGAAGGAAGGAAGGAAGGGGGGAGGAGCTGCATTGCCTGGCTGGAACTGGCCAGTTGGGTCACCATGACATTCATGACTTGCAAGTGAATTGGATTTAAGTGAAGCAGGGCTGTGCAAAGTCACCAACCTCACTCTCTCCTCCTGACCATCTGGATCCAGTGGCAAGTTATAGATCAGGATGGCATTGTGTTCAGGTCAATAATCCTGATTAAGTGCCTAATACACGCCAGGCACATTGCTAAGTGCTGAAGATAGAGAGCAAGGTAAAAGACACTCCTTGCCCTCAGGGAGCTAAGTGTTGGGTATATGAAGACAAAAAAAATGAGGCAATCTTTGTCATCAAAGAATAGAAATTCTTTCAGGAGAAAGCTTACAATCTATTATGTATCTTCCAGATTGATGATATCCAATCTGTAAAAGGAAGACCCCTTCCTAGGGGGAGGGGTTTCAGAGTTATTGCAGAGTCTGCAAATCCATTCACATGCTATACATTGTCATTCTGATTTTTTCTTTAGTTCCAAAAAATACACAGGGTGAATAATGGGTTTTGTGTCAATGGTTTTATATTATTGATGCTTTGTTTGTGCCTAATAGGAAATTGTATTCTGTTTTTTTTCGTCATAATGAAATATGACCTTTCTTTTCACCTAGACAGTCCTTCTGAAGGAGGTTTCTGAGTTGTTTAAACTTGGATTTCATGAAGTATCTAATTTGTTTTCTCCTTGATATCATTACTCTGAGTTTAGATGATGAGATTATCTTTCATTTTTACCCATTTTTAATATTTTTTAGATTAAGTGGTAAGAATATTTGTTAGATGTTTAAGTGTAGTGACTCATATGTCCTATGGCCCAGGAAAAATAGGTCTATGTTTATTTATATGGGCAGGACTCACTCTTAGGGGATTTTTACAAATCATATATTCTGACTCATGCCCCCAACCAATGCTTACCTAGAAACATCCCAGTTTGGCTCCTTTTGTACCCAACTAGGATGTCCTTTGGGAAAATCAAAATCTGAATTATGTCTCGATCTCTGCAGAAAAGCTAAAAAGGGGTCTCAACTCCCACTCAAACACTCAGGCTAACAGTACAATAAGCATAGGGCAGAAAAATTCTGGCTTTATTCACAGCATTCAATGTACTGTACAATCTAGCTGCATAATAGCCAGCATTTATGTAGCATGTAATCTTTACATGGATTGGGTTCAGACTTGGGGATTTCCTTTTTAAAATTATTAAATTATTCAAAATTATCTTTCACTTAGATCCCTACCCCAAATTTTTCCTTTGACTCGAATATGCCAATTCAGAGGGCCCTCTTACCTTTTATGTAGAGACCTTCGTGTCAGTTGTAAACTCTACAAAGGACTGTGGGATTCTCTCATCTGCACAGATGAATTCATTGCCAAAGTTGTTCAGAGATGTATGTCCATTCCTGTGATGATGAGGAATATTCAGAGGAAAGCTGAAACTCTTCAGGCTGACACACCAGCCCTGTCCCTCATTGCAGAAACATTTGAAGACGTGGCGAAAAAGAAACTGTCCCCCCCCTGCTCCCCCCTCTAGCAGCCCAGGGTATGGCATGATCAAAGGCAGCAACCCAATGAATGGTGCCACTACACCAACCAACACCTTTCCAGGGGGTCCCATTACCACCTTGTTTAATATGAGCATGAACATGAAAGTGGCATGAGTTGGTGAGGACTTCTGCAAGGTGTCTCAGAACCCAATTCTTACTAGTTTGTTGTAAATCACAGGGAATGTGGGGTGTACTATTGGCTTGAATCTGACTCCTCCTCATCACACAAACACATACACACACACAAACACACATACACACACACACAAACACACATACACACACACAGATCCACAAATGCCTGTCTCCTCACCAGCCAGCAACACCAAGAACCACCTGATGCTCATGAACCTTCTTAAAGATAATCCTGCCCAGGATTTTTCAACCCTTTATGGAAGCAGTCCATTAGAAAGGCAGAGCTCCTCTTTTGGCTCACCTCAAATGGAAATGGACTTGGGGCCAATAAAACAAAAAAGAAGAAGTTGTCAAGAGTACTGCCTGAAAAGCCCAAGCACTACACTGAAGATAACTTTCAGGAAGAGCTGTTTTCAATGGATGCTGACTTACAGAGCCCCATCTTTGATGTTAACATGACTACTGACACACATCACTCCAGCACATAGCCAGTGTAGAACTCCTCCCACAACTTACCACAGTCAATATCTCATCCCCAGCCCAGTATTCAGAGAATGGTCTGACTGTCTAGTTCAGACAGCATTGGTGCCGATGTGACTGACATTCTCTCAGACATTGCAGAAGAGGCCTCCAAGCTCCCCAGCACCAGTGATGACTATCAACCCATTGATACTCCTGTTAGAGACTCTTCAAGCTCTGCACATTCCCAGAGTGCTCTCTTTGATCCTGATGTTTTCCAAAGCAACAATGACAACCCATATATTGATCCCACTGTCCTGATTGTAGATGCTACTGGAAGCCCCAACAGTGATTCTCCTACTAATCATTTTAAAAGGTAAGAAGGCCTTCAGCTCCAATGCAAACAAATCAGAACAGCAATACATTGAATATAGGACAGGCTTTATATAATTTGACAAGAATTGGAAATCAGAAAGGACTTGTGCCTCATCAAACAATAGCAATAACATAAGTCTCCTTTCCTTTATGATGGGCCTCACCTCTTCTCATACCATTTGAAACAACTGAAAACAGATGCACAAACCCCCTGAAACTTTGGGAGAGTGTGCCTTCCACCCTGGAAACAGAGCCTTACTTTAACAAAGACTTAAAAGTCACTAATTAGCTGGGAAAACAAGTGAACAATGGGAAAAAACTCTGACTATTGAAAGTTACTATGGTGACAAGGAAGATCAAAACATAAAGTCAGAGGAAAACAACAAGGTCAAAGTTCCTACATCCAAAGATTCCAAGAAAAATATGAATTGGTCTCAGGCCATGGAAGAGCTCAAAAAGCATTTTGAAAATCAATTAAGTAGACAGAGGAAAAATTAGGAAGACAAATGAAAGCAATGCAAGAAAATCACGAAAAATGAGTCAACAGCTTGGTAAAGGAGACACAAAAAATACTGAAGAAAATAACACCTTAAAAACCAGACTAGACCAAGTGGTAAAAGAGGTCCAAAAAGTCAATGAGGAGAAGAATGCCTTAAAAAGCAGAATTAGCCAAATGGGAAAAAAGGTCCAAAAGCTCACTGAATAAAAGAATTCCTTGAAAATTAAAATGGAAACTAATAATTCTATGAGAAACAAGAAGCAATAAAACAAAACCAAAAGAATTAAAAATAGAAGACAATGTGAAATATCTCAATAGATCCAGGAAAAATAATTTAAAAATTATTGGACTACCTGAAAGTCATAATAAAAAAAGAGCCTAGATGACATCTTTTGAGAAATTATCAAGGAAAACTGCCCCAATATTCTAGAGCAAGAAGGTAAAATAGAAATTGAAATCTTCCACTGATCATCTCCTGAAAGAGATCCCAAAATGAAAACTGCTAGGAATATTATAGCCAAATTCCAGATCTCCCAGGTCAAGGAGAAAATGTTGCAAACAGCCAGAAAGAAACAATTCAAGTATAATGGAGCCATAGTTAGGATAACACAAGATTTAGCAGCTTCTACATTAAAGGATTGGAGGGCTTGGGATATGATATTCTGGAGGGAAAAAGAGCTAGGATTACAGTCAAGAATCATCTACCTAGCAAAACTGAGTATAATCTTTTGGGGGAAAAATGGATATTCAATGAGATAGAGAACTTTCAAGCATTCTTGATGAAAAGTACAGAGCTGAATAGATAAACTGACTTTTAAATACAAGACTTAAGAGAAGCATATAAAGGTAAACAGGAAAGGTAAATCATAAGGGACTTAATAAGGTTAAACTGTTTACATTCCTGCATGGGAAGATAATACCTGCAACTCATAAGACATGTCTCATTATTAGGGTAGTTAGAAAAAGTATATATTGACTGAAGGCACAGGTGTGAGTTGAATATGAAGGAATGATGTCTAAAAAATAAAATTAAGGAGTAAGAGAGAAATGCACTAGGAGAAAGAGAAAGGGAGAGATATAATGGGGTAAATTATTTCACATAAAAGAGGCAGGAAAAAGCTTTTGCAGAGGAGGGGAAGGAAGAGGGAGGTGAGAGGAAGTGAGTGAACCTGACTCTCATCAGAATTGGCTCAAAGAGGGAATAACATACACACTCATTTGGGTATAGAAATCTATCTTACTTACTGTAAAGCCAATCAGTAAGTGAAAAGATCTTTCCCACCAACCGAAAAGCCTTCAAGTGAGGCCAAAAAAGGGAGGTCTGATTAGAGAGAGGCCCACACCCTTTAACTAAATGTGAGGCCCCAGGCCAATTAGCAAACTAGTTAGCTAGTTTGAGAGAGGCAGGAAGCCCTCAGGGCCCTAAGAGGAGTTGCTAAAACAAGAGCCAATGGTATATGCCTGAGCTCTAGTCAATCAGATGACATTCTAGTCAATCAGATGACATCTAAGGACTGTATAAAAAGAGAGAACAGAGCTGCGAAAGGGCAGAAGCTGAAGAAGCTGAGAAGTGGAGGAGCAAAAAGCAGCAGGAACTAAGAAATGGAGGACTAAAAGTGAGAATCTGAAGAATCCAAGAAATGGAGAGCAGCAGGATTCAGGAGGTGAGGGCCAGCCTCCAGAGCATGCACAGCAGAGAGTGCTGAACATAAGAGGGAGTTTCAGAACTTGGAGTCAGTGGAGCCACAGGAGAGAGTGATGAGCAGCGACTTAGGACTTGTGAGTGATGTTCATATAGGAGGGCCCTAGCATTGAGGAGAAGCACAAGTATGGTCTGGTTTGCTGCTATAATATTTTGTTGTAACTTCCTTGTTACTATAGTGACGTAGAATTATTGGTTGTGGAATGTTGTTGCCACAATATTGAATTGGGGGCATTCGTCCTTGGGTCTGATCCTTTGGAGTCTAAATAAATGTTATATTTTCTCTGACTTCTAGCTAGAGAATTCACTATATTCTGCAATTCCAAACCATTCAGATATGCTCATGGTCCCCTTTGAGGTCATGAATTTTGCCTTAATGATATATTTATCCTATAAGAAAGTAGGAAGGGAAGGGGACAAGAGAAGGGTGGGGGTGATAGAAGGGAGGGCAGATGGGGGGATGGGGTCATCAGAAACAACTCTTTTGAGCAGGGAAAATGTGAAAGGAGAGAGAGAATAGAATAAAGGGGGGATAGGATGGAGGGAAATAATAGTAACTGAAAAAATTTTGAATCAAATTTCCCTGATAAAGGCCTCATTTCTCAAACATATAGAGAACTGAGTCAAATTTATAAATAGAAGAGCCACGGCCCAATTGGGAAATGATCAAAAGATATGATCAGTTTTCAGATGAAGTAATCAAAGCTATCTATAGCCATATGAAAAAGTACTCTAACTCACTATTTTTTAAATTTATTTAATATATTTAGTTTTCAGCATTGATTTACACAAAAGTTTAAATTACAATTTTTTTCCCCATTTCTACCCTTCCCCCACTCCAAGATGGTGTATATTCTGGTTGCCCAGTTCCCCAGTCAGCCCTCCCATCTGTCACCCCCCTCCCCTCCCATCCCCCTTTCCCTTCTTCTCTTGCAGGGCAAGATAAATTTCTATGCCCTATTGCCTGTGTATCTTATTTCCTAGTTGCATGCAAAAACTTTTTGTTGTTGTTGTTGTTTTTGAACATCTGTTTTTAAAACTTTGAGTTCCAAATTCTCTCCCCTCTTCCCTCCCCACCCACCCTCCTTAAGAAGGCAAGCAATTCAACACAGGTCACATGTGTATCATTATGTAAAACCCTTCCACCATACTCACGTTGTAAAAGATTAACTATGTTTTGCTCCTTCCTAACCTATCCCCCTTTATTGAATTTTCTCCCTTGACCTTGTCCCTTTTTGAAAGTGTTTGTTTTTGATTACCTCCTCGCCCCCCCCATCTGCCCTCCCTTCTATCATCCCACCTTTTTTATCTTCTTCCTCTTTCTTTCCTGTGAGGTAAGATACCCAATTGAGTGTGTATGGTATTCCCTCCTCAGGTAAAATCCAATGAGAGCAAGATTTACTCATTCCCCCTCACCTGCCCCCTCTTCCCTTCCTACAGAACCACTTTTTCTTCCCACTTTTATGTGAGATAATTTACCCCATTCTACCTCTCCCTTTCTCCCTCTCTCAATATATTACTCTCTTATGCCTTAAATTGATTTTATTTTTTTAGATATCATCCCTTCATATTCAACTCACCCTGTGCCCTTTGTGTGTGTATACACACACACACACACAAACACACACACATATATATGTACATATATACATACATAGACACACACATATTATATATACGTATACACACACACACACACACACACATATATATATGCATACTCCTTTCAGTTACTATGATATTGAGGTCTCCTGAATCATACACATCATCTTTCTATGTAGGAATGTAAACAAAACAGTTCGACTTTAATAAGTCCCTTATAATTTCTCTTTCTTGTTTCTTTCTTTTCATGCTTCTCTTGATTCTTGTGTTTCAAAGTCAAATTTTCTATTCAGCTCTGGTCTTTTCACTGAGAAAGCTTGAAAGTCCTCTATTTTCTTGAAAATCCATATTTTGCCTTGGAGCATGATACTCGGTTTTGCTGGGTAGGTGATTCTTGGTTTTAATCCTAGCTCCATTGACCTCCGGAATATTGTATTCCAAGCCCTTTGCTCCCTTAATGTGGAAGCTGCCAGATCCTGTGTTGTCCTGATTGTTTTTCCACAATATTCAAATTGTTTCTTTCTGGCTGCTTGCAGTATTTTCTCCTTGACCTGGGAGCTCTGGAATTTGGCGAAAATGTTCCTAGGAGTTTTCTTTTGGGGATCTATTTGAGGAGGCGATCTGTGGATTCTTTCAATTTCTATTTTACCCTCTGGCTCTAGAATATCAGGGCAGTTCTCCTTGATAATTTCTTGAAAGATGGTATCTAGGCTCTTTTTTTGACCATGGCTTTCAGGTACTCCAATAGTTTTAAAATTATCTCTCCTGGATCTATTTTCCAGGTCAGTGGTTTTTCCAATGAGATATTTGACATTGTCTTCCATTTTTTCATTCCTTTGGTTCTGTTTTATAATATCTTGATTTCTCATCAAGTCACTAGCTTCCACTTGCTCCAATCTAATTTTTTTAACTTTTTTTTTATTTTTAGTTTACAACACACGGTTCTACATAATTTTGAGTTCCAGGTTTTCTCCCCTTCCTCCCCAAGATGGCATGGAATTTCATATAACTACCATGTATAACTTCGCATTGAATTAATTTATACACTAGTCAAGTTGTGGAGAAGAATTATGACCAATGGAATGAATCATGAGAAAGAAGAAACAGAACCAAAAAAAACCCCAAAAACAACAACAAAAGAAAAGAAAAAAAGGCGAGCATGAAGTGTGCCTCAATCTGCATTCAAATTTCATAGTTCTTTCTCTGGATGTAGATAGCATTCTCCCTCATGAGTCCTTTGGAGTTGTCCTTGCACCTTGTGTTGCTGAGAAGAGCAAAGTCTGTCAGGGTTGGTCCTCACAGAATCCATATATCTGTGGTTGTGTACAATATTCTCCTGGGTCTGCTCCACTTACTCAGCATTATGTCATGTAGGTTTTTCCAGGCTGTTATGAAGTCCGTATCATCCCCATTTCTTATGGCACAATAGTATTCCATTACTTTCATATACCACAGCTTGTTCAGCCATTCCCCAAATGATGGGCATCCCTTTGATTTCCAATTCTTGGCTGCCAGAAAAAGAGCCGCTATAAATATTTTTGTACATAAGGGTCCTTGTCCCGCTTGTGTGATTTCTTTGGGATACAACCCTAGAAGTGGTATTGCTGAGTCAAAGGGTATGAACATTCCTGTGGCCCTTTGGGCGTAGTTCCAAATTACTCTCCAAAATGTCTGGATCATCTCACAACTCCACCAGCAATGTAACAATGTTCCAATTTTCCCACATCCTCTCCAGCATTTATCATTTTCCTGTTTTGTTATTTTAGCCAATCTTACAGGAGAGATGTGGTATCTAAGAGTTGTTTTGATTTGCATTTCTCTAATCAGTAGTGATTTAGAGCATTTTTTCTTTTTCTTTTTTGTTGGGGGGGGCAGAGGAAGGCATTTTATTATGCTCCTCGAAAGAACAGGTGTAGTGCTCACGGGAACACACACTCATACAGCTGCAGGAGCAGGGGTAACCATTACCTCCACTTCTGGTAGAGTTATGGTTAGTTTCCAGTCTTTTTTTTTTACATAGTTTTCCTAGGTTATACAGTTTATATAAATAGGATAATAAGGATACAGAAGCAAAAGTGAAGTTAATGAGATTTTCCTTGTCTTAGTTTAGGATTAAACTACATTCTTTTACTTCCACTACTTTCCCTCTTTAACATATCCAAATTATGCAAATCAGTAGGCCTGGATTCTTGACCAAGACCAGACCCTAATTAAGCTTGAACTGGTTCAAGTGGGTTTGGCCTCTCTAATTCCCCAGACTGCCTTCTCAAAAAGCATGCACATGGGTACAAGCCTCTGACCTCTCACCTGACCGACCTTGAGGCCTGGTTTTTGCTAAAGCTGGCGTGGGGGAGGACGGGGAAGCACACCTTTAGTTCTGTGGAAACAAAACTCCTCCTCCCATTTCTCACAATTTCCCCCTCTTCTTTTATTCAAATTTTTGTTTCCACATTTTTAATATTCCCTTACTCTCCTTCTCATCTGAATTTTTCTCCTTAATCATCACCCCTTTAAATATGGGAAGGATTGATTGACGCATTGACAAATCAAAGGGGGCAGGCCCCTTTGTAAATACAGATACAGAGATCCAAAAAAAAAAAAACGATAATGCAATTGTCCCTTTAAGATTCAAAAGTCTTCTTCCCATAAGACTGTCTGGCAGGGAACAACATCAGTGAAGTCCTCTGGTCCTTGGTATTTGTTCCAGCCATCTCCAGCATCTTCTTCTTGCCTTCTTGTAGGAACTAGCTTTCTTTCCATTCTCCTACAAAAGTTACCTTGGCACAATTTTAAATTACCATTTCTAATCCTTATACCCTGATCATTTTTACAAATTCAGAATTGGAACTTTGGCCAATTCCCATGTTTAAGAAATTTACATCAGAACCCAGTTCCTCAAACTTTACATTAACTCTTTACATACTTTACTTAACATACTTTACATTAACATTTCCTCACCAGGAGAATGATATTTCACTAAGGAATTAACAGCAGACTCCAGCACATACATAAATACATTAGATAACCAATTCTTAACACAGTACATATAATATCATAAACTTTTAGTCACGCCATGTTTCTTTGATGGCATTTACAAAATAAACCACAAACCATTCTTCTTTTAACATTACTAATTGTAACAAAGCTTTAGACAAGCATGATATTAACCGAATAACAAAATATTCTCACAAGCCCTTGACCTAATTGTCTCCACACCACTGCCAAGAAAAAAACCTAACTTAACACTAGTCCCAGTCCTATAGTAATCTAAGATGTTCCACAATCAATTATTTTAATAGATTTACTAAACCTTCTGATTATAGAAATTTGCCACCAAGAGAGCAGGGACTTAGAGTAAGGGGACCATATTTTCCCCAGCTTCCTGTCAACTCCAGACAGAGGCTATGTCAAACTGCAAGCTGCATTGAGCCAGTCTTAGTCTGCCAGGTTTCAGTTAAGTCAAAAGGGTCCCACCTCAACATATGCTGAACAGTTGTCCCCTCAACTTTGCTGAGAAATCATACCTGCAGTTCATGCCTGCCTTCCAACAGGGCTGCTGCCGTCTTGGGTCAGCCTTCCTTGATACTCACACCTGGAGTTAGACTCAGAAAAACAGTCAGTTAACAGTCCCATTAAGTCTTTGAATGGCAAGTTCCAATAATTGGTGACTATAATCTCACATTGCCTAAGGGACATCCTAAAAGCTAGCTCTAAATAGCTTGCAAACATTTCCTCCCTTGTCCATAAAATCTTCCCATTAAGATCATAAGTTACTGCTCTAACACATTTGCATCAGTTTCTCCTCTGAATTTCTATTCTTCTCTAGTTATGCCTGATCTGAAAGAATTCAACCATATAATTTTATCTTTATGTTTTAAACTATGGAATGAATTCAAATCCACATTTAACTTTTCCCATCAATACAAAAATATTCTACACTTTATCTCTCCTAAAGAGACTTACATTGAAATTCCTTTCCCTAAACTGAAGATGTCTCTGGTTTAGTTCCAGTGATTACACTATTTATATTAATACCTAATTGCTCTTATATCACTTTAAAACATCTAAGGACCCTATCCCACATAGATACAATATAACTTTAAATCCCAGCCTTAGTCTATGGGATGATTCAACCTTACATTTGTAAACAATATAATCTCATAAAACTTCTTTTCCCTTTTTCCCAAATTATTCCCATTAATACTTTAGAAGCCATATTATTTTTCATTAGGCTATACAAGAGTACCAATGTAACCAGTCACTTGATTAAAAACAACAAGATTTCACATATCTGCATTTATCCAATTTTCCATATTTTTTTCCATAAAAGCAACTTCTTTCACAACGGTAACAGATTCTGGCAAGTACCTTCCCTTTTGTCACTACTGGCTTATTTCTGATTACAGAGATCTGCCATAAAAATAAGGCATCATATCATCTCACCCCGCGAGTGGGTTCTTTTACATCAGATGGCAAGTTTTACTAATGAAAACTACCAGAACAAACCCCATCTCAAATCTAACCTTATAAGTTCTGCTGACTTTAAGAAGCCAGGTTTGGAGGCTTCTGACCCCTACTGTAATGGTCCTTTAACCACACTCCCCCAAGGCTTCTATAGATAAGCATTAATTCTAATAAGGTTCTCACCCAGAAACTCCAAAAACTCACAATAGGTTTGAACTGCAACCAATTAGTTTACAGGTGGAAATTCAGCAGGCCTTCTAAAAATTATACAAAAAGATTTTACAAAACATTTTTCAAAAGTATTTTCCCTTCTTTAAAACAGTTTAAAATTGATCCTGATATAAACAGGGATTGTAACTAAACTTTCATGAAGAACAATTATTTGGACAGATCTAAAATGAGATGTGTCTCCTTCTTAAAGCAAAATAACCTTTAAACATTGGGATTAATTCAAATTCCCAAAGTGCCATCACCAATTAGTGCATAAATCTCTAGATTGACATACCAAAATATATCTTTAGATGACACAGGCTTGAAAATCACACCCCTGTATTTTTCAAAGTATTATAACAACTCAATTCCTTGTTATTACAGAATTTCTAGATATCACAAAAATTCTTCAGTCAAAAAGGTGTTGTAATGGGGAGAACACTTAGTTTCTATACATTACATACCCAATTAAATTAGCTTTATCACAATAACAAAGTCTACCAAGACTTTAAAAGCTTTGTCCATAGGAATCCCTCTACCCTGAAAACTTTTACACAAGATTGAATATCCAAAAGTCCTTGGTTCACTTAACAACATCAATTTCTTAATTAAGTACAATTCTTAATCTAACCTCTAGATTACAAGAGGAATTTTAATCACTAGTGGTAACATTTTAATTTCTAAGGCCCAATACTCTTAGCATTATAAAAGAAAACATTACTGTTTATAAAACCACATTTTAACAGTTCACAATGTATCCTGAATTGACAGAGATTACAAGAGGACTGAACAAGGCCTTTGTATAAATACTTGATTTATAGCAAAAACAATTTAAACTGAACTTAAACGTGGAAGTTATAACTTCTTAGGTTATAGCAATTGTCCAACTTCTTAACCTAGTGCAACTCTAACAAAACTTATATCAAGCTCAGATTAAAATCACATAATGGTCTTCTCAAATTTCACAATCTAAGAGAATTTTAGAAATACAGAAACAATAAATTTCAGGTGACATCAATTGCATTTCCAGGTTACCACATATAAGAATTGTTGATCCTATTACTTCTGGTATATATAAAAATTGAGCAAAAACCTGTTGACCCTTCCAATTAGATAGGGGTCCATCCTCACCCTTAACTCCGATAACCTTTAGGGCTTTTCTCCCAATTTTTATCCCAATGGGTAGTGTACAAAGGGAAGATCTCTCTGTCCCTGTGTCTATACCAAGAATATTATGTCTTCTTTATGATCCCCAACCTTTAAGTTTACTAGGGGTTCTCAGCTGGGTCTAGAGAGAAAGAACCCCAGACCCCAATAGTCTTCTTCCTCAAAAGTGAGGAGGAGAGCTATCTGTTCTTCCTTTCTTAACTCAGGACACTCTCTCTTAAAATGTCCTTTATTACAATAGTAACAGCTTGTCCTACCTGCCCATTTACCCACATCTCTCTTATATCCTGAAGCTCTGTGCCCTTTGAGATTCTCCTTTAAGAATTGTTCATGATCGCCTCTTCCTTCTTGCTTCCTCATAACTTCCCTCATAGTATTGGCCATGACCCGAGCTTTCTGTTTCTGTCTTCCATCCTCCTGCCTTACATACACTTTCTGAGCCTCTCTCAATAATTCATCTATTGGTCTCTCACTCCATCTCTCTGATTTTTGCAATTTCTTATTTATATCTGGCCATGCCCTAGTGACAAAATTTACCTTTACCATCCCTTGGGCCACAGTGATGAAGGCACAGTCTCTGGGAACACCCTTCAATCTGGAATACAGTCTTTGGGAGCCCCCTTGAACTGTCTTGAATCTTCCAACTAGATCTGGCCTTCCCCTAAGGCCACAAGCCTTACATTATCATTAGGCCCAAGTCTTTACCTAGCCTTGCCCTTTATTGTCCAGCTACTTCCCACCCTTGATACTATCAATATCCATGCCTTCAGCTACTTCCCACCCCCATTTTCTTGGTTGTTGGAGTCTGACCTCATCTCCTCCTCCTTAGACTCCTCCTCAAGACCCTTCCTAAAGCCCTCCTCTAGTCACCCCAGACCACCCCTCAATCCCTCCTACAATCTTTGTGTATATAATCTCCATCTTGCCTCCATGAAGGTGCTCAGATTCAATCTAGCTAAGCCCAGACTAAATCTGGCCTGCCTGTGAAAACAGGCGTCAGAAGGGGTGGGACCTCTCAAGACAACCCATCATGGTGAACCCCCAACAAACCCTGTCCCTTCCCTTGGCTGAGAAGGTCCCAGTGTGTGTAGGCACCTTGGGGTCTTGAGCACCCCCAGAAATCGATGGTTCACTAACAATCATTTTGATTTAACCTCTTCAACAGGATCCTGAATATCTCCTCATTCTTTCTAGGAAGTGAGAAGAGGGTTCATTTTTTTTTCTTGATCTATTTCAAAAGCATAATTTATATTCTGTGATTTTGGCACAGCTTCCCTTACCCCTTCTATTACCAATTGTCTAAGATCCTACATATTCCTATGATGTTCTTAGATATTGTTATCCCAGCTTGGATCTTCATTTGGGAATTTTCTATCTGCAGCTACCACTCCTGGTCCTGGAGTGTGTCTCCTTTCCCATCCCTCCATGGCTGCCTTTCTTAATCATACCCTTTTCTTCTCCCATAAACAGGAGAATGAGTATGGATATTAATTCTGCCAATGTATTATGAATATTTGCCTGGCCAAACTTAAAAAAAAGAAAACTTCATATTATTTGCTTTAAGAACCATCCAGATTTGAATTTGGCACCCTGCTTTCTCCAAGCTTCATCTTATGCATACTGGCAATTAACAAAATGCCTAAGGATTCTAAGGATTTTGAGGGGGAAGGGGTGTGGGCACTTCTCTTAAAAAAAACCTTTTGGACTCTAAGAAAGATAAGAAGGAGTGGTCCTTAAGAGCACGTGGGCTTGCGACTCCCCCATTCATTCTTTATACCAAGCTAAAATATTTCTCAGTTTCCCCTTCAGCCTGCTGCCTCTGATAAAGGGAAAAATCCCTTTCGGTTTTCTAAGGGCTCCTCCCTAGGTTGGGCCTGGCTGCCCCTTAAGAGCAAAGGAGGCTACCTTTCTAAGCACTAACTAATCAGCCTTTTTTTTTTCTAATCAGGTTACAAGTTTCTTTAGCTTCATCTCCTAATTGACACACCCAGTCTTCTAAGGTGGAGTGGGGGGGAGGGGGTGGCCAAGAGCACACGGCAGCTAAGAGGAGCATGTGGATTGAATACCAGGTGGTCTCAAGCCACCATTCTACAACCCCCCCTTTTATCTCTACCTTCTATCTTTCTTTCCCAATCTTTACTGAAACTTTACTCTCCGTATTTCCAATTTCAATCTTTCTTTCCCTAATCTTGACCCAAATTACCTCAAACATTTCAAATAAATAAATTACATACTCACCCAGCTTTCCTTTTTCCCAGCAGCTTTCTTTTTACCTTAAAACTTAAAAATGACCAACAATTTTTAATCACATTCTAAGCAGGCCACTAAACCTCTTTAAAGTGATCATCCAATTCTTTATACAGACCCTTTTTACTTCTACAGTTTTTAAAACACTTTGCTTGATGTTAGATATACTGACTCAATACAAAATACATTTTTTTTCTTTTAGAATCTAACCAACCCTTAATTCAGAGCCCCCAGTCCTCCTGGCTGACAGCTTCCGCTCTGATTCCTTATCTAACTATTTTCATACCAAAGGAGCCCATTTCAGTCTCCCTAGAGTTAAACATTTTTACCTGAACATAGAACAAAAAAAACACAGACAAAACATTAGTTAGACAGACATTTCACATGAACAACTTAGAATTTGAATTCAGATTCACTTCCAACATTAAACCAAATCACTTTGCCTGGGTCGACTTATTGTCTTCCCATCTAGACAACATTCTTCCTAACGGGTGGAGGAATGTTAGGAGGATCCCTTCCATCCTCCACAGGTACCTTTTTCTTAAAGCTCTTATTTCCCATTCTAGGCAAACCTTGCCTCTCAACCTAGAACCCCCAGACTTGACAAGGCAGTACTACCCATTTGTTCCTACCTTGCTCAGGTGACCTGACTTGCGCGGTCTCCAGCCATTCCCTTTTGTGTTCCTCTGCACACTCTTCTTGTTTAAACAATGTCTCAGGTCCTTCAGAGCCTCCAGGGGGTTTTCAACTTAGACAGTGGGACTGCTCTAACAGTGAGCGGGAGCCCTCTTCCCTCTGCCCTATCTTACTCACCCTTCCTGGGGTCTTCAGAATCCCACGACGAGCTCCCAAATTGTGAGAAACGTGGTTTTGGGGATCACTGGACTTCCTAGGCAGGGCCAAAGTCCCAAGGAAGAACCCTGTGATAATCCGTAGGGAAGGCTGTGCAGACCACAGGACTCCCAGAGGAAGACCAAGTGGTAGTCCCCCCTTAATCTGTGGGGATCACAAGGCCTCCTAGGGGTCAGACCCCTAAGGAGGACCCAAGTGATGGCCCCTTAGGATGGTGGTAAGATCACAAGGCTCCTGAGACAGGGCTGGAAGTCCCAAGTGATGTCCACTTAAGAAGGCTGTGCAGACCACAGCATTCCCCAAGGGAATCCAGAGTGGTAGACCAGTGGGGATCACAGGACACCCCAAGACAAGATCCAGGAGTAAGCCCGGCAAGCTTCCGCTGCCTATTGCTTCCCTTCACTTGACCTTAGGAAGATCCATGTGATTTGCCCATTCTCACCCAAAGAACTCAAGACCAGAGTGGGTAGAGGAAGGCATTTTATTATGCTCCTTGAGAGAGCGGGTGTAGTGCTCACGGGAACACTCACGCAGAGCATTTTTTCATATGCCTACAGATAGATTTAATTTCTTCCTCTGAAAACTGCCTCTTCATATCCTTTGACCATTTCTCAATTGGGGAATGGCTTGTATTCCTTCCTATATATTTGGCTTAGTTCCCTGTATATTTTAGAAATGAGGCCTTTATCAGAGATACTAGTTGTAAAGATTTTCTCCCAATTTTCTGCTTCCCACCTAATTTTTGTTGCATTGTCTTTTTTTGTACAAAATATTTCAATTTAACATAATCAAAATTATCCATTTTGCATTTTGTAATGCTCTCTATCTCTTGTTGGGTCATGAATTCTTTTCTTTTCCATAAATCTGATAAGTAAACTATTCTTTGTTCTTCCAAATTACTTATAGTATCAGCCTTTACTCCTAAATCATGAACCCATTTTGACTTTATTTTGGTATGTGGTATAAGATATTGGTCTATGCCCAGTTTCTGCCCTACCATTTTCCAATTTTCCCAACAGTTTTTGTGAAATAGTGAATTATTAGCCCAGACGCTGGCCTCTTTAGGTTTATCAAAGAGTACATTGCTATAGTTGTTGACTTCTCCATCTTGTATTCCTATCCTATTCCACCGATCCACACCTCTGTTTCTTAGCCAGTACCAGGTAGTTTTGATGATTGCTGCTCTGTAGTACAGTTTAATATCTGGTATGGCTAGGCCACCTTCTCTAGCATTTCTTTTCATTAATACCCTAGATATTCTAGACCTCTTGTTTTTCCAGATGAAGTGTTTCTGTTTGAAAATATCTTGATTTCTCATCAAGTCACTAGCTTCCACTTGCTCCAATCTAATTTTTAAAGTAGTATTTTCTTCAGTGGTCTTTTGGACCTCCTTTTCAATTTGGCCAATTGTGCCTTTCAAGGCATTCTTCTCTTCATTGGCTTTTTGGAGCTCTTTTGCCATTTGAGTTAGTCTACTTTTTAAAGTGTTGTTTCCTTCAATATTTTTTTCAGTATTTTTTCGGGTCTCCTTTAGCAAGTCATTGACTTGTTTTTCACGATTTTCTCACATCATTCTCATTTCCCTTCCCAATTTTTCCTCTACTTCTCTAACTTGCTTTTCCAACTTCTTTTTGAGCTCTTCCATGACCTGAGCCCAGTTCATGTTTTTCTTGGAGGCTTTTGGTGTAGGCTCTCGCACTTGGTTGAGTTCTTCAGGCCGCATGGTTTGGTCTTCTTTGTAATCTAAGAAAGATTCCCAAGTCTGAGACTGAATCTGGGTGTGTTTTCGTTTTTGCTGCCTGGCCATATTCCCAGCCAACTTACTTGACCCTTGAGTTTTTCATCAGGGTATGACTGCTTGTAGAGTAAAGAGTACTTTGTTCCAAGCTTGAGGGGATGTGCCACTGATTTCAGAGCTATTTCTATATAGCCAGCTCTGCCTCCCCAGCACTCCTCCTTCCTCAAGAACCACCAACCCGGACCTGATTCAAATCTTCAGCAGGCTCTTCACTCCTGCTCTGATCGGCAACTTAATTCCTCCCACCATGTGGGCCTGGGGCCGGAAGTAACTGCAGCTATAGTTCTGTAGCTGCACCTCCCCTGCTGCCCCTGGGGCACTGGCCAAACCTCGAACTCTGTCCCCTGCAGCTTTTCCCACTAACCTTCTCTGTTGTCTTTGGTGTTTGTGGGTTGAGAAGTCTGGTAACTGCCACAGCTCACTGATTCAGGGTGCTGGGGCCTGTTCCGCCTGGCTCCTGGTCTGGCTGGTCCTGCTGCCTCCCACGCTGAGCTCCACTCCCCTCCACTCCATGCATGATAGACCTCATCCAGCAACCATCCAGGCTGACCTGGGCTGGATCCCTGCTTCTCTCTGCTATTTTGTGGGTTCTGCAGTTCTATAATTTGTTTAGAGTCATTTTTATACGTTTTTGGAGGGACATGGTGGGGAGCTCACACAAGTCCCTGCTTTCCAGCCGCCATCTTGGCTCCATCCCCACTCTAACTCACTATTGATGGGAGAAATACAAATTAAGACAACTCTGAGGTAATACGTCATATCTATTAGTTTGGCCAATAGGACAGAAAAGGTAAATGACACATTGGAGGGAATGTGGGGAAAAAGACTTTATTGCATTGTTGGTAGTATTGTGAACTGATTTAAACATTTTGTAGAGAAATTTCGAACTATGCCCAAAGGGCTATAAAACCATGCATACCCTTTGATCTAGCACTGACACTACTAAATCTGTATCCCCAAAGAGATAAAATACAAAAAAGAAAAGGACACATATGTATGAAAATATTTATTGTAGTTCTTTTCTGAGGGCAAATAATTAGAAATTGATGGGATTTGCATTAATTGGGGAATGTCTAAACAGGTTGTGGTATGTGATTATGAAGGAATACTGTTGTACTATAAGAAATGATGAGTATGATGCTCTCACAAAAAGCTGCTAAGACTTAAATGGACTGATGCAAAGAGAAATGCACCATGTGCAAAGTAACAGCAATATTGTAAGCAGATGAGCTGTGAATGACTTAGCTCTTCTCAGCAATACAATGATCCAAGACAACACTGAAGGACTTATGGTATCTGAACTGATGGTATCTGAATACAGATTGAAACATATTTTTTAAAACTTTTTTTATTTTTCCTGAGGTTGTTTTGTTCGATGTTTTCTTTCACAACATGACTATTATGAATATATTTTGAATGACCACACAAGTATAACCTATATCGAATTGCTTTCCTTTTCAATGAGGGGGGTGGGGAGGGAGGGAGTGACTTCGGAACTGAGAAGTCTTAAAAATGAATGTTAAATGGTTTTTTACCTACAACTGGGGAAAAATAAAATACTAAATTAAAAAAAAGAAAATCCATTGAGCTAAATCTCCATGTTTTCATAGCATTGTTCCTTATACATACAGGAGAACTCTCAGCATGGTGAAACCCATCCATCCAAAGGAGTCAACCAGAGGTGTGAACCCTGGGGACCTCAGGGCTAACACAACTAGCAAGAATTAAAAGGTATTAACAAGAGTTAACAGGTAACAGTTAGCAAGATTTCAGGCCAGGGGAGTTCACACCTTCTAAGGGAGACCCTAAAGGGGTGGGGCTACCTCCTATAAAAGGAGAGCCTCCTTCAGCTCAGTACTTCCTTGAGTGGAACTGAAGTCTCTTCATCTCAGTTGCTACAGAAAGGAACAAAGTGGAGAGAGAAGAATGGCTGATGCTATGGAAATGCTGCAGGGAGTACAGGGGGAAACAACCTGCAGCATCTGCAGGAGCTATTTCTCTGAGCCAGTCACCATTAGGTGTGGGCATAGCTTTTGCAGAGCATGTCTCTCCTCCACCTGGAGAGTTGAAGCTAGAGCTATCTCTTGTCCTGAATGCAAGAAAGTGTCCCAGGTCAGAGAATTGCCAGCAGTCAATGAACGCCTAGTACACCTGACAGAGCTGGGCAAACAGCTCCATTCCCAGCTTTTGCAGAGCAGTCAAGGACAGAGCCAGTGTGCCAGGCACAAGGAAATCTTCAAGTTCTTTTGTGAAGATGACCAGACACCACTCTGCGTGAGGTGTTCCCAAAGCCCAGAGCACCAGACTCACAGGCTCTCTCCTATAGAAGAGGCTACTCACAGTTTCATAGAGAACCTTCAGCACATTTGGAACCACTGGGGCAAGTGCTTTGAAAAAGCAGAGAAAGATCTTGCTCAAAAGAAACCTGTTGTTGACTGGCAGTGGATGATCACAGAAGAATTTAACAAGGCGCACTGCTTCCTGTTGGAGGAAGAATCCCTATGTCTTGAAGGCATAAGGCAAGGACAAAGGGCAAGCCAGGACAGAATATCCCAGCACATGCGAATCCTTCAGGACCTCATGCTAGAGCTGCAGGAAGCTGGTAAAGAACCCAATTTGGAGCTACTACAGGATGTCAAGCAGTTGCTGAGAAGGAGTGAGTCAGTGTTGTCTCACTGGTCCAAGGATGTCATCCCAGAGCTGAGAGAATATCGCATCCCTGGCATGGTAGAGATGCTCAGACAATTCAGAGTGGACCTCACAATGGATCCAGTACCAGCAAGTCCCTGGGTAGTTGTTTCTGAGGATCTGAAGAGTGTGAATGCTGGAGAAGCCTGGCAGGTTGAGACCAAGGATCCTGAATACTCTGCTTGTTATGCTGTCCTTGCTAAGCAGGCCTTCAGCTCAGGCAGACAGTACTGGGAGGTGGATGTGACTCAAGTACCTCAGTGGATTCTGGGGATCTATGCACCTTACCTGAGGAGAAAAAGGCAGAGGAATGTGGACTTCTGTGCCTCTCTGTTCCTACTTCAATGTGTCAAGAAAGAAGAGGTTTACTATTTCCAAAGTGATCCTGGACCATTGAAACTTCAAATGAAGGGGCCAGTGCCCAGAGTTGGGGTGTACCTGGAATATTCCTCTGGTACCCTTGGCTTTTACAACGTTCTCCAGAGCTCCCTCATTTATCAATTCCCCTCCATTCCCTTTGCAGCACCTGTTACACCCATCTTCTCTCCTGGCCCTCCACTTCCAGGAACAAAGGCTGGTCCCATGACTCTCTCTCCAGTGGACTCTCACCTTTGTGTTTGCTGCTCTTCACCTCTCTGAACATTTCTTCAGGAAGAATTGTGAACCTACCACCAGGCTCCCTGACTGTGATTTCCAGCCTTCCTTTGCAAAAGGATGATCATCACCTACTTCATGATGAAGGAGAGGCTTCCTGCTCAGCAACTGGAGACTTGCCTTCCAAACTGCAAGCTGAAGGGGACCATTCCCAAATGTTCTGTATGCTCTTATCCTCCCTGGATCCTGTCTGCTAATTAATTTTCACAATAAATCCTGTTTCAGAAGTTAGAAAAAACTCACATGATGGCTATGGTTTTCATAGTATTGTGCTTTATTTCCTTTGTAGACTGTCCTTTGAGGTCCACAGATTTCAAACTTTTCCAGGACTCTGCTTCTGTATCCAGAATGGACTTTGTTTTCTTTGAATTACTCAGCTTGCCTCGTTGAGCTTCCCTGGACGCTTGGGCTTGCTCTTCCGGGGCAGAAGGCCCAGCGACCATGCCAGGGATCATAGAGCTTCCTGTGTGATGAGTCATGGGGCTGGCTGAGGGAGGTGTGTTAACGTGGTCTACTCTAGGGGGAGGGGCCAAGTCAAGAACCAATGGGCCCTGGTCTTTCAGGCGGCGCTTGATGGTGTCACAAACTCCATAAGAGGGGAGAGGACAGCTTGAAGATCCTCCTTTCCTTTTCCGGTTGGAGCCAGAGACGCCTACAGCCGAAGCTGAGCTGCCTAGCTGAGCAGAGCGGACTAGAGGCTAGTGGGTAATCTTCATACCATAGAAGGGAAGCATGTATACGATTTTGCCTTATACCATCTCGCTTCTCTGTGGCCTCCTGGTTACCCTTGTAAGGCGGACTTATTGGGCCTGGAAGCTTTTGATGAAAATATCAAAATGGGTACCCTGGTTTGTGGGCTTGTTATTGTGGAGTGTAAATACATGCTTTAGTTCTCCTGCCTTCTGCCTAGAGAATTCCTTATATCCTGTGGTTCCAGACCTTTTAGGCACATATGAGATTCTCTTTGAAATCATAAATTCTGCCTTCCTAATATATTTGGCGATGAGGATGGGATCGCTAGATATGAGATCTCTATTCAGAAGCAGAAGAACTTCAGAGGAAGAGATGAATATCCCAGGGTGGGAGGATCCATTTTATTCCTCCTTAGCAAAGGAATTGGCTAAAAAAGCTGGACCCTGTGAAAACTGGGAACCAAGGCTACAGAGAGGAGAGCCTAAGGATTTGAAAAAGTGTTTACAAGAGGTTGGGATTCAGTCAGGAGCATCACTATCTAGGCAAAGCTGGATAGTGTTATCAGCCTACCGGCTAGTATATGAAAGATTGAGATTAAGTGAAAGAGATGGGGACACTGCTATCCCACAGCAAGAAGAGGAATCTCAGATAGCAGGAGAACAAATTGCTGCTCAAGAACCCACTGACTCAGATGAGAACTTTTCTATTAATGTGGCTAGGAGCAACAGGAGGCCAAATAAGCCAAGAGTGCATCCCAACTCAGCCCAGACCAAGCCTGACTGCCTGCTTTGTCCTTGCCATGGTGGCAGGGGAAGCGAGTGGGGGGAAAATGAGACAATGTTAGGGGCTGAGACAGAAAACGCTACTAGGGTTCAGGACATCCCTCGCACAGAGAATGGGAGATGGTTAAATACTCAGACAAGTGTTCGTCCCGTAGAGAGGAGGAGGACAGAAACCAGAGGTGGCAATTTAGTTACGAGGGAATTTCAGGAAGATTTCTCACCACAAGAGGTCACAGATATTTTGAGTAGATTCAGCCAAAGAGTAGGAGAACCATTAATATCTTGGATGGTAAGGCTCAGTGATCAAGGGGCCGGTGGAATATTAGTAGATAAGAGGGATTGTATGAGATTCATAGGTAGCAGCCACGATCCTCTAGCTCAGCAAGCTTTTAAGGAACATCATCAGCGAGGAGATGATGCTAGCAGGACTACTCTGTTGGCATTAGCTGCTGCGGGATGCAATAAGAGATATACTAATGATCCTATGCGGCCCACTGAGCACAGACCCTGGTATTCACTTAAAGATTGTATCATGAGACTAAAGGAGGAGGTAATGAAGACTGCTATTATGACAGGAACTGCAGACAAATATCACAATGATCCCATAGGAATCCCTCATAGGAATTTAATAATTAGGACAGCTCCCGCTGCTTATGAACAACTAATTTTGAATCTGTTACTTGGGGAAGTAGGGAGCCATCTTACAGAGGTGATAAATAAGATTTTACAGTTACATGACTTAGGAGACTGGGGAAGGGATAGATCTCCTCGAGACAGAAGGGTGAATAGCCAGCAAACTTGGCACCAAAATGGAGTGACAAGAAAAGAAATGTTCACTGCTCTATTGAGAGCAGGGGTAGGTTTTGAAATGATAGATGGCATTCCAACCAATGAATTGTACAGGATGTACCGAGATAAAGGACTCGATAACAGGAGAGATAGGGAAATAAGAACTGCCCCTGCAAATGCTACAGATGTTGAACCTTCATACCCAAGTGAATCACATGCTAGGGAATACTAGGAAACAGGCCAGGCCCCAGCCCAAATTAAGGAGATACGTAAGCTGGATTGCAGATCTCACATTAACTTGACCATATATTGGAAAAATGGGTCAAGTACAGTAACTAGGGCATTAATAGACACTGCGGCCAAGGCCACCCTTATCTATGGGAATCTAGACAAATTCAGCCATGGAACTCCTATTACCATCACAGGACTAGGAGCGACTGAAATATCAGCCAGACAAGTTAAATTGATGATGAAAATTGGACAGTTGCCCAAGAAAGAATATAGTGTGGTTATTGTGCCTATTCCTGAATACATCATTGGAATAGACATTTTGAAGGGTATGACCTTAAATTTACCTGAAGGGAAATACCAATTTGCTGTGAGAAAAATAGGCATTAATGCAGTCTTAGTGGGGAAAACCAAGATGGATCCAATCACTTTGCCCAAACCTTCTGAAGTAATTACTTTGAGGCAATATCATGTGCCAGGTGAGCAAGATGAAATTGCCAACACTATAACAGAATGTGTTGAGGCAGGAGTGTTAGTCTGTACAACTACTCAATGGAACAACCCTGTCTGGCCAGTCCAAAAGTCAGATGGGACATGGAGGATGACAGTACATTATAGACAGCTGAACAAAGTGACTCCTCCCTTGTATGCTGCTGTTCTAGACACAGTTACATTAATAGAGAGAATACAAAAACATGAAGGGACTTGTTATGCAGTTATTGATTGGGCCAATGCCTTCTTTATGATCCCAATAGACCCCAAGCAATGGAACCAGTTTGCTTTTACTTGGCAAGGCCGACAGTATACATTTACACGCCTGCCACAAGGATATATTCATAGCCCAACTATTTGCCACAGGACTGTAGATGAGCATTTGGATGAATTAAAGCTACCTGGTGTACAGCTTACACATTACATAGATGACATCATGATACAGGGAAAGAATATAAAAGAAGTGGAGGAGAGTTTAGCATTATTAATTGACCATATGAAAAGCAAAGGATGGGAAATCAACCCTGCAAAGGTTCAGGGGCCAGCTCAAACTGTAAAATTCTTGGGGATACAGTGGAATAGAGGACTGCGAGAAATTCTCCCACAAGCTCGACAAAAAATTCAGGATTTTCCCACCCCTACTAATAAGAAAGAGGCCCAAAAGTTCATAGGGCTATTTGGTTATTGGAGACACCACATCCCACATTTGGGACAGATTTTAAAACCCTTATATAAAGTCACCAGAAAGAAATATGAATTCAATTGGGGCCTTGAACAAAGTAGAGCTTTTGAGGAAGCAAAGGCTGCTATACAATTAGCTCTGGACTTATGGCCTATGCAAAATGGGCCAGTGGAGTTACAAGTGACTGTACAAGTTGACTATGCAAATTGGAGTCTGTGGCAAAAACAACAGATCCGAAGTGTACCTTTAGGCTTTTGGTCAAGGAAACTGCCCTCATCTGGAGTGCAGTATACACCTTTTGAGAAGCAGCTGTTAGCTGCATACTGGGCTTTAGTAGAAACTGAGCAACTAACCCTGGGTCATGAAGTGATATTAAGGCCTGGAATTCCAATTATGACTTGGGTAATGAGTACCCCAGCTTCTCACAGAATTGGACATGCACAAGAGGCAAGCATAATCAAATGGAAGTGGTATATTCAGAATAGGTCCAGAGCAGGCAAAAGTGGAGTTTCTGCTTTACATGAATCGGTGGCGAACATTGGCACTGAGAGAAATGAAAAACCCCTTGAATCTAAGCAACAGATGGTGCCATCCTTAGTGAAATGGAATAATGGGTATGATGGACTAAGTGTAGAACAGAAGAAACACGCTTGGTTTACTGACAGGACAGCAAAATATTTAGGACAGAAGAGACATTGGAAAGCAGTAGCCTATAACCCCTGTACTAGGCGAACTCTGGAAAGTTCTGGGATAGGGGGAAGTAGCCAATATGCTGAACTGATGGCAGTACATCAGGCCATCAGAATGGAGAAGGGAGGACAGTGTCATATATTTACTGATTCATGGGCGGTAACTAATGGATTAGCTACTTGGATGCCTATATGGAGGAATCAGAATTGGGAGATTCATGGCAAACAAGTTTGGGGTAAAGAGGTATGGGAAAATATATGGGATATGTCTTTGGTTACGGATTTGTCAGTTTTTCATATTGATGCTCACGCGACCCTGACCACACCAGAGCATGAGTACAATGCACACGCGGATCGACTAGCAAAGATTGCCACTGAATGTATTGTCCCTACTCCAACTCCAACTGATGACTCAGCCTTAGCAAGATGGGTCCACCAGACCACCAGCCATTTACGGGTCCAGGCCACCCACCGATGGGCACAGGATCGAGGTATCAGTATCTCTCATGCGTTGTTAAAACAAATAACAGAGGGGTGTTATATATGTCAATTAGAAAAAGAACAAACTCTTCCTAGGATAGTAACTGGAGAAATAGCAAGGGGAAAATTTCCAGCCCAGATTTGGCAGATAGATTATATTGGCCCACTACCCCAGGATAAAGGATGTAAATATGTATGTACGTGTGTTGACACCTATTCAGGTGTACTAGTGGCTTGTCCTTATAAGGACGCAACTCAGAAAAACACCTGTAAAACCCTAGATATTGTAAGTTTATACTATGGAACCCCAATGCAGATTCAAAGTGACAATGGGTCACATTTCAAGGGCAAAGAAGTGAAAAGATGTTGTGTGTTGAATAATATAGAATGGATATATCATATTCCATATTACCCACAAGCATCTGGGCTGATTGAAAGAATGAATGGATTGTTGAAAGAACAGCTGAGAAAATTAAGCTCTAATAATTCATATCGACATTGGAAGGATAATTTGTCTATTGCCTTACGTAATTTGAATAATAGGCCCTTAGGGGGGAGTACACCTCTAGCCAGAATGATGACTCCAAATTTGCAGATTAGAGAACAGCAAACACGTGAGATCCAAAATATTGAATTTTGGACTGTGAGGGAAGATGTCCCCCTACCATGTCCAGGAACACCTGGTTCGGCAGGATATGATTTAAATTGTATAGAGAATTTTAGGTTGAATAGGAAAGAGATAAGAAAAACCCCTACTGGAGTATGTATGAGAATCCCGAAGAATCATTTTGGACGGATATTACCTAAACCAGGATTAGCAGCTCAAGGAGTACATGTATTGGCTGGAGTGATAGATTCGAATTATCAAAAAGAAATTGTTGTGACACTCCAGAATTTGGGTGAAAAACCTGTACAATTTGGTAGGAATGATAGGATAGTTCAAGTGATTATTATCCCCTGTGAAAAAATACCCTTTGTGAAAACTGACCCTCCTCCAAAAATAACTACTAGAGGGGCAAAAGGGGCTTGCTCCATTGACAGAATAAAGTTGGGAGCTAAGGTATGGGTAAAACGGAAGCCAGATGATATTCCAAAGGCTGCAGAAGTCATAGCCCATGGGAAGAACAACACTGTAACAGTTGTCTATTCAGGGGAAGATAATTACCAAATCGTGCCCCTGAACCATATATTTTACCATGAATAGGGCTATAATATTAGATTCATGGACCCCACAGGTATGGCTGATGCTGGTAATTGACACAAGCCACTCAGAGGGAAGGTGACTTTGTGTGATTAACGGATGAAAGCTTGTACATCTGGGGAAAGGCTGGGAGGACAATCCTAGTCTATCTGGGATGGGATCCTCCTGGTTTTCCTTGTACATCTGGGGAAAGACTGGGAGGACAATCCTGGTCTCCATCTAGGGTGGGATCTTCTTGGCTTAGTTTCCTCATTGTGTTCCATTTAAAAAGAAACATTTCCCATCTGAGTTTGGCTCTGATATTGGATCTCTGCATAACTGAAATTTCAACTAAACTGGAGATGATTTTATTTGAAGGATAATAGCCCATACTTGCCTACTCTTTTTGTTCTCTGTTTTAGTTAACCTTGTCGCTAGTTCTGTCTCCTGCAGGTTTAAGCACCCTGCAGTTTCCGGCGACTGCCTAAGCATGTAGCATTCTTGGAATTTCTGCCAGCTCGCTAAAGAATTGAACTCCGGAATGGGACTCTTTGGGGCAGGGACACCTCTACATCCAATTTCAGCAAGAAGAAGCTATGGAAAATGAGACCTTCACCCATTACCCCAAGATTTTGAGCCCCAATTGTTTGAGGGGGGGGAATGATGATAGTGTTCTGTGTACTTATTTTGTGTTATCCTTGCTATATTGTTTTATTGTTATGATATTATTGATCCTATGTAATGGATACGAAGATCTAGGGGTGGACATGTGAATTATTAATAATTATTTTGGGATGATTGCTTGAAGAGATTATCTGGCTGGGATCTAGGGGTGGATCACATTTGAATCGTAAACCAATATTTGGGAATGTCACTGAATGATATGTTTTGCTTTATTGTGAATGATATGTTTTAGTTTCCTGCACAATTGGATCACAATGTTCTAGGATATATAATTTAATTTGAATTATGATTGGATTGTACATCCTAGAACATTGTGAGGGGTGGAGTGTAGCCAGAATGGACTTTGTTTTCTTTGAATTACTCAGCTTGCCTCGTTGAGCTTCCCTGGATGCTGGGGCTTGCTCTTCCGGGGCAGGAGGCCCAGCGACCATGCCAGGGATCATAGAGCTTCCTGTGTGTTGAGTCGTGGGGCTGGCTGAGGGAGGTGTGTTAACGTGGTCTACTCTAGGGGGAGGGGCCAAGTCAAGAACCAATGGGCCCTGGTCTTTCAGGTGGCACTTGATGATGTCAAAAACTCTATAAGAGGGGAGAGGACAGCTTGAAGATCCTCCTTTCCTTTTCCGGTTGGAGCCAGAGACGCCTACAGCCGAAGCTGAGCTGCCTAGCTGAGCAGAGCGGACTAGAGGCTAGTGGGTAATCTTCATACCATAGAAGGGAAGCATGTATATGATTTTGCCTTATACCATCTCGCTTCTCTGTGGCCTCCTGGTTACCCTTGTAAGGCGGACTTATTGGGCCTGGAAGCTTTTGATGAAAATATCAAAATGGGGATGCTGGTTTGTGGGCTTGTTATTGTGGAGTGTAAATACATGCTTTAGTTCTCCTGCCTTCTGCCTAGAGAATTCCTTATATCCTGTAGTTCCGGACCTTTTAGGCACATACGAGATTCTCTTTGAAATCATAAATTCCACCTTCCTAATATAACTTCTTGCATTGCAGCAAATATTTCTTGTTTCCCTATTTATTATAAAATGAAATAAATTCTAGTTTTTATTGTGAAAAAAAAGAACTCTGTTGGAAAGGTTTTCCAGATGGAGGTTAATGTCAAGGAATGTTTTTGAAGGGGGAAAAATTGGTGTTTTCTTTTGTTTTCATAACTTTGTTGTGTCTGTTAGAAAAACCTGACTCCTCTGATTCATCTTGTGCCTTAGCACTGACCTGGCTCACCAGCTATTCAAACCCTATGCCTGGAGAGGCACCCCTTACTTTCAGTGGTTCTAAATCTGCATATTTATAGGAAATTATAGAAGATAGACTCAGCAAGACAGCTCAGACTTTGTGGGCTGATGGTTTGACCCTTGGTTGGAAGTTAGCTGATGAATGAGAACAAAGACATTTTACTAACCAATAAACTGAGACTGCTACAGCCTCAACTGAATTCCTATTCTGTGCCATGATAGAAACCAAGGTGTCCATCTCCCACTGTCTCTGCACTGTTGTTCTAAGTAGAGCAGACCACGTGGACTTCTTTGTGTTGTACCTTGTTCCTCTGCCATCATTTGCCAAATGTTTGAACCCATATCTCTTCCCAGCTTGATTATGGACTGGTGGTCTTATCTCTTCCAGAAAACCAAGGTTCACAAGGTGCCTTTTGTTTCTTTATCTGAGATTCTCAGCTTTGATTAATGTCAGAAAGTGCCATTTTTTCCACTCAGAAAGTCACATGTAACATTACTGCTCCAGGAGGGAAGAAGAATGAATGTCTTACTATGATGATACCTAGAGGGTCAAAGGAATACACAGCCATCTGAAAGAAGAGACATTCACTGATGGGTAGAGGATGATCTGGTACTTCCCCATCTCATCAGGGCAATGGTTCCTTCATGGAAGCTACAGTATGAGGATTCTATCAGGGGAGTTGATTCTTGGACTCTTGACTACCTTTTCTGCTTTATGTTTCCTTGCTTGAGTAGGTGACCAAGTACCAACTAGAAGTGGTTCTGTGCAGCTTTGGAAGTGGCCTTATGAACTTGAGAGGTTCAGAGGTGTGGGGATGATTGAGTGGAGCTGAGTAGACTGATATCTAAGAATAAATTAGGATCACACTATATCATGATCCCATTCAAAGTAAAGGGTCATCCACAAGTGGCAAGTTTTGTAACAAGGGGAGAGTTAATGGTACTTTTCTCCTGAGCATCAAGATTTAAAGGGTATGAAAACTGAACACGCATAGTCCTGAAGGGTCTAGAAACAAGTGAGGTTATCAGGTACAAGTACAAAAGGGGTATTATTCCCAAGGTACAGAAAATATTAGTCAAAACAGGAAACTAATGTGTCATTGTTAATAATACCCATTTGTGAGATGCTTATTTAAATAATCCCCCTCCTGAATTTGTCTTAATTATTCCTTGTTTTATTCTTTCACCATAATTACAAAGCTGATTTGAAGGCCTGATTTGTGCTGCTTGACCAGGACCTCAAAATTGCTAGATATGTCCCTGGTGAGCAAAGAGAAGATGTAAAGAATATAACATCAAAGTCAGCCAATAGTGCCAAGAAAGATTTAGGCTAAAACTGGGATGCCTACATGTACAGGTCAGCAAAAAAAGATATACTTAGCAAAAAGTCTAGTCATTGTTACTGAGTATCTGTAGCTATAAGTAACTTTCTTTGCTCACTTGCTGCCCTGCTTCTGAGCTGATGGGGCATGGCTTTGTCCATGATTCTCCATTTTTCTTGAGGATTTATCGTTGTACTCAGTGATTGATGGGTTTGATTTGTTATATTTTCATGTCTCCATTTATATACAGGCTCTTTTATTATAATATAAGCTCTTTGAAGGCAAGAATGTTTTAGCTTTTTTCTTTGTATCTCTAGAGCTTAGCACAGAGTCTGACTCACAACAACTTAATAAATGTGAGTTGACTGATTAGTGGGTCCAAATGACCAACCTTGAGGTCAGGTCTCTTTAGCAGGCAAAGAAGAGAGGCATGAGTTTAAACTGAGACGTATGGCTTGAGAAAGTATTGAAAGTGATAGAAAGCCACAAAAATATTACTACTGGTAATCACCAATGAGTTTGCGACTTGGTGGAACATCACTATGACTGGCTACAGCTAGTCATCCCTGCAGAATTAATCAAAGTACTCAATCACAGTGTCCTCTCTGATGCCTAGTTTTGTCTCCTCTGATTGGACTGAGCTGGGGGAGGTAATTGAACAAGGAACCTTTGAAGCAACCCAGGATTGTATGAACTCATAAAGAACTCAGAGGCCTTCCATCATCACACCCCATGCAGCGTCTGGACAGGGAGAGAGAATGTTAGAAGAGCTATATACATCTCCATAATATTAAGTTTTCTATTATGGATCAGATAATCAAAAAAGGACTCTTTCAATAGAATCTAAGAAATAAAAATTTAAAATATATAAAGGCAGTGTAGTGAGGTGGAGAAGAGAGTCAAGAGGCACAATGCTATAGAACAGCAGAATCTCAGAATTGGAAGGCTTCATTCCAACCCTCACCTGGACCAAAATGTCCTCTGCTGCATTCCCAACAAGTGATCATACAGCCTCTGTTTAAAAATTTATTGTGAGGGGGTCCACACTGTCTTTCTAAGGAGACTACTCATTCCGTTTTGGAAATCTCCAATTTTTAAGAAGTTTTTGAAGATTAGCCTGTCTGCAACCACCAACTCTTCTTCTTAGTTCTGCCCTCAGAGGCTAAGTAGCATATAAGTTTAATCTCTCTTGTATTCTAAATATTTAAAAATATTGAAGATGTTATTATGTCACTATCTCTTCACCCTTCCACCAAACCTTGTCTTCTCTTCTCCATACTAAATATTTCCAGTTCCCTCAACAGATGTTCATATGGCATGGTCTTCAGATGGCCAATTTCCCCTGCAGAATTTCATCCTATTGGATTGTAACTATCCTTTCTCTGAATCCTTTTCAATTTGTTCTGTTAGTATATGTAATAGTACACGCTCATAATTGCCCATTGCCTACAAAGAAGGGAGGATGGTACATTTTCTCATTTCTTCTCTAGGGCCAAATTTGGTTATTCCAATTACACAGAATTCAGTTTGGGTTTCTTTTCTTTATTTTCGTTTGTACCGTTGTAGTAGCTGTACATAAGTTTTTCCTGGTTCTGTTTACTTCACTGTGTATCACATCATACAGGCCTTCCTCTGATTCTCTGAATTCTTATCCATTAGTTCTTACAGGCCAATAATATTCAATAAATCCTTGTACCACAATTTGTTTAGCCATTCCTCAAATCCAAGAGTAACTACTCTATTTCCATTTCTTTCCGTCAAAAATGTGTTTCCTGGCCCTTATTTTATTTACTCCATTCGTGGCCAAAAAGCTATGTTCTATATACTAAGCTATTGTCTATAATCCAAAATCTGTTTTCAGATACCATTCTGATATCTAGCTATTCCCTTTTAAAATCTGCTTTTTTCTTCTGCAGCCTTGAATTAGCAGAAGTGACGCAAATATCTTTAATGTCTTTTTTTCTTTTTCTGTTTTTGTTTTTGTATTTGTTTTTTAAGTAAGCTTTCATAATCCTTAGCAGTACTTTCTAGATTCCATCTGGCAGTATTACCTATCTTAACAACAAGTCACTAGGCATGGATAGTTAATGATCCTAAGATTTGTCAGGACTGGTGATATTCTTTGTTCAAGATACTTGGGAAATCAGAGGGTTTTTTTTCTATAACTTATGTCCAGTGAACACACGTGCCTTCATAGTTGGGTAATGATCAAACATTACCACTCTTTTCTTCTTCCTATGACCATTACTGTATAAGCTTGGTTTGGGGCATATTGAGCTTGAGGTGTTTCTAGTGTCTTGCACATAGTAAGCATTTGATAAGTATCAATTGAATTGAATTGATGGTGTAATTGTGGTAGGGGTGAAGTTCAGAAGAGACATCAGAGGTAGAGACATCAATTTGAGAATTAAATGTATAACAGTAACAGGTGAAACCTTGGCTTTGAGTGATGTTGCCTAAGGAGGGAGAACAGAGGGAATGTAGAACAGAACCAAGGCTAGGAAGTAACAGTTACTTTAAGGAAAAGGGAAAAGAAGTCATTAAAGAAAGCAAAAATGGAAGTTAGAGAAGTAGGAACTTCTGGTATGTGTGAAACAAAGGGAAAAAAGAGTAACATGACGGTGTAGGATAGGCAACAACATAAAACAGCACAGAGAGGTAAGGAAGGAGGAGGATTGAAAAAAAGGCATTAAATGTGGCTATTACTAGGTCATGGTGACCTTTGGAAGAGTAGCATAAGTAGTGTGTTTGGTACATTAGTTAGATTGCAAGGGGTCAAGAAGACAATGTACAGGGAGGATGTGGAAACATCAGGTGCAGACAGCTTTTTCACAATGTTAGCTGTGGAGAGAAGACAGTTGCTGGACGATATAAACTCATCAAATAAGTTTTGTTTGCTTGTGTTTTTGCTTGTTGTAGGAATGAGAGACCTAAACATGTCTCTAGGCACATGAGAAAAATTAGTGAGGAGAAAGAGAAGGAAGAAAGACGATGGGGATAACCTCCAGAGTAAGTTCTTGGGGAGGTGGAAGAGGGTGGGATGAAGGACTCTGTCATTTTATTGGAGGGATGAGGATAGAGGAACTTGAAATATAGAGAAGTATTTAGGGTCAGAGTAGATGAGTTGAGAGAGCCCAATCATACTAGTGGAATAGGATGATAAGTCATTTGGGATAAGTGTATGGGTTGAGTAGTTGATAGAGACCTAAAGGAGAGAAGAGATGATTTGGCAATAATTATTGTGCATAATTCTTTGTTATCTCCAAAATTACAGGATGTCTTTGACCTTAAAGCCCAGTTTCCCATCTGAGTGGCTCTAGTACCCAGACCAGTGCTAAATTTCACAGTAGTTAAAAGAAGTAACAAATATGGTTCCCGCCCTCAAGGATCTTCCACTCTTGCTGAGGAGAGATATTATCCACACATGCAGTTAAACAACAGTCTAAGAGTTAAGTAACCATACCAGATAAGAGTACATTAGGCATCTAGTATGGTTAATATTTTGCTACATATGAGTGCTATAGTAGTTGAGAGGACAGAAGCACCATTGTGCATGGGAGTAGTGAGATAAGAACTCGTAGAGGATGTTACATCTAAGGAGTCAAATAAATTTGTTCTTATTATGTCTCAGAAAGGTAGTAGTGAAACACCAGGAGGCTTAGGGAGCTGCCCAAAAGCATATGATGAGTCAGGTGTGGATTTGGCATAAGCAGAATAAAGTAGTGGTGTTTCCCTCCATGTGTCTAGGCTTCCTTCCATGCCTCTCCTATGCCTACTCTCAAAAAGAGTTAGGAGCTTGTTTGCAAGTGTCTCTGCCTATAGAAAGAAGTCCAATGTCTCCAGTGCCTAAAAGCCCTGAAAATAAAACTATTTCTCAGCAAAGAAGGCCAGCCATGGGAGGAAATGGCATCAGGAGGAGGAAGAGTCTTTGACTAAGGGACATCTGGTTTGGTCCAGCAGAAGTTGGTTGAAAAGAAACAAATTTCCCTTCTCTTCACTGTGATTAAAGACAAAGCACAAGCCTTCTCATGACTTGTGAGGAGGCCACCTGTGACACTCTGATAGGTAACCTCTGTTGTCTCCTCCATGGGCAAGACTGAGCTCAAAGAGCTGCAATGATGGCCAACATGAAAGTGAACATTCCTCTCTTATCTCAGGTTCTTAGATCTAGAGCTGGAAATGATCTTAGTGTCCAGTGAATCATTTTACAGATAAGGAAACTGAGTCTGAGAGGGGCTGAGTGATTTCCTCAAAACCAAAGAAGGTGCAAGTGACATAAGCAGGATCCTTTCAGCCCTGAGCATGACTGATTTTAATCAATAGACAGTTGTTTCTGAGGTGATACTTAATATAGCCAAGAAAACCTGGCTACCACCAATTATTGCCCTAATTTGCTTGCTCGTACTTAAGAGTCTCTTATACTTCAGTAGGATTTAATTCATCAGCTTCCTTTTTGGGAACAGAATAAGAAAGAGAGTAGGGCGTAAGAAGAAAGAAGTCTTGAGAAGGAAAGAGAGAGGTTCCAAGGAGGAGGAGGACAAGGAGGGAGGGAAGAAGAAAGGAAGGAAACAGGCTGGAAAGAAGGAAGAGAGGGAGGGAGAGAATTTGGAACTCAAAAGTTTTAAAAATGAATGTTAAAAATTGTTTTTATCTATAACTAGGGAAATATAAAATACTAAATTTTTAAAAAAGAAAATCCATTGAGCTAAATCTCCATGTTTTCATGCCAATGCTCCTTACACACACAGGAAAAGTCTCAGCATAGTTGAACCCAGCCATCGAAGGAGTAAATCAGAGGTGTGAACTCTGGGGGCTTCAGAGCTAACACAAGCAGCAAGAGTTCATGGGAATTAACAAGAGTTAACAGTTAGCAGGATTCCAGGCCAAGGGAGTTCACACCTTCTCATGGAGGCCCTAAAGAGGTGGGGCTACCTCCTATAAAAGGAGAGCCTCCTTCAGCTTAGTACTTCCTTGAGGGGAACTGAAGTCTCTTCATCTCAGTTGCTACAGAAAGGAACCAATTGGAGAGAGAAGAATGGCTGATGCTATGGAAACGCTGCAGGGAGCACAGGGGGAAACATCCTGTAGCATCTGCAGGAGCTATTTCTCTGAGCCAGTCACCATCAGTTGTGGGCATAGCTTTTGCAGAGCATGTCTCTCCTCCACCTGGAGAGTTGAAGCTAGAGCTATCTCTTGTCCTGAATGCAGGAAAGTGTCCCAGGTCAGAGAATTGCCAGCAGTCAATGAACGCCTAGTACACCTGACAGAGCTGGGCAAACAGCTCCATTCCCAGCTTTTGCAGAGCAGTCAAGGACAGAGCGAGTGTGCTAGGCACAAGGAAACCTTCAAGTTCTTTTGTGAAGATGACCAGACACCACT
The DNA here is from genome assembly GCF_011100635.1 of Trichosurus vulpecula. Classification (NCBI taxonomy): domain Eukaryota; kingdom Metazoa; phylum Chordata; class Mammalia; order Diprotodontia; family Phalangeridae; genus Trichosurus; species Trichosurus vulpecula. The sequence goes on along the minus strand of NC_050580.1, from coordinate 64,676,206 downwards.
CTGTGTGAGATGTTCCCAAAGCCCAGAGCACCAGACTCACAGGCTCTCCCCTATAGAAGAGGCTACTCACAATTTCATAGAGAACCTTCAGCACATTTGGAACCACTGGGGGAAGTGCTTTGAGAAAGCTGAGAAAAATATTGCTCGAAAGAAATACGGTGTTGAGTGGCAGTGGATGATCGCAGAAGAATTTAAGAAAGTGTACTGCTTCCTGTTGGAGGAAGAATTACTATGTCTTGAAGGCATAAGGCAAGAACAAAGGGCAAACCAGGACAGAATATCCCAGCACATGCGAATCCTTCAGGACCTCATGCTAGAGCTGCAGGAAGCTGGTAAAGAACCCAATTTGGAACTACTACAGGATGTCAAGCAGTTGCTGGGAAGGAGTGAGTCAGTGTTGTCTCAATGGTCCAAGGCTGTCATCCCAGAGCTGAGAGAATATCCCATCCCTGGCATGATAGAGATGCTCAGTCGATTCAGAGTGGACCTCACAATGGATCCAGTAAGAGCAAGTCCTTGTGTAGCTGTTTCTGAGGATCTGAAGGGTGTGAATGCTGGAGAAGCCTGGCAGGTAGAGACCAACGATCCTGAATACTCTGCTTGCTATGCTGTCCTTGCTAAGCAGGCCTTCAGCTCAGGCAGACAGTACTGGGAGGTGGATGTGACTCAAGTACCTCAGTGGATGCTGGGAATCTATACCCCTTATTTGAGGCGAAAAAGGTGGAGGAATGTGGACTCCTGTGCCTCTCTGTTCCTGCTTCAATGTGTCAAGAAAGAAGAGGTTTACTGTTTCAAAACCCATCCCGGACCATTGAAACATCGAATGAAAGGGCCGGTGCCAAGAGTCGGGGTGTACCTGGAATATTCTTCTGGTACCCTTGCCTTTTTCAACGTTCTCCAGAGCTCCCTCATTTATCAATTCCACTCCATTCCCTTCGCAGCACCTGTTATACCCATCTTCTCTCCTGGCCCTCCACTTCCAGGAACAAAGGCTGGTCCCATGACTCTCTGTCCAGTGGACTCTCATCTTTGTGTTTGCTGCTCTTCACCTCTCTGAACATTTCTTCAGGAAGAATTGTGAACCTACCACCATGCTCCCTGACTGTGGCCCTTTGATTTCCAGCCTACCCCTGCGAAAGGATGATCATCACCTTCTTCATGATGGATAGGCTTCCTGCTCAGCAACTGGACACTTGCCTTCCAGACTGCAAGCTGAAGGGCATCATTCCTATATGTTTTATATGCTCTTTTCCTCCCTGGATCCTGCCTGCTTATAAATTTTCACAATAAATCTTTTTTCAGATGTTAATAAACAACTCATATGATGGCTATGGTTTTCATTCTCTTATGTTATATATATAGTTTATAAGAAAGGGAGAGTGAGTGGTACTTTGCTCCTGAGCATAATCCTGAAGGGCCTAGAAACAAGTAAGTTTATCAGGTACAGGTTCAGAAGGGGTATCATTCCTTAGGTACAGAAAATATTAATCAAAACAGCAAGCTAATGAATCACTGTTAATAATACCCATCTGTGAGACACTTATTTAAATAATCCCCCTCCTGAATTTGTCTTAATTTTTGTTTTATTCTTTCACCATAATTACAATACTGGTGTGAAGGCCTGACTTGTGCTGCTTGACCAGGACCTCAAAATTGCTAGATATGTCCCTGGTAAGCAAAGAGAAGATACAAAGATTATAACATCAAAGTCAGCAAAGAGTGACTAAGAAAGATTTAGGCTAAAATTGGGGTGCTTACATTTATCGGTCAGCAAAAAATTATATACTGAGTAAAAGGTCAAGTTAGGGTTACTGAGTATCTGTAGCCATAAGTAACTTTCTTTGCTCACTTGCTGCCATGCTTCTGAGCTGATTGGCCATGGTTTTGCCCATGATTCTCCATTTTTCTTGAGGATTCATTGTTGTACTAAGTGATTGATGGGTTTCATTTGTTGTATTTTCATGTCCCATTTATGTACACACTCTTTTATTATAATATACGCTCTTCGAAGGCAAGAATGTTTTAGCTTCTTTTCTTTGAATCTCTAGAGCTTAACACAGAGTCTGACACAATTACAACTTAATAAATGTGGGTTGATTGATTAGTGGGTCAAATTGACAAACCTTGAGGTTGGGTCTCTTTAGCAGGCAAACAAGAGAGCCATGAGTGTAAACTGAGACCTATGGCTTGAGAGAGTACTGAAAGTAATAGAAAGACACAAAAAATATTAATACTAATAATCACCAATGACTTGGTGGAACATCACTGTGACTGGCTACAGCTAGCCATCCCTGCAGAATTAATCAAAACACTCAATCACAGAGTCCTCTCCAATGGCTTGCTTTGTCTTCTCTGATTGGAGTGTGCTGGGGGAGGTAATTGAATAAGGAACCTTTGAAGCAACCCAGGATTGTATGAACTCATAAAGAACTCAGAGGCTTTCCATCATCATACCCACATGCAGCCTCTGGACAAGGAGAGAGAATGTGGGAAGATCTACATACATCTCCATATTATTTAGTTTTCTATTATGGATTAGACAATTAAAGAAGGACTCTTTCAATAAAATCTGAGGCATAAAAATTTAAACTATATAAAGGCAATATAGTGAGGTGGAGAAGAGAGTCACGAGGTCCAAGTACTATAGAACAGCAGAATCTCAGAATTGGAAGACTTCATTCCAACCCTCACCTGGACAAAAATTGCTACATTCCTAACAAGTGATCATACAGCCTCTGTTTAAAAATTGATTGTGAGGAGGTCCCCAATACCTTGCAATGAAGCCTATTCATTCCTTTTTGGAAAGCTTAAATTTTAAAAAAGTTTTTGAAGATTAGCCTGTCTGCAACCACCAACTCGTCTTCTTAGTTCTGCCTTCAGAGGCTAAGTAGAATATAAGTTTAATCTCTCCTCTATACTAATTTTTTCAAAAAGTAAGATTAACTTGATATTTTAAACAAAGTTTAAAATAAACAATATTAAAATATTACACTTATACAATATATGTACAAGTAAGTGGTTGTGTTTTCCTCACACAATCCACTGAAACTTTTTAGGAGGAAAAAAACTAACCTAGTGCAATTTCTACAAAAGAAGAAAAGATTTCACAAGTCAAGTAGCAGAAATAATCTAATGTAATGTATTTTTCTGATGAAGTCCAGTCGCCTAGCTGCTGAGCTAAGATATTTACACAGAAGCTTTTCTTTACACACCAAGTCCTTGAGTGCCCTGCTTTGAGTTCTCTCTAGAAGCCACAATATAAATATTAATATATATATATATATATCTTTTGCTTTAGCCATTTCTACTTTTAATAATAAGATTTTTTTATTTTTAGTTTACAACACTTAGTTTTACATGTTCTTGAGTTTCAAATTTTGTTCCCTTCCCTCCCCTCTCCTCTCCCCTCCAAGACGGCATGCAGTCCAATATAGATTTTACATAAACGTTCTCATTTAACTTATTTACACAATAGTCAAGTTGCAAAGAAAATTTATGACCAATGGAATGAGTCATGAGAGAGAAGAAACAAAACCAAAACAAAAAGAGGAAAAAAAGAGAGCAAATAGTTTGCCTCAATCTGCATTCAGATTCCACAGTTCTTTCTTGGGATGTAGCCGGTTTTTCCATCATGAGTCCTTTGGAGCTGTCTTTGAGCCTTGTATTGCTGAGCAGAGGCAAGTCTATCAAAGTTAGTCATCACAGAACCAATATGTCTGTGGTTGTGTGAAATATTGTCCTGGTTCTGCTCCTCTGACTCAGCATCAGATCATGTAGGTCTTTCCAGGTTATTATGAAGTCCATATGTTCCCCATTTCTTATAGCAAAATAGTTTTTCATTACCTTCATATACCACAACTTGTTCAGTCATTCCCCAATTTTGTTTGACTACTTCTTGATGCCTCATAGAGTCATTAGCTTCTTCATTTTGCTTTTGATTCTCCTTTTACAGTTGGTTGATTTTACCTCTCAAGGGTGTCATTTTCTCTATTTAGATTCTGAATCTCCATAGCCATTTCACCTATCTTATTCTTTGAGGACTTGATTTCATCAGTGGATTTTTTTTTCATTTTTTCCATTTTTTCTTTTACCTCCCTAATTCAGTTTTAAAATCCTCCTTTAGCTCTTCCAGTAATGCTTTTTGGACTTGAGACCAATTCACATTCCCTTTTGAGGTATCAGATGTCAATTGCTATCCTCTTCCAAATGGGTATTTTGATTATGCCTGTCTCCATAAAATAATCAATGGTCCTCAGGTTTTTTTTGTGTTTTTCTTCATATTGGTTAGCTTTTTCCTGGCTTTACAGTAAATATCTGCTTTTGGGGCTCAGGGCTCTCTGTCCCAGATTTCTTCTTCTGGGGATTGTGAGTCTAGTTACTGGCTTTGTGTTTATCGCCTTTAGTTTCCTGAGGTGTGGGGGAGGGGACCCCCACAAACCTTATTAATCAATAAGGGCAAATTATTTACATCTTTATATAGGATTATATCATCTTATTTAGGTTAAATATATATATATATATATACACACATATATATTTCTAATGTCAATCTTGAGAATAGCATAGGTACCTTGACAATTGAAAGGAATACACATAGACTGTGGTTGTCAGTATAAAATAACTGATATAAGGATAAAAATATAATTAAGAGATGTAAAGAGAGGGTTATGGCAGAAGAGGTAAGGAAGTACCAGAAAGGGGTAAATTACATCAAATGAGGAGGCACAAAACACATTATAGTAGAGTGAAAGAAGGGAGGGAGAAGAGCAGTATTTGAGCTTTACTGTCATGGGATCTGGTTCAAGAAGGGAATAACATACCCTGATAAGTACAGAAATCTAACTTGTCCTACAGGCAGTAGGAGGGGAAAGGCAGAAAAAGGGAGGGGGTGGTCAGATGGGAGGGAAGAAGTAGCAAGTGGAAATGGTAAGGATAAAGGAGGGGAATCAAGAGGGAGGGCAAACTGAGGAAGGCAGCAGTCAAAAGCAAAACTCTGTTGAGGAGTGGAAGGGGAAAGGGAGAAATAAAAGCATAAACAGGGGGCAAATAGGATGGAGAAAAAGACACAGATAGAAATCATAACTGAATGTGAATGGGATGAACTCTCCAACAAAACAGAAGCAGATAGCAGAATGGATTAAAAACCATAATCCTACAATATGCTGTTTACAAGAAACACATTTGACACAAGGTGATACACACAGGGTAAAGGTAAAAGACTGGAGTAGAATATATTGTGCTTCAGCTAAAGTAAAAAAAAAAAAAAGCATGTGTAGCAATCCTAATCTCAGACAAAGCAAAAGTAAAGATATTCAATTCAAAGAGATAAGGAAGGACACTACATCCTGCTACAAGGCACCGTAAACAATGAAGCAATAGCATTGTTTAACATATATGCACCAAGTGGTATGGCATGCAGATTCTTGGAGGAAAGGTTAAGGGAGTGACAGGAAGAAATAGACAGCAAAACTATAATAATGGGAGACCTTAAACTCCCCCTCTCTGAACTTGATAAATCTAACCTCAAAATAAATAAGAAAGAAGTTAAGGAGGTAAACAGAATTTTAGAAAAGACAGGTATGTTAGACCTCTGGAGAAAACTGAGGATAATGGGGATAAAAAGTAATACACTCTCTTCTCAGTGGTACATGGCACATACTCAAAAACTGACCCTGTGCTAGGGCATAAAAACCTCACAGTCCAGGGCAGAAAGGCAGAAGTAGACAAAGCATACTTTTCAGATCACAATGCAATAAAAGTTATTTGTAATAAAGAACCATGGAAAAATAAGCTAAAAATTAATTGAAAACTAAATAATCTAATTCTTTCTTTGTTTTTGTTGTTTTTTTTTGGAAGGGCAAATGGGGTTAAGTGACTTGCCCAAGGTCACACTGCTAGTAAGTGTGTCAAGTGTCTGAGGCTGGATTTGAACTCAGGTCCTCCTGACTCCAGAGCCGGCGCTCTACTCACTACGCCACCTAGCTGCCCTAAATAATCTAATTCTAAAGAATGAGTGGGCCAAAGAACAAATCAGAGAAACAATTTATAACTTCATTCAAGAGAATGACAATAATGAGACAACATACCAAAACTTATGGGATGCAGCAAAAGCAGTTCTTAGGGGAAGTTTTATATTTCTAAATGCTTACATGAACAAAATAGAGAAAAAGGAGATAAATGAATTGGTCATGCAACTGAAAAAGTTAGACAAAGAACAAATTGAAAATTCCCAATTGAATATGAAATTATAAATACTGAAAATCAAAGGAGAGATTGATAAAATTGAAACCAAGAAAACTATTGAATTAATAAATAAAACAAAGAGCTGGTTTTATAAAAAAACCAATAAAATTGATAAACTTTTGGTCAATTTAATCAAAAAAAGAAAGAAGAAAATCAAATTACCATTATCAAAAATGAAAAGGATGAATTCACCTCTAACGAAGACGAAATTAAAACAACAATTAGGAATTATTTTGCCCAATTGTATGCCCATAAATTTGACAACCTTAGGGATATGGATGAATATCTACAAAAACATAAATTGCCCAGTTTAACAGAAAAGGAAGTAAAATTTCTAAATAACCCCATCTCAGAAAAAGAAATTGAGCAAGCCATCAATGAACTCCCTAGGGAAAAAATCTTCGTGGCCAGATGGCTTTATATGTGAATTTTATCAAACATTTAAAGAACAATTATTTCCTATACTTTACAGACCATTTGGGAAAATAGGTGAAGAAGGAGTCCTACCAAATTCTTTTTATGACACAAATATGGTACTAATACTCAAACCAGGTAGACTCAAAGCAGAGAAAGAAAATTATAGACCAATTTCCCTAATGAAAATTGATGCAAAAATTTTAAATAAAATATTAGCAAAAAGATTGCAGCAACTCATCATGAGAATAATACACTATGACCAGGTAGGATTTATTCCAGGAATGCAAGGCTGGTTCAATATTAGGAAAACTATCAGTATAATTGATCATATCAACAACAAAACTAGCAGAAACCATATGACCATCTCAATAGATGCAGAAAAAGCATTTGACAAAATACAACACCCATTCCTATTTAAAACACTAGAAAACATAGGAATAAATGGAGACTTCTTTAAAATTATAAATAGCATCTACCTAAAACCATCAACAAGCATTACTTGTAATGGGGATAAGCTAGATGCATTCCCAATAAGATCAGCAGTGAAACAAGGATGGCCATTATCACCCCTACTATTCAATTTGGTACTAGAAACATTAGCTATAGCAATAAGAGAAGAAAAAGAAGTTGAAGGAATTAGAATAGGCAAAGAACAACTAAATTATCGCTTTTTGCAGCTGATATGGTGATTTTCTTAGAGAATCCTAGAGAATCAAGTAAAAAACTATTCGAATAAAGAAACAACTTTAGCAAAGTTGCAGGATATAAAATAAACCCACATAAATCCTCAGCATTCCTATATATTACTAACAAAGCCCAACAGCAAGAGATAGAAAGAGAAATTCCATTCAAAGTTACTGTAGACACTATAAAATATATGGGAGTCTATCTACCAAAACAAACCCAGGGTCTATATGAACATAATTATGAAACACTTTTCACATGAATAAAGTCAGATCTAAATGAATGGAAAAAATATCAGTTGCTAAGGTTTAGGCTGAGCTAATAGAATAAAAATGACCATTTTACCTAAATTAATTTACTTATTCAGTGCCATACCAATTGAACTACCAAAAAATTATTTTACAGAGATGGATAAAATAATAACAAAATTCATCTAGAAGAACAAGAGGTCTAGAATATCTAGGGTATTAATGAAAAGAAATGCTAGGGAAGGTGGCCTAGCCATACCAGATATTAAACTGTACTATAAAGCAGCAATCTTCAAAACTACCAGGCACTGGCTAAGAAACAGAGTCATGGATCAGTGGAATAGGATAGGTACACAAGATGCAGAAGTCAATGACTATAGCAATCTACTCTTTGATAAATCCCCGTAATCCAGCTTCTTGGTTAAAAATTCACTACTTCATAAAAACTGCTGGGAAAATGAGAAAACAGTATGGCAGTAACCATATCTTACACCATATACCAAAATAAAGTCAAAATTGGTTCATGATTTAGGAATAAAGGCTGATAGTATAAGCAGTTTGGGAGAGCAAGGAATGGTTTACCTATCAGATTTATGGAAAAGAAAAGAATTCCTGACACAACAAGAGATAGAGAGCATTACAAAATGCAAAATGGATAATTTTGATTATGTTAAATCGAAATGTTGGGGGGGTGGAGTCAAGATGGCGGCTGGTAAGCAGGGACTAGCATGAGCTCCATACCGAGTGCCTCCAAAAACCTATAAAAAAATGGCTCTGAACCAATTCTAGAATGGCAGAACCCACAAAGCAGCAGAGGGAGGCAGGGCTCCAGCCCAGGACAACCTGGATGGTCTCTGGATGAGGTCTATCCCACACGGAGCTGGGAGCTGGGAGCTGGGAGCTGGGAGCTGGAAACGGAGTGGAGCAGAAGCCCAGCCTGAGCAGTGTGGACCAAAGAAACCAGGAGCTGGGCGGAGGAGGCCCTGGCGCCTTGGATCAGTGAGCTACGGCAGTTACCAGACTCCTCAACCCACAAACACCGAAGACTGCTGAGAAGGTTAGTGGGAAAAGCTGCGGGAGTGGAAGGAGTTCGCGGTTGGGCTTCCAGCCCCTGGGGCAGCGGAGGTGGGGCAGCCAAGGCTGTTGTTGCTTCGGGCTCCAGGCCCACCTGGTGGGAGGAATTAAGTGGCGGATCAGAGCAGGAGTGCAACAGCCTGCTGAAGATCTAAGCCCAGTCTGGGTTGGGGGTTTTTGGGGAAGGAGCAGTGCTGGTGTGGCAGAGCTGGCACCTCCCCCCCAAACGCAGAACACAGAACTCTCTAGTCTACAAGCAGTCATACCACACTGAAAAACTCAAAGGTCAAGTTAGTTGGCTTGGAATATGTCCAGGACGCGAAAACGCACCGAGATTCAGTCTCAGACTTTGCATTCTTTCTTTGCTGACAAAGAAGACCAAAACATACAGCCTAAAGAAGTCAATAAAATGCAAGAGCCTGCACCAAAAGCCTCCAAGAAAAACATGAACTGGCCCCAGACCATAGAAGAACTCAAAAAGGATTTGGAAAAGCAAGTTAGAGAAGTAGAGGAGAAATTGGGAAGAGAAATGAGAAGGATGCGAGAAAACCATGAAAAACAAGTCAATGACTTGCTAAAGGAGACCCAAAAATACTGAAAAATACACTGAAGAAAACAACACCTTAAAAAGCAGACTAACTCAAATGGCAAAAGAGCTCCAAAAAGCCAATGAGGAGAAGAATGCCTTGAAAGGCAGAATGAGCCAAATGGAAAAGGAGGTCCAAAAGACGACTGAAGAAAATACTACTTTAAAAATTAGATTGGAGCAAGTGGAGGCTAGTGACTTTATGAGAAATCAAGATATTATAAAACAGAACCAAAGGAATGAAAAAATGGAAGACAATGTGAAATATCTCCTTGGAAAAACCACTGACCTGGAAAATAGATTCAGTAGAGATAATTTAAAAATTATTGGACTACCTGAAAGCCATGATCAAAAAAAGAGCCTAGATAGCATCTTTCAAGAAATTATCAAGGAGAATTGTCCTGATATTCTAGAGCCACAGGGCAAAATAGAAATTGAAAGAATCCATTGATTGCCTCCTCAAATAGATCCCAAAAAGAAATCTCCCAGGAATATTGTTGCCAAATTCCAGAGCTCCCAGATCAAGGAGAAAATATTGCAAGCAGCCAGAAAGAAACAATTTGAGTATTGTGGAAACCCAATCAGAATAACCCAAGATCTGGCAGCCTCTACATTAAGAGATCGAAGGGCTTGGAATATGATATTCCAGAGGTCAATGGAGCTAGGATTAAAACCAAGAATCACCTACCCAGCAAAACTGTGTATCATGCTCCAAGGCAAAATATGAACTTTCAATAAAATAGAGGACTTTGAAGCTTTCTCAGTGAAAAGACCAGAACTCAATAGAAAATTTGACTTTGAAACACAAGAATCAAGAGAAGCATGAAAAGGTAATTAAGAAAAAGAACAAGAAAAAGAAATTGCAAGGGACTTACTAAAGGTGAACTGTTTTGTTGACATTCCTACATGGAAAGACGATGTGTATGATTCATGAGACCTCAATATTAGGGTAGCTGAAGGAATATGCATACATATATGTTTATGTATATATTTGGGTGAATGTCTATGTATGTATATATCTATGTGTGTATATATATATACACACATATATATACATATTATACATATATATACATATACATATATATACATACATATATATATATATATATATATATATAGAGAGAGAGAGAGAGAGAGAGAGAGAGAGAGAGAGGGAGAGCGGACACACGGTGAGTTGAAGATGAAGGGAAGATATCTAAAAGAAATAAAATCAAATTAAGGGATGAGAGAGGAACATACTGAGAGAGGGAGATAAGGAGAGATAGAATGGGGTGGATTATCTCGCATAAGGGTGGCAAGAGGAAGCAGTTCTGTGGGAGGAGGGGAGAGGGCGGATGAGGGGGGAATGAGTGAACATTGCTCTCATCAGATTTGGCCTAAGGAGGGAATACCATACATACCCAATTGGGAATCTTACCCCACAGGAAAGAAGAGGGAAGAAGAAAAAAAAATGGGGACGGTGATGGAGGGGAGGGCTGATGGGGATGGAGGTCATCAAAAACAAACACTATCCAAAGGGGACAGGGTCAAGGGAGAAAATTCAATAAAGGGGGATGGGTTGGGAAGGACAAAATATAGTCTTTCACAACATGAGTATTGTGGAAGGATTATACATAATGATACACACGTGGCCTACGTTGAATTGCTTGACTTCTTAGGGAGGGTGGGTGAGAAGGGAAGAGGGGAGAGAATTTGGAACTCAAAGTTTTAAAAACAGATGTTCAAAAACAAACAAAAATGTTTTTGCATGCAACTAGAAAATAAGATACACAGACAATGGTGTGTAGAAATGTATCTTGCCCTACAAGAAAGGAAGGGAAAAGGGAATGGGAGGGGAGTGGGGTGACAGAGGGGAACACTGACTCGGGAACAGGGCAACCAGAATATACGCCACCTTGGAGTGGGGGGGGGAGGGTAGAAATGGGGAGAAAATTGGTAATTCAAAGTCTTGTGAATATCAATGCTGAAAACTAAATATGTTAAATAAATAAATAGATATTTAAAAAAATTAAAATAAAATACTATTGAGTACTAAATAAATAAATAAATAAATAGAGATGTTTTTGCATAAAAATGCCAATACAACAAAGATTAGGAGGGAAGCAGAAAATTGGGAGAAAATCTTTACAAGCAGTATCTCTGATAAAGGCCTCATATATAAAATATACAGGGAACTGAGCCAAATATATAGGAGTACAAGTCATTCCCCAATTGAGAAATGGTCAAAGGATGTGAACAAGCAATTTTCAGAGGAAGAAATTAAAGATATCTATAGGTATATGAAAAAATACACTAAATCACTACTGATTAGTGAAGTGCAAATCAAAACAACTGTTAGGTACCACATCTCTCCTGTCAGATTGGATAAAATGACAAAACAGGAAAATTATAAGTTCTGGAGAAGATGTGGGGAAATTAGAACATTGTTACATTGCTGGTGGAGTTGTGAACTGATCCAGTCATTCTGGAGAGCAATTTGGAACTATGCCCAAAGGGCTATAAAAATGTTCATACCCTTTGACCTAGCAATACCACTTCTAGGGTTGTATCCCAAACAGATCACAGAAGTGGAAAAGGACCTTTGTGTACAAAAATATTCATAGTGGCTCTTTTTGTAGTGTCAAAGAATTGGAAATCGAGGGGATGCCCATCAATTGGGGAATGGCTGAACAAGTTGTGGTATATGAAGGCAATGGAATACTGTTGGGCTATAAGAAATGGGGATGATATGGACTTCAAAACGACCTGGAAAAACCTACATGATGTAATGCTGAGTGAGCCGAGCAGAGCCAGGAGAACATTATACACAACCACAGATATATGGATTCTGTGATGACTAAACCCGATAGACTTTGCTCTTCTCAGCAACACAAGGTACAAAGACAACTCCAAAGGACTCATGATGGAGAATGTTATCTACATCCAGAGAAAGAACTACGGAGTCTGATTGCAGATTGAGGCACACTTTATGCTCTCTTTCTTTTCCTTTTTTCTCTTTTGTTTTGGTTTTTGGGTTTTTTTTGGTTCTGTTTCCTCTTTCTCATGATTAATTTCATCGGTCACAGTTCTTCTTCACCACTTGACTAGTGTGTTATACATACAAGATATATCAGATTCCATGTCATCTTGGGGAGGGAGGTGAGGAGGGGGGGGGGAAGAAAACCTGGAACTCAAAATTATATAGGACCCAGTGTTGTAAACTAAAAATAAAAACTCTCAAAAAAGGAATGTTTTTTGGGCTTGAGAGCAGTTCACATTCCCTTTTGAGGTATCAGATGTGGGTATAGTGTCAATGCTGTCCTCTTCTGAATTGGTGTTTTGATCTTCCCTGTCTTCATAAAAAGAATCAATGGTCGTTCCTGAAATTCACAGAAGTTCATGTATTTTGGAGCAGAATGCTCCAAATAGGTGTAATGAAAATTTCATCATTTTATTATGTAACTTAAACCTTTGTAAACAGAGTCGAGAATTTTTTTTCAAGAATTAACTGAATAGCACCAATCAAATGAGTTCTTGAATTTTCAGAGTACAATTTAAAGTAGCACTTATCTAGTTCAAAATATCGCAAATAGTAACATTGCTAATTTATCAGAATGAACTTTGTTGCATGAGTCCTAAAAATGTAGCTATGGTAAAAATTATATCTGACTACATAGTTCCTGGATCTGTAGTTACCCTGGGAATGAAATACTGATGTTTCTAAACTAGTTCAGCCATTTTTTTGACAGCTAAAATTTGAACAATGCTTATGCCAATTATAAATGGGCAGGCTTTTAACTCGTTCATGGCAGTGTAATTCTGAATTGGTTAAAGCTATTACTCAAGTCGTGTTTTAGCTTTTTTAGTACTCCAAAAGGAATATGATATTCAACTGCCAAGTAAGAACACATCCACTGAGGATGTTGTCAGTTAACTTTGTCTTTAGAGTTTTCCTGGGGACTTGCCTGTGCTCTTTGGTGGTGTCATGATGCCTCCATTGCACACTGGTGACAACTGTCTCACTTTTGTGAAAGCTGACACATAATTGACATATTCCAGCATAGCCAAGTAATTTGTGTGTGTCTGTCTTCTATAGAAATCTTCTTAAAAACCTTCAGTTTCACCGGAGGACCAGCCTTCACTACTCTGGCAAAAGGTACCACCCATTCTACACATTCTGAAATGTTGTCCCAGTCTAAACCTGAATCTTTCTTAACAACTACAATGGAGGTAAAATGGCATAAGGCAGCTGCAGCCAATATCCTATACTGGAATTCTAATGAATCAACGGAAGAATGCACAGATCCAGGAGCTGGGTTATTTGAACAAACTTTTCCCGGGAATACTGAGGTAGGAGTACTTTAGGAACATCTTTTAGAGCTTCAACTTGGAGAAAGACATTTATCCAGGCAATCACTGTTACTGGACAGAGCTCCCCCTTTAAGACCTTTAATATAATGAGTTCCATCCCTAGGATATCATCTCCATTGCAAGCACCATCAGCAACATAAGCCAATTCTTGTAATTTAGGAGCATAGATGTCCTTAAGTTTTGAAGCACTCAATAAGGAGGTAACACCAATGAGTTGAAGTGTATTTTTGTTGATATCCTTTTGTGTCAACATAAATCCATCAAAAAAATCTTCAGCAAGATAAAATGTTTCCCTGTGAAGTGTATATACTTCACATACCTCTCAAAGCCAGTCTAGAAGTATTGACCTCATCTGTGGTTCTAGGTCAGAGCGTAGCATTTCAAAATGTTTGTCATGAACATATTTGGTCTCCTTTTTTAACATATTTAACCAGACATCCTTAGAACATCCGCAACTTCAGTCAGGCAGAGGTGAAGGATTTATGAAAAGGTTTTTATACCTCTAATTAGTAAATCTGGAGAAGTCACTGGTGACAGTTTCTTTATGTGGTGTTTCAATAATAAGCAAGGAGTGATACCCCCATATAACACAGATGGCCAACAATTCCTAATTTCATATTACTGCCTCTTGGCCACAGTCTCCTCTTTTCTTTTCCTTACATCCTGAGCTGTTTTTCTTTTTTTGGCTTGAAGGAATTGAACATCCTGCGGGGAATCTGGTTGACTGGTCTGGGGCTGCTCTTTAGCTTGCAGATGGCTACTTCTTCACATTTTTTAATTTGGGTTCTTCAAAGCTTCTGTTCCACCATCAGACTGGCTTCAGACCCACTCTCAGCTCTACAGGAGGAAGATAAAGAGGAGGAGAGGAAGGAAGGGAGAGAGGAAGAAATGAAGGGAAGGAAGGAAGAAAAGAAAGGAAGAAAGGAAGGAAGAAAAGAAGGAAGGAAGGAAAGAAGGAAGGAAGGAAAGAAGGAAGGGAGGGAAGGAGGGAGGGAGGGAGGAAACAGGGTGGAAAGAAGTAAGAGAGGGAGGGAGAGAATTTGGAACTCAAAACTTTTAAAAATGAATATTAAAAATTGTTTTTACCTGTAACTAGGGAAATATAAAACACTAAATGTTTAAAAAAGAAAATCCATTGAGTTAAACCTCCCCATTTTCATAGCATGCTACTCACACAAACAGGAGAACTCTCAGCATGGTTAAACCCACCCACCCTTCCAAAGGAGTCTATGAGAAGTGTGAACTCTGGGAGCCTCAGGGCGGACACAACCAGCAAGAGTTAATGGGAGTTAACAAGAGTTAGGAATTAGCAGGATTTCAGGCCAGGGTAGTTCACACCTTCTCTGGGAGGCCCTAAAGGGGTGGGGCTAACTCCTATAAAAGGAGATCCTCCTTCTGCTCAGTAATTCCATGAATGGAACTGAAGTCTCCTCATCTCAGTTGCTGCAGAAAAGAACCAATTGGAGAAAGAAGAATGGCTGAGGCTGTGGAAATGCTGCAGGGAGTACAGAGGGAAACAACCTGTAGCATCTGCAGGAGCTATTTCTCTGAGCCAGTCACCATCAGGTGTGGGCATAGCTTTTGCAGAGCATGTCTCTCCTCCAGCTGGAGAAGGGAAGCAACAGCTGTCTCTTGTCCAGAATGCAAGAAAGTGTCCCAGGTCAGAGAATTCCCAGCAGTCACTGAACACCTAGTACAGCTGACAGAGCTGGGCAAACAGCTCCATTCCCAGCTTTTGCAGAGTAGTCAAGGACAGAGCCAGTGTGCCAGGCACAAGGAAATGTTTCAGTTCTTTTGTGAAGATGACCAGACACCACTCTGTGTGAGATGTTCCCAAAGCCCAGAGCACCAGACTCACAGGCTCTCTCCTATAGAAGAGGCTACTCACAATTTCATAGAGAACCTTCAGCACATTTGGAACCACTGGGGGAAGTACTTTGAAAAAGCTGAGAAGCATCTTGCTCCAAAGAAACCTGTTGTTGACTGGCAGTGGATGATCACAGAAGAATTTAACAAGGTGCACGGCTTCCTGTTGGAGGAAGAATCCCTATGTCTTGAAGGGATGAGGCAAGAGCAACGGGCAAACCAGGACAGAGTATCCCAACATATGCAAATCCTTCAGGACCTCATGCTAGAGCTGCAGGAAGCAGATCAACAACCCAATTTGGAGCTACTACAGGATGTCAAGCAGTTGCTGGGAAGGAGTGAGTCAGTGTTGTCTCAATGGTCCAAGGCTGTCATCCCAGAGCTGAGAGAATATCCCATCCCTGGCATGATAGAGAGGCTCAGACAATTCAGAGTGGACCTCACAATGGATCGTGTACCAAAAAGTCTCTGTTTAACTGTTTCTGAGGATCTGAAGAGTGTGAAAGCTGGAGAAGCTTGGCAGGTAGAGAGCAACACTCCTGAATTCTCTGCTTGCTTCGCTGTCCTTGCTAAGGAGGCCTTCAGCTCAGGCAGACAGTATTGGGAAGTGGATGTGACTCAAGTACCTCAGTGGATGCTGGGGATCCATACCCGTTATCTGAGGAGAAACAGGAGGAGGAATTTGAGCTCCCGTGCTGCTGTGTTTCTGCTTCAATGTGTCAAGAAAGAAGAGGTTTACTATTTCCAAACCCATCCTGGACCATTGAAACTTCGAATGAAAGGACCAGTGCCCAGAGTTGGGGTGTACCTGGAATATTCCTCTGGTACCCTTGGCTTTTACAATGTTCTCCAGAGCTCCCTCATTTATCAATTCCACTACATTGCCTTTGCAGCACCTGTTACACCCATCTTCTCTCCTGGCCCTCCACTTCCAGGAACAAAGGCTGGTCCCATGACTCTCTGTCCAGTGGACACTAAACTTTGTGTTTGCTGCTCTTCACCTCTCTGAACATTTGTTCAGGAAGAATTGTGAATCTACCACCAGGCTCTCTTACTGTGGTCCTTTGATTTCCAGCTTTCCCCTGCAAAAGGATGATCATCACCTACTTCATGATGAGGGAGAGGCTTCCTGCTCAGCAACTGGAGACTTGCCTTCCAGACTGCAAGCTGAAGGGGACCGCTCCCAAATGTTTTGTATACTCTTATCCTAACTGGATCCTGTCTGCTTATGAATTTTCACAATAAATCTTGTTTCAGAAGTTAAAAAACCTCACATGATATCTATGGTTTTCATAGTATTGTGCTTTATTTCCTTTGTAGACTGTCCTTTGAGGTCCACAGATTTCAACCTTTTCCAGGACTATACTTCTTGCATTGCAGCAAATATTTCATTTTTCCCTATTTATTATAAATGAAATAAATTCTAGTATTTATTGTGAAAAAAGAACTCTGTTGGAAAGGTTTTCCAGATGGAGGTTAATGTCAAGGAATGTTTTTGAAGGGGGAAAAATTGGTGTTTTCTTTTGTTTTCGTAACTTTGTTGTGTCTGTTAGAAAAACCTGACTCCTCTGATTCATCTTGTGCCTTAGCACTGACCTGGCTCACCAGCTATTCAAACCCTATGCCTGGAGAGGCACCCCTTACTTTCAGTGGCTCTAAATCTGCATATTTATAGGAAATTATAGGAGACAGACTCAGCAAGACAGCTCAGACTTTGTGGGCTGATGGTTTGACCCTTGGTTGGTAGTCAGCTGATGAATGAGAACAAAGACATTTTACTAATCAATAAACTGAGACTCCTACAGCCTCAACTGAATTCCTATTCTGTGCCATGATAGAAACCAAGGTGTCCATCTCCCACTGTCTCTGCGCTGTTGTTCTAAGTAGAGCAGACCACGTGGACTTCTTTGTGTTGTACCTTGTTCCTCTGCCATCATTTGCCAAATATTTGAACCCATATCTCTTCCCAGCTTGATTATGGACTGGTGGTCTTATCTCTTCCAGAAAACCAAGGTTCACAAGGTGCCTTTTGTTTCTTTATCTGAGATTCTCAGCTTTGATTAATGTCAGAAAGTGCCATTTTTTCCACTCAGAAAGTCACATGTAACATTACTGCTCCAGGAGGGAAGAAGAATGAATGTCTTACTATGATGATACCTAGAGGGTCAAAGGAATACACAGCCATCTGAAAGAAGAGACATTCACTGATGGGTAGAGGATGATCTGGTACTTCCCCATCTCATCAGGGCAATGGTTCCTTCATGGAAGCTACAGTATGGGGATTCTATCAGGGGAGTTGATTCTTGGACTCTTGACTACCTTTTCTGCTTTATGTTTCCTTGCTTGAGTAGGTGACCAAGTACCAACTAGAAGTGGTTCTGTCCAGGTTTGGAGGTGGCCTTATGAGCTTGAGAGGTTCAGAGGTGTGGGGATGATTGAGTGGAGCTGAGTAGACTGATATCTAAGAATAAATTAGGATCACACTAAATCATGATCCCATTCAAAGTAAAGGGTCATCCACAAGTGGCAAGTTTTGTAACAAGGGGAGAGTTAATTGTACTTTTCTCCTGAGCATCAAGATTTAAAGGGTATGAAAACTGAACACGCATAGTCCTGAAGGGTCTAGAAACAAGTGAGGTTATCAGGTACAAGTACAAAAGGGGTATTAGTCAAAACAGGAAACTAATGTGTCATTGTTAATAATACCCATTTGTGAGATGCTTATTTAAATAATCCCCCTCCTGAATTTGTCTTAATTATTCCTTGTTTTATTCTTTCACCATAATTACAAAGCTGATTTGAAGGCCTGATTTGTGCTGCTTGACCAGGACCTCAAAATTGCTAGATATGTCCCTGGTGAGCAAAAAGAAGATGTAAAGACTATAACATCTAAGTCCGCAAATAGTACCAAGAAAGATTTAGGCTAAAATTGGGATGCCTACATGTACAGGTCAGAAAAATAAGATATACTTATCAAAAGGTCTAGTCATGGTTACTGAGTATCTGTAGCTATAAGTAACTTTCTTTGCTCACTTGCTGCCCTGCTTCTGAGCTGATGGGGCATGGCTTTGTCCATGATTCTCCATTTTTCTTGAGGATTCATCGTTGTACTCAGTGATTGATGGGTTTGATTTGTTATATTTTCATGTCTCCATTTATATACAGGCCTTTTATTATAATATAAGCTCTTTGAAGGCAAGAATGTTTTAGCTTTTTTCTTTGTATCTCTAGAGCTTAGCACAGAGTCTGACTCACAACAACTTAATAAATGTGAGTTGATTGATTAGTGGGTCCAAATGACAAACCTTGAGGTCAGGTCTCTTTAGCAGGCAAATAAGAGAGGCATGAGTTTAAACTGAGACGTATGGCTTGAGAAAGTATTGAAAGTGATAGAAAGCCACAAAAATATTACTACTAGTAATCACCAATGAGTTTGGGACTTGGTGGAACATCACTGTGACTGGCTACAGCTAGCCATCCCTGCAGAATTAATCAAAATACTCAATCACAGAGTCCTCTCTGATGCCTAGTTTTGTCTCCTCTGATTGGAGTGTGCTGGGGGAGGTAATTGAACAAGGAACCTTTGAAGCAACCCAGGATTGTATGAACTCATAAAGAACTCAGAGACCTTCCATCATCACACCCACATGCAGCGTCTGGACAGGGAGAGAGAATGTTAGAAGAGCTATATACATCTCCATAATATTAAGTTTTCTATTATGGATTAGATAATCAAAAAAGGACTCTTTCAATAGAATCTAAGAAATAAAAATTTAAAATATATAAAAGCAACATAGTGAGGTGGAGAAGAGAGTCAAGAGGCACAATGCTATAGAACAGCAGAATCTCAGTATTGGAAGACTTCATTTCAACCCTCACCTGGACCAAAATGTCCTCTGATGCATTCCCAACAAGTGATCATACAGCCTTTGTTTAAAAATTTATTGTGAGGGGGTCCACACTGTCTTTCTAAGGAGACTACTCATTCCGTTTTGGAAATCTCCAATTTTTAAAGACGTTTTTGAAGATTAGCCTGTCTGCAACCACCAACTCTTCTTCTTAGTTCTGCCCTCAGAGGCTAAGTAGCATATAAGTTTAATCTCTCTTCTATTCTAAATATTTAAAAATATTGAAGATGTTATTATGTCACTATCTCTTCACCCTTCCACCAAACCTTGTCTTCTCTTCTCCATACCAAATATTTCCAGTTCCCTCAACAGATGTTCATATGGCATGGTCTTCAGATGGCCAATTTCCCCTGCAGAATTTCATCCTATTGGATTGTAACTATCCTTTCTCTGAATCCTTTGATATTTGTTCTGTTAGTATATGTAATATTACATACTCATAGTTGCCTATTGCCTACAAAGAAGGGAGGATGGTATATTTTCTCATTTCTTCTCTAGGGCCAAATTTGGTTATTCCAATTACACAGAATTCAGTTTGGGTTTCTTTTCTTTATTTTCGTTTGTACTGTTGTAGTTGCTGTACATAGGTTTGTCCTGGTTCTGTTTACTTCACTGTGTGTCATATCATACAGGCCTTCCTCTACTTCTCTGAATGTTTATCCATTAGTTCTTACAGGCCAATAATATTCAATAAATCCTTGTACCACAATTTGTTTAGCCATTCCTCAAATCCAAGAGTAACTACTCTATTTCCATTTCTTTCAGGCAAATATGTGTTTTCCTGGCCCTTATTTTATTTACTCCATTCGTGGCCAAAAAACTATATTCTATATACTAAGCTATTGTCTATAATCCAAAATCTGTTTTCAGATACTATTCTCATATCTAGCTATTCCCCTTTAAAATCTGTTTTTTTTTTCTTCTACAGCCTTGAATTAGCAGAAGTGATGCAAATATCTTTAATGTCTTTTTTTCTTTTTCTGTTTTTGTTTTTGTATTTGTTTTTTAAGTAAGCTTTCATAATCCTTAGCAGTACTTTCCAGATTCCGTCTGGCAGTATTATCTATCTTAACACAAGTCACTAGGCATGGATAGGTAATGATTGTAAGTTTTGTCAGGACTGGGGATATTCTTTGTTCAAGATACTTGGGAAATCAGAGGTTTTCTTCTATAACTTATGTCCAATGAACACACTTGATAGTTGAGTAATGATCAAACATTATCACCCAGTTTCCCTTCTTATTGGCTCTAGTACCCAGACCAGTGCCAAATTTCACAGTAGTTAAAAGAAGTAACAAATATGGTTCCTGCCCTCAAGGATCTTCCACTCTTGCTGAGGAGAGATATTATCCGCACATGCAGTTAAACAAGAGTCTAAGAGTTAAGTAACCATACCAGATAATAGTACATTAAGCATCAAATATGGTTAATATTTTGCAACATATGAGTGCTATAGTAGTTGAGAGGACAGAAGCACCATTGTGCATGGGAGTAGTGAGATAAGAACTCGTAGAAGACGTTACATCTAAGGAGTCAAATAAATTTGTTTTTATTATGTTTCAGAAAGGTAGTAGTGAAACACCTGGAGGCTTAGGGAGCTGCCCAAAAGCATATGGTGAGTCAGCTGTGGATTTGGCATAAGCAGAATAAAGTAGTGGTGTTTCCCTTCGTATGTCTAGGCTTCCTTCCATGCCTCTCCTATGCCTACTCTCAAAAAGAGTTAGGAGCTTGTTTGCAAGTGTCTCTGCCTATAGAAAGAAGTCCAATGTCTCCAGTGCCTAAAAGCTCTGAAAATAAAACTATTTCTCAGCAAAGAAGGCCAGCCATGGGAGGAAATGGCATCAGGAGGAGGAAGAGTCTTTGACTAAGGGACATCTGGTTTGGTCCAGCAGAAGTTGGTTGAAAAGAAACAAATTTCCCTTTTCTTCACTGTGATTAAAGACAAAGCACAAGCCTTCTCATGACTTGTGAGAAGGCCACCTGCGACACCCTGATAGGTAACCTCTGTTGTCTCCTCCATGGGCAAGACTGAGCTCAAAGAGCTGCAATGATGGCCAAGATGAAAGTGAACATTCCTCTCTTATCTCAGGTTCTTAGATCTAGAGCTGGAAATGATCTTAGTGTCCAGTGAGTCATTTTACAGATAAGGAAATTGAGTCTGAGAGGGGTTGAGTGATTTCCTCAAAGCCAAATAAGGTGCAAGTGACATAAGCAGGATCCTTTCAGCCCTGAGCATGGCTGATTTTAATCAATAGACAGTTGTTTCTGAGGTGATACTTAATATAGCCAAGAAAACCTGGCTACCACCAATTATTGCCCTAATTTGCTTGCTCGCACTTAAGAGTCTCTTATATTTCAGTAGGAATGAATTCATCAGATTCATTTTTGAGAACAGAATAAGAAAGAGAGTAGGGCGTATGAAGAAAGAAGTCTTGAGAAGGAAAGATAGAGATTCCAAGGAGGAGGAGGACAAGGAGGGAGGAAAGAAGGAAGGAAGGAAACAGTCTGGAAAGAAGGAAGAGAGGGAGGGAGAGAATTTGGAACTCAAAAGTTTTAAAAATGAATGTTAAAAATTGTTTTTATTTATAACTAGGGAAATATAAAATACTAAATTTTTAAAAAAGAAAATCCATTGAGCTAAATCTCCATGTTTTCATACCAATGCTCCTTACACGCAGGAAAAATCTCAGCATGGTGAACCCAGCCATGGAAGGAGTCAACCAGAGGTGCGAACTCTGGGGGCTTCGGAGCTAACACAACCGGCAAGAGTTCATGGGAATTAACAAGAGTTAACAGTTAGCAGGATTCCAGGCCAGGGGAGTTCACACCTTCTCAGGGAGGCCGTAAAGGGGTGGGGCTAACTCCTATAAAAGAAGAACCTCCTTCAGCTCAGTACTTCCTTGAGTGGAACTGAAGTCTCTTCATCTCAGTTGCTACAGAAAGGAACCAATTGGAGAGAGAAGAATGGCTGATGCTATGGAAATGTTGCAGGGAGTACAGGGGGAAACACCCTGTAGCATCTGCAGGAGCTATTTCTCTGAGCCAGTCACCATCAGTTGTGGGCATAGCTTTTGCAGAGCATGTCTCTCCTCCACCTGGAGAGTTGAAGCTAGAGCTATCTCTTGTCCTGAATGCAAGAAAGTGTACCAGGTTAGAGAATTGCCAGCAGTCAATGAAAGCCTAGTACACCTGACAGAGCTGGGCAAACAGCTCCATTCCCAGCTTTTGCAGAGCAGTCAAGGACAGAGCGAGTGTGCTAGGCACAAGGAAACCTTCAAGTTCTTTTGTGAAGATGACCAGACACCACTCTGTGTGAGATGTTCCCAAAGCCCAGAGCACCAGACTCACAGGCTCTCCCCTATAGAAGAGGCTACTCACAATTTCATAGAGAACCTTCAGCACATTTGGAACCACTGGGGGAAGTACTTTGAAAAAGCAGAGAAAGATCTTGCTCAAAAGAAACCTGCTGTTGACTGGCAGTGGATGATCACAGAAGAATTTAACAAGGTGCACGGCTTCCTGTTGGAGGAAGAATTACTATGTTTTGAAGGCATAAGGCAAGAACAAAGGGCAAGCCAGGACAGAATATCCCAGCACATGCGAATCCTTCAGGACCTCATGCTAGAGCTGCAGGAAGCTGGTAAAGAATCCAATTTGGAGCTACTACAGGATGTCAAGCAGTTGCTGGGAAGGAGTGAGTCAGTGTTGTCTCAATGGTCCAAGGCTGTCATCCCAGAGCTGAGAGAATATCCCATCCCTGGCATGATAGAGATGCTCAGTCGATTCAGAGTGGACCTCACAATGGATCCAGTAAGAGCAAGTCCTTGTGTAGCTGTTTCTGAGGATCTGAAGGGTGTGAATGCTGGAGAAGCCTGGCAGGTAGAGACCAAGGATCCTGAATACTCTGCTTGCTATGCTGTCCTTGCTAAGCAGGCCTTCAGCTCAGGCAGACAGTACTGGGAGGTGGATGTGACTCAAGTACCTCAGTGGATGCTGGGAATCTATGCCCCTTATTTGAGGAGAAAAAGGTGGAGGAATGTGGACTCCTGTGCCTCTCTGTTTCTGCTTCAATGTGTCAAGAAAGAAGAGGTTTACTATTTCAAAACCCATCCCGGACCATTGAAACATCGAATGAAAGGGCCGGTGCCAAGAGTCGGGGTGTACCTGGAATATTCCTCTGGTACCCTTGGCTTTTACAATGTTCTCCAGAGCTCCCTCATTTATCAATTCCACTCCATTCCCTTCGGAGCACCTGTTATACCCATCTTCTCTCCTGGCCCTCCACTTCCAGGAACAAAGGCTGGTCCCATGACTCTCTGTCCAGTGGACTCTCACCTTTGTGTTTGCTGCTCTTCACCTCTCTGAACATTTCTTCAGGAAGAATTGTGAACCTACCACCAGGCTCCCTGACTGCGGTCCTTTGATTTCCAGCCTACCCCTGTGAAAGGATGATCATTACCTACTTCATGATGGAGAGGCTTCCTGCTCAGCAACTGGAGACTTGCCTTCCAGACTGCAAGCTGAAGGGCATCATTCCCAGATGTTTTATATGCTCTTTTCCTCCCTGGATCCTGCCTGCTTATAAATTTTCACAATAAATCTTTTTTCAGACGTTAATAAACAACTCCTATGATGGCTATGGTTTTCATTCTCTTATATTTCATTTTCTTCATAGAATGTCCTTTGAGGTCCACAGATTTCAACCTTTTCCAGGCATGTACTACTTGCTTTACAGCAAGCCTTCCTTTTTGCCCTATTTAATATAAAATGAAATGAATTCGAGTATTTACTGTGAAAGGAAAGATGTCTTTTAGAAAGGCTTTCCAGATGAAGGAAAATGTCAAGGAATGTATTTGAAATGGGGAAAAAAGTGTTGTTTTCTTTTGATATCATTGTTTTGTTGTATCTTTTAGAAAAACCCGACTCCTCTGATTCATCCAGTGCCTTAGCACCGACCTGACTCACCAGCTTTTTGAACCCTACGCCTGTAGAGTCAGCCCTTACTTTCAGTGGTTCTAAATCTAGAAATGGAAGATTATGGGAGAGAGAGACTCAGCAAGACAGCTCAGTTTGTGGGCTGATGGTTTGACCTTTGGTTGATAGCTGATGAATGAGAACAAAGACATTTTACTAATCAATAAACTGAGACTCCTACAGCCTCGACTGAATTCCTTTTCTGTGCCATGATAAAAACCAAGGTGTCCATCTCCCACTGTCTCTGCGCTGTTGTTCTAAGTAGAGCAGACCAAGTGGACTTCCTTGTGTTGTACCCTGTTCCTTTCCCATCATTTCCCAAATGTTTGAACCCATATCTCTTCCCAGCTTGATTATCTCTTCCTGAAAACCTAGGTTCACAAGGTTCTTTTTTTCTCTTTCTGAGATTCTCAGCTTTGATTAATTTCAGAAAGTGCCATTTTTTTCCACTCAGAAAGTCACATGTAACATTTCTGCCACAGTTGGGAAGAAGAATGAATGTCTTAGAATGATGATACTTAGAGGGTCAAAGGAATACACAGCCATCTGAAAGGAGAGACATTCACTGATGGGTAGAGGATCATGTGGTACTTCCCCATCTCATCAGGGCAATGGTTCTTTCTGGAAGCTAGAGTAGGGGGATTCTATCAGGGTAGTTGATTCTTGGACTCTTGACTACCTTTTCTGCTTTATTTTTCCTTGCTTGAGTAGGTGACCATGTACTAACTTGAAGTGGTTCTGTCCAGGTTTGGAAGTGGCCTTGTGAGCCTGAGAGGTTCAGAGCTGTGGGGATGATTGAGTGGAGCTGAGTAGACTGATATCTAAGAATAAATTAGGATCACACTAAATCATGATCCCATTCAAAGTAAAGGGTCATCCACAAGTGGCAAGTTTTGTAACAAGGGGAGAGTTAATGGTACTTTTCTCCTGAGCATCAAGATTTAAAGGGTATGAAAACTGAACACGCATAGTCCTGAAGGGTCTAGAAACAAGTAAGGTTATCAGGTACAAGTACAAAAGGGGTATTATTCCCAAGGTACAGAAAATATTAGTCAAAACAGGAAACTAATGTGTCATTGTTAATAATAGCCATTTGTGAGACACTTATTTAAATAATCCCCCTCCTGAATTTATCTTAATTACTCCTTGTTTTATTCTTTCACCATAATTACAAAGCTGATTTGAAGGCCTGATTTGTGCTGCTTGACCAGGACCTCAAAATTGCTAGATATGTCCCTGGTGAGCAAAGAGAAGATGTAAAGACTATAACATCAAAGTCAGCAAATAGTACCAAGAAAGATTTAGGCTAAAATTGGGATGCCTACATGTACAGGTCAGAAAAATAAGATATACTTAGCAAAAGGTCTAGTCATGGTTACTGAGTATCTGTAGCCATAAGTAACTTTCTTTGCTCACTTGCTGCCCTGCTTCTGAGCTGATGGGGCATGGCTTTGTCCATGATTCTCCATTTTTCTTGAGGATTCATGATGTACTCAGTGATTGATGGGTTTGATTTGTTATATTTTCATGTCTCCATTTATATACAGGCTCTTTTATTATAATATAAGCTCTTTGAAGGCAAGAATGTTTTAGCTTTTTTCTTTGTATCTCTAGAGCTTAGCACAGAGTCTGACTCACAACAACTTAATAAATGTGAGTTGATTGATTAGTGGGTCCAAATTACAAACCTTGAGGTCAGGTCTCTTTAGCAGGCAAACAAGAGGGCCATGAGTTTAAACTGAGACCTATGGCTTGAGAAAGTATTGAAAGTGATAGAAAGCCACAAAAATATTAATACTAATAATCACCAATGAGGTTGGGACTTGGTGGAACATCACTGTGACTGGCTACAGCTAGCCATCCCTGCAGAATTAATCAAAATACTCAATCACAGAGTCCTCTCTGATGCCTAGTTTTGTCTCCTCTGATTGGAGTGTGCTGGGGGAGGTAATTGAACAAGGAACCTTTGAAGCAACCCAGGATTGTATGAACTCATAAAGAACTCAGAGACCTTCCATCATCACACCCACATGCAGCATCTGGACAGGGAGAGAGAATGTTAGAAGAGCTATATACATCTCCATAATATTAAGTTTTCTATTATGGATTAGATAATCAAAAAAGGACTCTTTCAATAGAATCTAAGAAATAAAAATTTAAAATATATAAAGGCAATATAGTGAGGTGAAGAAGAGAGTTAAGAGGTCCAAGTGCTACAGAACAGCAGAATCTCAGAACTGGAAGACTTCATTTCAACCCTCACCTGGACCAAAATATCCTCTGCTACATTCCCAACAAGTGATCATACAGCCTCTGTTTAAAAATTTATTGTGAGGGGGTCCCCACTGCCTTTCTAGAAAGCCTGCTCATTCCATTTTGGAAAGCCCCATTTTTAAAGACGTTTTTGAAGATTAGCCTCTCTGCAACCACCAACTGCTCTTCTTAGTTCTGCCCTCAGAGGCTAAGTAGAATATAAGTTTAATCTCTCTTCTACACTAAATATTTAAAAATACTTGAAGATGATATCACTTCACTATCACTATCACTTCACCCTTCCACCAAACCTTGTCTTCTCTTCTCCAAACTAAATTTTTCCGGCTCCCTGAAGAGATGTTCATATGGCATGGTCTTCAGATGGCCAATTTCCCCTGCAGAATTTCATCCTATTGGATTGTAACTATCCTTTCTCTGAATCCTTTGATATTTGTTATGTTAGTATATGTAATAGTACACGCTCATAATTGCCCATGCCAACAAAGAAGGGAGGAGCGTATATTTTCTCATTTCTTCTCTAGGGCCAAATGTGGCTATTCTAATTCCACAAAATTCAGTTTGTGTTTCTTTTTTTTATTTTCATTTGTACCAGTGTAGTAATTTTATATAAGTTTGTCCTGGTTCTGTTTACTTCACTCTGTATCACATCATATAGGCCTTCCTGTGGTTCTCTGAATTCTTATCCATTAGTTCTTACAGGCCAATAATATTCAATAAATCCTTGTACCACAATTTGTTTAGCCATTCCTCAAATCCAAGAGTAACTACTCTATTTCCATTTCTTTCAGGCAAATATGTGTTTTCCTGGCCCTTATTTTATTTACTCAATTCTTGGCCAAAAGACTATTTTCTATATATTAAGCTGTTGTCTATAATCCAAAATCTATTTTCAGATACCATTCTCTTATCTAGCTATTCCCTTTTAAAATCTCTTCTTTTTTCTCTTCTGCAGCCTTTAATTAACAGAAGTGATGCAAATATCCTTAATGTCTTTTTTTTCTTTTTCTGTTTTTGTTTTTGTATTTCTTTTTTAAGTAAGCTTTCATAATCCTTAACAGTACTTTCTAGATTCCATCTGGTAGTATTATCTATCTTAACACAAGTCACTAGGCATGGATAGGTAATGATTGTAAGTTTTGTCAGGACTGGGGATATTCTTTGTTCAAGATACTTGGGAAATCAGAGGTTTTCCTCTATAACATATGTCCATTGAACACACTTGCCTTGATAGTTGAGTAATGATCAAACATTATCACCCAGTTTCCCATCTGATTGGCTCTAGTACCCAGACCAGTGCCAAATTTCACAGTAGTTAAAAGAAGTAACAAATATGGTTCCTGCCTTCAAGGATCTTCCACTCTTGCTGAGGAGAGATGTTATCCACACATGCAGTGAAACCACAGTCTAAGAGTTAAGTAACCATACCAGATAATAGTACATTAAGCATCAAATATGGTTAATATTTTGCAACATATGAGTGCTATAGTAGTTGAGAGGACAGAAGCACCATTGTGCATGGGAGTAGTGAGATAAGAACTCATAGAGGATGTTACATCTAAGGAGTCAAATAAATTTGTTCTTATTATGTTTCAGAAAGGTAGTAGTGAAACACCTGGAGGCTTAGGGAGCTGCCCAAAAGCATATGATGAGTCAGCTGTGGATTTGGCATAAGCAGAATAAAGTAGTGGTGTTTCCCTCCGTGTGTCTAGGCTTTCTTCCGTGCCTCTCTGTGTTGGTAACCAAAAATGGGCTCCTTAGCACTTAGTCAACAAGTGCCCTTGACTAGTTTGGCTTTTTCCCCTGAACTGAATGCTGTTTGTATGTTAGGTTGGAGTAAGCTTGTCGGCCCCTTCACCTTGCTTCCCTTGCTTAAGCTGATCGAAAGAACCTGTGCTTTCCCTGGCATACCTTACCCCCCCACCCCCGCAGAACCCGGATGGTTAAAAACAGCTTCTATTGGAGCCAGAGGCTGCTACAGCTACAGCCACAGCCGAAGCTGAAGCAGGAGCTGCCGGTAGCAGAGCTGACCTACGGGAGGAAGCTGAACAAGGACTTGAGGCCAGTGGGTAATCTTTTTACTATAGAGAGGAAGCATGTATATGATTTTGCTGTACACTATCATGCTTCTCTGTGGCCTCCTGGTTACTCTTGTGAGGCGTACTTATTGGGCCTGGAAGCTTTTGATCAATATATCAAAATGGGGATGTTGGTTCATGGGTTGGTTACTGTGGAGCCTAAATATATGCTTTGATTCTTCTGCCTCCTACTTTGAGAGTTTCTTATATCCAGTGGTTCCGAACCTTTCAGACATATATATGATCCTCTTTGAGATTATAAACTCTGTCCTCCTAATACACTCTCCTCTACCTATTCTCCAAAGAGTTAGGAGCTTGTTTGCAAGTGTCTCTGCCTATAGAAAGAAGTTCAATGTCTCCAATGCCTAAAAGCTCTGAAAATAAAACTATTTCTCAGCAAAGAAGGCCAGCCATGGGAGGAAATGGCATCAGGAGGAGGAAGAGTCTTTGACTAAGGGACATCTGGTTTGGTCCAGCAGAAGTTGGTTGAAAAGAAACGAATTTCCCTTCTCTTCACTTGATTAAAGACAAAGCACAAGCCTTCTCATGACTTGTGAGGAGGCCACCTGTGACACCCTGGTAGGCAACCTCTGTTATCTCCTCCATGGGCAAGAGTGAGCTCAAAGAGCTTCAATGATTACCAAGATGGAGGTGAACATTCCTCTCTTATCTCAGGTTCTTAGATCTAGAGCTGGAAATGATCTTAGTGTCCAGTGAGTCATTTTACAGATAAGGAAACTGAGTCTGAGAGGGGTTGAGTGATTTCCTCAAAGCCAAATAAAGTGCAAGTGACATAAGCAGGATCCTTTCAGCCCTGAGCATGGCTGATTTTAATCAATAGACAGTTGCTTTTGAGGTGATATTTGATAGAACCAAGAAAACGTGGCTACCACCAATTAATGCCCTAATTTGACTTAACAGTCACTTATGCCTTAGTAGGAATTAATTTATCAGCTTCTTTTTTTGAGAGCAGGATAAGAACGAAAGGAGGGGGTATGAAGAAAGAAGTCTTGAAAAGAAAAGATAGGGGTTCAAAGGAGGAGAAGGAGAAGGAGGAAAGGAAGGAGGAAGGAAAGGAAGGAAAGAAGGAAGGAAGGAATAAAGAAAGAAAGGAAGAAAGAAAAAGAAAGAAGAAGGAAAGAAGGAGGGACGGAAGGAAAGAAGGGAGGGAGGAAGGGAGGTGAGTAGAGAGGCAGGGAAGAAAGAAGGTGGAAAGAAGAAGAGAGGGAGGGAGTGAAGAAAGAAAGCAAAGGAGGGAAGGAAGTATGGAAGGAAAAACAAAGGAAGGGCAGGAAAAGAAAGGAAGGAAGCAAACAAGCAAGGTAGGAAAGGAAAGAAATTCATTTCCTTAGTATTCTAAGAACATAGCTGTAGAGCTGGAAAGGAATGTAAAGATTGTCTTGTCTAACCCCCTGTGCTTCTCACGCTCAACTAGGTATGTAGTAGATAGAACTCCAGACCTGGAGTCAGGAAGACCTGTGTTTAAATCCAGGCTCAGACACTTACCTGTGTGGCAGTGAGCAAGTCATTTAACTTTTTCCTATACCTCAATTTCCTCCAGTGTAAAATGGGGGTACAATAGCCCCTTCCTCATAGGGTTGTTGTGAAGATCAAATGAGATAATTATAAAGTGTTCTGTCTGCCTTGAAACTCTCCACCTCAGTGTTGCACGAGGCTTGGGCCTGTCTCTGGGTCCCAGGGCAGCAGAACCTCCAACCTCTTTCTTGGGGCCTGAGAAATTCTACACACCTCCAGGGACCTATCACTGGAATACTAACTATCCCTGTATTACATTTAATACCCAATCTAAGGCATTTTACTCAGCTTTGAAGTATATGCAGGTGGGGGTTTTGTGGCAGGGGGCAGGTGTTTGTACATATTGGGGTGAGGGAGAATATTATGTTTGTTAGCAGGGGCAGCATTGAAGCAATATCTCTATTGGATAGAGAATGTATATTATGAAGAGGTTGTTTAAATTCTTTAAAAAAATCTTCCCTCACCTCCTTTATTTTGAAGGGGGAGGGATGGAGGAGCACATAAGGCTTGAAAAACAAAAGCCATGTTGAGCAACTGTGAAGTAGGAGCGTGGGTAGATAGGTTCTGCTATATGTAGGATGAGGAGCTGGAGGCTCAATGCCAGCACATCATAATAAGCCACAGAACTGCTGCCCATCTTAGCTTCTTCCAGGTGGAATTGTCCCGCAGGTTGGCGGTCTGTGTGGAGGGGTTAGTCCTTATCTGAGAATGTCACTCCAGTTCCTGTGATCCTGGTCCGCCTTAAAAAAAATGAGCAAACGATGTACGCCTTTTGGTGACCTCAGGTGCAGTGCCAGTGTAAATGCCAACTGGTATCTTGGCAGTAAAAAGAGATCAAAGCTTCAGGCCCTGAAAGCAGAAGGGGGTAGCTGAGGGCCCTGGCCCCGTGCTGCCCTCTTTGTCAGCCATCACTCTCGGTGTCTTGCTCTGTTCCCTGTGGCTAACCTGGCCATCTGCTTGCCTGGTTTTCTCATGTAGCAATAACTCCCATTTGGATTCTGGTGAACAGATTCTGGGCTGGCTGAAGTTAAGGCTCAACCAACCTCTCCTGGTAGGCTCAGCATGGATGTGAAAAGTGCAGCTGGGGCCCAGAGCAGTCCAACATGATGGGGAGTTTCTGAGGGTGGTGGAGGGAGGGGCTGTGAGACTAAGCCAGCTAGCAAGGAAAGATGGCCATGCAGCTGGGTTGAAAATGGTGTAAGCCTGGGGGAGGAAGGAGGGAGGCTTCCAGTTTTGGGAGATTTTGCTTTTTACAATTGCCTCCTCAATATCAAATATCTACTTCCTAGCTTTTCCTAGAGGTCTTGTCGAAACAGTAACTCTGGTCCTCGGGGTTCTCCCCATTCTCTGAGCTGCCACAGTATTTATTGTCTGCATCCAGAAACTTACTTAATTCTACTGTTTGGTTCTCCTAGTCCAATGCCTGGAAATGAGAAGATGCAGGAGGAAGACATAACTATCTTCGGATGTTTGAAGGGTTGTCATGGAAGACAGATTAGACTTATTCTGTCTGACCCCACAGGGCAGAAGCAGGAAAAATGTGTAAGACAGTAATGATGATGAATCACTCATCGTCCTCCTCTTCCTCCTCCTCCTCCAGCCCCTCAGCCACCTTACTACCCTGGAGAAACCTCTGCCCTGGGGCTCTCCACTCTCCTGATTGATGACTTCCTGCTCAGTACCATGATTTTAGGAGAGACTAATTCCTATCATAGGATCATAAAGGTGGAAGGAACCTTAGTGTCTAATGAGTCCAACTCCTTTTATTTTGACAGATAAAGAAACTGAGATAGGGTGAGTGACATGTTGGAGAGCTAGTATCTGAGGCAGGATTCATACTCAATGTCTTCTGGACTTCAAGCCCAGTACTCTATCCACTTCTCTACCTCCTTTTGTTTCTTCCCCTTAAACTACCTCCCTCCACCTCCCCTCTCCACCACACCCACAGGAGTGATTTCCAGAGGATTGGAGTCTCTACCAAACAAATAGCACCATGCTTGCTGACATTTATTACACTCTCCCATCAGTAAAATGCTATTATTAGATTGTGTTACCATCACTGAAAGTGGCTCTCTATAGCTCTGCACTGTCATGCATACATTTGTAAGCTCCTAAAGGTCATGAGCGATTCATTTGTAACCCAAGCTCCTAACACAGTGCTTTGCACATAGCTGGTGCTTAAGAAATGTTTATTGAACTTAATTGAAGTCAGAAGGTACTGGAACTGTCAGGCACCAAATCATATACATGAAATCAACTATATCTTAATAGAGAGGAAAGAGCTAGTTATGGGAGGAGCAGTCATTTCAGAACAGTGCTCTCTGGGCATGGTTAGATCATTAGGACCTTAGGGCAACGGTCAGGGTAAACACTCAAGGGAAGGGAAGGAAAAGGGACTTAGTGTTTAGGGAGGGCCTATTATGTGCCAGGCACAGTGCTTAAGTCCTCTAAAATAGGATAGAGGCAAGAAGACCCTGAATATGATCCCAGCAGCCCCCATTTGGCCCATTTAAAAGAGCTGTCCACCTCCTTACATCTCCCATAAATAAGAAATGGACAAAAGCCAATTGTAGACATGCCTCCCAGAAAGCCAGACTTCCATTTGGAAGTGACCATGCTGCTAGTTTTAAAGCTAGTCATGGAACTCTCTTTTGTCCTTGTTATCGTTGACTTAGCTCCTTGATAGCTTCCAGGGGAAGTCATCTATGAGGCAATGATTATGAGAGCAACAGCACTAGGGAGCTTGTGTTAAAATCCATTCTACTGAGAAACTCTGTCCCTGAAGTGTAGCCAGGCCAGGCCTATCCTCCCACTACATTGTCAGTGTGTGTTTTCTACTGCATTCATATACCAGGTACAGGTTTCTGGGATAGACATCTCATTTTTCATGTTCAATGGACATCATGGATACAAGGTAGAGGGTACTTCAGTAGGTCAATTAATAAACAAGCATTCATTAAGAACCCACTATATTCAAGCACTGTGCTAGGTGTTCAGTTATTCAGTCAATAAGCATTTATTAACTATTCACTATGTGTAAAGCACTATTCTCAGCACTGTGGTTATAGTTTTAAAAAAGGGGGGGGCAAAAATATGGTCCTTGTTTTCAAGGAGTTTACATTTGAATGGGGGAGACAACACACAAACAGTTATGTAGGCACAGTGTAATTGTAATCTCAGAGGAAAGGCACAAGCAGTGGAAGGGACTGGCATCTTTCAGCCCATGAGACTTTATATGAGTCTTGAAGAAGGCCCGGGAAGCCAGAAGGAAGAAGTAATAAGGAAGAGCATTCCAGGTATGGGAGGATGACAGGGCACAGATTCAGTAGATGGATTTCAGATGTGAGGAGCAGCAAGGGGGCCAGGGTAGATGAATTTTAGGATACAGCAAAGAGTTTAATTTTCAAGAAGACTTGAAAGATAGGAAAGTGACAGATTATAAAAAGCTTGATAATGCCAAACAGCATTTTATATCTGTTCCTGAAGATATAGGGCCCACTGGAATTTACTGAACAGTGGAGAAGGATGTGAAGACATAAATACAATAAATGAAAAATAAATTTATATTCACAAGGAGTTGTAACAACAATGCTACTTGCCACTACTGTGGCTGTGTAAGACCAATAGCACCAGCACACAGGAGAGCTACTAGCTCAGGTTCTTTGATCTGCTTTTCTAAAGAAAGCAACTTTAAGGGGTTTATAATTTCACTTTAATTAAACATACATATATCATTCACTTAGTTCAGGGGAAAAATCAGCACCCCGAACTTCAGAGAAAACACAGAAATTACAAGTAGAAATTATATAAACAAAGCAAAATAACACAAATCAGGAGACAGGCTTCCAGGCATCTGTCCAAGACATTACATACATAGTTACCAGACAGAGAAGCACCAATATCTGGGTTTTTCAAAGCTGGGGGCTCCTTACCAGCTACCCAGAGTCTCATCTGGCCAAATCACAGGACATTCTTCCATTGAGTGAGTCCCAAGCAAAATGCTAACCTCAGAGCATATACATACATACATACATACATACATATACCCACTTCTTCAGGGTCAGAGGGCATCACAACCATGTGACTGAAACCCATGTGATTTAAGCCTTCCTGTGCAGGTCATCAAAGACTCCCTATTCAAACAAAGACTCTAGAGTAAACAAAGGCAAGACTCAAAGGCACTTTGATTGCCTTAGTGCTGAGAAGTACTCCAGATAAAAGACAACAAAAGTCCTACTTTACTTGCTATTACAGAAGTTTACTTTGAAATGGTAAACACAAAGGCATCTATAATTACGTGAAGAATAAATATAAACTCTCTGGAAGTGAGAATCATAGATTTAGAACTGAATAAAATCTTAGAAGTCACCAAGTCAAACATTTTCATATTACATTTTAGGAAACTGAGGTTAGAGAGATTAAGTGACTTGCCCAGAATAATACATCTACTAGTAAATTTCTGAGGCAGGATTTGAATCTAGACCTTCCTGACTTCAAATCCAATGCTCTATTTGTTCAGGTTTAGGGGTGCTGGGATCCCAAAATAGCGACACTCAGGTCCTGCCCAAATGAATTAGACCCAAGCCTTCTTTTGGCCAAAGAAAAACAAGGCTTATTAAAGATCTGCCCTATTGGCCAGATTCTTAGGGAATCTGAACATTTGTATTGCTAATGCAAGCAGCCAGATTGAATCTGAGTACCTTCAAGGAAACAAGATGGATCTTACATACAGAAAGACTGTGGGAAGGATTTAGGAGTGGCCAAGTAGTCTGGGGTGACTGGAGGAGGGGTTTAGGGAGGATCTCGATGGGAATGGCCAATAGGCTGGGGTGACTATGAGGTAACAGAGAAAGGCCAGGAATGCCAGGGACTTGGCCCACATGGCCAAGGGAGAATGAGGTCTAGATAGGATCAATGGTGGGAAGTCTAGGGTGGGGCCAGGTGCAGACAATGAAAGGGCAGTTAACTGGGATGGGTAGTTGCCTCAGGCCAATGCCAGACCAAATGGGAAGATTCAAGGAGAGTTCAAGGGGGTTTCCAGAGCCTTTTAGGAGCTGAAGAAGTCAGGAAAGGCTTCATGAAGGATATGGTGTTTGAAGGGACGAAGTGATTTTGGGAGCTGGAAGTGAAAAGTGAGAGACCATTCTAGAGATAGGGAATTGCCAATACAAAGGTAATGGGGGCGAAGGCCAATTTGGCTATGAGCCTGTGTGGGAGCAAGAGGGATTCAGGCACCAGTCCAGAGCTCATAAAGTTGTTGTGACTAGTAGTCACTGATTAGAACTGCTTTCAAGATTGTCTGGGCAAACTCTAATGAAAATTAGGATTCTGAAACCCTACCTAAATCTACCAGGAGAGGGAGCTATGGGAGAAGAGACAATGCCCTTAAGATCCAGACTAATGCCTCACTGGGGGCATATGTAAATATACACACATATACATGTATGTATACACATATATTTGTAGCTTATATAGTTTATATATACATGTAGCACATGTAAGTATATTATATGTGATACATGTGTTATTACATGTGCATTATATAATGTGTAGGATAGAATATATAAATTATATATGACTTCTATTATACAGAATTGTATAATGTAATATATAAATTATATATGTGTTTATATTGTGTGTGTGTGTGTGTGTGTTCCAAGGCACTTTGTCATAGAAAATACTTTGGGAACTGTGAAGAACAGCATAGATGTAAGATATGATTATGATTCTGTACATACTTCACCAGAGTCCACTGTCATATCTCATTATGGTAAGGAGGTGTTCTGATCCATGTTCCCAGGTTTCTAAAGGCTGTTTTAGAAAAAAAACACCAGTTTGGGCACATCTCACCAAGTTAAAAGACTTCCAGTACAGGCCCAGCAATGGACTCCAAGTCTATTGTCCCAGAACCAGCCTAGCCAAGTTGAAAGAGAAGCTCATCACCAGAGAACCAGCCACCAGGTAGGGAATTTTTTTTCAGCTAGAGCAATTCATTAAAGGCAGACTAATAAGGCACAGAGGGATTGTGAGCTATTAGTGCAGTGCCCATGTTGATGAAATTGCGGATCCTTGAAGTATTGATTTTTGTTTTTTGGACTGTGCTTATGATTTAATTAGTGCAGGGAACTACAGTGAAGATCTCACTACCAATGCCCACTGGCGTTTTCTCTGAAATTTCTGTTGTCTTAGAGAGTTACCTAGAGACGCTGAGAAATGACCTGCTTAGGATCTCAGTAGCCAAAATGCATGCTTCAGAGCAGAATTTCAACTCAATTCAATAAGCATTTATTAAGCACTTACTATGTGCCAGGCATTGTGCTAAGTCCCTGGGATACAAAAAGAGTCAAAAGACAGTCCCTGTTCTTGAGGAACTTATAATCTAATGGAGCAAATTTATACAAAGCAAACTGTATACAGGATAAATTTTGCTAAATAATGCTAGCATTTTATTAATAAAAGGAATGGTCATTGGGCCATGTCTCTCTCGGACCAACGACAATCATGGGGGTGGGTTCATGCTTTATATGCCCTTGAAAGAGTGGGTGTTCCTGAGGGTGGCAATCAGCTCTGATTGGTTATTATAATGAGAGGTGGAACCATTCTAATGAAGGGCTGGGGGATGTAACTTCATGTCATTTACTTTAAAGTTGCCCAGCCTTGGGCAATCTAGTCAAAGATTAGAACCTTAGGAAGGAACCTTAGGAAGATGAGTCTTCCTGACTTCAGTGCCGTCGCTCTATCCACTGAGCCACCTAGCTGCGCTTGTTGGCAGGACTAGCCACAATTGAGGCTTTACCCGTACTTAGCAGCTCATTTAAACTTCCATTTACTTAAGGGCATATAAGTAGCCCAGTGGATAGAGAGCTTGATCCATGGTCAGGAAGACCTGAGTTCAAACTCAGACTCAGACTCGTACTGGTTGTGTGACTCTGAGTAAATACATTCACCTTTCTTTTCTCCTCTGTTAAATGAGGATAACAACAGAACCTCCCTCCCAGACTGGTTGTCTAGGTCAGATGAGAGAGTATTTGTAAGGGGCTTTGCAAATCCTAAAGCCTTATAAATGCTGGCTGTATTTTTTTTTGGCTTTATATTTGACCCCCTTCTGATGTCCAGTCCCCCACTCCATTGATGTTTTCTTGAGTTGTAGATCCTTCATGTACTGCTTCAAAACCATGTTTAACCCCTTCCAGTCCTGTTTCTCTTCCCTGCCCTTGGATCTCTCATCTAGTCTTTCTCAGTCTATGCAACACAGGCCCCCTTTGCTGTAGGGTTATTCCATCCCTCTGTTTTGATTTAACAGCTCACTTTCATTTTGGTAGTTCTTTATACTTTTCTGCCTCCACATTGCTTCATAGTTTCTAAACTTGTTACCAGGCCTTGCCCCGATACTGTCAGTTGGGTAACCCAGCCCATTCTCATATCTCATTTGCGACCGTCATGTTTTCTTTTTCCTTCTGTGTCTCTTCTTTGCACATTAGTGCATTGCTGTACTGAGCCAATTATCCTTTCAGAGCAAGACATTGGCTGCCTGTAACAGTCAAGTTGTCTGCGCTTGTCTTTTACCTCCACATCTCTTCTGCTTTTTGTAAAATTCTCCACGTTCCTCACACAATTGGATGCTGGCTCATCAGATGGAAAGCCCCTTCTCATGTTCCTACCTCCATTTTTTTCCAATTTAGTCTCTTACCCACAGGATGGCCCTTTATCTCTACCTGTTTGTATTCCCTTTCTCTGTTCAAATGCCTTTACCTGCCTCCCACAAGTGTCTGGGCATAATTGACTCCAATTCAATAAATAATTCAATCCAGACAAATCATTCTTTCGAGTTTCCCCATGTGGTCAGGCAAGTTAACTTTTCCCACACTAAATTTAAATGGATGGCAGAAGTAGGGCCTTTTCCAAAAATTCACAACCATGTCCATGTTTCCATTGCCAAAATGAAAAATTCCTAGTTCTAGATAGGAGAGAGAGAGAGAGAGATAAAGAGAGAGAGAGACAGACACACACACACACACACAGAGACAGACAGAGATGGAGAGACAGACAGATATGGGGGAGGAAGAGACAGATAATGAGACAGAGAGAGACAGAAAAAGAGGAACACAGAGATAGAGAGATATACAGAGAGAAAAATAGAGAGACAGAAACAAAGAGAAAGAGAGAGACAGAGGGAAAGAGAGCAACAGAGGTAGGGAGGTAGAGAAAGATGGAGGGACAGAGACAGAGAGAGGAAGGGGGAAAGAGACAGAAAGATAGAAACAGAGAAAGAAAGGGAGGGACAGAGAGAGAGGGATGCAAAGGGACCAAATGAAGCAGCAGGGCCATGACTAGAGACCCAGAAGCAGCTTTGTATGATGGCATCAAGGCTGGATCTGAAGACATAGGACCTGGCTCTGCCATTTGCTCTCGATAGCATCCTAGATTTAGACCTGGGAAGGACTTTTGAGACCTTCTAGTTCAACGTCCTCATTGTGCAGAAGAAGAAAGCAAAGCCTAAAGAGGTTTGTGACATAACTGAGGTCACACAACTAGTAAGTAGAAGAGCTGGGATTTGAATTCTATTCCTCTCCTGCCAAATCCAGCAGTATTTCCATCATGTTACCCTCCTTCCCACTATGAGACCTTGAGCAATAAACCAAATTATTAATAAGCATTTAATAAGAACCTACTGGGTGTCAAGCATTATACTAGAGGCACACGGGAGACAAAGGTGGGGGAGGGAGGACAAAAAATTAAGTAGCCTGCTGTCTAAGAGCTTACATTCTATTGAGAGACAACATGTCCATTTATAAGTATATGCAGGATAAATACAGTATTCATACCAGATGGTTAAAGACAAAGTAGTTAAGGAAGGAGGGTACTAGTAGTAGGGTGATCAGGAAAGGTCTTGTATTGGATTTGAAGGAAATGGGGGATTCTGTGAGGCTGAGGTTAGGAGAGAGCATATTCCAGTCATGGGAGAGAATCAATACAAAAGAACAGAAACAGGAACTGAGTCCGGAGAAAGCCAAGAAGGCTGGCCTGCCCTGTGTGGGGCTGGAAAGAGACTGGGGCCAGACTGTGAAGGGCTTTAAAACCAAACAGAGGGGTTATTTTTTATCCTAGAGACAATAGGGAGTCACTGGAGTTTACTGAGCAGCAGAGTGACCCCTTATTTCTATTACATAGTCAGTGACTCAGCTCTAGGAAAAACTCATTTGCAATTGAATTTCCCAGAGTAACTTTAATTGTAACCTTAATAGTAACTTTAATGACTACTATCCTTTCCAGGAACCTTTGATATTTCCTCTTTGGAATGACCATTAGTAAATTTAATGGCCTCTTCTTTAGTCTCCCTTCATCAAGCCTTTCCCTACTCTGATCCATCCAAATGCCAAAATGACTTTCCTAAAACCCAAGTCTGAGCCTGTCACCTTATCACTCAACAAACTAGTGATTTCCTATTGTCTTTAGGAAGAAATATAAATTGTTCAACTTGACATTTTATTTATTTTATTCTGAACTTGAGAAATAAAACAAGTATTTCCATAAATTAGTAGAATAGAAAAAAATAAAGATTGTACATGAAACTACAACAACTTGGCATTTAATGTCCCCCATTAACTGGCCCTTCCTTCCCTCTCCAGTGTTCCCTTCCATGAATTCTAGTCTATTCATACTGTTCTGCAGACATGACTGCTCCATCTCCCATCTCTGTGACTTTCCATTGGCTTTCCTCCAGGCTGGAAATTCACTCCTTCTTCACATCTGCCTCTTAAAATCTCTGGCTTCCTTCAGGACTCGGCTCGAGTACTCCCTCATGAAGCCTTTTCCAGTCATCCACAGCAACAGGGGCACACCTTCTCCAAACTACCTTGTAAACATTTCATACGCATTCCATATATACCAACATGTATCAATGTTGTGCTTCTTGTCAGAAGGTAAGCTCCTTGAGGGCAGGCAAAGACTTTCACCTTTGTCTTCATACCCTTAATGTTAGCTCTCAGTCTGCCACACAATGAGCACATCATCAAGATTTGTTTGCATTCTTCCTTGCTTGATAACTTTCAAGAGCAACCACCGAGGGGCTCTTGAAATTTTAGCCAAATGCTCCCCAGTACATGAAGTGAAAATGTTCCTAATTTCCCCAGCAGTTTAAACATCATCTCCCTTTAAGACAAAATAGAACCAAGAGAGGCTCAGTCTAGCAAGAGCCATGAGACAAATCCAGTGCCACTGGAGAACTGACACAGGGCAGAAGTAAGTGCAATAAATGAAAGTTACATGAGGCATATTTTGGCTTTAGGTAAGGAAAGTCTTCCTAGTGACGTAGGCTATCTGAAAGTTGTAGAGCTCCCTCAGTGGAGACCTCAAACAAAAATCAATAAATACTGAATGAATGAATGATGACCTGATCAGAATGGCATAGAGGGGATTCTTGTTCCACCACAGTTTGGACCAAATGTACTCAGAAAGCCCTTCTGACTTTGAGATTGTGTGATTCCTGGGATTCTCCTGGTATGTTGCTACTGCCTTATATATGAGGTTTGCTAATGAAAGTGCTCCAGGCAGGGATTTGGAGGGGGTGAGGCATGACTGGTTCCCAGTTCCCTCAGAGTAACTCTCTGGATCTTTAAATTGAGGAAAATAGGACAGGAGGCTGACTGAACCCCACTGGATATGCGGAAAAAAGTTTGCTCAATCAAGTGAGAAAGAGGGATTTAATGAGAACTTGGAAGCATATGGATCTTAGGTGGAATACATTAAAAACATCTATAAAGTTCACCTATTCAGTACTAATATTCCCTCCAGTGAATCATGTGTCCTTATGACCTCTGGCAAACTAAAATTGTCGATGATTCAAAGGACAATGTAGAAATTCATGCATGCATCCATCCATCCATCCATTCGTTCATTTATTTGCCAAGAATTTACTGAATGCCTACTATGTGCCAGGCAGTAAAGTGCACCCTGGAACGTAAAGACAAAAACCAAAGTTTCTACCCAAAAGGAGCTTATTTTCCAATGAGATGATGATGGTGATGATGATGACGATACAGAGATGTATGATGAATGTAGGTATGCTATCATACGTTATCAATGATGAAAGCACAAGAGATAATGTGAAATATATCAACAAGACTAGAAAAGGAGGTGGGTTGGTCATATAGCAAGACTGAGGGATGATACACAAGCACCCTGAGGTATACATTGGCATCCATGAAATATTTAACGACCTAAAGGAAGAACTTTGTCACATTGCATAGATCCTTCATGTAGGATTTATGGAAAGGCTTAGACAAGAGTTATACAGGATGAGGTGTCTTGCATGTTTTGTAATCTGTGCTATGGGAGGAAATGCCCATATCAATGAGATAATGGATCCATCAAATTATTTAAGTAATTCTTAATGACAATCTTAAAGACACAGATATGCAAGTATTACTGAAAATAGGATGGGATTAGATTACCTTTCTTGGATCCAGTTGAGCCTTCTTTGACTTGAGATGATGCAGAAATCCCAACTCAAAAAGCTGGTGGGTAAAAGGGGGAAGAGAGTGACAGAGAAAAAGAGAAAGACAGGGAGGGATAGAGGGACAGAGAGACAGAGGCAGAGAAAAAGAGAGAAAGAGTACTTCTATCTTCTCCTTTTGTCACTGAGAGAAGATGGAACAGGAGAGAGAGGGAGAGGAAGAAAAATAGAGAGACAGACAGAGAGACAGAGGGAGGGAAGGAGGGAGGGAGAGAGAGAGAGAGAGAGAGAGAGAGAGAGAGAGAGAGAGAGAGAGAGAGAGAGAGAGAGAGAT
This sequence comes from Trichosurus vulpecula, assembly GCF_011100635.1. Taxonomy (NCBI): domain Eukaryota; kingdom Metazoa; phylum Chordata; class Mammalia; order Diprotodontia; family Phalangeridae; genus Trichosurus; species Trichosurus vulpecula. The sequence continues at coordinate 64,634,179 of NC_050580.1, read as the reverse complement.
ACAGACATAGAGACAGAGACAGACAGTGACAGAGACACAGAGAGAGACAGAAAGAGATCTTTCCATTTTCTCTTTTAGCCACTGAGAGAAGACAAAAGACAACAGGAGAAAGAGGGCAGGTGGAGGACCTGTGCCTCCCTAAACCCTTTCCTCGTCAGGTCATGTAAAATTGCCTTTCTTTAATTTAGAGTTCCTATAGCCTGCTCCTTAGAATTCCTTAAGGGTTAGAAATAGAAGTGCATCTTCTGTGTTCTATACACTATGCCAGATCTGAGGTCCTGCCACCTTTTAAGGGACACATTAATTCTGAGTCAAGGAAGCTGAATCCTTTACAAAGTCATATGTTGCATTGTTGGCCTCTTTACTGATCCATGTTGGTTTTTTCTGGCTAGATCTTAGTAGGAAGAGTCCATTCCGAATATCTAGAAGGTAATGAGATGTCAATAACAAATTCATAGGGCCAAGCATAAGTAAGCAGGCAGGTTCCTATCAGTGTGGGCATTTTAGGGAGAGGGAATAAAAATTTAGAACTTTGACCACTCCACTTGAGTGCGATGAAAGGATGAGAAGAGAAATAAAAAAAAAAAGAATGGAAGCTAGAAATGACTGAGGAACAAA